>NC_134688.1:30339666-31010916 GCF_050947455.1 Rhinoderma darwinii
GCTTCCCCTATAGTTAGTGCTCCACGTATAGCCCACCTCTGTATATAGTGTCTCACATATAGCTCCCCCTGTATATAGTGTCCCACATATAGCCCACCCCTGTAGACTGTGCACTACATATAGCCACCCTGTTGCTAGTGCCCCACAGGTAACCCACCCCTGTATATAGTGTCCCACATATAGACCCCCCTGTATATAGTGCCCCACAGGTAACCCACCCCTGTATATAGTGTCCCACATATAGACCCCCCTGTATATAGTGGCCCACATATAGAGCCCCCTGTATATAATGGCCCACATATAGAGCCCCCTGTATATAGTGGCCCCCACCCCCACATATAGACCCCCCTGTATATAATGGCCCACATATAGAGCCCCCTGTATATAATGGCCCACACAACCACATATAGACCCCCCTGTAGCTACTACCCCACATATAGACCCCCCTGTAGCTACTGCCCCACATATAGACCCCCCTGTAGCTACTGCCCCACATATAGACCCCCCTGTAGCTACTGCCCCACATATAGACCCCCTATATATAATAGCCCACATAAAGATGACCCCACCCCCCACTATAGATAATGCCATTCACATTTTTATGAGGGGAAAAAAAAAAACTTGACATACTCACATTCGCCGGTTCCCACGCTGTTCACTGGCGATGCAGACATGCTCTCTTCTGAGCATGTCTGCAGGAGCTGAACGAGCGTCCTCCAATGACGCCGATTGGCGGGGCAGAATGACTTGCCCCGCCAATCAGCACCTTCCAAGCATGGAAGCGGCGCGATGATGTCATCGCGCCACTAGCCAATCAGTGTCATTGTAAGGCACTGGATGGTCAGGCACGGAACATGCCCGGCCATTCAGTGCTAATACATGTATTTGGCTGCCGCTAGCACTGGGGCCCCCTCCGGTGCTAGCGACACCTACAGGCATGAGAGGGCCTGTGTAAGGCTCGTTGGCGCGGGCCCCACAGTAGCGGCGCTACCGCTGTAGTAGCCATAACGGCTGCTAGCGGCGCCACCGGGCCCCCTCAAGCCCCGGGCCCCGTAGCAGCCGCTACTGCTGCTACCGCGGTAGTTACGCCACTGATTGCTGCCTCTCATAGATTTTTCTTCTTGTTATTATCAGGCCCGAATGCTGTAATTATTTCAGAAACTTTTTATCTTTGACCCTATTGGACATTAGGCTTAGTCACCATGGTTAACACATTGTTTACCGGGCATATAAAAGACATAACAAATCCAGTGACAACAACCTGGCAATATAGGGGGCGAACCTAGAGGTAAAGAACGCCCATAGCAAAATCCGAATGGAGCCATCAATTGTTGTTCTTCTTGTAGAAGAATCTATTAGAACCTTTAGGCTGCTCCTCCCCCCTGAATTTTTTTTTCGGGTCTCCGTAAACATGGGGTGCCCAAGAAGGGGGGGAATTTCTTCTTCTCCACAGGCTCAATATTGGCCTCAAGGGCGGCCTTCATGATGTATAGACCGTTGTCTACTTCATTCAATGGCAGAATGATCCGCGGTCTAATACGTAATTCACTTAAAGACATCACAGCCGTGTGAGAGTTTTTTCTTGTGGTTTTGTATTTTAATATTGACCTAGAACTCGAATTCTTGTATGTAATATTAGATATTTCATACCGCATTTAGAGTATTAGACATTATAGTAGTAGTATTCTTTTTATTTTTACCAATATTAACTTGATCAGTAAACGCTTTTTCACACAAACGAGATAATCGGCCGTGTGACGGAGGATTTTGTAACGGCCATCACACGGCTGCATTAAAATCAATATACTTCTATGGGGCTATTCACACGGCCGTTTTTTTTAACGGACCGTTTGAATGATCCGTGAAAAAATAGGACATGCCCTATTTTTGCTCGTTTTCATGGATCCCTCAATAGACTGAAGTCTATAAGGGATCTGTGAGATCGGGCCACGCACAGATATAAATCGCCGATTTGACACCTGTTCGCACTTTATGGTTCTATAAGGAAAAAAAAGACATAAAGGTGTCCAAGTAAGTTAAAAACACATTTTGTCAAATGTCACTGCTATATAAATGTTATATGTGTAATTGTTTTGCCTTGTAATGTAAGTCTGCAATGATGTGGGCACCTCAGTAATGGGTGACCATTGACACGAAACCTATTGCTATGGCAAACAAATGCTTTACCTCCCTAGAACCCACCCTATTTTAGGCATTATGGACACAGCAATTTATTTAGATTTTGCATCGCTACATTTCGACAGCCACAACTTTTTTTTTATATATTTTCGGTAACATTTTGGGTCATATAGAACTTATTGATTATCTTTTGTTAATTTGGAGGGGTAGAGGGATAAAAAAAAACAAAAAAAAACAGCAAATCCACCATTGTATTTTGGGGGCTATTTTTTTTATTTAACAAAACATTTTTTTTACTTTGGTCATATTTTTGGGTGGGATGCCAATTCGGGGACAGACAAAGCCTACACCCTCTTTCAACCCACTTAGATGCTATGGCCGCTATTGAGCTATCTTCAATCCTGCCCATTGCAGTGAGATCTAGGTCGTATATTACAGCAGTCACCCACTGGTAATCGCATAGGCACAGCTTTATTGCCAGAACCTGCACCATAACAGTATGGCAATTTGTGGGAGCTGCAAACTGTGCCGCAGTATTCTAGAAAGGGGTCAAGGAGTTGTCAGCTTTGGACAATGCTTTTTGTTAGGAGGGTCATAGATGATAAGCAGATCACAGGGTGTCCTGCATGTGGGACCTCAGTGATCAGCTGTAATCTGCGGTAAAACTCAGCAACAAGTGCTACATTTTTCTAGAGCACCACCGCAGGTAACATGAAGCATTACACAATTATATTTATTGTAATATAGATTTGGATATTTCATTGTAAATTATTTCATTGGTGAACTTTGTAGTAGTTATTATTCCAAATACATCAAACTCAACTAACCATTTACCTTTCTTTTCAAAGACCACGGGGCTGTTTGTCTTCTTTGAATACATGAAAGATTTTTCTATTTCGTACCTAACACGACCTCTACTTCTCTGACTTATGTCTAAAATTAACCTGAACATACATTATCCAGAGATTATTTTTTTACTGCGCACATTTTGCTTCAAATCAACATTCAATCATCATTTTCTGAAATTCACTTATTGTTCTTAATGTCACTATTTAATCAGCGCTACCTTTAATTTCCCTCGTTTACCAGTCTGAAGAGATTGTACATTTTAAAGGTTATGTTTTAGAGAAACAAGAAAACACTGCAATGAAAGTCTTACATGCGTGCGCCCTAATAACCTACTGATTCTGTGCATTCATTGTATTTTTATTTATTGTACTAAAGTCATAAATATATCATGAATTCAACCCAATAATAGGGATCATTATAGCATGAGTCCACCAGGGTTGAAACCTTATGGGGTTCCAGGTTGTCCATTGGGAACAGCACCCATGCTACATTGGTTGGGCACATGGTTGGACCTACCCACTAGAGCAGCGGTCCCCAACCTTTTTTGCATTAAGGACCAGTTTCATGCAAGATAATTTTTCCACGGAGCGGTGTGTGTCCGGTGGTGGGGGGGGGGGGTGGTATCACGTTTATTACAAAACACCCTGCAGACTGCAATTAATTGGAAATAAAATAAAAATGAAAAAGTTTTTAGGGTCAGTTCACACATTACATAAATACTGCGGATTTTCCACAATGGAGTTTGTTACAGAAAATCCACAGCATCATGCAGTAGCAGAAAAGTGGATGAGATAGAACAAATCTCATCCACATGCAGTGTAAATAGTGAGTGGAAAAAGTCCTCAGAAATTGAGCTGCGGTACGAAGTTCTATTCCGCAGCATCTCAATTGTATTTGCGTAAGCGCTGCTTATTTGATGCAATTCAATGGGAAGGTAAAACCCACAACAAATAGCAGTTGTTGTGTTTATTGCAGTGGAATCGCAGCGATTCCGCCTCAAAAAATGCAACTCCAGCATTTACTTACCCAGAAGTCTATGTTCCTCCCTCCAGCGCGGCCTCTTGGGATGACATTTTATCCGATGTGACCGCTGCAGCCAAACACAGGCTGTAGCAGCAGTCACATGGGATGAAACGTCATTCCAGGGGGTCGGCCTGGATGACGTCAGAGGGTTGGCCTCCTGGGATGACGTTTTATCCCATGTGACCGCGGCTGCAGCCAATCACAGGCTTCAGCGGTCTCCTGGGATGAAACATCATAAATGCTGAGATGAAACTACTAAATGCTTGTAACTACTAAATGCTGTAGTTTTCTGCAGCGGACATTTGGGCGAAAAACTGCACCAGAGTTAGGTGTGGTTTTTCATCCGAAATTCCCTGGAATTCCCTGCGGCCTTGTACCAATTGATCCACGGCCTGGTATTGGTATTGGTCTGCGGCCCGGTGGTTGGGGACCACTGTACTAGAGTACCAGAGGATCATTGGTGGCCCCACGCTCTGACACTCTAATGGCCCCACAGGTCCTGTAGAAGACAACCTTATTTGGAGGTGACTTTGGAGCTAATCAATTGCCAATGCAGAATCAAAATGGTTAGACAGAGGGAGGGGGCTCCCTGTGCAACCTCATTGGTACCCCTACAACGTGATTGACGGAATATGTTTGTTTTAGCCTTAACCCCTTCTAAAATAGTAATAACAATTAATCAATGAGTTATATGAACTTCAAAATGATACCGATGAAAAATATAACTCGCCTCACAAAATACGTGCAATTAGGCAATTTTGTGGTCAGTGAAGTTTTTTCCAAACACAGCATGCTCTGGGTATGACATTATTTTCAGGCGTTTCTCCCATAGGTTTCTCTATAGGACTTCAAAAATGACACCAAAGGAAAAACGCCACCAAAACCCACACTAAAACTATATGTTTAAAAAAATGCAAGTTCCATTTTTATAACGTTTAATAAGTTTAAATTTCGAGTAAAATTTTGTGTGAAGGAGGCCTAATGGTGTAACGGCACAGAGAATTAGAATAACTTTTACATCGAATGGTAAGTGTCAAGAAAACATAAAACAAAAATAAATGGTGGAATTGCTTCTAATAAAAGTTAATCAATGAATTATAGGTATTCCAAAATGGAACCATTAAAACATAGAACTTCCTCATAAAACTTTGTCAACAAAAAAAGTTCTAGTTCTTCGAATGCGTTGATGAACAAATGAAAAAGTCGCTGCGTCCTAACGGACAAAATAGGCCGTGAAGGAGTTAAAACAGCACAGTCTTTCCATTAGCCAGCTGGTCTCCCTGGACCTCTTACCTCCACTCATGCCATGGAGCACATTCTTTTTCCACACATGAATATCTACAGTAGTAGCGGCTTTATTTGCCTTTTATGCGTACTTATGGCTTTTTATTCTTCACTTCAGAGAGACGAGAGTTAAAACTCAGGAATATGTTCGAAACTGATGTAGAAACCTTTCCCTCCTCATGGTGCGCACCCATGAGGCTCATGACAAAGCACCTACGGCCACTTAATTAAAGCTACTGCCAGAACCCGCAGAGAGGCAGTTACTAATGTCATGCCACAATTATAGGGAACGCTGGGTGGTGCAATATTGAAGATGGAGGCTGCAGAGTTTCTAACGTTTCTACGACTTTGCCACATATGGAATATAACATTATGCACACTGTTTTTATTTATGCTTCATTAGCAGAAATTTGCAGTTAAATTGCTACAGCTGCGTAATGGACACATAAGAAGTTTAATTAGTCATTTCTACAACCCAAGAACTTGGAAGACAAATCAGCCCTGCTTACTGAGCAGCACATAATAGGACAATAAGGGCTCATGCACACGGCAGAGTACGGAGCCCTATGGACTCCGCGGGCTGCTTTACATTTCTGTCAGGTGTCGTATACAGTATACAAACCCATTCTCACCTAGAACCATTGCTGGCAGAGGAGAAAGGCGCCGTACTTACGGCATGTGATGGAGCATGCCCCGATTTTTCTTCTGTCATATTTGTACAGATGAAATTGGCAGCTTACAGAAGTACAGTAAGAGCCCATGTACTAGAATAAGAACCCTATTACAACTCTGTACAAACCTGAGCCATAATACAAGTGCATGAGGCCAAATCCTCAAATAAATCTACAGGAGACACTTGAGACACTAATGTTACTATCTCTCCCATGCAGAGATTTAAAGGGGCTTTCCAAATTATATAAATAGGGTTCTATGGGTATAAAATGAGAGTAACGTCAGTGGTCAGTTGATTGGTTGGCTATAGATTTTGGCTAATTCAGGTGAAATGTAGTATTACATGGCAACTCTCTGCTCTGACTAATAGAGGGGAGTCGCGAATAAGGGACTCATCTGTATGATGTCTATATAGGCATATGGGCAGGGGTTATTCTGATGGAACAGCACCTTTAAGCTGCCATAAATATATTAGCTAGTTGTCATTGGCCAACAGCTATAAGTCTCAACTTCTCTAAAAAAAAAAACAATGGGGGTAACAGGAATAAGCCACTGACAGACACATTTGTCCCCTCCCCCGGAAAACTATGGCAGCAACTAATCTTGTGGGGAATCAAAGGCTTAGGCATGTTGAAAACCACTGTCAATATCCCCAAACACATAAAATAGTTACCCTATCCCACTGATATTGTTAAATATGTTCAGAAACCTCCTCAGTTACCAAAAAAATTTATCGTTTAAAACAGTAAATAGACAGAGAGGAGGGAACAGGAGGAGGATGCAGCTGCATAGTGTCACTCAGTTAAACAACATAAGGGCCAGTTCACACGTTCCGTAAATACTCCGGATTTTCCACAACAGAATTTGCTGTGTAAAATTTGCAGCAAATACAGTGGCAGCAAAGTGAATGAGATAAAACAAATCCCATCCACACGCTGCGTAAATAGTGAGCGGAAACCGCTCAGAAATTGACCTGCGGTGCAGAATTTTATTCCGCAGCATGTCAATTGTATTTGTGTAAACGCTGAGTATTTGTTGCGGGTTTGCCCAATTGAATTCAACGGGGAGGTAAAAACTGCAACAAATAGCAGTTGTTGCGTTTCTTTGTGGCGGGCTCGCAGCGATTCCGACGCAAAAAAAGCAACTCAGAAAAAAATAAATCTCATATCTACCCGGAAGTCAGTGTTCCTCCCTCCAACACAGCCTCCTGGGATGACATTTTATCCCAAGTGACTGCTGCAGCCAATCACATGCTGTAGAAGCGCTCACATGGGATGAAAAGTCAAGAGGCCGGCCTGGATGACGTCAGAGGGCCGGCCTCCTGGGATGACACTTCATCCCATGTAACCGCCACACTAGCGGTCTCCTGGGATGAAGCGGCATCCAAGGGGGCTGGCCTGCTAGCAGGCAGGCTAAATGCTGCATTTTTTAACAGCTGACATTCGGGGCGAAAAACGACACAACATTTTGGTGCACTTTTTCGCCCGGGATTCCCTGCGGCGCACATGGCGGATGCCCTGCATGCTATTACGCAGCGTATATGCCCCGTGTGAACACAGCCTGATAGAGAAAAGGAGGGAAGACATTTGATTGGCTCAGAACACAAAGCACCGCTCTGACATCACAGTTGGTAAAGCCCGCCTACTCAGCAAACATAGATAATACATACATTTATAGAAAGCAGCAGAGGGCTGAGAAAAGACCCAAAATACACGTTAGACACATTGTGTACATATGGTCTACCTCGATTGAACCCACATTTCTCATATGCCTACAGAGGAAATGCGGCTCTGATCCCCTACAAGTTTATGTTCCTTTGATTACATGTCGAATAACTAGCCAGTGCAATATCAACACCGTATATATTTATATACACTGCAATGCCAGGATATAATTTAATCTGTATGACATGTAATCTGGTAAGCAAACACTATTGCTACGAGGATATTAAATCAATTAAACTCATTACAATCACCAAAGTAGAATCGAACTCCAGTTCTTAAAATGAGGAAAAAACAAGATCTAGCACTGCATCAAAGAGGCGGCCGCATTCATTAGCATATAAAACAGAATTCAAATGTGTTTCTACTTGAGAAAACTTTTTCAGCATAGTTGATTTCATTAGATGTTTTACTGTGTTCTATAATACATAGTGACTTGTTTTATAGAAATGGATTGACTTGGTTAAGCCGCATTGCCACTATATTATACAGTCATGTTTTCTTATACAGCCGCCATTTATTTAAATGTTCTCCCTGTGAGAACTTAGTGAATTATTATGTACTGAAATGTTTAATAGATGCTTGTACTGTGTGTGGGGAATTTTTATCCTTTCTTTCTGCGGAAAATTCGTAATTGGCGAGTAAGATATTTAATGAAAGTTAATAGATAGGAGGAAAGTATAAGAAAAGCAGTCACTCGACATAATAATAAATCTGAATAAAAGTAATATACAATACAATAAACAAATGTGGAATTTAGATGCAACTGTTAATGACCAGTCCTTGAGGCATCCTGTTCTATCAAGTTCTGTCTGTTCAAAGAAAAGCTATGTGACAACCAGTATGGGTGACATTAAAGACTATGTACACCTTCGAAAGCGATTAAAAAAAAAAAAAAAATGTGTACCAGTGTGTTTGGTGCAAGTTTGTATTTACATTTTATTACAAATTATTTTTACTTTTTGAGATACAGCTGCTTCGTATTCTGTATACAGAGCAGCTGTATCTTGCGTTGAATCCGGTATCTGTCAGCGGGACTGACGGGTTCAGTTTCATTGGGTCATGCGTGTCTCTGACACTCAGGATCCACCTGTAATCGTTCACATGTAAGTTATGAATGATGTGATCGATAACAGCTCAATCCTGCGTGTCAGAGACCCGCTGTTATTGAACCCGTCAGTCCCGGTGACCTGACGGATACAGGATTTAGTGCAAGATACAGCTGCTCTGTATACAGGATTAAAGCAGATGTATCTCAAAAAGTAAAAATATTTTTTAAATAAAATTTTATTACAAAGTTGTAGCAAACACACTCATACACATTTTTATTAAGAAAAAAAAAATCGCTTTCGAAGGTGTACATAGCCTTTAACAGGTTCCCGACCGCTGGCCGTATTTATACGGCCAGCGGTCAGGGTCTCTAAAGTCCGCCGTATAGACTATTTACGGCGGCACTTCAGAGACTGTGCACGCGCGATCGCGTGCACACAGCTCTGTGCCCTGGCTGTTACTAACAGCCATGGGCACTGGGCAGAATGTCAGGGGTCAATCTTTTGGCCCCTGAACATGTGATCGCTGTGACAACCAATCACAGCGATCACATGCATTTCTGCATAGAAAACAGTGTGCACGCGATCGCGTGCACACAGCCCTGTGCCCACGCTGTTACCAACAGCTCTGGGCACTGGGCAGAGTATCAGGGACCAATCTGATGGTCCCTGAACATGTGGTCGCTGTGAAAACCTATCACAGCGACCACATTTGTTTTATTTTGACTTTTCTGGCAGTAAATCTCCTGCCTCTTTTCTTCTCCTCAAACATTGTTTCAGTTTGAGGAGAAGAAGAGACTCGGGAGAATTGCTGCCAGAAGATTACAGTTACAGTTACACAAAAAATACACTTACACTGTAAAACATTCTCTGTATAGATAGATTTCTATCTATCTATACAATCTATCTATCCATCTATCTTTTTTTCTATCTATCTACCTTTCTTTCTTTTATTATATTAGAATAGGCAGGTAGGGAGTATATAATTATATATATATATCCACATATATATAATATATATAGCAATAGCGGTTTATTTTTTTGTTAGCGGTAGTGTAGATATATATAGCAGTTAGTTTGTGTGTTTTATATAAAAAAAAACAATTTGTTTAGTTAGTGTTAGTTACGTTATGGCGAGGAAGTTGTTTAGCGCCGAGGAGGCATACGCCATGCTGTGGTCTGAGTCGGAGACCGCATCAGAGATGGCGTCCGAGATGGAACCTGTTTTAGGTAGTGACGATGACAGCGTCACTTCAGGTTCATCTTCAGGGGACGTTGTCCCTGATGCAGTTGAAACTGCAGAACTTGAAAGCGCAGGGCCAAGTAGCGCTGTAGCACGGGACAGCCTGGTCCCTTCAGTCCAGGCTCTTGTATGGGCACCTGCCCCATCTTTTGGGCCTAGAATCCACAGATTTACGGCCACTCCTGGCATAACCGTGGACAATACAAATTTTGTCCAAATGGATTACTTCCATTTATTTATAACGGACGACATCCTAAATCAGATTGTCCACGAAACAAATTTATATGCCACTCAATATATAAGGCAGAAACCTTCATCCACCCATGCCAGAGATTGGACGCCCACCAATTTGCAGGAATTAAAAAAAAATTTGGGGCTCACCCTAAATATGGGTATTGTCAAAAAGCCCTCCATTAGGTCTTACTGGTCAACAAGACCCGCCCAAGCCACCCCAGTATATTCTGCAGTAATGCCCAGGTCTCGTTATGAGACAATAATGAGGTTCCTCCACTTCAATGACAACGCACAGGCCCCCCCAAGTACCGATGCAAACCGGGATCGGTTGTTCAAAATAAGACCGCTAATAAATTCCCTGAATAATTTATTTCTGCAACTCTACACCCCTGAGCAGAATGTAAGTGTGGACGAATCCCTCCTCAACTTCCATGGCAGACTTAGCTTTCGCCAATATCTACCTTCCAAAAGGGCAAGATATGGCGTTAAGCTCTACAAATTGTGTGAAAGCGGGTCAGGATATACCACCGCCTTCAGAATTTATGAAGGGCGGGACCGCACAATAAATGTTCCTGGATGCCCCCCCTGATCTTTACACCAGCAGTAAGATCGTGTGGGAGATAATGCAGCCTCTGCTTCACAAGGAGTACCACCTGTACTGTGATAATTTTTATTCGAGTGTGCCCCTGTTTAGGCATTTGCATGCTGCAAGGACTGGGGCATGTGGTACCATGCGCAAAAACCGAATTGGTTTTCCACAGCAATTAGTGGGGAAGCGCATGGTAAAGGGGGACTCCTGTGCTTATGCATCTGAAGAATTGCTGGCGGTCAAGTTCAGGGATCGCAAAGATGTGTATGTGCTAAGCACGATTCATACCGCAGGAACAGTGGCAGTGAGGGAAAGGGGGGCAACATCGGACAAGCACAAACCAGTGAGCGTGTCCGAATATAACAAGTACATGGGGGGGGGGGTGGATTTAAGCGACCAGGTTTTACAGCCCTATTTAGTAAAACGCAAAACTAAAACCTGGTACAAAAAAGTGGCCATTTATTTGTTACACGTGGCCATCCACAACTCATTTGTGCTCTTCAAAAAAAAACAGAGGCAGAGACACATACCTGGATTTCCAGGAAAAAATTATTGAAGGCCTCATTTTTGATGTTCAGGACACCCGAGAATGCCCCCAGTCTGAGGATGTCACGCGACTGACTGAAAGACACTTCATCAGTCGGATTCCCCCAACACCAACCAGAAGCAACCCTCAGAAAAAGTGCCGCGTCTGCAGAAAAGACGGGCACCGCAAAGATTCCCGATATTTCTGTCCCTCATGTCCCTCACAACCAGGCCTGTGCATTGAGCCATGTTTTAAAAAATACCACACTGTTCTGAATTATTAGATTTTAGTTAATTCGTTGAAAATATATTTGCCCTACATTACGTTTTTATTTTTCCCCTGATTTTACTCCAAGGGTGAGGGAGGGAATGGGTGGGGGGTGGATGTCATGTTTGATGTTTTCTAAAGTTCATCTGCTGGAGAGCTCCATTTGCATTAACCTGAAATTTCTTATTTTAGAAAACCCAAAAAAATAAATTCCCATTATACCCCTAGATGAATATTTTGGGATCTCCTCTTCAAGAGCAGATATTTTGGAAGTGTTATAGAAACTCTGTTGAGTTTTGTAAAACCAGCTTTGAAAAAAAGCGATTTGTGAAATAAGCTTCTTCTATCGTCCTCCCTCCTACTTCTCTATGTGATAAATAAGACACACATATTTGGTATCCCCATGCTCAGGAGAAGTGGAAGAATGTGAAAGGAGATGAATTTTGTCCGTGGTCTATGCCGTATGTGAAAAATACTAGCCTAAACTGACGCATTTGCTAAAAAATAGCTGATTTTTTTTTGTTCCATCTTATTCAAGAAACTTTCAGAAGAAAACTGGACTTGCTAAAAATATGATAAACCCCTTGAAGGAAACCTTGTGGGGTCTACTTGTGCGAATTAAGTAATTTATGGGGTGATTCTAATGTTTCAGCGGCATTAGGCCCCCCAGAAAACAGTATGCTGCTATAAAATCAAATGCAAAATTCCTGGACCGAAAAGGCCGAAAAGCCTCCTTTTATGCCAAGCCCTGGCACATGCCCGCACAGCGAATAAGGCACACATATTTGGTATCCCCATGCACGGGAGAAGTGGAAGAACGTGAAAGGAGATGAATTTTGTCCGTGGTCCATACCGTGTGTGAAAAATGCTGGTATAAACTGGCGCAATTGCTAAATTCTTGATTTTTTTTCCAATTTTGCCCACTTTAGAGAAAAAAATAAAAATGATATATACTGACAAATGTCACTAAAACAAATCCCTATCTGTCCTTTAAAAAGAGTGTAAAATTCAAAGATGAACTTTATTCACCTGCTGAGTTATAGTCATCTAAAGAAGCGCATAGCAAAATTGTGAAATTTGCTCTGGTCATTTAGCTGTAAAACAGCCTAGTCCTTAACCGATTAAAGGGATTCTTTCATGAAGACGACCTCTTTGTATATGCCCTATTGGATCATATAGATGTCATAGGGGGGTCTCCCATTCGAGAACCTCTCTATTAGTGGAAAGAGTGGTTCTTTCTATAGTGGACCAGGCCTGTCTATATACAGATGTGTCCACCCTTAACTTTTCTTGACTTGGATTAAGTTATACAATTTGTCATGATACCAATAAAATATAATCTCACGCAAAAAAAAATATACGTTAAATGTTTTTACATTTTTGAATTTGGGTGTCTATGTGTGACGAATTCATCAGAGGCATCTGTCACATGTGACTTGAGCAGAAGGCTCTTTCCTTTACACTGAAGTTGCTGCCTCCACAAGGCAGGGCAGGCTGTTTGGTTGAGCCTATGCTTCAAGGTGCACTGTATGGAGTATCATGACAAAAGCAAATTATTCTCTCCTGGGAAAATAGTCCCCCAGGGGAGTTTTTCCCCTGTACGCAAAGTAAATAGGACTAATGTTCTAAATAAAATAAAAGATTAAACAAACATAAAAACAATGAGTACCAAATTTTTATAAAAATATTCAGTACCCATATCACCAATGTAAAAAAAGTAAGCGCCCCTGAACTGGTTGCACCCCCTTGAGCAACTTGAATTGTACACCACACTTACAGCATGTCAGTGTCTGATATGTCCAAGTGATTAGGCAAATTTAAATTAAATGTATTTAAACTTTAAATTTACCTTTACACCACTTCTTCTTTTAAAGCTCTTGACATTGAAGTTCTTTTTTTTTTTTTTTTTCCGATTAACCTTTTATTAGAAAATATGGAGTCATTCTGTAATTCTTTTGTGGTGACTAAGACTCTTGAAGTGTCTGGTCTTAAGGACAGGGAATGACAGCTTTGCTCATCTAACTGGGTTCAGGTTTTTTTTTCAGTTTTTCTTCTTGCCTTCCAGACAAATTATCCATGTGTAAATGACCAACTATGACAGACGTCACTTTAACGTCTAGGATTGTCCTCTATCTGTTAATGTCAACCAGCATTTGCAATCACATGAAATGCCACAAGGCAGGCTCCTCAGCGGCGCTCTGTGCCTAATCAGGTCACTTAGAAACCAACAGTGATAGCTCACCAACATGAAAAGGGTGCAAATATTCATTTCAAAAATAATATTCGTTCACGGTAAAAATTTGGAATTTAGCTTATTTTTTTCGATTATTCTATACATGCAGGGGCTACGCTATAGTGGGTGCTGAGGTATGAGTTGCACACAGACCCTGGTGCCTGGTCGGCCAAAAAGCCTCTCTGCCACATAAGACACCAGTACTATAAATAACACATGGTAGGTAAGGGGCCGTTTCACAGATTTCCCGTTGGGACCCAGGAGCCTCAAATTACACCTACATATTCATACAACACACCTGGGCAATAAGCAAGGCAATTCAAACATAGTCAATTCATGTTAAGAAATAAAGGGTGAAATCAGAATGTGCCAACAACCTAAACATGTTCAGTCATTTATACCCATCAGAAAGAAGGATTCTCCTATAGGTATCAAAAAAGGGGATCTGCCGCCTTTCATTCAGTCGTAGCTTTCACTGATATATGAATAAGGTCAGATAGAAGTTTTATGGCTCTAATGTGTTAGACACGGTGAATGCACTTTTCGGGGATACTAGGAAATAGTGCAGTCGTTTATTATCTATACTTATTCATAGGAGGCTCCAATACAATATGTTTGGCAGTCCGCTCCTCATGGGAGGCCTTCTTGTGTTATTGGTTAACTTTGCAAGATATGTATTTTATCTTTTTGTTGTTTTTATCATCTGATCGTGCTGCCTTAAAATGAAGATTTATTTGTTTAATATGGGTCAGTTCACATCTGCGTCAGAGGCTCCATTTGGAGTCTCCGTCGCAGTTGTCGTCAAATTTGAATGAAAAATAGCACTGCATATAGTGCTGTTTTTCATAAGACAATGGGGTCATTGGGCGCCGGTGTTGTACGTCGCAGAGAGATTCTAGCAGAGAGTTGTGGCTTCTGTTATGAACCAAAGTCACAATGCAAGTATGAACAGAGCCTAACAATTCACTAATGTATACCTATTCTCCAAATCACTCCCTAAACAAGCGGGAGAGTCCCAAAAGCAAAGCACGAAAGCCAAAGAGAATTAAAGAGTTATTCTGACGACTAAGATATGCCATCATTGTCTGATAGGTGGTGGTCTGAACACTTGGTCCCAATAATGCCTAGAACCCCATTAATGCCAGTGGCCCCTTCGGCCTCTTTCTCACACAGCACGGCCCCCCATTAGTCATTATATCTATTAATGCAGCACAGCCCTATTCAAGTTATTGGGTCGGTTTTGCATTTCTTATGCAGTCCCAGAGAAAGTCAAAGGAAGCCATGTATTTTACTTAACACTGCAGTCTCTTTATTCTAGAAATAGCTGGGGTCCCACATGTTGAACACACACCGATCAGACAGTGATAGCAACATGCTATCAATCTCTCGTCAGAAACCCCCTTTAATGGTCCTAATCCTCCCCTGTCAGTTGACATGCTATATTTAATCGATGTTGATAAACTTTCCTTTGTATAGAGGCATAGCTCCGCTTACATGATTACATTATTGTACATTTAGAAGGCCACATTGTGCCCCCTTCCTATAATCCTGATATTTTTTTTGACTGGATGAACAATGGTCCCACCAAGGTGTTGTACTGGCATAAACAGAATTGGGACAGTCAATAATGGCATTCTGTATTCTTCTTCTGAAATGGTGGTAAACTTAACAGGGTTGTCCAGGATTACAAAAAAAAGGTCTAATCTGGTTTTCAGCTCAGCCATAGACACTTAAATGAAGATGAGCTGCAATACCAGACATAACCAATAGATAAGAGTGGCACTGTTCCTGGAAAAAAAAGCTAGTCCCAAAAAAACCTTTAAGCCCCTCTTAGCCATGCAACTTGATATTGGATCCTAGTAAAAAAAAATAATTATAAGAAAACAGACTAAATGTGTCCTTCTGCAGTTACTAAAGAGTGCCGATCAGAAGAGGGTCTAGGGGGGCTAAAAGTTAGTATCTTAAGTAAATAGCATACATCACCTTCTTAGATAACCATCAACCAATCAGAACTACCAGCGGAACTCACACTGTGCCCTTCCCCACCCTAGAAAGAACTAGTGAAGATAGAGCAAGTCTTTGCTTTTTCTTTAGGAAATCCTATTAACCCCTTGCCGACAACCGGGACGGGGGTGGAGACCGGGACTGAAAGTATAGTTGCTGGAGTCGACTGTATGTTACAGTTGACACTTCACTACAACGAGCAGGATTGTTGATTACTACGATCCTGCTAGTTTAAATAGTCAATAGTGACTGTACAAACTTTTTTTTTACCCCTAGGACTAGTTCACGCAGAGTATTTTGGCGCTGTATTTGACGCGGAATCCAGGCATTTCCGTCTCTGACCTCCCATTGACATCAATGGGAGGCAGAGAAAGCGGTTTTCATGGAGTAAAACGCGGAAAATGTTCTGTTTTGAGGCAGATTTTTCCACCTGCAAAAAAACTCCAAAAAGTCCAATCTATTACAATACAACATAATTTAACTTGCACGGTCAACGCAGTAAAAAAAACAAAACAAAAGAAAAGCGTCGGAATTGCTGTTTTTTTGGTCACCATGTCTGCCACAAAAAATGGAATAAAAAGTGATAAAATTATATTATGTATCCCGAAATAGATATGACCAGCAGAATAAATTGAACATGTCATTTTTGTCACACGCGGAATGCTGTATAAGTGAAACCCCAAAAACACTGTTTCCCAGTACATTATATAGTACAATAAATGGTGCCTTGAAAAACTACAATTCGTCCCACAATAAACAAGTCTGGCTATGTCGAACAAAAAAAAATAATTATGACTTTTGGAAGGTGGTAAGAAAAAAAGACAAAACTGAAAAATGACTGCGGCGGGACGTGGTTAAAGGAGTCTGTCTTGCTCTGGTCTTACCGTGGTCCACAATATTTATCTAACGTCGTCAGTATTGGTGGGACTTCAGGTGCCCATAACCCTTAAGTGACTAGTATACCACCCATCTTCCCCCGTAATAAATAAGGCCATGTCGTGTAATTTCTGGAGCAGCCCGGGACCATCCATCACCATATTCATCCCTGTTGTCCCAGCAAAGGTCATTTTGACATTGTCACAGCTCTCTGTAAACCAAATGTGACAGACACCTGTCCTAGTTTGAATAGCTACGAGAGAAAGTTCTCCTTCTATTCCTATTTTGCTTATGCTTTTCCTAAAACATTAACCCGCTACAATTTATCCTTAGGTGTTCTGTCACAATTTATCCATCACGTCTTTACAGCTATTCCTCTACGTGGATAGTGATGAAGACAAAACATTTGCTCTCTAGCTGCACCTTACGAATCGTTGAGCAGTACGTCTTAACCCAACTGGTTTGAATGTGGGTGAGGCGAGACGTCTTGGGCTTTTCTTTAAATTCTTTTGACTGTCTGTCAGTATTTGTTTTTTTCTGTTGGGTTTTAGCGGCCATACAGTGTAATAGTACAGCTCAGGCTCGGAATTTCAATGATTCTGTGAGTAATACGGCGACATCCTGACCCTAGACGGCTGGGCAGGATGGTTAATAGCGTTCAGGCAAAAACCAAGGCTGCAAATCCCTCGTGTTTAAAATAGCCTGTTAATTTTTTGACAGAAGGGTCTTTTCACTGCAGGGAGGCGAATGGCTTCAAATAACCAATAAAGAAATAAAGTGAAAACTTCGCGGCTGCCAAAATTAATCTTCTGTGTGGTCAATGTTGGCAGGTTAGTTACTGGAAAGATATTGAGCAGGAAGAAGCTGCAGAAAAAGTAAAAACGTCTAGAAATGAGTCGTCCATCATTCTGACAGAGTTGGAAGGAAATACATTATATCACATAACAGTCAGAGCGTTTAACAAAGCTGGATACGGACCTACAAGTACTGCCATTCGTGGAAGCACTAAAAAATCGCGTAAGTAACCTTATACCCCTCACACTGGCCTTCCTGTTCAGACTTTACAACTCATCTTGGTTTTACAGGTATATCACTTTAAAAGGGTTTGCACATCAGGAATATTTATGATAGGCCATAAATGTCAGATAGATGCGGGTCCCACCTCTGGGACCTGCACCTATCTCTAGAATAGGGCCCCCTAAACCAGGTTCTATTGGACCTCTCACAAGTTGAGCTGGTTTACTGACCTGAATAGACTTGTCTCCCTGAATTCAGCGCTGTTTTTCTATCTCTGGAACTACCCCCTCTCCCGTTCCAGAGATATGGCCCACTGTTGTGTTGGCTCCCTCTATGCCAATTTTCTGTAGTTAGCCTACAGGGGGTGAGCTACCCTCATGCTGCCTTGCATTGATTGGTCAGTATTAGAGGCAGGGAAGCTAGCTCCACCCCATTGGCTAACTACGACAAATTAGCATATAGGGAGCCAACAAAACAGTGGGCGATATCACTGGTTTGGGAGGGGATGTCTAGGAAGAAGAAAACAGTGCCAGAATCAGGGAGACAGCGCTATTCAGGTCAGTTAAACAGTTCAACTTGTATGACCTAGTGACAGGTCCTCTTTAAGATACTAGTGGTTATAAATGAATGCTATGAAGTTTAATACAAGTTGTCCCATACAAGTGTTTATTTTTATTTATTTACTGTAAATAGGCCGAAAATTCAGTGTTAATCCATTTAGATTAATATCTTTATAAATTGGCTGCATAGACATAAAGTTAAATGATAACATTTTGGCTTCCTGCATTTACCACTAGGGGGAGCTAAGGAGCTTATTGTATACTGTTGATCCTTTTAACTTAACCCCTTAGTGACCATGCTATTTTTTTTTGTTTTTCCGTCATCACCTATTTTATGTTTTCCGTCGACCCAGCTGTACGAGGACGTGTTTTTTTTGCTGGATGAGTTGTATTTATTACTGTCCAACTTTTTTAATAATTTTTATTTCACATGAATGTATTCTTTTTTTAGTCCCACTAGGGGACTTGACTATACAATCTTTTGATCGCTTCTATAATGCTTTGGTATGCTTAGTATATTAAAGCATTATTGTCTTTGTTAGGCCCACGGCTGCCATGGCAACCTGAAATTGCATTTTCTGCCTGTCGATAAGTGACAAAGGCAGTCATCTTCCTCTGAAACAGCTTAGATGACACTGTCACTATTGACCGTGAATCTAAGGGGTTAAATGGTCAGGATCAGAAAAAACTCCAGACACAATTTTGTAAGACATCTGAGCACCCACCTTAAATTGCATAGGACACCTATGCAAGACTTAAACTAGGCGGCCTAGCCTAAGACCCATTAGTGATTGTGAAAATGCAAGTATTGGTGGTCACTAACGGGTTAATAACATAACAGTATGCCATAAGCTCCCCCTAGTGGTGACTGCAGACAGACAGAAAGTTATTATTTATATCTATGTCTATGCAGTAAATTTTAATTTAAATTACATGGTGTATAAAGGTGGAGGTGATTTATTTTTTTATTTTTAAATTGACACCTAGTGTTGTATTTATGTACTTATTGTGTCTATCTACAATTACTGTGTGGGTGAAAACGCATTATTAAAGCTCAGTAGATATTTACTGTACTGTAAGTCAGTCCAACGTTAAGGTCTTTGCAGACGAGTTCACACAGTGTGATATTGAGCTGAATTTTAACTACTTCAGTATAAAAGCATTTCTTGATTTATTTTTATTCTCGGGTTTATGTAGGACTGCATGTAAAACCCACACAGCTTTTACATGGGGTTTTTCTAAATTGATGATTCAAAGAGGTTATAAAAAGTGGATCAGACAAGCAAATGGCGCGATTTAAAATAAAAACAGTCTAAACTCAGCTCAGAACTGCACCTGTAACTACTAAAATGTACCCTAGGGAATTGACCAAGTCCCATTCACAAGTATATTCGGCCACTGTGGAAAAATAAGGGTCAGTTCACACAGAGTTCTTTGGCACTGATTTTGACGCGGAAACCGTGTCAGAATCAGCATCAAAGAATGGCCTAAATCATCCCCCATTGATTTCAATGAGAGGCAGAGGTTTCTTGTTTTTTTCCCGAGCGGCTTGTGGAAAAAGAAGCGGCATGCAAAAAGCGGCAGAAAGAAACTGCGGCGCTCGTTTTTTGTTTTTTTTGGTGTGTTTTGCATTGACTCAATGGCCGCGGGCAAAAAACACAGCAAAAACTGGAAAACAAATAGTCCAAAAATGGCGGCAATTAAAAATATGCCTCAAAAACGCTGTGTGAACTAGGCCTAATAAAGCGTAATAATCAGACCAAATTCACACTGTGTGAACGCGGCCTAATAATCTCTACAACAATTTGTGATTCTTCAAAATGTGGAATAAAATATGAAAACCCAACTAGAAATTTTATGTGCTCTAAAAAAAAGAAATAAACATAGAGAAAAAAAGTTTTGTTTTTTTTTGGTAATTTCCCTCAGAAGTGAACTGGAAAATTGTCACTGCAAATATTCTATTCAGAACATATTGATATTTCATTTCTACCAAACAGGGCTAAGCTTTTGTGACTCAGTAGAGAGATAAAAGGATTCCGGCTTATTCGCTAAGTATAAGTTCAGTCAAGTAGAGTAGTTATTAAAATGACACTGCTGGAGCAGGAATGCTTTATCAGCCTCCAGCTGTGATAGCAGGACAACTATATAGAGAACCGGTCTATGGATGTGGATTGGAATAGGTATTTACATTTCATTTGTATATAAGAGATTCTAATATTTTTTTTTTCTCTCTCTCTAGCTCCCAGTCAAGCTCCGAGCATTGTCAAATCAATACGGAACGGTTCCCACGTGTCCTTGGGCTGGGAGGCAGTCAGTTCATTAGCAAACGAGTCAGATGTCATGGGATACAAGGTCAGTCAGGGTATATCCTCTATCGCACTGCTGGGATATGTTTTATGTTCTTTTGTTTCTTTTTAGTTTTGATTTTAGTTTGCATCAGTGTTTCAATCCGTTAACAAAAATCATCATTATTTTTTTTTTAAAAATGTTTGTACTGGAATGGCCAATTTAGTAAGATTTCCAATTTATTTTAATGAAAAATTCTGGGAAAAGGGGGTCTCAGAATTGTAAAGGGGGCAAAATGTCTTATTAATATAAATTATAAAGTAGTTTTCTTACAAAATTGGCCAGAAAACTGGCGTAAATTATAGTGGAAATCCACTCTGTGCAGCATAGCAAGCTAGAGGCCCCCCCCCACCCCCTCCCTTTTAGATAATTGAATAATTTATAAAAAAAACAATTATTCTCACCTGACTGCTCGTCTTTTCCCTTCCCGATCCTCTGATGTTTCCTCAGCGGCTCATACAAAGTCAGCATCACTTGTATGTGACGTACCACTGATGACATTAAGTGCTGCATCGCATATAAGATCCTGGCGCTGCTGAGCGTCAAGACCTTGTTTGAGCCGCAGTATACGGAGGGAGCCTAAGGGGACACAGATGGAAGAAGAGAAGCGGCTAGGATTCAGTAGGCACTGTGCCATATAACACGTACCCAACTGTGTTTCATGTAGGAAATCTATCACTTCTTGGTACTGCAGTAGTATTAGGCTCTGTTCACATCTGCGTTGGGGTCCCGTTTGGTCGGAGGTTTCCGTCAGACAGACAGAACGGGACCCTGAGCAGACACAAACTGACACTGACGGAAGCCAGAGGTTTCCGTCTCAATCAACGTTGGTTTCAATGGTGACGGAGTCGGTGTCCCTGGTTTCCGTTTGTCTCCTACGACTACGCTACTGCTTCCGGCAAAACGACGGGTCCGGTGCACAAAAGAGGCAAACGGAAACCACGGGCATCGGCTCCGTCACCGTTGCAATCAATGGTGATGGAAACTCTGGTTTCCGTCGGTGTCTGTTTGTGTCAATTTCCTCTTCATTTCCCCTTATTACAACATATAGACAAGACATTTTTTGTAATAAACAGATATCAAAAGCTGCAAATTGCTGTTTTTCTCTAGAGATTTGCACCATAAAAAGTGATAATGCCATAAATACAAAAATTGGCATTGCGCATACATCAGGGTATAATGTTATTTGCAGTATTTATACATTGAAATGGTACACGTTTTAAAACATTAACTCATACCTTAGTAATGGTAGTAATAATAGTCGTATCTGGACTTTAGATACAATCCTGATATGGGCACAATCGCTTTTATTACAATATTTTTATATATAATTTTTTTTTATTTGTTATATTTATTTATTTTAATATATATATAATTGTTTTGTTTTTTTATTTTAATATATATATATATATATATATATATATATATATATAAATATTTCTTTATGTCTTTATTTTTTCTCTCTTAGGGTATGTGCACACAATAGCTGCCTTTTACGTCTGAAATTACAGACTGTTTTCAGGAGAAAACAGCTCCATCGTTTCAGACGTAAATGCTCCTCCTCGCATTTTGCGAGGCGTCATTGACGCCCGTAATCTTGAGCTGTTCTTCATTAAATTCAATGAAAAACGGCTCAAATTACGTTTCAAAGAAATGTCCTGCACTTCTTTTTCCGAGGCATTCATTTTACGCGTCGTCGTTTGACAGCTGTCAAACGACGACGCGTAAATGACAGGTCGTCGGCACACTACGTCGGCAAACCCATTCAAATGAATGGGCAGATGTTTGCCGACGTATTTGAGCCGTATTTTCAGACGTAAAACGAGGCATAATACGCCTCGTTTACGTCTGAAAATAGGTTGTGTGAACCCAGCCTTATAGTAAATTACTGTATATTACTCTGCATGAAATTGTATCTGTACTTATTTGACATTTGCAGCCATTATACCCATATATTGCTACAGTGCTCCAGCTTGCAGCACTTCAACAATGTTAAAGGGAACCTGTTACCCGAATTTCACCTATTAAACCAGCAATACCTGGTGGTAGTGGGTAAAAAATGTTTTTATGTAACCTATAATTGTCTTCTAAGTAGCTCTGTACCTTTAGTGTTCAGTTTTTTAGTGTTCCTGTGCCGTATTCTAATGAGCATAAAAGAGTCAAATCTTCATTCCTCAAGCCTTTTCGAGTTTACCCAGCCGCCTTACTTTTGATTGAGAGTTCCTCACCTCCCCCCAGCACACACGAAATCCTGCGCTTGCGCATCGATGTCCTGTTCTGGTGCGTGCGCACAACGGGACACCATAGCTGCGCGTGTGAAGTAACTAGATTTGAGGCCAGGGCGAAGCAGGGAAGGCTGTCGGACCATACATGACGGCCGCATGTGCACTATTGAGGGCAGGCCAGTTTTCGGCGGGGGATGGGCATAGGAAGAGGAACAAACGAGACTGCCGGATTATTGCAATAAAAGGCGCAAAATGTTTGCAGACCGTTATTTATGGTCGGAGGAGGAGTTTAGGAGAGGGGATAACGGCAATGAACTTTTGACAGCAGTGGCCAGCGAGGGGTGAGTAGAGTTTAATAGGTGAAATGCTGATGGCAGGTTCCCTTTAAAAAAAGGGTGTGAAGTAATCAATCAAGCCATAAGTGGGATTAACTGGCATCCACATCAGTTGGGGTCTTCATAACTCCCATTCACATCAATGAAGACTAAAGGCCCTTTTACACGTTCCAATTATTGAGCAAACAAGCATGAACGATCGTTCCCGATCATTACCCGGTGTAAACAGGGGAACGATTAGCCGATGAACAAACAAATGCTCGTTCATCGGCTGATCGCATTATTTATGCAGCAGAAAATATTATCGTTGTCGGCAGCTCATCTCTTTGTTTACAGAAGGAGACGTGCTGCCGACATGATCGAAATGTTTGACGACAATCGATCGTCTTAACGAGCGCTCGTCCCCATACTAGATCCTTGTGAAAGGAGCAGATGAGTGCCGATCAACGAGCTGTCTCATTGATCGTCGCTCATTTGCACGGCCCATGTCAGGCTGTGTAAGGGGACCCTTAGAGTAACCTTGCATGGAGGAGAGGGCCCGAAGGCCCCTCTGCCACATTAGAGGACACCAGTATTATAAATAACATGTGCTAGTTGGGGGGCCCTGGTGTACATTTGGCATTGGGGCCCAGTAGCTTTAAGTTATACCTCTGGTAATACCCCATTAACAAGTTTTTACTCTATATATCTATTTGTTCATGGTAATGCATCGTTCTCTAAATCAGTTATAGAATCAGTTTTTTCTAAATTTTAGTCACAGAAATATTTTTTTGTACAAAGTAAAAATGTCATTTTTTTTGTAACAAGTTCTATTTTGTATTCAGAGGTAGACCAAAGTGACAGTTTTGGAAGAACGAGTACACAACAGAAAACAACATGTTTTATCGGATTTTTCCCGTTTTTTTGGTGTTTTTTGTGGTTTGCATTCTGGACAACACAATACCTTTTTTTTTTTTTCTGCATCAGATATTTAGTATTTTTTTTTCTATATCGAAGCTTATAGTGAGGTTCTGAAAGGTCACAGCTCTGAGGCCCTTGTTCAAATCTCCAATCTGGTGTTCTACCTTCAAATTAAGGCATAACAGGCAATTTTTCTATTTCTTAATCCATAGGTCATGTTGAGACAAGAAGGTCACAGCAACAGCCAAGTCATCCAAACAAAGACAACTTCAGCAGTGGTTTTTCTTCCTGATTCTGGCTTTTATATCATAGAAGTGCGAGCAGTTAGTGAAGGTGGAGATGGGACAGCCAGTTCCCAAATCAGGGTGCCATCATATTCAGGTACCCAGAATGTGCTCACCTAAGATACGTACTATGCTAAATACCTGTTTTAGTAAATATTATTTTTTTTTTAAATAATGCTGTAGCACCCTTTCTTAGAACTCTGAATGATGGTATTCCTCTGTTATTCCTCCTGGAAAAGTATGATTCAATTGACAACTGGGCGTTACCATTCCACTTGTCAAGATCATGTATCCCGACACAATCAGCACTGTCAGGCACTGATTGGACAGTGTCAAACTGCGTAGAGACACCCACCCACATGATAACACCAAGTTGTCCATATAATCAGACATTTCCCGGAGGCATAATAGAGGAATGTATATTTCAGAGGTCCAAGAAAATGTTCTCCAGCCTTATTTTTTCTAAGGAAAGATGTTTGGAATGATAAAAAAAACATAATGGCCTAATTTATCATGATTGTCTAACAGAAAATCTGGCCTTGTTGTCCATAATAAGCAATCTCAGCGCTGCCTTCTTTTCAAAAACTCTCCAAAAATAAAATTGGCGCTGTGATTGGTTGCTGAGGGCAGCATGGACAGTTTTTTTTTGTTAGACAGTTTCGCTAAGTGATGCACAATGTTCTTCATATCATGCTTTTTAACTAATTGGTGCATTTGGATATACTGATTTATAGCCGCACTCCAGTGGTAACAGCCGACATCGGAGAAAGCTTCAATCCTAGCTGTTTTATCCTATAGGTGCCGCAATCAGTGATTGCAGTAAAAAAGAACAAAGGCAGGAGGTCCCCAGGGCTGTCCAGTGGCAATGCGTGTTTGGACACATCTTAGGTATGTCCAAACAGATGCCTGACATTTTTTTCTGCACAGGCAGTAATGCATTGGAATCCAAAAATATTTCAATGTGTTATTGTTGAAAAATTAAAATCAAAAGAAATAGTCCACTAAAAACGGTTAAACAAAGTTTATTAAAGTTAATTTAAAAAAAGTTGCAGACGAAAAAGAATAAATGTAGTTTCTTTCTCATTTTTGTTAATTAAAAGTCAAGAAATTAGAAAAATACACATATATGGTATACCAGTAAAAGTAACAACCTGTACAATAAAAATAACATGCAATTTATAATTCACAGTGAACTGCGTAAAAAAAACAATGACGGAAATGCATAAACAGTTAAGTCAAACGCTAGATTACATGTCCTCTAAAATGGTCAACCTAGAAAGTACAACTCATCCCGCAGAAAATAAGGTCTTAGGGCTTGTCCACACGTAGCGGAATTGCTGCATATTTTCTGGCCGGAATTTTGGATGGAAAATACGCGGCAGAATACAGTAGCAGCAAAGTGGGTGAGATTTAACAAATGTCATCCACACGCTGCGTAAAAATTCCGACCAGAAATTGACCTGCGGTGCGTATTTTTGGTACGGCAGCAAGTCAATTCCTGCTGCGGAAAGTGGACTGAATTGCTGTGTAATTCAGAGGAGATGTCACCATCTCCCAGCATTGTGAAAAACGTAGAAAAATCAGCACCATTTTCTGCAGTAAAAAACGCAGGACATGGTGTGTTTTTTCCGCAGTGGAATGTCTGCTGCTTTCAACGGAATTGCTGCAGAAATTTTCAGCAGCAATTCCATTACGTGTGGACAAGCCTTTATATATCTGCCTTAGGGGGGATTCACACGAACGTGTATTCGGTCCGTGCGGGCCGCGTGGTTTTCACGCGCCACACACAGACCAATACAAGTCTATGGGGCAGTACAGACAGTCCGTGCTTTTTGCGCAGCGTTTGGCAGCTGCGCAAAAAGTGCGACATGTTCAATATCTCCGCGTATTTCGCGCATCACGCACCCATTGAAGTCAATGGGTGCGTGAAAACCACGCATGTCGCACGGAAGCACTTCCGTGCGAACCGACTGAAACGGCGCACCAGCTGTCAAAAGGATGAATGTAAACAGAAAACACCACGTCCTTTTCTGTTTCCAAACATCCAAATGGAGTGTCTTTGAGATGAGCGAACCCGGACAATCGAACCGAACTCCACCGGGTTCGGCCGAACTCGGCAAAAAAAATTCCGGTATGCGACGTCAGGAGATAGTCACTGTCCAGGGTGCTGAAAGAGTTAAACTGTTTCAGCACCATGGACAGTGACTACCGATCCCAATAAACATGAACCTGTAAAAAAAAACGAAGTTCTGACTTACCGATAACTCCCGGCTTCTTCCTCCAGTCTGACCTCCCGGGATGACAATTCAGTCCAAGTGACAGCTCCAGCCAATCACAGGCCAAGCACAGGCTGCAGCGGTCACATGGACTGCCGCGTCATCCAGGGAGGTGGGGTCCGATGTCAAGAGAGGCGCGTCACCAAGGCAACGGCCGGGAAGTTCTCGGTAAGTACGAACTTTTTATTTTTTTTTAACAGGTTTCTCGATATTGTGTTCGGCATTCACTGTCAAGGGTGCTGAAAGAGTTACTGCCGATCAGTTAGCTCTTTCAGCACCTTGGACAGTGATGGGCGTCGACTAGCCTCATCTCTATGGCATCATACACGAAGGACACACGCAGCTGTCAAATGGTTTTTGCGCGCGCAAAACGCAGCGTTGTTTGCGCGCGCAAAAACGCAACGTTCGTCTGAATCTGCCCTTAAAGTGTAATTAAACTTTCAGAAAACCTCTGACATGTCATAGTGACATGTCAGAAGTTTTGATCGGTGGGGATCCGAGCACTCAGGCCCCCACCGATCGCCAAAACGAAATGGCAGAAGCGCTCATGGGAACGCTAAGCCTTTTGTTTCTGATCAAATTTTTTCGAAAAGCCGAGCAGTTGGTGTACAGGCTCATAGACTTTCTATTGAGTCCATACACCGTTACCTTGGCTTTCCATGAATGGCCGATCTGAAACCAAGTGGCTTAGCGCTCAGCCGAGTGCTTCTGCTGCTTCGTTCTAGTGATCGGTGGGGGTCTCAGTGCTCAGACCCCCACCGATAAAAACTTCTGATATGTCACTATGAAAAAAATTCTAACCATCGAAATGTGGGGAAGCAAAAAACACAAATTTCCTCCGGTACTAAGGACCGAAAATGCAGCTTAAGTTATATAGATACATGGAGTGATGTTTGGTTGCTATGGACAAATGTTCCATTTTCCTTTACACTGTTTTTAATAAATGTATTGATTTTTTCCATAATTTATTACCTATTTGTCAATATTATAAATGTACAGGCTACAGGAAGACACTAGTGACCTGGAATGAATGGTGCTGCTGGAAAATTGTTCTAGATTTCATGGTAAAGACAGTAGTCTAAGGCTATGTTCACACGGGGTATTTTGCCGAGTTTTTTGACGCGGAAACCGCGTCGCAAAACTCGGCAAAAACGGCCCGAGAACGCCTCCCATTGATTTTAATGGGAGGCGTCGGCGTCTTTTTCCCGCGAGCAGTAAGACTGCCTCGCGGGAAAAAGACGCGACATGCCCTATCTTCGGGCGCTTCCGCCTCTGACCTCCCATTGACTTCAATGGGAGGCAGGAGAAAGCGTATTTTCTCGCTGTTTTATGCCCGCGGCGCTCAATGGCCGCGGGCGAAAAAAAGCGCGATAATTGCCGCGAAAATCGGCGTGCAGAGAGAGGAATATCTGCCTCAAAGTTCCAAACGGAATTTTGAGGCAGATATTCCTCCCCCAAAATACTCCGTGTGAACATAGCCTAATAGATCTTTGGGTTTCACACACGTAAATTAGTCTCCGCATGTTGTGTCATTTAGACCAATTGATGAATGAGACAAAGAAAAAGCATTTAATAGCTCCAAACACAGAAGCAATCACCTGACAGTATCCTACCGGGCACACACCATTCATGGCGGTCCACTACTCCATTAGTTTTATTGCTGATCTGTAGGATGCGTCCACTGCTTTAATAGACTGTGACAAAACACAAAAATGTCCTGACCATAAAGGCGACATAGACTGCAGTTCATAATCTTCATGTCAATTGTTATAGGAAAAGCTGCAATGACTGACATTATAAGAGGTCAGATACACTTTGTGCAGCAGTTTGAAGAATATTTTACAACAGTCATGACTAAGATCACCAGACATGTCTACACACACGGGTGGTAAATGCGGAGTATAGATATAGTCAGATTATAATTACTACAAATACTACAATTTAATAATTATGTTCCTAAGTGATCAATTCAAAAACAGCAAATTCCCATCCTTTAACCTTTCTTTCTTTCTTTCTTCCCTCCATTTCCTTCCTTTCTTTCTTCCGTCCATTTTCTTTCTTTCTCTTTCTTTCTTTTTCTTTCTTTTTTTATTTTTCTTTCTATCTTTCTTTCTCTCTTTCTCTTTCTTTCTTTCTTTCTTTCTTTCTCTCTTTCTTTCTCCTTTCTTTCTTTCTTTCTTTCTTTCTTTCCATTCTTCCCCTAATTCACTCCTTTTGAAAAGTGGAAACAGACAACTGAGGGCCCATGTGCAAAAACATCATGTAGGCCCCCTTCCACCAGCAAAACTTCAACGTTTATTTTCTTATATTTACAATAAATAAAGACAGTAAAAAAAAGAATCCTTTTTTTGTTGTTATCGCTCTTGTAAACTACAAGATGGGGACTATCCCTGGTGGTCTAGGGCAGTGAATGGGTTAATGATTACATAACTGGTGGGTTAGGACAGTGAAAGGATTATTGGTAGAAACCCTGGTGGTCTAGGGCCGTGAAAGGGCCAATGATGATATCCCTGGTTGTTTATGGTAGTGCAGACATCCCTGGTTGTTTATGGTAGTGCAGACATCCCTGGTAGTCTAGAGTAGTGCTGACATCCCTGTGGTCTAGGGTAGTGAATATATTCCTGGTGGTCTAGAGTAGTGCAGACATCCCTGGTGGTCTAGGTTAGTGCAGACATCCCTGGTGGTCTAGGGTAGTCCAATCAAAGGTTTAACTACCAGTACTGAAGACTGCAGGACCTTCCACATGCTACTCCATCTCTGACTGTAGACTACTCAGACATTGAAAGATGGCATTGTCAGCCAACAGCCAATCATAAAGCAGCTGAGACAATCATAGAGTCTCTGCAAGTCAGTGTCTGTGTAATCTATGGAAAACCTTTGTAGTGAGAGCGGGTGAGACAAACAGGATACTTGTTTAAAACCCCCTGTGGCCGGAAAGGGCCGAATCCCTCCTCTGGGCTCCTGTTCAGCTGCACGAGCTGAATTTCCTCTCTTTTTTTCTTCCTCTCTTACATTTACTTCTCCTTCCTTCCTTCCTTCCATACTTCTTTCCTATTAGCCCACTTTCATAATCTCCAACCTCTTCAATATCTACTAAATCTTATGGGCCCCCACCTCTAATGTTGTAAATTATTTTGTACAGGGTTCTCTTGTCATACGTTTTTGTCTTTTGTATTTTTCCCCTTTTTATATAATCTCCAATACTGTATAATTTGTTGATATCTAATCAATGTACAGTATAATAAAAACAATAACAAATTAATAATGTTTTTCCCCATTCAAGTTGCACCGTTTCACAAATCAGTTTTTGATTGCTAAAAAAAGAAGAATTGGATTCCAATGATGGGAACCCTAACACTCAACATCCCTGTGATTAGACAACAGGGTCTGAGCAAATATATTTTAACTTTTCTATTAACCAGTTCCTTTTATACTTTAAAAAAAAAAAAATAACAATTATTAAAAAATGAGTATAATTGAATGATTAACCCTGCTGATTAATCCTTTCTTGTCTTTATAGAGAAAGTAACAAGTGCACAGTCAACGCTACACAATATTTCAGCCTCCTCATCTTCCTTAACTTTACTCTTGGCACTGGTTGTCCCAACAACATCGTGGTGAAGATGGACTTTTTCAAATTTTCTGTTTTTGATTTCTTTTTTTGTTACTTTTTTCTTTATTTGTATTGAAGACATAATTAAAGTTACTGACTGAATGAAAATATTAGAGACCTGGACCTAATCTTCATCAAATTACCCAAAGACTCAATCAAAAATGAAAAACAAACTGGAGAACTGATTTCTGGCTATTTTTATGTTATTTTTTTGTTATCCTTTTTTTTTCGTCTTTTTTTTTTAAATATAAATATCTATAAATATATAAATAGACTGGTTTGCTAATAGCCTTTAGCAGCTTCTGTAAAAAAAAAAGCAAAAGCAGTACAGTAACTTTGGTCAAACGCTCTGGGTTGCACTTTGTTTTGCTTTTGAATCGACCAGTTCTTGGATCATATACTTTTACGTTGTTAAAGCAGTGGTGTGCAATACATTTGTGGTATTGAATGACATGGTATGAAGTGCAAGTATAGATCTGGTAATATATTTATACATGATCTTTTTCGTACCCAATTTTTTTTAATCTCTTCCAAAAGATGCCAATCTATTTCTAGGTAAGACCTCATGTACATGGCCGTATTATGGCTTCGTACAACCTCCGAGTTCTACAGATCCATAATAGGACACCCCTATACTATATTACGGAGGTACTACACTCTAATGCATTGCAGAGTATATCTCCGACATATGGCGCCACACAGAGGACCATATGGCAGTAGTACTAAGCCACAGGGAGCTCTGTGTGCCAACAGAAAGTCAACTCTTGCCGACTTTGAGGCATTACCTTAATTTTTTGACTTGTATAGGCCTCCAATTTTGCAAACCCTATTGCTCTATATCTTTTGGCCAATTATATAACGTTCTATCATTTTGCTTTGCTCTAGAGACAACAACAAATATTATTGATATGTCCAATTAATATTGTGGTGACAATTTTCAGCAGTGCACAATGTAGAAGTCAATCATCTATATGTATAAGTAGATGACCTGCCAACAGATGACGCTGCATTATATTAATGCAGCCCCACCTGGTGGATACAAAATGTCAATAGATTTCAGATACAAGTTCAAATGATGCGTAAAGTTTAGCAAAAGTTGAAAGTAAGAATATATAATCCTCTAAATTAAGCTTGTAATATGGAACCCTGTCAGTCTATCAGTTGCTAATTTTCGTATGTCATAGGTGAGCACAGTATTGCCGGGTGGAATTCTTTAGGAGACATTACCATTATTAACATGTTTTGCTGTTTTGTTTCTAGACCAAGGTCAAGAAAACATTTTTTAAATAAAATTTAAAATAAATGTATAGAAGGGGTTGTGTTTATTTAAAAGTTTTTGATATGATCAATTATTGATATTGGTTGTAATTGGTATTTGAGTGTATTGATCAAGTACACCAGACTCTGCTGATCAGTTGCTAAAAAATCCTAATTCTAAGAAACTATTTTAATAGGTAAGAATTTTCCCCAAAAAAATATTTCTGCAACCTTCAAAAAAAAGTTTTTATCAAAAATATATTAAAAGAAAACCACTTTTTATTTATGACCCCATGTTTGGGCCTAATTTAAGCCTTTTTGGGCAAAGGTACATTTCCTAGCTTGTATTGGTCTTCCATCCAGACTAGGGTATCTCCTTTCTCCATTTACTGCTATCTGGGGGAAAGAAAAGTGACCACCTATGTGCCAAAAAATTGCACATAAATCAGTCACTTGTTTAGCCCCTCCAGACCTTCAATGTCATTATTGTCAAGGCCAGAGGTGCTGTATAATGTGAAGGTCCTGGACTTCAATGCAAAACTCATAACTTGGCTCCACAACTATGTCTAAGTTTATTTTACTGGTCTTCTCATATGGGGCAGAGAAAGATTTTGGGCACCCTGAGGCTCCAGGACCCAGGCGTAACTGCAACCTTGGCATCCCATATAATTACGCCCCTAGTGGACTTAATTGGTTTTACCAAAATTTAAGTGGTAATGGATTTTTTAAAAAGTTGTTATGGGTGTATATTTTGAGTGGGGGGACAGACATATAAATAAGGGAGGCTTTTTTTTGTCAACTTTTTAGTTCTCTGTATGCTCTATATAGATTATCTGTCGTTCTAAATAACAATGCATTACATTACATTTGTTTATCTAAAACTTCAGTTTATGGCCTTTATCCCGGCAGCTGTCAATGGCTTCTTTTACCAGTGACCACACTGTCTGTATTTGTTATGGGAGATTTACCATGAAAAATGGGCTGTTTAGTACATTCCAATATAAAATTCCAGTAAAGATAAGCTAAACCTCCAATTAGCCACGGACACCCAGTCCAATTGGAGAAATCCTGATCCTATGACGGCGACACAAATCACAAAAAATTCCTTTTTCATAACTTTTCTATTGGATTAGATGAGCCAAATATGGTATTACCTTGCAAATTATTATTGAAATATTCACTGAAATCCAATATTTATTTCAGGTCCGGCCTTATGGATGTGTGAACTGTATGATCTCACATGGCATATCTTTTGCACTACTGAAAGGGGCACGGCTGGTCCTAATGGCCTGGCACTTAGAGCATGCACCATGGATCCTAGACATAGTACCTGAACTTACAGAAAGCCAAATTCATCTACATTCCCTTGTTTTATTGGGCAGTGTTAATAAAGCACCTTATGGCAATGCTATTTGGGTGCTATACAGTACAACTTAAAGGGTAATACCCCACTAACACATTTATGGCATATCCACAGCAATGCAATGGGACTATATTTGTAAAACTCGTAGAGGATAAACCCCACTTGACAACAGTCCAATTTTGTGTTTCTCAAACTGTCCCGCAAATGTGATGCTTATGTAGGTTTGTATAGCAAGGATTTTGCTAATTTGTTTGGGGGAAATCCTGGGGGGAGTTGGGTTAAAATATCCTAAATAGCCTAAAATGTCCCATGATTTGGAATTTCAGTGTTGTGAACTATGGAAAAATCTCTAATTTTAATGTGAACATTGGGACAGAAAGGCATAAGGCCCAAGCTACAAATCATCTCTGACCCTGACAAAAGTGTGCAAAGGGCAAAGGGTCTATTATAACGGATGCAAAGCAAAAGTGGGGGAATTGCCCATAGCAACCAGTCAGATTCTTGCTCTAATTTTTCTTAGAAAATTAAGAACTGTGATCTTTGTTTGCACTAGTTTTATTAAATCTCCCCCAATGTGTGTAGCTCAATGCAGCATCAACATGCCTGATCCTTGCAACTTGGACAAAAAAACATGAAGAATATCTGGGTTTATTTAAAATGTAGTATGGCAGTGTCTTTTCTACCTTACTTGAACTGTTGAAAAACTCCAGCATGATTGTACTATATACATATTTTTGTGTTTTTATTCTACTTTTATCCACATTTTTATTTCACATATAACTTGAGTAAATTTAAAAATACTTTTCTTTAATATTTTTATACTGATTTTGAGTTATTTCTTATTGTTTTCTCTGTTCATATACAGAGCTCCTTCAAAAATTCTACTGGTTGCCCTTGGAAACTGACCGCAGTTTATGACCATTCTGCTGCCAGACACGTCACATCTTAGCTCTATCTCTGTAACTAATATCTGAACTCCCACAATGAACTGTTCTCTGGTAACAGTAGAGCAGCCAAATTCAAAATTTAGCTTTGTATCTGAGCAGAGTAAAAAACCTGATATAACTCAAAATTAGTGTAATATAAGTAAAGCCAAAAGATGCTTAATTAAACTGTGGAGTGTTGTAAAAAAGAAGAGTTTTCCTTTAAGTTTTTTAGATACTCTCAGGTTTGACCAGTCTCTGTTGTTTGAAGTCTACTAATAATGGGTAGAACTATAAACAAGGGCATAATAACGGATACAGGACTACAGTAACTGCTAAAGCTTAAAGCGTACCTAACATTTCAGGGGACTTTTCAGAATAAACTGTATGTGTGTGTATTCTGCATTATTTAGCAGTTTTCCCCTCTGCAGGCCCTAATTCTCAGTTGTCTCTGAGCTAATGGATGCAGCCTGAGTGCTATAATGTCTTCTATACACTGCACACATATAAGAAGAGAATCCTTCTCTCCTATCTCTATCTATCACATATATAGAAACTGCAGCAGCATGGAGGAGATTATACAGCAGTAATGAGCAGTGTAGCTGAGAATCCAGCACTGGGGTGACATATAAATCTTACCAGCAGTCTGTTTTTTTCACTCTGCTACTTCTTCCCTCTCCCTGAGCACCCTCCCCCCTTCATAGACTTACATGCAGCGTGTGTGGCTGACTTACTCTCAATCTCTCTACTCCCTCCTTTTGCTCCCCTCCCCTCTCCATAGACTTATATGGATAGGCAGTGAAGTGACACAATCCCATCTTCTGACGCCTGTCAATTCTGTTCTGTAACGAGGGATGGAAATAGGGGGGGAACAGCAGATTACTGGAAGGGAAACACCTAGTGTCAGGATTCTGTTGTTGTACTGCAAAATTACCACTAGTGGCCGCTGTTTTACACTTTGAAGAATTGTGCTGCACCTTTACTCCTTACCACTGGAGGCTGCTGTTTTGCCCTTAAACTTGCCCTTAACCAAGATGGCAAATGTTGCATCGTGTGAACCATCTTGTTTCCTGTTTGGGCCTACTTCAGACCACATGGAATACCAAACAGTGCTTGAGTATTGTGACTTGTTCCAGTCTCCTGCTCCTGAGAACTGTCTTTGCCAGACTGTTCCTACTTCCTTGCTGCTACTACTACTACTCGTGTTCCACCCTCCAAGCACTGTTCCTGGGGACGTCTCACCGGGTTCTGCACTGTGCTCCGCTCGCTACTTCTGACCATAGGATTCCAGCAGTGTTCGCCAGTATCGTAACAGGATACTCAAGCCATTTCCATGGAATCCGCCAGAGAAGAAAGTTTGGAGGTTCGTGTGAACAATATGAACTGTTTGCTTACTAACATCTTTGCTGACATGCAAACTTTAAAGACTAAATATTTGGCGTTTGAAAATCAAACAACCCATGATGTTCAAGTTTATGGACAAGCTACACAGGGTTTACAAGGCATGGTGGCTCAGCAAGCAGAGCTGATCCGGGAACTTCAGACTCGAGTTGTGACCCCAGCCTCTTCATCTACCCTGCCGCTTCCACCATTCAGGTTTGGTGGGGATCGTGACAAATACCGTGGATTTATAAACCAATGCAAGTTATATTTTAGTGCACATCCTGCTCACTTCCCTACTGATAATTCAAAGGTGCTGTGTATTATTATGCTTCTGACACATAAGGCTGTAGCCTGGGCAAGCCCTCTTATTGAAACCAACGATGCTCGGCTTGATGACTTGGACGCCTTCCTAGCAGCCATGAGCCAAGTATTTGATGATCCTAACCAGTGTACTACAGCAGAAGCAGCGTTGATGGCTCTACGTCAGGGCAGACGCTCTGTTGCCGAATATGACACAGATTTCAGACAGTGGGTGATGGGGCTTAAGTATCCATCACCCACTGTCTGAAATCTGTGGCATATTCGGCAACAGAGCGTCTGCCCTGACGTAGAGCCATCAACGCTGCTTCTGCTGTAGTACACCGGTTAGGATCATCAAATACTTGGCTCATGGCTGCTAGGAAGGCGTCCAAGTCATCAAGCCGAGCATCGTTGGTTTCAATAAGAGGGCTTGCCCAGGCTACAGCCTTATGTGTCAGAAGCATAATAATACACAGCACCTTTGAATTATCAGTAGGGAAGTGAGCAGGATGTGCACCAAAATATAACTTGCATTGGTTTATAAATCCACGGTATTTGTCACGATCCCCACCAAACCTGAATGGTGGAAGCGGCAGGGTAGATGAAGAGGCTGGGGTCACAACTCGAGTCTGAAGTTCCCGGATCAGCTCTGCTTGCTGAGCCACCATGCCTTGTAAACCCTGTGTAGCTTGTCCATAAACTTGAACATCATGGGTTGTTTGATTTTCAAACGCCAAATATTTAGTCTTTAAAGTTTGCATGTCAGCAAAGATGTTAGTAAGCAAACAGTTCATATTGTTCACACGAACCTCCAAACTTGCTTCTCTGGCGGATTTCATGGAAATGGCTTGAGTATCCTGTTACGATACTGGTGAACACTGCTGGAATCCTATGGTCAGAAGTAGCGAGCGGAGCACAGTGCAGAACCCGGTGAGATGTCCCCAGGAACAGTGCTTGGAGGGTGGAACACGAGTAGTAGTCAATAGCAAGGAAGTAGGAACAGTCTGGCAAAGACAGTTCTCAGGAGCAGGAGACTGGAACAAGTCACAATACTCAAGCACTGTTTGGTATTCCATGTGGTCTGAAGTAGGCCCAAACAGGAAACAAGATGGTTCACACGATGCAACATTTGCCATCTTGGTTAAGGGCAAGTTTAAGGGCAAAACAGCAGCCTCCAGTGGTAAGGAGTAAAGGTGCAGCACAATTCTTCAAAGTGTAAAACAGCGGCCACTAGTGGTAATTTTGCAGTACAACAACAGAATCCTGACACCTAGTGGCAGTTGGGAGGAGGGTTGGGGGGGTTAAATCAGCACTATTATTAAAGAAACAGAAGACTCTCCTGCCTCTGGATGGGAGTCTGGTTGTTTTAAACTAGCACTGAGAGAACGGCCCCATTATGATTATTGGTTTGGAGTCCCATCTCCTCCTAAGTAAAACATCTACATACTTGTTTTTTTTTATAAACTTTCACCCCTTCAATACTATTCCGATGTCTCAAGTCTAACTACTTTCTCCTGAGTACCTGTAGACCAATGCTGAGATCTCCGAGCCAGAACTGAATATATTAAGGTATTTTGTATTAAACATAAGACTTATAGTATAACACATTTGACATTTGTTGTCTTATAATGGTAAAAAAAAATAACATATATATATATATATATATATATATAGATGGGTTTTTACCTTCATATTAGCCTACTAGATATCACCGTTTTGTTGCAGAATGGGGGCTATGGACACCACTGCCTGAATGGAGTTTATGTGATTACTTCTTGTAAGAGTAAGTGTCCTTGTGGTGATCCTGCCGCTCTTCAAAAACATGTCTTGGCTTAAGTATATGTGGGTGCAGAGGCGTAGCTAGGTTTGCCTGCACCCAGGCCAAAGATTCAGTTTGGCGCACCCGAAAATCTTTCTCAATATCTCCTTCCCTCTCACCATGTTTTCTTTCTCTACCAATCAATGAGCTGTTATTTTTTTTTCACTTTTTTTTTAATGTAATTTAGGCATAAAGCAATTTGTACATTTTCCAAGCGATTTAGTTATATAAGGGAGTTAACATAACAATAAATTAAAAGAAAATAAATTAAAGAGGTCAGTGCCTGACTAAAACATATTGTATAACTGAGGCTAATGAGACTATATGGTGATATAATGAACAGCCTCCTGTAGATAGTGCCACACACCTCCCCTCGTAGATACTGCCACACAGCCTTCTTGTAGATAGTGCCACACAGCCCCCTTTTAGATAATGCAACACAGCCCCCTTGTAGATAGTACCACACAGCCCCCTTATAGATAGTACCACACACCCGCTCTTGTATATAGTGCCACACAGCCCCCTGTATATAGTGCCACACACCTCCCCTCGTAGATACTGCCAGACAGCCTCCTTGTAGATAGTGCCACACAGCCCCCTTTTAGATACTGCCACACAGCCCCCTTGTAGATAGTACCACACAGCCCCCTTGTAGATAGTACCACACAGCCCCCTTATAGATGGTACCACAAACCCTCCCCTGTATATAGTGCCACACAGCCCCAGATATATAGTGACAACCCCCATATATAGTGCCACACCGCCCCTTGTAGATAGTACCACACAGCTCTCTGTAGATATTGCCACATAGCCCCCCTCTTGTAGACAGTGCCACACCCCCACTTCTAGATACTGCCACACAGACCCCTTGTAGATAGTACCACACAGCTCCCTGTAGATATTGCCACACAGCCACCCTCTTGTAGACAGTGCCACACATCCCCCTTGAAGATACTGCCACACAGCCCTCCCCATTGTAGGTACTGCCACACAGCCCCCCTTGTAGATAGCCCCTGGACAGTGACACCATGGGCTACTTGCAGGAGCGGAATCCACGGCCAGAGTGTCGGCAACGCTCTGGCTGGAGATTCCGCTTCTAGAGGGAGCCCCGGCCAGAGCGCTGGCCTCCCTCTACCTTCCCTCCTATTTGCACCCGGGGCACATGCCCCCTCTGCCCCCCATAGCTATGCAGCTGTGTGGGTGTGATACAGATTGTGAGCCCCACTGGGGAATGGGATTAACATGAGTGACTACATTCTATATACAACTCTGCTAAGCATCTTGGAGCCTTTTAAATAAATGGAAATAAATAATATAACTTGTCAATTTCTTTAACCAATAATTATAGTCTACAACATTTTTAAAAGTGGATGTTCCAACAAGACAACCTCTGTCAATTTGCCCGATAAGACTTATAGGCATCATAGAGGGGGATTCCACTCTATCAGTGAAAGCAGAAAATTTCTAAGAAAAGGCGTGTCCTACTCTGGCAGAATTGTCTCAGCCATTAGAAAGGCCACCATGTATTACTGCGTTTCCCCCTAGCGCCTATTGCAGGAGTAATATATGTCTGCCTGCAACTTCTCCCAGCAAATATCATCTGAATGCTGGGGCTTTCAGAAGCCAAACATAGGGTGATCAGCTGATTGTGAGGGTGGCCCTCTGTTAAAAAAGAGTTGTCTTGTTGAGACCCCTTTTAAGGTATTTCCTTTTGACTTCGATAATAAATTAGTTTTTTTTTATAGCTTAATCTAGTGCAAGATGCAAAGTAAGGTTGTGTTGTTTCCTTAAACAAATAAAATATATAATAAAATTATATCACTGCCCCCTTAAAAAAAAAAAAATTCAAAAAAGAAATAAATATATATATATATATATATATCCATGTATAAATATGTCCTGACCACAAAGGGTTTAATATGATTGTAGTATGTTTCCCAAAGTTAAATTGCATTCGATTATTTTTTGAGTTGGAACGCATATTAATGACTGACTAAAATGTGAATTTTGAATTGAGTATTTTGTTGCATCTGAGGCTATAACTTACTGATATTGAACCATTTATTTAGAAAGATATAGGAAGAAGTTTAAGAAGTCAATGAAAAAAAGCAGTGTATTAGATAAGCGGGGGTGTTACCCAAAGCAACCAATCAGGCTGCAGCTGAAAAAAAAATGACAACTGCAATCATCCTGTTTGGGGCAACACAATAGATTTTGTTAGCTCTAGTTTTTGTAAATCTCACCCATAATTTAATTTTTTTATTTTTTTTTCATATTTTGCAAAAGATAATTTTGTTTGTAGCTTGGAGAATCTGGTACTGTAATGATTCATGTGATATATTAGAAATATTGTATACAATGTGTATATACTATATATAATTGTATACTATGTGGAAGACACAGTCGATGAATAGTTCCTGTGTACTGTTCTTGTATCATTAGGTCTTTTTAATAAATAATTCTCTTTTTATTGACTTCTACTCAGTGTCTTGTGAAATATTGGATGAGATCATTTATTATTCAGCGTAAATTTTGTGATGGGTGCAGTGACATTTTCCTGGAAGAGCCAAGAAATAAATTGCTTTTAAAAATGTCAACAATGCATATAAGGATCTGATGCTTCCAAATATTCTACTCAATATCAAGGGGGAACATACACATTTGCTTTAGGTGACACTATTGTTAGAAAATGCTTCTCTCAAACTTTGTGTGTTAGAGGAGAACTTATGTCAAGTTGACTTTTGCCAAGACCGAAGTGGTGAAAGAATTGATTGAAAATTCCATATATACTTTTACAGGAAATAGTTGAATTTATAAACAATATCTTATGTATAAGATTAGTGGGTCACAGCTATAGGGTGTGCAGGGGAAACAGTCGCACTTGGTGCCTGAGGGGGCTCAATGGCTCTTCTGCCACATAAGAAGACACCAGTATCGTTAAAAGCATATGATGGGATGGGGGCCTGTTACAAATTTTGCATTGGGACCCTAGATACGCCTCTGGACTAAGTAACATATACAATGTAATTTCTCTAATCCAGCATCTGATAATCCAGAAAATCTGATCAATTATTTCCAGCACTGAACTGCAATGCAGAAAAAAATAATAATTTCACTAGACCAGAAGAAGCAGAAGAGAATCAGTTAAGAAAGAACTCTGGTTAGAACATGAGTTATAGTAGAACATTTTGTGTAAACATTTTATTTTGGGTGATAGATAGATAGATAGATAGATAGATAGATAGATAGATAGATAGATAGATAGATAGATAGATAGATAGATAGATAGATAGATAGATAGATAGATATGAGATAGATAGATAGATAGATAGATAGATAGATAGATAGATAGATAGATAGATAGATAGATAGATAGATAGATAGATATGAGATAGATAGATAGATAGATATGAGATAGATAGATAGATATGAGATAGATAGATATGAGATAGATAGATAGATATGAGATAGATAGATAGATAGATAGATAGATAGATAGATAGATAGATAGATAGATAGATAGATAGATAGATAGATAGATAGATAGATAGATAGATAGATAGATATGAGATAGATAGATAGATATGAGATAGATAGATATGAGATAGATAGATATGAGATAGATGGATATGAGATAGATAGATAGATAGATAGATAGATAGATAGATAGATAGATAGATAGATAGATAGATAGATAGATAGATAGATAGATAGATAGATAGATAGATAGATAGATATGAGATAGATAGATATGAGATAGATAGATAGATAGATAGATAGATAGATAGATAGATAGATAGATAGATAGATAGATAGATAGATAGATAGATAGATAGATAGATAGATAGATAGATAGATAGGAGACAGACACAAATTAATAAATAAATAGATGTAATTTAAGATATTTTCTGATATTTGATTATTGACCATGGCACAACCTAAAAATATATTTAATAGGAACTGGATTTTGAGACATTCTTCTTCTAGAAAAAAAAACAAAAAATGAAGGTGGTTTGACATGAACATCATGTTATATATTTTGCCTTTCATTTTTTTTTTTCACTTTGAGCTTCTAAAAGAAGACAAAATAGTCCCGAGAACTGACATGTTTTGAATATGATCGTCTCGGGCTAATGGAAAATGTTCTATTTCCACCATAGTGGAAGTCTTTAATCCTAATGGGATAAAACAATAGATTGTCACCAGCAAGAAGAACATTTCTAAACTGAATGATTGTGTATTGTGCTTCATCGGAGCGCCGTACAATAGATCGGAGGACACTTTTTTCTAAATCAGTGTCATGATGGAGTTCTTAAAGGACATCTGGGATGAGAAGAAACTATTTGATCTCAATTCTGTAAAAGTTCCACTTGTAACAGATAAGAAATGGCATCAATTTACAATGGAAAATCAGGTCCGCTCATCCGTGCGGTCAACAGAGGAGAGGCTGAAATTGGTGTTTTTCAGATATTGACCTCTCTCTGGAGTCCAACTATGTCTTTGTAGTCAGTTTTCTCATGATTATTTTTTATTTTTTTTGTAAAGTTAATGGGAAATTTTACAGGGATTTTTTCAAGTTAAGACTAAATTATAGCGGTGCTAATTAGCAGAAAATTGCAGTTTTAAATTTGATTTTATTTTGCCCGGATTGGATTTTAAATGTAGAGAACCCACAATATTCCTCCGGTAATTATTTGTGTAATTATAATAGCTTAGTAGAATTTTTAATCATAATCCATAATTGGGTACAGTCATCTGTGTCTGCTCCATAATGTGGTAAAGTTATCCAATAAGTGGACGAGGAGTGATTAATGGGGGAAATCGACTCCAAATACTTAAAAGAACATATTGATAAAACACAAGGAAAAAGGGCAAAAGCTCCTATTCAAGTGCTAAGATATACAGTATGTATGGACCTATGTAGTATTATATATGGAGAACCTCACATTGCATTACCGCTATTTTGATGTTTTGTAATAAATGCCAGTTCCCCTATCGGAGGGCAGCGCTGGATAGAGGGGAAGGGGCAGCGCTGTATAGAGGGGGAGGGGCAGAGCTTAGGGATATATCGTTTTCTGTGACCTGATTTAGTAGTTTCATGTGATAAGCTGTATAATAGCTGCCAGGAGTCATAGAGAAAGCCTGTGAGTCCTTCCTACTCCGCCCACACACAGTGATTGACGGCTTTTATTGTATGAACTTATATGCAGGGAATCATTATATTCCTTATAATACACACCTCAGCTGCTGCAGAAGCTTTTTTTTTTTTTTTTTTTTTTTTAGAATATTCTGCCACATCTGATGTGTGTATTATAATGTTCTGCAGCAGTTCAGGTGTATATTATAATAATGTTCTGCAGCAGCTGAAGTGTGTATTATAATATTCTGCAGCAGTTGTGGTGTTTATTATGAAGTTCAGCCGCAGTAGATGTGTGTATTATGATGTTCTGCAGCAGCTGAAGTGAGTATTGTGATGTCCTGTAGCAGCTGGGTTTCATATTATGTGGTCTTGAAACATATGTGGTATGTATTATGATGTTCTGCAGCAGCTGAGATGTATATTAAGATGATTTGCAGCAGTTGAGGTGTGTATTATGATGTTCTGCAGCAGCTGAGGTGTGTATTAAGATGATTTGCAGCAGTTGAGGTGTGTATTATGATGTTCTGAAGCCGCTGAGGTGTGTATTAAGATGATTTGCAGCAGTTGAGGTGTGTATTATGATGTTCTGCAGCAGCTGAGGTGTGTATTAAGATGATTTGCAGCATCTGGGATGTTTATGATGAGGTTCTGCAGCATCTGAGGTGTGTATTATTACGTTCTGCAGCATTTTTTCTTCAACTGGGAGATAAGCCGAGTGAGACATCTGGCAGATACTTATCATCCTCGCTGGACCACCGGATTTCCTTTAGTTAGCTGTAGAACCGGTTGGAATATTAAAGCCCCATAAAAGGAGAACAGTGTTCTGACCTCTAATAATAAAAGCTGCATAATAAGCTCTTCTGGTACATATCAAAACGAGATACGATTATATTGTTGGAGAAGTGCTTGAAAACATTTCAAAATCCCATGTCTTGCTGGTTTTAGTGTCTGGTTAGGGCTGGAGGGAACTGGTTGGAGGAGGCCCTCACTATAATAGGGCTCCAAATCTATAATAAAAAAATAAATAAAAAAAAGATCATGTACCATATCACCTATAAGGGATTTTGATAAGGGAGAATTTATAATACTCTGGTGACCAGCGTCGGACTTTGGTTCCTTGGGGCCGCTAGAACAAATGATTCTGAGGGCCCAGCGTCCATCTATACAGAACATGTGCACGTCCCCTATTAATGACATTGTAATCTTTCTTGTTATCACACAGGACATATCATTAATAAAGTCTAATAAATTATTTGTGAATCATCCCATAAGAAATAGACCCTAGTGGCAAGTGAGTGGTTCCAAAGTCACCTCCCAATGGGGTTGTCTTCTGTTGGACCTTTGGGACCCATCATTGTGTGAGAGTCTGGACCCATCGGAGGATCCTCTGGTACTTTAGCGGGCCAGTGTGAACCTTCTGGTGGCTTATAAAAAGTCATCTTTTTTCAGTAAAGAATATAGGTCTATGGAATAATATGTCTGTTGTGGTGGAGGGGGATGTAGCGCAGTTATCTGCATGATCGGTGTGGTCAGCCTTATCGACCTTACCAAAGAAACAGCTCGAATTGAATGCAAATAAGTCTGGCTGATTATGGTAAAATATTGTTCACAGTCATTGTAAATTATTCATTAATTAATACGAAGCTGCAGTTAAGAAAACCACTTTGGCCATTTTCACGTAATGAACAAAATCCAATCAAGCACAAATGGAAATACATCTTGGTAAGTATGATAAATGTCTGATTGGAGCTTTGATTAGAAGATGTGTACGGAGTAAAGTGATTGCAGAGCCAAACAATAATAACAACTAAACTCCGCCAGTGTTATTATAGTGTTGATATAGAGCACCGCTGCACCGGCCATCTTAAAGGCACACTCCACCTAAAACTCTGAAGTCCATTTCAAAAACAATAACTAAAAAACCCAAAAAAGAACTATAAATGATTATCTATTTCACACAAACATACACAACAGGAGGGTAGGGGCATTGTAAATTCAAAGTGGGCCACCTTGGGCACCCCTCTTGGTACTGGTGCTCGCAATTACAATAAGATGAGCTGTACACTGCCAACCCAACAACCGCACCGCAGTCCTCCTTCCTGACATCCCTATGGTCACTTGATGTCAGTCATAAGTTTATCCCCAAATACAGACTACAACCTGCAACTCTATTACGCAGAATTTGAGGGCTATTAATGTCCAATATTACAAACAATCCCACCTGCAACATGGCAGACTAAACCGGCAGATTGAGCACATAATAAAAAAGAAAGACATTGAAATGTGCTTGCGCAAAATGGCCAATGATCAGCCGTAAGTAATAGCCTGGTTTCACCAGATAACAGCTAAAATTTTCAACCTGAGAGATCACATTTTTGGGTGACAAAACTATCGACCGTAAAATTTGAAAACAATAGTCAGCCGAGATGGTCAAAATAATTTCAGACAACTTTTATAGTATCTGTATGGTCAGCCTAAGCCTATAGTTCATAGGACAGACTCAGAACATGAGAACCGAGGGACAAAGGATGCCTTGACAAACAGCACCGTACCTCCAAGACAGGTTGAATGCTGACATAGCAATTCCCATTTTTTTTATATTTTTTATTTTTCATGGGCGGCTATTTTTCCCATGATTATATAATAGGAATCACCTGACTAACTCACGGACTGGTTCCCAAAACTTAGTGGTTGTATGCTATGAAGCACTTTGCCCCTCTTTAGGAGCTTTGTGATAGTCGCTAAAAATGAAAGGGGTAGTTTAATCAAAGACATTGATGGCACTTTGTTATGATATGCCACCAATGTCCAATCGGCGATATTCCAGCTGCTGTGACCTCTGCAGGGCTCTGCTAGGAAAGCCCCAAGCACCTTCATCTTATGATGGCTCAATTCAGCTTTTTTTCGGCGGCTACATGGACAAGCATTATAGTCAGTAATCATCCATGTGGTCACCTGGACAAAGCCGCATTAGACCGGCGAGAGATGAAGTGGCACGGTTCTTTCCTATCTCCCATGCCATTTTGTTCTAGTGATTAGCAGCCCAACAGATCGGGCATTGGTGGAATATCTTAGCAATATTCGGTAAAGTCCATTAAGATAAAGATCCACTTAAAGACAGTGCCTGGGAGGGAAAAGGAGCCAAGGAGGAGCAGATGTGTGCCAATCTGGCATTCAATAATGCAGAAATTCTGATATTTTGGAATTTGTTTCCAACACAAAAAAGTCCACTGACTTAAAAAGAAAAAAAAAATACAAGAAAAGATTTTCGGAATTATGGGATGGTTATAGAAAAGTATATACAGAAGCAAACTCATGATGTTAACACAAAGGTCAATGTTTGCTTAGACAGGCATATCTTACGTCAGTCTAGAGTCAGTCTGGAGTAACTTGCGCAAATATTATTAAAAGGCGTTCGACTCTTAAAGGCTATGTACACCTTTGAAATCTTTTTTTTTTTTGTAATAAAAATGTCTATCAGTGTGTTTGGGGCAACTTTCTAAATACCTTTTATTAAAAAAATATTTTAACTTTTTGAGATATAGCTGCTTTTTATCCTGTATACAGATCAGCTGTATCTTGCGCTGAGTCCTGAATCCGTCAGGTCAGAGGGACTAATGGGTTCACTGTCAGCGGGTCCTGCGTGTCTCATAACTTAGATGTGATCGATAACAGCTCGATTCTGCGTGTGAGAGACATGCAGGAACTGCTGACCCTGTACCCATCAGTGCCGCTGACCTGACCGATTCGGGTTTCATCATTAGATACAGCTGCTCAGTATAGAGGATATAAAGCTGCTGTATCTCAAAAAGTAAAAATGAATAATTTTTAATAAAAAGTATTTAGAAAGTTGCACAAAACACAAGGATACACATTTTTATTAAAAAATAAATAAATAAAATAACTATTTCAAAGGTGTACATAGCCTTTAAGAAATTTTGCACTTTTTTAATTCTGACATTTAGAAAAATCAAATCTATGGTTGCTATTAGCAGACATAGATTTGTCCAAAAATTTACACCATTTGAATTTTTTTTTTGCGTTTTCTTAACTTCTTCCTATCTCATGTAAATTAGAGGGCTAATGGCACGGTTCCTGTGCAATAAGTCTGGAAACATGCTGAGTTTTTGTTGCAGATTTTGCTGCAGGTCTTCCTTTATGTTTCCCATTCTGACTTCTGACTTTGGCACACAGAACTGCACCAAAATCTGCACCAAAAACTCGAAGTGTGTTTCCCAGTCTAAGTCTGTTATTTTACATGCTGCCTTTTATGGCACTGCCCGCTCCTACACGCAATACCATTTCCAGGTTTAGACAGTCTTATCCTGTACTGTGACAGGGAACTGAATTAATCAGTTCCCTGTCCCTAAAACTATTCACTAAAAGAAATGTCTCAAAAAATACTACCCATTAAACTCGAAATAGTATAATTTTATTAGTCCACATATGGACCGAAAATATCCCCCCTACAAACAATGTATAAAAAACAATTACTTACAAAAAGCCAGATGTAAAGCCATCAGTCATAATCATATAGTTGTCAACAGATGTCAGTATTTCCACGCTAGGATCAGTTATCTAGAATCAGACCCCACATATTAAAGCCCAATCATATGCTGTACAACACTATTAAATCAAGTCTGTACCAAATCTTTTAAATCAATTTACCTGTGGAGATAACACCCCGACGCGCGTTTCGCAACCCTTGCCTGACCCTAAAACACCTAAGCACAGCACTCATATTACTGTGTTGTGTTCCTGAATACCAAAAAAAAACACTGCTACTGCATTCGGGTGGTTGCTAGGGAACCCAGTGACATCAGAGAGTCCTAGGGGGCATGCAGAAAAGAAGTGATCTAAACTTTTTGTCAGCCAAAATCTACTGCTTTAACTTGTCTCTTAATTTCTTCCCTCTGCTCAGTCTTTTGCAGTTCTGTGTAGTAAAGAAGTGACAGAATATCAGATTTTCAGAATTATCAGATGCTGTATTAAAAGAATTCCCACATTTAGTGATCATTTTTTATTCTTGGCTGTTTTACTTCAGTCTCTCGACCCTTAGAAGTGATATTTATATACTTTTTTTTTGATAATCGAAAATATTTGATAATCCGGCATCCATCAGGGCCCATGAATGCAAGATTAAAGTAAAGCATATTTATCACATAAATAGGAATTACCTCAGGATAGGATTTAATAAATGTTATTTAATTGGCTGTGACAGATTTTGTCCCTACGCTACAGAGAATATCTGCTTCATTAAATTGAATATCTCTGAATAAGGCCTCAAATGATTATTTGAGTACAATTGCACGCTAGGCGCTGGTTTATTATTGGACATTTGCATATGTCATTTGACAGATTATTTCCAGCCATTAAAATGACAGGACAAAACATCAAAATATTTATTTGGAAGACGGCTTATCGGTAGAAACATGAGGACAAACCATAAAAAAATGGTAATGAAGCACAAGAGTCGCGTTCACAGCAATCATCGGAATTAGTGATCATTAACTTCACAATGGATGAGGGAACTGATTTATTTAACTATCCTAATTGTTATTTCTTTTGGTAATAATTGTTAAAAAGTGAGATACTCTGGGATGAAGAGCCGCAGAAAACGCCCAAAATAAACTGTAGACAGAATTTATAATAATGTACGTGCATCTATCCGGAGGCCATGTGTTTAGGACGAGCACATAATGCTCCAATTTAGAGCTAAACCAATATTTAGCTGTATGAACATGTTACTATGCTTATTTCTGATCACCAATATAATACAAAGGGAACACAATATATACTGTATACACCGTAACAGTTCATCCGTAACGTGGACCACTGACAGGTGAAGTGAAAAATATTGATGATCTGGATACAATGGCGCCTGACAAGGGGGGGGGGGGGATATATCAGGCAGCGAGTGATCAGTCAGTCCTTGAAGTTGATGTGATGGATGCAGAAAAATGGTTAGTACCTACCAAAGGTAGTCCAAGGAAGGACCACAGGTGAACAGACGACATGGTCATGGGCGCCCAAGGCTTATTGATGTGCAGGGCAGCTTGTCTGGTAAGATCCCACAGAAAAGCTACTGTAGCAAAAAAATGCTGAAATGATTACTGCTGGCTATGATAAAATGGTGTCAGAACACGCAGAGCATCGCATCTTGCTGTATATGTTGCTTTGTAGCTGCAGCCTGGTCAGAGTGCCCATGATGACCCCTGTCCACCGCTGAAAGCGCCTACAATGGGCAGATCGGCATTAGCACTGAACCATGGAGCAATGGAAGAAGGCTGCCTGGTCTGATGAATCACGGTTTCTTTAACATCATGAGGACTGCCAGGTACAAGTGCATCACTTACCTGGGGAGATGGCACCAGGATACACTATGGGAAGAAGAGAAGCTGGCGGAGGCAATGAGATGTCCCGGACAATGTTCTGCTGGGAAACATTAGGTCCTGACTTTCATGTGGATGTCACTTTGACACGTATCACCTGCATGAACATTGTTGCAGACCAAGTACAGCCCTTCATGGTAAGGGTATTCCCTTGTGGCAGTGTCGTCTTTCAGCAGAATAATGTGCCTGGCCGCACTGCAATAATTGTTCAGAAATGGTTTGAGGAACATAACAAAGAGTTCAAGGTGTTGAGTTGGCCTCCAAATTCCCAGAACTCAATATGATCGATTATCTGTGCGATGTGCAGGAAAACAAGACTGATCCATGGAGATCCCACCTCACATCCTACAGGACTTAAAGGATCTGCTGCTAACGTTTTGGTGCCAGATACCAGAGGACCCTTCAGAAGTCTTGTGGAGTCCATGCCTCGTGGGTCAGCGCTGTTTTCGCTGCACGCGGGCGACCTATACAATATTAGGCCGGTGGTTTTAGTGTTACTGCTGAATGGTGTATATTAAATATACAGCATTGCTTTACTGCTTGCAGAGCACTTAAGATGTTTAGACGTCAGGTTGGTCCACTTGTGAGTCTGCAGATGCTGAGAGTAGGGCTGTCAGGAGAAAAGACAGAGACCAGGACCAGACATACCATAAGTGGGCAGCTGCACAGGGCCCCTAGCAGGTAAAGCCCATTGTAACTTAAATGCAGCTAACAGCTTCCTACTGTCTACTAGCAATACACAGATGTGTATTCGGAGGGTCAACAGTGGGGCAATGTACTGTAAAATACATACCCAGCTTCTATAGAACCTCCTTGAAAAGAGAAGAGTGGTTTTAAAGAGGCTCTGTCACCAGATTTTGCAACCCCTATCTCCTATTGCAGCAGATCGGCGCTGCAATGTAGATTACAGTAACGTTTTTATTTTTTAAAAACGAGCATTTTTGGCCAAGTTATGACCATTTTTGTATTTATGCAAATGAGGCTTGCAAAAGTACAACTGGGCGTGTTTAAAGTAAAAGTCCAACTGGGCGTGTATTATGTGTGTTACATCGGGGCGTTTTTACTTCTTTTACTAGCTGGGCGTTCTGATGAGAAGTATCATCCACTTCTCTTCAGAACGCCCAGCTTCTGGCAGTGCAGACACAGCGTGTTCTCAAGAGATCACGCTGTGACGTCACTCACTTCCTGCCCCAGGTCCTGCATCTTGTCGGCCACATCGGCACCAGAGGCTACAGTTGATTCTGCAGCAGCATCGGCATTTGCAGGTAAGTCGATGTAGCTATTTACCTGCAAACGCTGATGCTGCTGCAGAATCAACTGTAGCCTCTGGTGCCGATGTGTCCTCGCTCGTCCGACAAGATGCAGGACTTGGGGCAGGAAGTGAGTGACGTCACAGCGTGATCTCTCGAGAACACGCTGTGTGTCTGCACTGCCAGAAGCTGGGCGTTGTGAAGAGAAGTGGATGATACTTCTCGTCAGAACGCCCAGCTAGTAAAAGAAGTAAAAACGCCCCGATGTACGCACATAATACACGCCCAGTTGTACTTTTACTTTAAACACGCCCACTTGGACTTTTGTAAGCCTCATTTGCATAAATACAAAAATGGTCATAACTTGGCCAAAAATGCTTGTTTTTAAAAAAATAAAAACGTTACTGTAATCTACATTGCAGCGCCGATCTGCTGCAATAGCAGATAGGGGTTGCAAAATCTGGTGACAGAGCCTCTTTAAGTCAGTCAATAATCAATATATATGTTATTCTGCAACAGTCGGGGTGTGTAATATACAGCAGAAATGTCGAGCTCTTACACACCTTTTTTGAGAGCTTCATGTTAAATACTATTGACGAACATCGGACGCCCATGCAGGGGTGTAGCTATAAAGGATGTAGTGGCTGAACTAGGGAGCCAGAGGGGAGCAGCCCATGAGGTGGAAAAGAAGCAGCCAGTGAGATGGAAGCAGAGGGCAAAGAGAGGAGGAGCATTAATAGAAGCATTATCATAACTCCCATCATTTGAATCCCAAATTATGGAACATTTTAAGCCTGTCCCTGCCTCACCTAGGAAAACTCACAAAACAGCATAAAAACACTTATTTTTATTTACAAGATCATAAACCTGCCCAGATCTGGTCTGATGCGCAGGACAGTCCCGCAACTGGCCTACACCTCAATATTGCCATGTGAAGAAATCAAGAAACGGACATTAGTCCAGATCCACCAGTCCAAAACTTCATCAGGATGATTGTCATTTACGTCTGAAGCGATGGATAGAGGCCAGGACTACACTTCCAATAATCTAACATTTCTGATAAGCCAGCGCAGAGTTCATGAGCTTTCGAGATTATCAGAATTTGACTGTGTATATACTAGAATATGGGTTTGTTCATCTACAGAAAAAATAATGCAATTTTAGTTTATTTTTATCTTAAATAATGCATGCAAGACGCCGACAGGGGGGTGATGCGTCACTTTTACATCTACAATATTCTATTAAAATAAATGGTCCTAGTATGTCATGTTTACAAGCCAAACGTTGTTCCAATTATAACAATTATAGAAATGCAGTCGATATAGGGCATAAAATGTATTCTGGTTTTGGGCCAGTGCAATAAGAATGTCCCATTATAATGATCTAGATCATTATCTCTTTTGCATTTTTAACACATTGTAAATCGGGGGATGGAAGACTCCTTAGCGGTTAATAAAACGATACTGACTGATGATATGCGATATTAAGGCACATAACACTTCTCCAAACATGTCGTGTTTACATTACGGGGCTAATAGGCCATTCTGCAAAGCACAGTTTACGCGGAATATAATTCACGCAATGGATACAATACAGGCCGGATCTTCTCTAGTATCCAAATTAGCCTAATGATGCTTTAATTCCATTCCTTACCATGTGGTGCGTTTTTTTGGTGAAAATATTAACAGTTATGAGACGCATTTCATACATTTGTTATTTTTTATGTACTGTTAGATTCTACCGATGGAGCATAGCTGAATTTGTTTCAGTTTATTTATTTTGTAAACTGTGAAAACTCTATGTGTTAAAGGCTATGACCATCTTTCAACAATTTTCTTAATTATAAATCACCTACCGTTTTGTGTCTACAGCTCCTATGCAGACCTATGGGTGTCTATGGTTACAGACTACAAATAAACCATGTGTAGTCTGTTCTTACGGCCATAGTCCCTTCCATCTGTCCTCTTCTTCTTGCTAACATACATTCGGTAGGGGACACTATTACTGGACATCCCTGGGGGCCTTTATTAGGCTCAGGGCTGTCAGTATTTAACCATCAGCTCCGGGACTCGGGGGCATAGGGAGCACTCTCTCCTTGTCTGCTCCCCAATCAGTATTGATCATGGAGCATTGGGGATTAAACTCTGATCCCAGTCAAGGGGCTGTCCAAAGTTTTATTTTTTTTAAATCTGTTTCATTTCAGAAACAGTTCCACACCTTTCCAAAGGCTGTATTTGGTATTGCAGTTCCCGGGTCCCAGTGAAAAATCGGTATACCTACCATGTGCCATTTATAATTCTAGTGTCTTTTTATGTGCCAGGGGGGCTTTGGGCCCAAAGACTGCTACCATTGCATCCCCTATAACAATAGTTAAATGTGTATGCAGAGCCACAGGGGGCTGACGTGAAATGAACCCTCTCAGAATTTCTCTCTCACAAATATTGGGCAATATTTTTTGGAGGATTAGTAGGCCACTTATGCTTACCAGTATTTAAATCCAAATTCATGGGGCCATCCTAAATTAGTTGCTGCAGTACAGTAAATGTTATAAAGTAAAAAAAAAAGATAAATTACTCACCTAGTAAGATCCCCCGCCACTCCAGCGCTATTGCTTCTGTTGTTCCTGCCGGTCGTCCAGTGATGACATGATGTACGTCATTTATGTGACCTCTGCAGCCAATCACTGGCCTCAGCAGTCTCCTGCCAGATATTCAAGCATCACCGCTGAAGTCAGTGATTGCCTGCAGTGGTCATGTTACTGATGTATGTGATGTCATCACTGCAAGACCGGGAGGAGACCACCGGAGCATCGTCACTGAAGCGGCGGGGTATTTAACAGGTGAGTAACCTTCCTTTTTTTTTTTTTTTTTTTATAACATTTACTCTAGTTACTTACATTTTTTTTAAATCTCAGACAATCCCTTTAAATCTTGCGCCGTAAAGCCTTTAAATTGGATAGGAAGTCCAATTTTTTTATGAAAATGAGTGTAAACTCCTCCCACTCATGGTTCAGTCCCACGAAAAGATGGCAAGTATGCTTATAGATGCCCTTAAATTTAGGCATCTGTCTGGTGACAGCAGCTCTCTAGGAAATGAATTGAGATGATATTAATACTGTATATACACCTATCCACAGAGCAGGCTGCGCCATGATATTGATTTCTGGGAGAGCAGAAAGGCTTCGTTTTATAAAAACAAGAGGTTGACCGAGCTAAAAAAAAAAAAAAAAAAAATTAAAAAATCTCCTTTCTTTGAGAAACAGTGCGCCACCTGTCTACAGGCTGTGTGTGTTATTGCAGCCAAGACTTTTTCAAGTGAATAGTACTGAGCTGCAATACCAGACATACCCTCTGGACAGGAGTGACACTGTTTCTAGAAGAAAGCAGCCATGTTCTTAGAATTTCATATAACTCCTTTAACTTATATTATACCCATTGAACTAAAGCACAGACAAAATCCATAAGCAAAAAAGACCTACAGCTACGATACAAATCCATATATCTCTGCACTTACTTTCATGTACGATGCCCCGGGATAATGTGTACATCATTAAACATACATAAGATATTTTTCAAAGTATAGAAATAAGAATATTACATTATTTACAGGGTAAACTTTATTTTAGGTTCGGCAGATATGAATTAAACATTGATTGTTTATATGAATGTGTTGTAAAATATTTCGTTATATGTAAGAACTTTTATGGCCGTAACCCTACCATCATGTTAGGAGGGGCGCCAGGGGATGCTTACATGATTAATATATGTAACGGCCCCTTTAAAATCCTAGCTCAAGGGCTTAGTATTGTCCCAAATTCCTAGTAGGATCTAAAAGTGATTACACTGCTATCACAATGCATATATTTCACACTGCGGACAACTACCAGTCATCTCTATGCCAATGCTGAATCTTATCAGATTGTTCCTTCATTTTCCCCCTTAAATAACATTTTGTTTTTATAATCTATAAAGTCATAATTCTGCGCTGATTCATTTCTTAATATATCTTTATAGGGGTCGGAGCTTTGTGATTCTAATACTGAGCTCCAAATTCCCTCCATAGAGGTACATTTAAAATATCAAATGCTGGCTACCTGCAGTCACCACTAGGGGGAGCTTAGGAGCTTACGGCATACTGTCTATACACTGAACTCAATAACACAGTATGCAGTAAGCTCCTAATCTCCCCCTAGTGGCGGCTGCTGGTAGTCAGCATGTTATCTTTAAAATATATGTCTATATAGGGGATTTGGAGCTCTGTATCAGAAAAATAGAGCTCCTACCGCTGCAAAGATATATTAAGAAATTAATTAGCACAGAATTTTGGAACTAAACACAGTATGACATGTTGATTAAAGATGGAGATTTACTTAAACCCATTCCCGCCATACTAATATTACGTCGTGAGCGGGTCGTTCCTGCAAACCGCCATTCTATTACACCGCAGTGATATTGCGGGCACAGCCAACACCCAGTGATTCATTAGAAATTCCTTCATTAGTGTGCCAATCCCTCACTAGCATGTCGATCCATCAGTAATTAAGAGCTGTGTAATCATTAGCACATTTCCTTATATGCAATTTGATAGACACTAAATGAGAACCATAATTTCTCTTTTAAGGTAGCAGTACACCCCATTACCTACAGGCCCCTGTGTAGCTGTACAAATAGTTTGTACACTCCTACATTGGAGCATTTAAAAACTAAAATGTAGCACAAATTTTTTTGGGGGGGGAATCTAAATAAAATATTTGTCCAATTAAAAAAAACAAAAAAAACAATAGAACCAATTAGGGTAGAAACGCTCCATTCCATTTCAGTTCTTTGAGAACTTTATGACCAGACTTTAATTTTTTTCCAGCGGTGTGTGTGTGTGTGTGTTTAGGGGTGTTGCCATGCAATATGTCGCACCACAAAAATGTATTCCAACTGAAATAATCAAATAAAAGAAATACAATGTTCCAAATACACCATATGTTAATGTGGACCCTAAATAAATCTTTGTGTATGTATCAGTAATATCCTAGAAACTATCCAAGTTGTGTGGCTCCGTGTCCAGAATGTTTATCTGAATTGCCACACTATGTATATAATTACAAAAGCATATATACCTATTTACCTACAACTAACATATTATACTCACCCATTATGTATAGACTATATATGATCATTCACTTCCCTATGCGTGCTCAGTCCATAGGGTGGAGAAGGGTGCAGCAAATATCCAGACTACTTGATACAAACTCTCACCTTGTAATTCCTTTCCAATCTATAGGCAGTCTGTGATAAAGGAGAAGGAGCTGAGTATATTGATATAAGTGTAATGTCGGGGTAGGGAGACAGACAGGTGAGCCCTAATCTACCCGCCACTCAGTCCCTGCCTACTTGCACGGCCCGTCTTAGGTGACGGCGTACAACTGGGCGACGGTCCCTACGCTCAATAATTGCACGACAGACAAACAGACAAGGGTACACAGAAGCTAAGGGAAATGGGGCAGTTGCCCACGGCAACACCGTGAGCAACAACAGTAGTGAACGAGCAGAGTCAAACCAGGAGTGTATGAGGTACCAAACGCAGAGCAGGAGCGTAAAAGCCAGAGTCAATTTGAAGCAGAGGTCAGTAGTACTAGCAGGAACAGCAGAGCCAGGAAACCAGACAGAATCACAGGCAAAGGAAGAGCAGGAAATTAAGGTATAAATAGACAGAGGGCGGGAGCTAGCTCCGTCTGGCCAGGCTGTGATAGGTTCTCCCACTCCTCAGCCTACCAGCCTGAGTGGTAGCAGATCGAGTCACTCTATCAGACCTAGGAGCAGATGCAGACTAATTAACCACGGGCATCGACACAGAAGCTGTATCTGGCAGATCCTTTACAATAAGTTTGTGGGAAAAGATTTAGGATAACCTGTAATTTATTAATATAAATCCCTGCATATTCTGGGCTTAGGAGTCCAGTAGTCCATTCTAATTAGTTATGGGCAGCTGCAAAAAGAGAAAGCTGTCAATCACTGAATAGGACCGACCACTGGACTCCAGAGTCCAGAATATATAGGGATTTATATTAATAAATTACAGGTTATCCTGAAACTTTTTCAACAAAACGGTATATCAATCTGCTCAACTCCTCCTGTGCTATAACAATGTGCCCGCTGGCCAGAATTCATGTTCAATGTGACAGGTTCCTTTTAATGCATAGATACGCGCCAGAACCAAGCTCAGTACATACAGTACTGGAACCAAGTTCAATGCATAAATACTGCGCCAGAACTAAGCTCAGTATATATATATATATATATATATATATATATATATATATATATATGGCACCTAAACCAAACTTAGTACATAAATCCAGCACCAGAACCAAGTGCAGTACATAAATACAATACCAGAACCAAGCTCAGTACATAAATACTGCACCAGAACAAAGCTCATTACATAAATACAGCACCAGAACTAAGCTCAGTACATAAATACAACACCAGAACAAAGCTCAGTATATATATACAGCATCAGAACCAAGCTCAGTACATATATACAGCACCAGAACAAAACTCAGTACATACAAACAGCACCAAAACCAAGCTCAGTACATAAATACAGCATCAGAACCAAGCTCTGTGTCACGGCTATGGGGTATGTGAACCACTAGGCCGCTCGGCCATAGTGGAGTAGCAGCTGGCCAAATTATAGTTAATAACAGTCTCTAGAAAAAGAGGACCTGGATAGATGATTTGGCAGAAACTCGGCATAGCAGACATGTGGCGTAACAGACACGAGGAGTAGCAGACACTTGCCACTGATGACAAGGCACAGATGACACTTGGCACATATGGCTCTTGGCACAGATGACACTTGGATTAGCACTGGAACAAACATAATTACTGGATACGGGATACAGGGTATGGGAACAAAGGATACCACTAAGGGACCATTTGCAGAAAAGAACATGGGCAGACACAACAAAGCTCAGGCGAGGAAGGGCAGAGCCCTTTTTAAAGTCCAGGGTAAATAGGGATGGACCTGGGAACTTTGCACAGGTGTGCACGCTGGCCCTTTAGGGCTGGGAACGAGCACGCACCTTACAGAACTCAGAAGGGATCTGCAGCCGCATGTGCCGGCATCTCTGGGAAGGGAGACGCCAGCATGAAGAGAGTGCCCTGCGTTCGCGGCTGCCGGTAAGTAGTATGTGCCGGCGGTCAGTGACTGTGGGCACAACAGTATCCCCTAAGTCCAGAGTGAAGGAGGCACTTCTCGATGAGAGCTGGGGCATTGATGTTCTCTTCTGGCTCCCAAGACCTTACCTCAGGACCAAACCCTTTCCAGTCTGCCGGGTAGAAAGTCATTCCTCCTACCCTCTTGTTGTCCAGGATTTCCTTCACCTCAAAGTCGTCAGAAGAAAGTCTGGGAGCAACCTCTGGGATGATTTGCCAGACACTCGGCGTAGCAGACACGTGGCGTAGCAGACACGAGGAGTAGCAGACACGAGGAGTAGCAGACATTTGGCACTGATGACACTTGGCACTGATGACACTTGGCACTGATGACACTTGGCACAGATGACACTTGGCACAGGTGACACTTAGCTTAGCACTGGAACAACCACAATTAATGGATACAGGATACAGGAACACAGGATACAGGATACAACTAAGGGATCATTTGCAGTAAAGAGCATGGGCAGACACAACAATGCTCAGGCAAGGAGAAGAAGGGCAGAGCCCTTTTTAAAGTCCAGGGTGCATAGGGATTGCCCGGGGAACTTTTCACTGGTGCGCAGAGCTCAGATGGGATATGCAGGCACATGTGCCGGCGTCTCTGGGGATGGAGATGCCGGCATGAAGTGAGTGTCCTGCAGTCGTGGCTGCCAGTAAGTAGGATGTGCCGGCGGTCAGCGACCGCGGAACAACCCTCAGTACATATATACAGCACCAGAACAAAGCTCAGTACATAAATACAACACCAGAACCAAGTTCAATACATAAATACACCACCAGAACCAAGCTCAGTACATAAATACAACACCATAACCAAGCTTAGTACATAAATACATCACCAGAACCAAGATCAGTACATAAATACAGCCCAAGAACAAAGCTCAGTACATATATACAGCACCAGAATCAAGGCCAGTACATATATACAGCCCCAGAACAAAGCGCAGTACATATATACAGCACCAGAACCAACCTTAGTACGTAAATACAGCACCATAACCAAGCTCAGTACATTTACTACCACAAACTGTGACCCTGATTATACTGCTACACACTGTGCCCCTAAATATACTGATACACTCTATGCCCCTGAATACAATCATGTCACTCACTGTGCTCCCTAAAAACAAAGCACCACACGCAAACTGCCCTATTAGAATAATGTCAATGGCTGTGCCCTATGAGGCTAATGCACCAAACACCCATGTCTGCTAAAAACAGTGCTACACTCTGTGCCCCCTGAATATAGTGCCACAAGCTGTGCCCCATACAAATAAAGCACAACACACTCTGTGCTTCCTGTAGAGTACCATATCCTGTACCCTCTTGTTGTCCAGGATTTCCTTCACCTCAAAGTCGTCAGAAGAAAGTCTGGGAGCAACCTCTGGGATGATTTGCCAGACACTCGGCGTAGCAGACACGTGGCGTAGCAGACACGAGGAGTAGCAGACACGAGGAGTAGCAGACATTTGGCACTGATGACACTTGGCACTGATGACACTTGGCACTGATGACACTTGGCACAGATGACACTTGGCACAGGTGACACTTAGCTTAGCACTGGAACAACCACAATTAATGGATACAGGATACAGGAACACAGGATACAGGATACAACTAAGGGATCATTTGCAGTAAAGAGCATGGGCAGACACAACAATGCTCAGGCAAGGAGAAGAAGGGCAGAGCCCTTTTTAAAGTCCAGGGTGCATAGGGATTGCCCGGGGAACTTTTCACTGGTGCGCAGAGCTCAGATGGGATATGCAGGCACATGTGCCGGCGTCTCTGGGGATGGAGATGCCGGCATGAAGTGAGTGTCCTGCAGTCGTGGCTGCCAGTAAGTAGGATGTGCCGGCGGTCAGCGACCGCGGAACAACCCTCAGTACATATATACAGCACCAGAACAAAGCTCAGTACATAAATACAACACCAGAACCAAGTTCAATACATAAATACACCACCAGAACCAAGCTCAGTACATAAATACAACACCATAACCAAGCTTAGTACATAAATACATCACCAGAACCAAGATCAGTACATAAATACAGCCCAAGAACAAAGCTCAGTACATATATACAGCACCAGAATCAAGGCCAGTACATATATACAGCCCCAGAACAAAGCGCAGTACATATATACAGCACCAGAACCAACCTTAGTACGTAAATACAGCACCATAACCAAGCTCAGTACATTTACTACCACAAACTGTGACCCTGATTATACTGCTACACACTGTGCCCCTAAATATACTGATACACTCTATGCCCCTGAATACAATCATGTCACTCACTGTGCTCCCTAAAAACAAAGCACCACACGCAAACTGCCCTATTAGAATAATGTCAATGGCTGTGCCCTATGAGGCTAATGCACCAAACACCCATGTCTGCTAAAAACAGTGCTACACTCTGTGCCCCCTGAATATAGTGCCACAAGCTGTGCCCCATACAAATAAAGCACAACACACTCTGTGCTTCCTGTAGAGTACCATATCCTGTACCCCTGTAGACAGTGCCACACACTGTGCACCCTGTAGGGAGAGCTACATGAAGAAACTGCCACACAAAGCCACCTGTAGAAAGTGTGCCACATAGTGCTTCCTGTAAAGAGTGCTTCACACAGTGTCCCCTGTAGAGAGTGCCACACACAGTGCACCCTGAAGATATTGCCCCTGTAAAAAGTACGCCACACAGTGCCCCATGTAGAAAGTGCACTGTACAGTCCTCTTCATAGAGAGTGTGCCACACAGTGCCCCCTGTAGAAAGTGCACTATACAGTGATCCCTGTAGAAGTGCCATACACAGTGCCCCTAAAAAGAGTGCCTCACACACAGTGTCCCCTGTATAGAGAGCCACACACAGTACCCCTTGTAAGTAGTGCTACACAGTGCCCCCTGTAGATAAGGCCACACAGTGTCCCCTGTAGATAGTGCCACACAAATTGTCTCTGTAGATTGAGGACCTGCACTCCCAGCTGACAAATGACAGTGGGCGGTCATTAGGAAGTTAAATGCTAAAATTCTTGCTACCTGCATCTTCCACTAGGCGGAGCTCATTTATACAGCTCCCATTAAACTCTTTTTGAGTCAGAAAAATTGTGATACAGAAAGCCCCTCTAGTGGTTTCTGTAGGTAACCAGAATTTTTTTAATATAACCCTATGTTCACATGAAGGGAAGCAATTGAAGCAGATCAGTGTCGGGCCTACTCTCATCATACACCCCATAGCTGTGGCATGGTTTTCCTATTGATAAGCTGCTTTTTATCAATTTACCAAGAAATGGCTTCTTCCTTTTAATAAAATAAGAAATGACGCTGAGGCTCTTGAGCTTCGTTGCCCAGTATTTAAACCTCCTTCTGCAATAACAAGAAACATTTTTACAAGGTCTCATACATTTGCTTGTTTTTAATCCCTTTGGAAACAAAGGTTAAGTAAGATGGGACCATGTAAGAATGGCTGAGCCGAGGAAATGCAATGGTTCAATGGTTCTATGAGGAAGATGTGACTTAATCTTTATCCAGTGGATCAGAATTATTTTTTTCAAGCAGCTAGATATAAACTTTGCCAAGACTACTGCCCCGAAGAGGAAAATATCAAATTAATCTTAGTCCTCTGCAGCACAATATGTTATTACCTCAGTCTAAAACAGGCAGCAATTGAGCTCAGAACAGAAAGGAAACATATTATTTTAGGATTTTACAGAGCTTAGAGCAGGTTCTTGAACAACTTAAGTGTCACGACAACAGTTACAGAACATGATTCTTAAAATCCTTGCAAAGACAGATATCAGCGGAATAAAATAACAAGTCTGTACATTAGGCTATGGCTAAATGCAATAAATTCCTATCAAGATGCCAAGAATGGATAACAGTATATGCCAGGGCATCAGTGGAAAAGCTATAGGGAGTGCAGAGGACCCCGGTGTTTAGGGGGACCCAAAGGCTCCTCTGACATATAAAAAGGCGCCAGTAGGAGCTCCAAGGTATGCATCCAAATTGCATACATACTAAATACTTTAGGCATCTGCTAAAGCTTCTACATCATAACCTCCCATAGAGAGGTAAAAGGATGCATTGTGGTGAGCCAGTATGTGAAATCTAAAGTCTTAATAGGATTGACACCAGGTCAAATAAGACTTTCAGTCTACAGTAACCTGATGTTCTTCATCTTTACCCCCTTCAAAGAAGTAAGGCCTTACTCTGATCCTGGCCCCCTGTATAGCCCTTTTAAAGGGTTGTCTCATCCCAGACAGCCCTTTTAATATGAGGGTCTTTGGAGCATACTGCTGATTTTTCCAGGGAGGAGTTGCCACTGCTTGTTAGCGGCTCTCTACTCTATTTTCGAGGGGGGATTACCAAGCAGAGGACCCTTCAGTATGAGATCCATAGGGCATATACTGTAGACTTATTTCTCGGTCAGAAAAAAAAACACTGAGCAAAAATATATAATATTCAGTATTATTTTGCAATGTATGGTTGTATTATTTGGAAATTTAAATACAGTATTATGTGGAAGCTATAATGCATTGTATGGGCTCCTTCAGGGAGTATAATTTAAACACTGCATATTATTTGGGCAGTATATGGTGGTGTTATGTGGTCAGAAATTAATGTGGTCTAAAATGGCAATGAAGATGACCCAACTTCGCTTGTTGGCCAAGGCCCCATTTTCTATAAGATTAGCCCTAAAGAGAGGCACACCTAAGATGAGGAGAGCACAGGGAGGCAGTAGGCTGCAACTTCTGCACCTGATTTACTTACAGGGATAATAAACACAGTGATGTCATAGTACAGGGAAAACAACCTCAGAGATGTCACCTTAGAGGGATAATAAATGCAGTGATGTGGCAGAACAGGGGAAATAAATGCAGAGATTTCACAGAACAGGGATCATAAACACAGTGATGTACAGGGATAATAAACACAGTGATGTCACAGTACAGGGATAATAAACACAGTGATGTCACAGTACATGGATAATAAACACAGTGGTGTCCAATTACAGGGATCATAAACACAGTGATGTCACAGTAGAGGAATAATAAACACAATGATGTCACAGTATAGGAATAATAAACACAGTGATGTCACAGTACAGGGATAATAAATACAGTGATGTAACAGTACAGGGATGATAAACACAGTGATGTCACAGTACACGGACAATAAATACAGAGATGTCAGAGTACAGGGATAATAAAAACAGCGAAGTCCCGTTACAGGGATAATAAACACAGTGATGTCACAGTACAGGGACAATAAACCCAGTGATGTCACAGTACAGGGATAATAAACACAGTGATGTCACAGTACAGGGACAATAAATACAGAGATGTCAGAGTGCAGGGATAATAAACACAGTGATGTCACAGTACATGGATAATAAACACAGTGATGTTACAGTACAGGGATAATAAACACAGTGATGTCACAGCACAGCGATAATAAACACAGTGATGTCACAGCACAGCGATAATAAACACAGTGATGTCACAGTACATGGATAATAAACACCGTGATGTCACAGTACAGGTATACTAAACACAGTGATGTCACAGTACATGGATAATAAACACAGTGATGTCACAGTATATGAATAATAAACACAGTGATGTCACAGTACATGGATAATAAACACAGTGATGTCACAGTAAACTGATTATAAACACCGTGATGTCACAGTACATGTATACTAAACACAGTGATGTCAAAGTACATGGATAATAAACACTGTGATATCACAGTACAGGTATACTGAACACAGTGATGTCACAGTACATGGATAATAAACACAGTGATGTCACAGTACAGGGATAATAAACACAGTGATGTCACAGTACATGGATAATAAACACAGTGATGTCACAGTACATGGATAATAAACACAGTGATGTCACAGTAAATGGATAATAAACACAAAGATGTAAAAGTACAGGGATAATAAACACAGTGATGTCACAGTACAGGGATAATAAACACAGTGATGTCACAGTACAGGGATAATAAACACAGTGATGTCACAGTACATGGATAATAAACACAGTGGTGTCACAGTAAATGGATAATAAACACAAAGATGTAAAAGTACAGGGATAATAAACACAGTGATGTCACAGTACAGGGATAATAAACACAGTGATGTCACAGTACAGGGATAATAAACACAGTGATGTCACAGTACAGGCCTAATGAATACAATAATGTGACAAAACAGGGGAAATAAAACACAGTGATGTGACAGTACAGGGCTAATAAAAAATGATTTATGCGGTACAATAAATGATGCCATGAAAAACTACAACTTGTCCCGCAAAAAAGAAAGACCTCATATGGCTATATAGATGGAAAAATACAAAAGTTATGGCTTTTGGAAGACGGAGAGGAAAAAATATGAAAATGAAAAACTCAAATTGGCCTGGGTTAAAACGATACGATCAGCAAATAAACAAGCTCATTTATCTGCTGATCGCTGCCCTTAACGGCAACGAGCGGTCTATGAACGAGCGTTTGCCCGATAATTGGCCCGTGTAAAAGGGCCTTCACTTCACAGTCTACAAGCTGCAAAACAATGTTCATGATCTCCATATAAACACTGTCATCTCTCCAGTTAGGTAGGAAAGACTTGAATATGCCCAGTACTGAAAGCTATAGATTAATGACATCTCAGAGGGTTTTCCACTAGGGATGAGCAAGTCTACAGGATTCATATTATGGAACGTTTCTGTTTTTATTTTGGAAAGCTAAAATACCGACCTATTGTTGGAGAATGTGGTTTACATTGCTGAACAATGACTGGCTGTGCCAGGCATCGCATCCAATAGTGGCTGAAACATTTGGTGAATTAGACTGCTTTCAGATGGCTGTCATAAGGACGCATTTTAGCGTCTGTATTATAGAGACAATACCTAGTCCTCCCGTCGTTACACTGAACTGGACTTAGCTGACTTAGGTTCCTATGGTGATCTAAATCAAGTAGTTACATTTTGTGTATATAGTCTGTATATGTTGTGGGTGTGCGTATATGTCATATAATTTTTATTATTATTTCTGTATATATGATGGAAGCAATATATTAATGCAGTAAAACTTCTACCATAACTGCATTTAAAATATTTTATTTGGTACGAACACCATGTTTATCGAGACCCCTTCAAATTTCTGTGACATAAAAGACATATTGCTTTGTGTTGGAAAATGGAGGAGCAGCTTTGAATGATTCACTACATTTATTTGTACAGTACTCCTCAACAGGTGTAGATAATTATTAGATAGATAGATAGATAGATAGATAGATAGATAGATAGATAGATAGATAGAAAGATAGAAAGAAAGAAAGAAAGAAAGAAAGAAAGAAAGAAAGAAAGAAAGAAAGAAAGAAAGAAAGAAAGAAAGAAAGAAAGAAAGAAAGAAAGAAAGAAAGAGAGAAAGATCTGTACATAGATATTTTTTGGCTAAAGATTGACTTACAGCAGTGTTACTTCTTAGGCCTCATGCACACGACCGTAGCCATGTGCACGGCCTTGATTTTCGGGTCGGCCGGCAGCTGAGTGTCACCTGCGAGCTGCCCGCAAATCGCGGGCCGTGCACATGGCCGCGGCCATTATTTTCTATGAGCCTGGACCGCAGAACACAGCCATAATAAGACATGCCCGTTCTTTCTGCGGTCCGGGCTCCGGGGTCATGCTCGGACCGTGGAAACCACGGTCGTGTACATGGCCCCATAGGAATGAATGGGGCCACAATTCACCCATGGATTTTCGGGGGAATTGCGGCCGCAAAAGCACGTTCGTGTACATGGGGCCTTAGTGATTCAATAACTGAAAACACCTTGTGTGTTTTATAGGAAGCAATCTCTTTTTGTTATTCCTTGCATAAAGAGGTCTATTCATTTTGTGAGAATTATACATGTTTTCTTCCCGCTGAAGATCCAATTAAGAAGCAAAATCAGTGATGAATAGCTGCATGTACAATTTAAGATTTACTACACCAATTATTATTGTTTGATTTATATATTAACAACTATGCTTGTAGCTTTTCAAAGTATCAGCATACAAATAAGTCAATATAGAAATGATGAATGCAGAAGGCAAGGATACGAATTAAGAGGAAACAAGAAGAAAGTTTGGATCCCTGTTTGCTGCAAATACCGTAGTTTCTATGTTGTAGATATCAGGTCAGGCCAGGTGTATGGTATAGGATTTGTAAAGGCCGTACCTGTGACAGATTCACATAAAGCCATCTCTTACAAGAAATTGTTGTAAAATGACACTTTTTATAAATGTGCCCCCAATGTCTTGCCTACACCTTTTCTCAGTATGCAGATACCATGTAATTTTTCTTGTTCCCTCACATCCCCCTCTTGATTTGGTTTTGATCTGTAATCTGGGAGGTTTTTTTCAATGTTGTTTCAATCTCGTTGACTGAATGAGAAGAACCTTAAAACAAGTCTGTGTAGCATGAAGAGGCAGTATATTGTATGGCAGAACTTCCTGAGTGTGATCCTTTCTATACATACAGCCAGGTTCAGATTGGCCTACAAAGTATCAGAGGACTCTTACAAAATAATGGGACCAAAGATACAACAGAAGACAACCCCATTTGAAGCTTGGACTTTGGAGCCAACTATTTGCCACTAGGGTCTCTTTCAAGTAGCTTGATTCATAAATAGCCTACTAGGCCTATTGATAATATATGTGTGTACAATGATAGCAACAAAGATTACATGTCCTGTATAGTGAAGACTTCAAATCAATTATTTTGGTGGGCCCAAGGAGTCCCTCAAAAGAAGGTCACCCAGATGGAAAGTAAAGCAGATACTAAGTAAACTGAAGCACTACATACAGCAGACTATACAAAGGCTGACTATACACATTTTGGCTGAATGCTCGTTTGGCCAAAAGCTATATTCCCCAACTCCCCCGTTAACGTGCAATAAGGAGCGGAGTTTAAGCCAATGTCAGACACCTCTGGCACCACCTATATCTTAGTAGAACAAAGGCTGGAGCATATTAAAACCCATCACACACTATCCTTCTTTCCTCTGATGTCTACCTTTGAGGGACTGTCGGGCTGTCCCCATACACATGTAAGATTGGGAAGGGATGATGATGGGTACGAGGGTGGATATCCCGCAGGGATGTCATAGAGAAAGATAAAATGAGGCAGGAGGTTTTAGTGCCAAACTTGATACTTTACTCACACTTAAAATAAATATAATTCTTGCTCGCGCTAAATGTGCACATGGTGACAGACCATTTTTATAATCTTCCCGATTTGGGAGGCACAAGATTAGCCACAGGGCTTGTTCTGTATGATCGGCAGACACAGGGTCAAGGGCACACCTCCTTAATGCAAGGGCTTTCTGCTTTGGGCCTAGTGACTCACAAGATGGTGGCTACTGGCTGCTCTAAGCAAGGCTCAATAAACCTGCACATGGACTGACTTTCACCCCTAGTTTTTCACTAAGCTGGCTACTGCCGGTACACCGCTCTGATTGTCCTGGGCCATGTCCCACTCTTCTGTTCCCTTCACTGTTTCTTGTTCAGCTATCTGTACAGTAGTGGGATGCCACACTACCCTCTGCACTCTCTTCAGGACCTGTCACCACCCCAGGTCCAACTATAGATACTGACGCAGTAAAGTCCTCACCAGTCCCATTAGTTCCTGCTTCTCGCAGTTGGTCTAGCTCTCTCTCACAACAGCAGCTTTTACCACTTTCCCCTCCTTGTAGCAACACCTCTCTCTCTCTCTTGATAATAAAGAGCTCAGGTCACGCCAATTTTCTCCCAAGACTGAACATGGTTGGGCAGACTCACCACCTATTTATACTCTAAACGCTACCCCCAGACGTGATGACGCACGCCCATGTGCCCTTAACCCCTTCCCGCTCCTGGACGTACTATTAGGTCATGGTAACGCTCCATGACCTAATAGTACATCTCGGGAGTAACGGCCGTTTCTGCCGTCCTCCCGACACATACAGGAGCTGTGACAGCTGCTGTCTTGTTCAGCAGCTGTCACAGCTCCTACAGCGGGGACCGATCGCTGTGTCCCTGCTGATTAACCCCTTAAAAGCCGCGTTCTATAGAGATTGCGGCTTTTTAGGGGTTAGGCTATGTTCACACGGGGTATTTTGTAGGAGGAATATCTGCCTCAAAATTCCGTTTGGAAGTTTGAGGCAGATATTCCTCTCCCTGCACGCCGATTTTCGCGCCGTTTTTCGCCCGCGGCCATTGAGCACCGCGGGCATAAAACAGCGCGAAATACGCTTTCTCTGCCTCCCATTGAAGTCAATGGGAGGTCAGAGGCGGAAGCGCCCGAAGATAGGGCATGTCGCTTCTTTTTCCCGCGAGACAGTTTTACTGCTCGCGGGAAAAAGACGCCGACGCCTCCCATTGAAATCAATGGGAGGCACTTTCGGGCCGTTTTTGCCGAGTTTTGCGACGCGGTTTCCGCGTCAAAAAACTTGGCAAAATACCCCGTGTGAACATAGGGTTTGGCTGCCATCGCCGGCCTGCTACACGATAGCGGCCGGCGATGGTGACTATGGCAACCGGACACCAAACAATGGCATCCGGCTATGCCATAGACGGAAGCCTAGTGGGTCCTGACAACGTCAGGACCCACTATGCTTGCTGTCAGTGAGTAGCTGACAGTTCTAATACACTGCACTACGCATGTAGTGCAGTGTATTAGAATAGCGATCAGGGCCTCCTGCCCTCAAGTCCCCTAGTGGGACAAAGTAATACAGTAAAAAAAAAGTTAAAAAAAGATGTGTAAAAATAAGAAAATAAAAGTTTTAAAAGTATTAAAAGTAAAAATCCCCCTTTTACCTTATCAGTCATTTATTATTAATAAAAATATATAAACAAACAAATAAACTATACATAATTGGTATCGCCGCGTCCGTAACGGCCTGAACTACAAAATTATTTCGTTATTTATCCCGCACGGTGAACGCCGTAAAAGAAAATAATAATAAACCGAACCACAATCACAATTCTTTGGTCACTTCACCTCCCAAAAAATTGAATAAAAAGAGATCAAAAAGTCGCATGTACCGAAAAATGGTCCTGATCGAAACTACAGTTCGTTACGCAAAAAATAAGTCCTCGCACGGCTTTATTGATTGAGAAATAAAAAAGTTCTGGCTCTTAGAATAAGGTAACACAAAAAGTGAATGATTGTTTACAAAACGTATTTTATTGTGCAAACGCCATAAGACAAAAAAAAAACTATAAACATCTGGTATCGCCGTAATCGTATCGCCCCGCAGAATAAAGTGAATGTGTCATTTATAGCGCACGGTGAACGCTGTAAAAAAATAGAATAAAAAAACAATAGTAGAATTGCTGTTTTTTAGTCACCAGGCCACCTAAAAATAGAATAAAAACTGATCAAAAAGCTGCATGCACCCCAAGAAAACTACAATGGATTCCTCAAGGGGTCTAGTTTCCAAATTGGGGTCAGTTTTGGGGGGTTTCCAATGTTTTGGCACCACAAGACCTCTTCAAACCGGACATGGTGACTAATAAAAAAAGAGGCCTCAAAATCCACTAGGTGCTCCTTTGCTTCGGAGGCCGGTGCTTCAGTCCATTACCGCCTGAGGGCCACATGTGGGATATTTCTCAAAACTGCAGAATCTGGGCAATACGTATTAAATTGTGTTTCTCTGATAAATCCTTTTGTGTTGTAAAAAAAAATGGAATAAAGAGGATTTTCTGACAAAAAAAAAATTTAAACTTCACCTCTACTTTGCTCTAAATTTCTGTGAAACACCTAAAGGGTTAATAAACGTTCTAAATGCTGTTGTAAATACTTTGAGGGGTCTAGTTTCTAAAATGGGGTGTTTGATAGGGGTTTCTAATATATGGGCCCCTCAAAGCAACTTCAGAACGGAACTGTAACCTAAAAAAATAAATGAATTAGGCAATACTTCGCTTCTTACATTATACTGATAATGAGCCGTGCCCACCCCGAGATGACCCCAGTTTTGACCGTTGGTATAAACGGAGACCCCTATTAGACCGTTTCAGTGCCCGGTTTTCCCAAGCATTCACTCCCAAGAAGTGTATTTCTATTGATGAGTCCCTGGTACATTTTAAAGGGAGGCTTCAATTCCGCGAGTACCTGCCGGGTAAGAGGGCAAGGTATGGCGTGAAGATGTATAAGCTGTGCGAGAGTGCATCAGGGTATACCTGCAGGTTTAGGATATATGAAGGAAAGGCCACCCCCAAACCAGACTGCATCCTGGACTACAATAGGTACATGGGAGGGATGGACTTGTCAGATCAAATCCTGAAGCACTACAGCGCCATGCGGTGTGGTATAAGAAGCTGGCCGGGCACATCATACAGATGGCATTGTACAATGCGTACGTGCTACGTCGATGTGCAGGCCAGACGGGAACTTTCCTGGAATTTCAAGAGGTGATTATCAAGAACCTAATCTTTAGGGACCAAGAAGGGGGGGCACCCAGTACTTCTGGAAGCGGGGCCACACGCATCGTACCAGGGCGGCAACATTTTCCAGGAGAAGTTCCCCAAACTGGCAAGAAGGGAAAAAGTCAAAAGAGGTGCAAAGTCTGCTATAAGGGATGACACAATATATCAATGTGACACGTGTCCCGAATAACCAGAGCTCTGTATGAAAGAGTGTATTAAAATTTATCATACATCCCTTGGTTTATAATTTACCCCAATTTTACTTACCCTGATGCACTCCGCACAGCTTATCCCCCCTCGTCTTTCCCCTCTGGGCCCTGCTGTGTGCCCAGGCAGCTGATAACAGCCACATGGAGGGTATTGCCATACCCGGGAGAACCCACATTACAGTTTATGGGGTGTAGGTCTCTGGTCAAAATGCTCACTACACCTCTAGATGAATGCCTTAAGGGTGTCGTTTTTAAAACGGGGTCACTTCTTGCGGGTTTCAACTGTACTGGTACCTCAGGGGCTTCTGCATACATGACTTCGCACCAGAAAATCCCCAGTAGGCCAAATGGTGGTCCTTTCCTTCTGAGCCCTCCCATGGGCCCAAACGGCAGTTTATCACCACAAATGGGGTATTGCGGCACTCAGAACAAATTGCGCAACAGAATGGGGTATTTTGTTTTTTGTGAAAATAAGAAATTTTCAGCCAAAACTACATATTATTTGAAAAAAATATTTTTTTTTTCATTCCCAGCCCAATTCAAATAAGTTCTGTGAAAAAACTATGGGGTCAAAATGGTCACAACACCCATAAATGAATTCCTTGAGGGGTGTAGTTTCCAAAATGGGGTCACTTCTGGTGGGTTTCCATTGCTTTGATACCTCTGGGGCTCTGCAAATGCGACATGGCACCCGAAAACCAATCCAGCAAAATCTGCACTCCAAAGAACACACAGCGCTCCTTCCCTTCTGAGGCCTCCCATGAGCCCAAACGGCAGTTTATCACCACAAATGGGGTATTGCTGCACTCAGGAGAAATTGGGCAACAAAATGGAGTATTTTGTTCCCTGTGAAAATAAGACATTTTGATAAAAAATTACATCTTATTGGAAAAAACGTCATTTTTTTAATGTCACAGCCCAATTGAAATAGGTGCTGTGAAAAAACTGTGCCGTCAAAATGCTAACAACAACCATAAATGAATTCCTTGAGGGGTGTAGTTTCCAAAATGGGGTCACTTCTGGCGGGTTTCCATTGCTTTGATACCTCTGAAGCTCTGCAAATGCGACATGGCACCCGAAAACCAATCCAGCAAAATCTGGACTCCAACAAACACATAGCGCTCCTTTCCTTCTGAGCCCTCCCATGAGCCCAAACGGCAGTTTATCACCACAAATGGGGTATTGCCACACTAAAGACTAATTGGGCAACAAAATGGGGTATTTTGTTCCCTGTGAAAATAAGAAATTTTGATCACAAATGACATTTTATTGGAAAAAATGACATTTTTTTCATTTCACAGCCCAATTCAAATACGTGCTGTGAAAAAACTGTGCGGTCAAAATGGTAACAACAACCATAAATGAATTCCTTGAGGGGTGTAGTTTCCAAAATGGGGTCACTATTGGGAAATTCCTACTGTTTTGGCACCTCAACACCTCTTCAAACCTGGCATGGTGCCTAAAATATATTCTAATAAAAAAGAGGCCTCAAAATGCACTAGGTGCTTCTTTGCTTCTGGGGCTTGTGTTTTAGTCCACGAGCGCACTAGAGACACATGTGGGACATTTCTAAAAACTGCAGAATCTGGACAATACATATTTAGTAGTGTTTCTCTGGTAAAATCTTCTGTGTTACAGAAAAAAAAATGAATAAAATTGAAATTCAGCAAGAAAAATGAAATTTGCAAATTTCACCTCTACTTTGCTTTAATTCCTGTGAAATGCCTGAAGTGTTAAAAAACTTTCAAAATGCTGTTTTGAATACTTTGAGGGGTCTAGTTTTTAAATAGGGGTGTTTTATCAGGGTTTCTAATACATAGGCCCCTCAAAGCCACTTCAGAACTCAAGAGGTACCTTAAAAAAAAGGCTTTTGAAATTTTCTTAAAAATATGAGAAATTGCTGTTTATGTTCTAAGCCTTGTAACGTCCAAGAAAAATAAAAGAATGTTCAAAAAACGATGCCAATCTAAAGTAGACATATGGGAAATGTGAACTAGTAACTATTTTGGGTGGTATAACCGTCTGTTTTACAAGCAGATGCATTTAAATTCTGAAAAATGCTCTTTTTTCAAAATTTTCTCTACATTTTGCAATTTTTCACCAATAAACACTGAATATATCGACCAAATTTTACCACGATCATGAAGCCCAATGTGTCACGAGAAAACAATCTCAGAATCGCTTGGGTAGGTTTAAGCATTCCGACGTTATTACCACATAAAGTGAAATATGTCAGATTTGAAAAATGGGCTCTGAGCCTTAAAGAGGCTCTGTCACCAGATTTTGCAGCCCCTATCTGCTATTGCAGCAGATCGGCGCTGCAATGTAGATTACAGTAACGTTTTTATTTTTAAAAAACGAGCATTTTTGGCCAAGTTATGACCATTTTTGTAGTTATGCAAATGAGGCTTGCAAAAGTCCAAGTGGGTGTGTTTAAAAGTAAAAGTCCAAGTGGGCGTGTATTATGTGCGTACATCGGGGCGTGTTTACTACTTTTACTAGCTGGGCGCTCTGACGAGAAGTATCATCCACTTCTCTTCAGAACGCCCAGCTTCTGCCAGATCACGCTGTGTCGTCACTTCCTGACCCAGGTCCTGCATCGTTTCAGACGAGCGAGGACACATCGGCACCAGAGGCTTCAGTTGATTCTGATACTTTTAAACACGCCCAGTTGTACTTTTGCAAGCCTCATTTGCATAACTACAAAAATGGTCATAACTTGGCCAAAAATGCTCGTTTTTTAAAAATAAAAACGTTACTGTAATCTACATTGCAGCGCCTATCTGCTGCAATAGCAGATAGGGGCTGCAAAATCTGGTGACAGAGCCTCTTTAAGGCCAAAACTAGGCTGCGTCCTTAAGGGGTTAGTCATCTTATTACAGAAGTGTACACAGCCTTTAAAATAGCATCAGGGCTGTGTATCCCGGTGCCCTAAATTTACATGTGAACAAGCCAAGTACCTTGTCTTATCTTATCAAAAATAGTCAAATAAATGCAACTGGATGCACACGACATCTTCAGTGGCCGGTTTAACCACCCTCTTCTCCTATGTAGCATATGATAGTGTATCTATCCCCATCTTTGCCAGACAGAGGCTGGTTTTACCACTGCACAAGTGTCACCTAGTGGAGGGATAAAGAAGACAGCAGCAACAACACAGCTTAGCATTTCAACTACTCCTTATTAACCCCTTCCCGCACCTTCACGTAACTGCACGTCAATGTGTGCAGTAAGTTCGCGCACCTTGACGTGCAGTTACGTCTGTGCTTTGACAGTTAACCGCCACGCGGCGCTTCACCGCAGCGGCGGTTAACTCTGCAGGGTGACTGCCATGCATTCCCCGTTGCCGATCAGCAGCCCATCGCCGCTGATTTCGGCAGTTAACCCCTTCGATGCGGCGGTCGATTCCGATCACCACATCGAAGGATTTTAGTGCCGATCGGCAGCCCCCACGTGAAATCACGGGGGCTGGCGATGGTACCCATGGCAACCGGACGCCAGAAAATGGCTTCCGGGCTGCCATGTACAGAAGCCTACGAGGACCAGCCGGTCGTCGTAGGCTTCCTGTCAGTGTGACTGTTACGTCACAATGACAGTTAGAATACATTACACTACGTAGGTAGTGTAATGTATTCCAGCAGCGATCAGAGCTGCAAGACTAAGTGTCCCCTAGTGGGACAAGTAAAAAAAGTAAAAAAAAGAATAAAAATGTTTTCAAAAAAGTGTAAAAATAAAAGTTATAAGTGAGATAAACAAGAACTGCTTTTTTTTCCTATAATAAGTCTTTTAAAAAAAAAGTACACATATTTAGTATCACCGCGTTCGTAACGACCCCAACTATAAAACTATAATATTTTTCCCGCACGGTGAACATTGCAAAAAAAATTTACGAAAAACAATGCGAGAATCACTATTTTTTGGTCACCACGCCTCCCAAAATATACAATAAAGAGTGATCAAAAAGTCGCATGTACGCCAAAAAAGTACCGATACAAACTACAACCCGTCCCGCAAAAAACAAGCCCTTACACAGCTTTTTTGACTGAAAAATAAAAAAGTTATGGCTCTCAGAATACGGTGACACAAAAAATTATTTATTTTCTAAATAAGTGATTTTATCGCGCAAACGCTGCAAAACATAAAAAAACCTAGATACATCTGGTATCGCCGTAATCGTACCAACCCGCAGAATAAAATATAATGGTCATTTATAGCCCAGGGTAAACGCCGTAAAAAATAAATAAAAATCATTGTCAGAATTGATGGTGTTTGGTCACCTGGCTAGCCAAAAAATGGCATAAAAAGTGATCAACAAAATCGCATGTACCCCAAAATGGTACCAATGAAAATTACAGATTGTCCCGCAACAAATAAGCCCTCACACAGCTCCGGTGAAAAAATAAAAAAAAGTTCCGGCTCCCAGATTATGGCGATGCAAAATGTGCAGTGTTCCAAAAGCGGAAAAGATTGGGCACCATTTATCAGTGCGACACTGGCCACAGATCTGCGGATTATTATTTATTTACCCCATTATTATACCCTCTTATTATGCCCCTGATGTACTCTGCCCAGCCTACATACGCCCCCACATTATATACTGAAATGCCAGCAAAATGCCAAACAGAACAACTGCCAAGCTAAATCCGTGCTCCAAAAGCCAAATGCCGCTCCCTCCCTTCTGAGCCCTGCAGCGTGCCTAAACAGCCGTTTACGTCCACTGATATGGCATCACCATACCCGGGAGAACCCGGTTAATATTTTATGAGGTATTTGTGGCACAAACTGGGCACAACATATAGTGCACTAAAATGGCACATCAGTGGAAAATTGTAATTTTCACTCTGCACCATCCGCTGCGCATTAAACCCTTCGTGCACCATGACTTAATAGCATGTTGTGGTGTGTGGGGGGTGATATATGGAGCGTCTCACGCACTGAGCCCGTGCCATACGATGCGGGTGTCAGCTGTGTATTACAGCTGATACCCGGGACTAACGGACAGAAACAGCGATCACGCTGTTACAGGAGCCTGTAAAAATCACAATATACTGCAATACATTAGTATTGCAGTGTATTCTACCAGTGAGCTAACGATCGCTGGTTCAAGTCTCCTAGGGGGACTAATAAAATATGTAAAAAAAAAAGTAAATAGTTATTATTAGTGGAAAAAATTAAATAAATATTTAAAGTCCAAAAATAAACCCTTTTCACATTTTTTTCTCTAAAGTAATGTAAAAAAATTAAAAAAATACACAAAATTGGTATCGCTGCGTCCGTAAAAGTCCAAACTATTACAATATACCATTATTGAACTCGCACGGTGAACACAGTGAAAAATAAAGAATTTTAAACTGCAAAATCTCAGTTTTTTTGTCACCTTGGCTCTACCAAAATTTTTTATAAAAAGTGCTCAAAAAGTCTTATGTACCAACAAATGGTACCAATAAAAACTAAAGCTCGTCCCGCAAAAAATAAGCCCTCACACTACTCTACTGACGGAAAAATAAAAAAGTTGTGGAAAAACGAAAAAGAAAAAAGCAAAACATGGATCAGTCCGGAAAGGGTTAATTACTTTCTAATGAAAAAACATTTATGACATGTGAGGTATAGCCGTACTCGGGAGAAATTGCTTTACAAATGTTGGGGTGCATTTTCTCCTTTATCCTTTGTGAAATTGAAAAAATTCAACATTTTAGTGGAAATAATGTTGATATTAATTTTCACGGCCTAATTCTAATAAATTCTGCAAAAGACGTGTGGACCCTAAATGCTCACTATACCCCTAGATAGATTCCTTAAGTGGTGTAGTTTCCCAAATGGGGTTACTTTTGGGGGGCTTCCACTGTTTCGGTCTCTCAATGGCTTTGCAAATTCGTCATGACACCCAAAAACTATTCCAGCTAAATTTGAGCTCCAAAAGCCAAATAGCGCTCCTTCCCTTCTAAGCCCCGGTGTGGGTCCAAACAGCAGTTTATTACCACACATGGGGTATTTACGTAATCAGGAGAAATTGTTTTACAAATGTTGGGTTGCTTTTTCTCCTTTTATTCCTTGTAAAAATTAAAAATGTCTAAGTTCTTACAGAAAAAAAGTAGAAGTCCAATGAATTCAGCAAAACAACTGTGGGGTCAAAATGCTAACTTTACCCCTAGAAAAATTCCTTGAGGGGTGTAGTTTCCAAAATGGGGTCACTATTGGGGGGTTTCCACGGTTTTCGTCCCTCCAGTGCATTGCAAACGCGACACAGCACTGAAAACGATTCCAGCAAAATCAGAAATCCAAAATCCAAATGGTGTTCCTTCTCTTCTGAGGCCTGCTGTGGGTCCAAACAGCAGTTTATTACCACATATGGGGTATTGCTATAATCGAAAGAAATTGCTTTACATATGTTAGGGTGTTTTTCTACTTTTATTCCTTGTAAAAATGTAAAATTTCTACGTTTTTTCGAAAAAAAAGTAGATTTTCATCTTCACATACTAATTCAAATAAATTTAGCAAAAAAACTGTGAGTTCAAAATGCTAACTATACCCATAGATAAATCCCTTGAGGGGTATAGTTTCCAAAATGGGGTCACTTTTGGGGGTCTTTACTGTTTTGGTACCACAAAACCTATTCAAACCGGACATTGTGCCTAAAATATATTCTAGAAAAAGGAGGCCCCAAAATCCACTAGGTGCTCCTTTGCTTCTGCGGCCGGTGTTTCAGTCCATTACTGCACTAGGACCACATGTAGGATATTTCTAAAAACTGCAGAATCTGGGCAATCAATGTTGAGTTGCATTTCTTGGGTAAAACCTTCTGTGGTACAGAAAAAATGTATTACAAATGAATTTTCGAAAAAAAATAAATTGTAAATTTCACATCTACTTTGCTTTAATTCCTGTGAAACGCCTAAAGAGTTAAAACACTTTCTGAATGCTGTTTTGAATACTTCAAGGGGTGCCGGTTTCAAAATGGGGTTATTTATGGGGGCTTACTAATATATAAGGCCCTCAAAGCCACTTCAGAACTTAACTGGTCCCTGAAAAAATAGGCTTTTGAAATTTTCTTGAAAATATGAGAAATTGCTGCTAAAGTTCTAAGCCTTGTAACGTCCTAGAAAAATAAAAGGACGTGAAAAAAACGGTGCAAACATAAAGTAGACATATGGGAAATATAAACTAGTAAGTATTTTATGTGGTATTACTATCTGTCTTACAAGCAAATTCATTTAAATTTAGAAAAATGAAAATTTTTGCTAAATTTCTCTAAATCTTGGTGTTTTTTACAAATAAATATTGAATTTATCGACCAAATTTTTTCCCTAACATAAAGTACAATATGTCACGAGAAAACAGTCTCAGAATCACTTGGATAGGTAAAAGCATTCCGGAGTTATTACCACATAAAGGGACACGTCAGATTTGAAAAATCGGCTTCGTCCTGAAGGCCAAAACAGGCTCAGTCCTGAAGGGGTTAATGATGTATTTACATTGCCACGAGGAGCCCCAAATACAATGCTAACAATAAATGCATGGTTCCTTTTTAATATTGCGAATGCATTCCCCACATATTACAAACATAAAATTATCAGCTGATTATGCTGAAATTGCCCATATTTAATGTAATGTGTATAGGCGACTTAAGGGGTATGCAAAAGAGAAATAAACATAGATTATGCAAAGAATTGTCATACTAATTGAACTATGTATACGGAGTGTATGTGGCTAAGTCTTGTCTCCATATATCTATCGGTGACATATGCTGTAAAATGATCTAATGTTTTGTCCAGTTTAAATTAATAATGAAGGCAAATGCTAAAAATACAGCCTTTGGCCAGAGTGAAGGTGCACAACCCATCGCCAAAGCCCTAGTTTATTACAAGTCTACCTTTAATATTAATTTGTTTAAAAATATAAGAATGGGTGTAGACCACATAGGTGGCATTGCTGCTAAGGTTGGCGCCGAACCAGATTATATGGAAGGCGATACATGGGGCACTTGCCCTGGGGACTTCAACAACCCAACCTGATGGCCTATTTGGTGATTCTATCCTGCCAAGAAGAGATGGAGAGGTGGCCATGCATGCTTACGACTATCTTGTTTGAAGACTAAGGGAGTCGCTGGTTTCACTGTCTGTATAAAACCCATAAACTTCAGAGAAGAGAGCAATGCACTTTTGCAGCCACCTCTCCTATATGTAACCCCAATAGGTCCAAGTCCCAAAGTTCCGTCTATGGGTGGGTGCCTTCACTATGGACAATAACTCATTTTACGTTTTTGCTCAGAGTATCACTTTAAGAGTAATTTCTCACTGGGGGATATATAAAGGTACACAGTGTGTCCTCCCCGGTGGCAGCAGGGAATTCCGGGCAAAAAAAAACGCAGCAAATCGTGGTGCAGTTTTTTGCCCAGAATGTCTGCTGCGGAAAACTGCTGCATTAGCCGGGCTTCTGGCGGGCCGGCCTCCTGGGATGTCGTTTCATCCCAGGAGAATGTGCAGCCTGTGAGTGGCTGCAGCGGTGGTCACATGAGATGAAACATCATCCCAGGAGGCTGGCCTGCAGAACGTCAGAGGTAAGTATAAGGTGTTTTTTTTTATCTAAGTTTGCGATTATTGCGGAGTAATCGCTTTGATTCCTCCACAAAAGTCACAACACTTGACTGTTGCAGGTTTTAGATCCCCATTGAATTCAATGGGGAAAACCCGCAAAAAAATACAGACAATTCTGCAACCACAATTGACATGCTGCGGCTTAAAAAAATGCACTGCTGGTCTATTTGTGTGCGGAATCCCCGCAAATCACGTACGCAGCGTGTGGATGAGATTTCTTGAAATCTCATCCACTCCTCTACTACCGTATTATGCTGCTGATTTTCCGCAAGGAAATACGTTACGGAAAATCCGCAGTATTTACACCACGTGTGGACCAGCCCTTAGTTAGCCACTCATTACATGACATGTCTACTACTGCGGAAGCATCCACCATCTTTTTTTAGCCTGAGTTACTGTAGGGTTTAGGCTGGTAGAAAAATAAAAGCCTCTTCTGTTTGCAGCCCTACGTTGAGTCAATTAGTGGGTTAAATGACATTTAAGTCTTGGATGCGTGATGTTATAGACAATTTTATATTCTGGGCCACTTCCCAGAGGAATTCGAGAAGGAAACTGACAATGAAAAGGCATTAAAAGATAAAACTCTCAGAGCATTGTAAGAAGCCGGCTGAAAATTGTCACATTGCAGTGTGGCCTCGTGTAGCTGATTTACATTGGGATGTTTTATTTTCCTCTCAGTATCCATTCTTTCTTCATCGGCAATGTTACTTTCAAGGGATAAGGTTGCCCTTGTAGAAGCTGCTTATGTAAATCTATACGACCCAAAGGGACTGCAAGTCTTGAAAATGCAATGACCGGCAAGCTGTATCCATTGTTTCAATTAATGAATAGGAAATTAACTAGGATCAGATTTAACTTAAGTGGGAAAATTAGAGCAATGTACACAAAATGGAGCGCAGGGGCTCAGAATTAATTTATAATTAATGCTTTGTTACCAAGTGTAATCATAACAGATTCTTCTACAATCACATTAAGTAACACAATACAACCAATGCACTTGACGGATCCGCAATGGTGGCAGTAACTTTCCTGGTTACATTTACGTGAAAATGCTATTTTTGGAAATGGGCAAAATGCTTAGTATTAAGGGCGTGCATACCTCTGCTATAAGACCTATAATGAGTGGGGGTTCCTTTAAAGTTCTTCCATCCCAACTATCGGGCTCTTCTTTTCCACCAGAACCTCAACATTGGTAAATAAGCAAGCTAGGCAGAATGTCATTATATCTTTCTCTCCAATAGAGGACTGGGGTTAAACACAAGCCGGGAGATGGCTGTGGCTTAAACCAGTAAAAGATTTTGATATTTCATATAGGGCCCCCTCGCCTCTATGTATGCCACTGCTTCATTGTGTCAGAGTAATAAATCTAATACCTGTTAGATTTATATTGTATTAATATTATCAAAATAACTGCATTATATTGCTTGAGATATGTATTAGATATGTATTAGATATGTTTTTAATCTTCTCTTAAATTAATGTATTCCCTATCATCTAAGATAGGGTAAAGATGACATCATCTAGCATTCCAAACTAATGCAATACTAGGAAGAAAGTCATTACCTTATATGGAAGTATTTTCGGGTGTATGCCTATATGTACTTGGCATCATCTGATTGGTTAATGTGTGTTAAGTGAAAGCATGAACCTATAAATAAAGGCTCCGCCCACAGCCATTTTAGATTTCTGTACATCAAACCATTGTATGTGCAATCTCTCCCGATCGGTCATTTTTGTGAATATGAATGAATCCTGGACAAATTCTGTTATGGAGAAAAGGAACTCAAGAGTGATGGAGTTTAATCTCACCATTGAAACAACTATAAAAATTTATTATAGATTTGCATACTTCTCAAGTGTCCCGCTTCTGGAGGGATAGTCCCTACTTTGACCCAAATCCCACTGTCCCTCCTTACGTCTTAAATGCCCCTATTTTTGATCTGATAGATTTGCATACACATGGCTGCCATGAGGCCCGTGGGCTAGGAGAACCCAGGGCGAAGCTACTTGTTGGTAGCTCAAAATTCTCCTTCCCTCCCTATGCCTCTACCTTCACTATCTCCTTTCGCAGGTTGTGTTGTTTGCCGCAGTTTTACAAAAATTGCAGCAAAAAGAAGACGACAAGTGAAAACAGAAAGTAAAGGGGAGAAAAGTGTCAAAATAGAGCACAGGAGCGCTGGTTTGGTTTTTAAAACCCCATTCACACTTTGCAGGTTTTCAAATCTGCAAAATGCTCTTTTCTGCGGAAAGTTGGCCAAATTCAAGTGGAGTTCACCCTTGCCACTGCAAAGGGTGAAATCTGCAGCAAATCTGCAGGAGTACAGTGCAGATTTTTGTTGTTGATTTGCTGCAGATTTCTCCACAGCAACACCTCCCTGTATGAACGTACCCCTATAGGTTATCCCATAACTTACACTAATGAGTGACAGAATTAATATGTACCAGCTGGCATACAGTATAAGCATGTGTCCATATGACTACATGTACATCTGCATGTATATAGTGAGCATACATATGTATGTGGGAATGCACTGTATATGGCAAAAAGTATGTGGACACCTGACCAGCACACCTGTATGAGCTTATTGAACATCCCATTTAAAAACCACAAGCGTTAAAATGGATTGGGACCACTTTTGTTGAAATAACAGCCTCCACTCTTCTGGGGAGGCTTTCCACACGGGCGTAGCTAGGAGAGACTGGGCCCCATAGAAAACTTTTGACTGCCCCCCCCTCCCCTGGGTGCCATACACAGCCCCCACCTGTAAATAGTGCCCCCTGTAGATTGTACAATACAGCCCCCCTGTAGCTTCTGACATACAGCGCCCCTGTATACAGTGTCACATCCCCCTTGTAGATAGTGCCACCCTTCCCCCTGTAGATAGTGCCCCTCCCCCCTTGTAGACAGTGCCATACAGCCCCCTTGTAAATAATGTCCCCCACCTCCCCCTTGTAGATAGTGCCCCCACCTCCCCCTTGTAGATAGTGTCACACAACCCCCTATACATAGTGTCCCCACCTCCCCCTTGTAGATAGTGCCATACAGCCGCCAATGTAGATAGTGTTCCCATCTCTCCCCTGTAGATAGTGCCATAAAGCCCCCCTTGTAGATAGTGCCTTACAGCCCCCCTGTAGATAGTGTCATGCAGCCCCCCCTGTTGGTAGCACAATACAGCCCCTTGTAGATAGCGCCATATAGCCACTCCTGTAGATAGCGCCATACAGCCCCCCTGTAGACGGGATCCTTGCGTAGGCTGGCGTAATCCAGTGACATCATCACGCCGGCCTGCACAGGGATCCCATCCCTGCGCCTGATAGGCTGAGGGCCGATTGTGGCCTGTAGCCTAGTAAATGGCAGAGCAGGGAGATACCTCCCTGCTCTGCCATAATATTCAACATTGTCTGATGCAGATACTATTGAATGTGGCTTCGTTGCCAGCGGCGTCACCAGGCTGGGGAGGCTGTGAAGGCAGACGGCCCGGGCCCCCTCATGTCGCGGGTCCATTAGCAACCGTTATGGCTGCTACAGCGGTAGTTATGCCACTGGCTTTCCTCAAGATTTTGGACCGTGTGTGTGGGAAATTTGTGCCCACTTAGCCGCTAGAGCATTTGTGAGGTCAGACTCTGATGTTGAGGTATAGGGCCTGGCTCACAATCTCTGTACTAATTCATTCTAAAGGTGTTGGATGGGGTTTAGTTCAGGGCTCTGTGCAGTCACTTGAGTTCCTTCATGTCAAACTTCTCTCACCATGTATTTATGGACTCATTGTGTAAAAAATTCTTTGTATGCGGTAGCATTGACATTACCCTTCACTGGAAATAAGGGGCCAAACCTTGAAAAACAGCCCCAGACCATTATCCCTCCTCCACTAAATGTTAGAGTAGACATTCCAGTAGGTAGCGTTCTCTTGGCATCCGCCAAACCCAGATACCTCCATCAGACTGTGTGGCAATAAATATATAGTAGAGGTAACTCATATCTGGGGGGCCTTTTTAAAAGTTTGCTATGGTACCCAGTGTTATTTAGTTACACCCCTGTGCTGTGCTTTTTGCGAATTAAAGAGGTGTGCTGCTTTAGAAAACCTCTTTTTTTTTGTTAGAACGTAAGTTGCTCACAGGGTGTTCCACTATTGTGACCCCCAGCGATCAGCTGTAATCTGCAGAACAATCTGGTAGCAAGTGTTCAATTCCCCTGCAGCACTCCCACAGGTAAAGTTTAACATTGCACGTTAACCATTGAAATCAATGGGCTGACTGTGTAGTGCACAAATGGTCTGGCTCCGAGAGAGAGAAAGAGACGCTCTTGGCATCCACTCTCTTTTCAGGCTAATTGATGGAGGTCCTCAATAAGTGACTCCCCTCAATTAACTTAAAATTCCCTAATAGGATATTTAAAATGGGTTATCTAAAATGGACAACCCCTTAAACTATTCGTCGGGCAGTTGAGGGATATGACAGTCAGTTTCTAGGGCTGGAGCATGAAGTGCTAAGCTTTTTATTAGACGACTGGAGAGGACTTATATTCTGATGTGGTTTTTTTAACAGGCAAATATGATTTGAGTTGTACAGACAATGAAACTAATATGTAATAGATTCCGAAAGTACAGCGACATTATAAAACAAAGCATCATGTACGCAGCACATTTTTATGTATGTTAATCCTAGAATATGTATAAAGGATGCTCTGTCATGCATAGTAAGGTCAGCCAACACTACCCATGGCGCTTCTTTGACTTTTTAATACACAAATGTTTAATCCTGGGATTTTCAAGACAGCGTGAAGAAAATTTATTGTAAGAGGTTAATTCATATGGCCTCTTAAAACATGTACTGACATAATAAAGAGCAAAGATATCTCTTCTGCCGAGTATGTAATGAAAACACTTCATCTTTTTTAAAGCTAATTTATCTCTATGGAAGTTTCAAAAAGTTCTAATCCTGTTTAAAATATTTTTTTTAAATAAAAATAAAGGAACACTCCTAATAGAGCGGATGCACTGTGTTATGCCTAGTGAAGGGCCTAAGGAGGCGGAGCATGACACCGCGATTCAAAAAACATCAAAGTTAGAAGGCTTTAGACTCGGAATAACAGTGCATCAGTGAACCTTAGTGGGGAGAGGGGGTGCACCTACTGGTCGGAACTGTAGTAAGTTTGAGATGAGGGTCCACACCTGTCTGCCCATTACATACTTTTTTGTGTAATGCGGAGTATTGTCATTGCACATGTAGTAGTTGAGTTTTATCAAAGTTAAATCCAATGTAATGTGGTGTGGAGGGACCAACTCTTGGTGCTTGGCCCTATATGAGCAAAGTCTATTCAGGCTACAATTAAGTGGCCAAGTGGGCATTCTGCAGGTGTTCTTCAGCGCCTACAAACTGATGATCAGCGGCTATATATATGGTAGGCAGATTGCTGTAAGATGTGTGGCTTAAGAAACTTTTTGATAGTGCTGTGTTGTTTCTATGGTGCTACAAATAAAAGACTTGGTCCACAAATCCAACAAATTTTCAGTGATCTTTTGCTGCTAAGAATAATTTTTGCAAATGAAAATGGGGTTCTTAGCACACATTTTTATCAAACTATATAAGCCCACCTGCCACTTCATGGCAAATTCTTTAAAGTGGGTCCCTAAACTAAACTTGCACTGAGACCCCCACCGATTGCTAAAATGAAGCGGCAGAAATACTCGGGTGAGCGCTGTGCTGCTTTGTTTCTGATCGGCTTTCTTTGGCTCTTCTTAAGCGGTGTACAGGCACAATAGAAAGTCTATGAATCCGAGGAAAGCAAACCCAAAATGAAGGGGAACAGTGCTCACCTGAGCGCTTCTGCCACTTTGTTTTAGCGATCGTTGGGGGTCTCAGTGCTCGGCCTCCACTGATCAAAATTTTTGACATGTCACTATGACATGTCAAAAGTTTTTTAAAAGTTTAGTTACCCTTTAAATGTTTAAGTTCAGCTTTTCCCCAAAATAAAAAAAATTTGTGCCTACCCATAAAAAAACTTCACCAATTATCTTTTACCTTTGTTATCTGTTGATAAATATCTCTATTTTCTTCTCCAATTTGATCTCTCCATTAGCTCCATTGCTTCAGTCATTGCCATTTGAAAAGGGCATGGAGCACAAATTAAGTGACCTTTCCTGCTCCTTTTTTATAGAACAAAAAAATATATATCATGTCTCATACAACAACTTCATTTTCTTGCTTGACATTTTCAGAGCTGATTGAACCTATTTATATCATTGTAGACATCTGTTCTCAAAGATATAACACTACAGCAGTTGTTACGAAACTGGTACAAAATTGCAAAAAGAAAGAAAAGTCAGAACTACCACAGAAGATAGAAAGATAGATAGATAGATAGATAGAGAGAGAGAGAGAGAGAGAGAGAGAGAGAGAGAGAGATAGATAGATAGATAGATAGATAGATAGATAGATAGATAGATAGATAGATAGATAGATAGATAGATAGATAGATAGATAGATAGATATGGGATAGATAGATAGATAGATAGATAGATAGATAGATAGATAGATAGATAGATAGATAGATAGATAGATAGATAGATAGATAGATAGATAGATAGATAGATAGATAGATAGATAGATAGATAGATAGTATTTTTTTTGCACTACTAAAAACTTTATTTCACTTCTTTCTACACATTTTATTAGACCCCCTAGGGGACTTGAACCACCGATTGTTACGAACTGTGTGCAGGAAGCCGGAACTAGAAGCCGTGTACTGGTCCGGTCCCCTGCACTCAATTGTATCCACGTCCTTAGAACGTGGATAAAATTTAGTTGACTAGCGCTGCCCTGGCGACGTACATGATGCCTCGCCATTCGGCGCTTTAGTGATGATGCAGTCGGCGCGATGACGTCATCACACCGCTGCATCGTTCTGATGGAGGAGGACTGACATCGCTGGGGGATGGCGCGGCAACGGGACAGGTAAGAAAATTTGTTTTTTTCCCTTCTACTGTGGGCACTATAGGGCACTACATAGGAGACTATACAGGGAACGAGAACTACAGAAGACTATATAGGGAACTAACTACAGGGGACTATATAGGGGGACATACAAAAAAGAATGAAGAAAAAGAATGAACATTATTACTGATGGGAAGAAAATATAAAAAAGGGCATAATGAATTTTTTATGTTTGGTAGACATGGCATGAACAGATTTTCTTTGTAGTTAATGAGGAAATAAACACAAATTCCATATAAACAGATGCCATAGGAAATTCCTGTGCTTGATAGACCTGGAATGAACAGGATATTTGTGCAGTTTATAGTGGAATGAACACATATTCCATTGAAACAGATGCATAATTATTTTCCTGTGCTTGATAGACCTGGAATGAACACCATGCACCATGACGTACCGGTGCGTCAAGGGGTTTAGAATCAATACAGCACTGTGGCATACTATTTACTTAAGTGCTTCTCACTAAAGGGAAAGTTTAAAAAAACTACTGTATGGATGGGATTAGATAGATAGATAGATAGATAGATAGATAGATAGATAGATAGATAGATAGATAGATAGATAGATAGATAGATAGATAGATAGATAGATAGATAGATGATAGGAGAAAGATAACCCCGACCAATCAGCTCCAGCAGACAGTGGTATTAAACTTACCCTTCTCTTCAGCCGCAGCGGAGGTCCTAAATCCATCCAGGGTTGTAGTGCGAAGCGCATAGCGTTGTGACATCATGCGCTGTGCACTGTGACATCAGGATCGCCGCTGCGCTCCGGAAAGAGGAATGTAAGTACTGTCAGTTACTATAGTAACAGGGGCCCGTGTAGTTTATTACATAGCCCCAGTTACTAAAGTAACTTTTCATTGATGTGGTGCGGGGGGGACGCAGGCCCCCCTGGCTTCGGGGCACGGTCACAACTGCAAAGGCTGCGACTCCTATAGTTACGCCACTGTCCTTAACCCTGTTTTGGCCCTGTGAACACAGACCATTTTTTTTCAAATCTGATGTGTTACTACGATAATGACATGTGGCAATGACTCCGGAATGCTTTTACCTATCCAAGCGATTCTGAGATAGTTTTCTCGTCACATATTGTACTTTATGTTAGTGAAAAAATGTGGTCGATAAATTCAATATTTATTTGTGAAAAACATCAAAATTTCAGGAAAATGTGCAAAAATTAGAATTTTTCTAAATGTAAGTGTATCTCCGACAGTATGCATCGGGAAGACTCAGTAACTTCCTGTCACTCTGACAGGAAGCCTATGAGGACAGCGTTCTTCAGGCTGTAGAGACTACATGTTCACCAAATTCTACAGGTTGAAACGATTACGGCGATAGCAAATTTATATGTTTTTTTTGTTCACTTTTATATAAAAAATAAAAACCATTTGCTAAAAAAAAAAAAATTGTTGTGTGTTGCCATATTCTGAGAGCCATGACTTTATTTTTCCATTAATTGAGCGATGTGAGTGCTTATTTTTGCGGGGCGAGACGTAATTTTTACCAATACCATTTTGGGGTACATATGACTTTTTGATTATTATCTATTTCATTTTTTTGGAGAGATAAGGTGACCAAAAAACAGCAATTTATGTGTTTTATATATTATTTATATTTTTACGGCGTTCACCGAACAGGTTAAATAATGCTATATGGTGATAGTTCAGAGTTTTACAGACGTGGCAATACCAGTTCTGTTAACTTTGATATTTTTTTTAACATTGCTTTAGGGAAAAATGGGAAAGGGATTTTCTGGTTTAATTTTTAATTTACATTTTCTTTGGAACATTTGAAAAAACTTAATTTAACTGTTTTTTAAGCTGGGCTGGAACAATGAGAAGTGTATGACACCGATTGGTCACTGATTGGTCAGCCTCATACACTTCTTTACAACACCCACTTGGTCAAAAGTTAAAACACGCCCGGTTGGTCTTTAAGAAACGAATTAGCATAAATCTAAAATTGCTCATAACTTGCTCAAAAATGATAGTTTTTCAAAATAAAAACCACTGTTATCTACATTACAGCGCCAATCAGATTATGTAGGAGATAATATTATAATGTGGTTACAGAGCCTCTTTAAATTTGTACGGCAGCATTGAATTTGGACCACCGATATTTGGCAAATGGTTGCCTTCTCCGATGAGTTTTCTGCTTCATCGAACGGATGGATGTTGGCGTGTCAGGCGAGAAATATTAGAGAACAAACACCCTGCAATCATACTGTATCATCATAGTGTGGGCTTCTTAGAATGTCATTCTAGGTTTTCCTTAAAAGGTTTTGGACAGTTCCTCTTTGTTAGTAGAAATGCCTAACACCAACTTGATCACAGGACATTTCACCATGCAAAAAAAAAAAAATAGTAATCCCATGCCACTTGTCTGTCTGTCTGCCCGCCCATCCGTCCATCCATCCATCCATCTATCTATCTATCTATCTATCTATCATCCATCTATCTATCCCCCTGCCCCCACACTATGTCACTATTGTAGATATAATAGATCTTTCCGCCAAGTATATGTTGAATCTCTTGTGTTTCTTCCCTTGGGTATATAGTAATTGTATTCTCCACCAGTTAAATGCATTTTCTTGTCCCAGAAAAATATTTACAAATCTATTTATCTCCTCCTCTTACTTTCCTTGAAATCCTTTTGCATATTTTTTTTACAATGCTGCATATTAATCGCTTGTCCTATTTTACCTGTTATCTTTCTATTTTTTCCTGTTGCTGTCATTTGTTATTTTCCCCTGAGATATATTTGGCAGAGCGTTGCGCTTTGAAGATTACTGTGTATTCTTGCTATTTGCTAGGGATGCTGATGGAGTCTGTTTGAATTTATGCTCCGGACACATTATACAGCCAGAAAGAAATGTATATTATTAAGTTTGGATGCATTTTAGCTGATTAATATATAGAGGCCTATTGAGATTCACATCAGAAATACAAATTGTCTCAGTAGGTAGAAACAGTATTAACATATACAAAGGAGCGCAATTTATCATTGAAAATATAAAATGTATAACATTTATTTACTAGATATTTACCTTAAAGAAACTGTCCACATTTTAACACAATGTCATGTTTAGGTCCTAAATTCTGTGCCGATATACTTCTTATTATATTTTAAGAGCGGTTGTGTAAAGGGTTTGCCAGACACAGGTTCTGTGTCGACGTCCGGGGTTAATCAGCCTTCATCATCTCCAAGGTCTGCTAGAGTGACGCGATCTGTTAACACTCAGGCTGGCAGGCTGAGGAGAGGAAGAACCTATCACAGCCTGGCCTGACGGTGCTGCTCCCGCCCTTGGTCTATTTATACCCTCACTTGCAGCTATTTCCTTGCCTGTGATTGTCTTGTTTCCTGGCTCTGCGATTCTTGCTATTTACCTGATTGACCGCTGTTTCATATTGACCCTGGCTTGGCTGACTATTCTCCTGCTCTGATTTTGATACTACGTACTCTCCTGGTTTGACTCGGCTCGTTCTCTACTGCCTGTTTCTCACGTTGTTGCCGTGGGCAGCTGCCTCAATGGCCCCTTTGCTTCTGTGTGCCCTTGTCTTGTGTTGTCTGTCTTGCACCTATTGAGCGTAGGGACCGTCGCCCAGTTGTACGCCGTCGCTTAGGACGGGCCGTGCAAGTATGCAGGGACTGAGTTGCGGGTAGATTAGGTCTCACCTGTCCGTCTCCCTACCACGATTCATTACAGGTTGGAGCTCATATAGACTGCTCTAGATACCATGCAAAGAAGACAAGTTAGGCTATGTTCACACACAACAAAAAACTGCTGTAAAATACGGAGCTGTTTTCAAGGAAAAACAGTCTCTGATTTTTAGCCGTTTTTTGATGCGTTTTAGAGCTGTTTTTATATTGAGACAATGAAAAACGGCTCCAAAAACGGCTCAAGTAGTGACATGCAGTTCTTTTTTCCAGGGGCGTTTTTTTACGCTACATTTTTACAAATGGCGCGTAAAAAAATCCCTGTGGGAACGAAACTTAGTTTTTCCCATTGAAATCAATGGGCAGATGTTTGGAAAATGGCTGAAAATAGGTCGTGTGAACATACCATTAAATTAAATAATTCTGGCTGCCTGCAGCTACCACTAGAGGGAGCTTAAGAGCTTACTTCTTACAGTTTTATTATTGAATTCAATGTATAGTAAGCTTTTAAGCTCCCTCTAGTGGTGGGTGTAGGACATCTTGGATGGGCTTTATGAAATACTGTCATGCTGGAGGCAAAGTTACATGAGATGGTTCGTATCCACGCCAGACTCTTCCTTGTCCTAAAATACCCAGCATACACATCTCAGGTCATTTACATTAAGAGTGGGTAAAACGTTATATTGTAATGGTAGAGGTTTTGAGATGTTGTGCATGGTTATTGTCACGTTGGGTTCGTGGACCCACTGGACCGTACCGTCTTGACGGTATGGCAGCTGGCCAACAGGGCGCAGGTCACAGTCTATAGTTCGTATGGGGTACCTGTGGCAGCTCGGACAGTAGCAAGGCAGACGTCAGGCGTGGTGTAGCAGGACAGGCGTGGTATGCGGCACAGCACGACTGCAGCTCAGCATGGCACTTGACCAGGATAGCACGGGATACTGGATACAGGAACGGGAAACACTGGGAACTGGAAAACACTAGGAGACCATTTGCATAGACAAATTTTGGGTACGACAACAACGCTCAGGCAAGGGGCTGGGCCCCTTTAATAGTCCAGGTTACTCATGGGCTAATTTTACATTAAAGTCCGGTGTCCCTACGGGACCCGGCCAAAGTAAGTGGAAGTGAGCGCTGGCATCTCCTGAGGAGGAGACTGGGGCCAGCGCTCGCAGACCCATGGCTGCAACCATCAGGAGGTGAGTGAGCCTGATGGCCCGCGGACATAGATATGACAGTATCCCCACTCTTACGCCCCTTCTTCTTGGGGCCAGAGCGAGAGAGAAACTTCTTCAGAAGGGTAGGAGCATTAAGGTTCTCCTCTGGTTCCCAGGACCTCTCTTCAGGACCAAACCCCCTCTAATCCACCAAATAAAAAGTCTTTCCTCTTACTCTCTTGGTATCCAAGATCTCCTTAACCTCGAAGGTATCTGAAGGACCGCTGGAGGCCACCGCAGGGCTAGGAGTCTTGGTAAAGCGGTTCATGGAAGGAGTTGGAAATCTTGAGGGTAGGAGGCAGCCGAAGCTTGTAGGCAACAGGATTGAATTGCTGTAGGATCTCGAAGGGTCCGAGGAACCTGGGAGCAAATTTGTATGATGGCACCCTCAGTCGAATATTCCTGGAGGACAGCCAGACTTTCGTGCCAGGGGGAAACTGAGGAGGTTCTCTTCTCCTTGTGTCCGCCTTCTGTTTCACACAGTCGACTGCCAGCAGGATAGAGGATCGAGTCTGCTGCCAGATCTGCAGAAAGTCCATAAAAGCAGTGTCAGCAGCTGGTACCTCGGACGTATCAGGCACCGGGAGAGGAATTCGAGGGTGTTGGCAATAGACAATAAAGAATAGTGTATTCCTTGTGGACTCGCTGGTGTGATTATTGTAAGATAATTCAGCCCACGGGAGCAACTGCACCTAGTCATCATGATGCTTGGAGATGAAGTGGCTTAGGTAGTTCTCCAAGATCTGATTGATCCTCCAGAACTTCGAGGTGAGCTGAACCCCCCGATCAGACACAATATGCTGCGGCAAGCAGTGTAGGCAGAAGATGTGTTGGATGAAAAGCTTGGCCAGTAGAGGGGCAGAAGGAAGACCGGTGATAGGAACGAAGTGGGCCATCTTCGAAAATCGATCCACCACCACCCAGACAGTACTGCATCCAGCAGGGAGAGGAAGGTCAGTGATAAAGTACAAAGCTATATGCTGCCAGGGAGCATCGGGCACAGGCAATGGCTGGAGCAGGCCAACAGGTCTGGAGTGAGTGACCTTGTCAGCTGCACACACTGAGCAGGAAGCAACAAAGTCCATAATGTCTTTGGGCAGCATGGGCCACAAGAAATGATGGGCAATCAGATCTCGGGTCTTATGGGTGCCTGCCAGTCTAGAGAAGTGTTCCCGGTGGAGGATTCTCCCCCTGTCAGCCAGGCGCACAGAAGTTCTCCCTGGAGGAATGTCCCCAACTTGCAGGGGATTGACAGAGACAATGCAAGACGGATCAATAATGTTCTGTGGAATCTCCATGGTGTCTTCTGTCTCGAAAGACCTGGACAAGGCATCAGCCCTCACATTTTTGTCAGCCGGGCGATAATGGAGCTCAAACTGGAAACTGGTAAAGAACAGCAACCACCTGGCCTGACGAGGATTCAGCCATTGGGCCGTCTGGAGATAGGTGAGCTTCTTGTGGTCCGTAAAAATCAGGATGGGATGAGCTGCGCCCTTTAGTAGATGTCTCCATTCCTCCAGGGCCAACTTGACGGCCAGTAACTCCCGATCCCCAATCGATTAGTTGCGTTCTGCGGAAAAGAATAGCTTAGAAAAATATCCACAACATACCATTGACTTGCCCTTGGAACCTCTCTGGAACAGGAGTGCACCAGCACCGACAGAGGATGTGTCCACCTCCAACGAAAACTGTAGAGAAATATCTGGATGATGGAGGATAGAGGCTGACAAAAAGGCACTCTTCAGGCTATTGAATGCGAACTCAGGAGTCCACATCTTGGCGTTCATGCCCTTTTTGGTGAGGTTAGAGATAGGAGATGTCAGTGAGGAGACGTTTGGGATGAACTGTCTGTAAAAATTGGCGAATCCCAGAAAGCTCTGTATGGCCCTCAAGCCTTGAGGGCGCGGCCATTCCAGGACGGACTTTACCTGTTCAGGATCCATCTCGAGACCTCGATTCGAGATAATGTAGCTCAGGAAGGGTAGAGCATCTCTCTCAAACACGCACTTCTCCAACTTAGCATACAGACGATTCTCCCTTAACCGCAGCAAAACTTGACAGACATGTCTCTGATGAGTCATAGGATCTGTAGAAACAATCAAGATGTCATCAAGATAGACTACTACACAAACATAGAGGAGGTCATGGAAAATTTAATTAACCAACTCCTGGAAGACCGCCGGAGCATTACACAGGCAGAAGGGTATTACTAGATATTCATAGTGTCCATAACGGGTGTTAAATGCAGTCTTCCATTCGTCACCCCAGCGAATCCGGATTAGGTTGTAAGCCCCACGCAGGCCTAGTTTGGAAGAAATCTTGGCACCATGTATACAATCAAATAGTTCTGAGATCAATGGCAACGGATACTTAGTTTACACCGTGATCTGGTTGAGACCCCGGTAGTCGATACAGGGACGCAGAGAACCATCCTTTTTCTTGACGAGAGAAGAACCCGGCTCCTGCCGGGGAGGAAGACTTCCATATGAAGCCCCACTCCAAGTTCTCTTTAACGTAGACAAACATGAACAGAGTCTCTGGGAAGGAGAGAGAATATACCCTACCCCGGGGTAGGGATGCACCAGGAATCAGCTCGATAGGACAGTTATACGCCCGGTGTGGGGGCAGCGTCTCCGCCTCCTTCTTGCTGAAGACGTCCGAAAATGCAGCAAAATGACCAGGCAATCCTGCCAATGACTGAGGCAGGGTAGACTGAGCTGAACGAATCTGTCCCAGGCAACGGTTGTGACACTCGGGGCCCCACTGGAGAACGTCTCCAGAGTTCCAGTCCAGGACTGGGGCATGTATTCGGAGCCAAGGCAGGCCCAGCAGCACAGGGTTAACGTCCTTGGACAAGACAAAGAACGATAGCAGCTTGGAGTGGAGAGCTCCCACTTGGAGCCTCAGCGGCTTGGTCACAACTATAACTGGGTCTGGCAGAGGTAGTCCATTTACCGATGCAACCATCAACGGCCTCTCCAGAGGGGTAGTGGGTATTTTAAGAAGATCCATCATGTCTCTTCAAATGAAATTAGCAGCGGATCCAGAGTCCAGATACGCAGAGACCTGATGCGTTTTCTCGCCGGACACTATGGTCACGCGTATGGACAATTTAGACGGAAGTCCTTTTTTACCCAAGGTTGTCTCTCCTACCAACCCTAGGCTTTGGGGCTTTTGGGGACATAGACGCACAAGATGGCCTCCGTAGCCGCAATATAGACAGAGTCCCGAAGTGCGTCTGCATTGTTTCTCCTGGGTAGATAGCTTACCCTGCTCCATCCTCACAGACTCCTTAGGAGGATCGGCATCTGAGGGCAGCAAAGGTTGCTGCAAGGGTGGGGCCGGACTAGGAAGGCCTCCCTCCCGACGTACTTCTTGGAGCCGTTCTTGGATCCTCATATCAATCGGGGCGGACAGAAGGATGAGATCATCCAGAGTAGACGGTAGATCTCGAGCGGCAAGTTCGTCCTTAATCTTAGGAGGCAGTCCCTGCCAGAATGTAGCCTCTGGTCCTTGTCTCTCCGAAATAGGATTCCATGCAAGGGCCTTGCCAGTGAGGAGAGAGATGATGAAAGCGACCCTTTCAGTCTGAAGTGGATCTAGCACTGGTTCAAAAATCCATGACAGGTACTTGCGTCCCCATCATAGCGATCAGGAAGTGGCAAAGAAAAACGAGGATCAACACTGCCAGGAGGTGTAGTCTGAGGATCAACACTGCCAATAGGTGTAGTGGGAGGAACGGCAGCTTGTGCCTGCTGCCGACGTGCAAGAATGTTCAAGGCCTGGAGGAATTGGTCCTGTCGAGACCGGAGGTCCAGCATATCCGTCCGCATCTCTTGTGACGTCATCTTGTCTTGGATCGACCAGCGGGGTCCATGGCCTGAGCGTACAGTCACATTGGGTTTGTAGACCCACTGGGCCGTACCATCTTGACAGTATGGCAGCTGGCCAACAGGGCGCAGGTCACAGTCTATAGTTTGTATGGGGTACCTGTGGCAGCTCGGACAGTAGCAAGGCAGGCTCGGTGTAAAGGATCTGCCAGGCACAGCTTCTATGTCAACGCCCATAGGTAATCAGTCTTCACCTGCTTCTATGTCTGTGAGACTGACTCCATCTTCCACCACTCAGGATGGCAGGCTTAGGAGTGGGAGAGCCTATCGCAGCCTGGCCAGACAGAGCTAGCTCCCGCCCTCTGTCTATTTGTACCTGCCTTTCCTGTTCCTCCTTGCTTGTGATTCTTCTCGTTTGGTTTCCTGGCCCTGCTGCAGCTTCTTGATCTATTTGACCCGGCTTCATATTGACCCTGGCTTACTGACTACTCTCCTGCTCTGCGTTTGGTACTTCGTACTCTCCTGGTTTGACTCGGCTTGTTCACTACTCTCCTGCTCTGCGTTTGGTACCTCGTACACTCCTGGTTTGATTCGTCTCGTTCACCTCTCTTGTTGCTCACGGTGTTGCCGTGGGCAACTGCCCCATTTCCCTTAGCTTCTGTGTACCCTTGTCTGTTTGTCTGTCGTGCACTTATTGAGTGTAGGGACCGTCGCCCAGTTGTACCCCGTCGGCCTAGGGCGGGTCGTTGCAAGTAGGCAGGGACTGAGTGGCTGGTAGATTAGGGCTCACTTGTCTGTTTCCCTACCCCCATCATTACACTCGGCTGGGACTAGGCAGCAGGCAGACGTCAAGCGTGGTGTAGCAGGACAGGCGTGGTATGCAGCACAGCACGACTACAGCTCTGCATGGCACTTGACCAGGATAGCACGGGATACAGGATACATGTTACAGGAACGGGAAACACTGGGAACTGGAAAACACTAGAAGACCATTTGCATAGACAAATTTTGGGTACAACAACAACGCTCAGGCAAGGAAGGAGGGGGCTGGGCCCCTTTTATAGTCCAGGTTACTCATGGGCTAATGTTATATTAAACCCCGGTGCGCTCGCTGCCCCTTTAAGAGCAGGCACGAGCGTGCGCGCACACCCTACTGGACCCAGCCCAGGTAAGCGGAAGTGAGCACTGGTGTCTCCTGAGGAGGAGACTGGGGCCAGCGCTCGCAGAGCCATGCCTGTGACCGTCAGGTGGTGAGTGAGCCTGACGGCCCGCGGCATAACAGTTATATTGCATACATAGTGACAACTAACTTTCCAGTGTGCAAACGACAATGTGAACAGCTTTATTAGGGAGGTTCAAGGTTCCTTTAAGGTAGAATGGACCTAAATCTGTTCTTAAGTCCTCAAGTTCCATTGACAAGGCATCCATAAGTATGTAGGACCAAGGTGTCTATGGTAAACCAGTCATAAGTTATTTACATGACTCGACTTGTGATGAGTTTTTCTAGTAAATAATATTTGACCACTAAAAATATCTACATGCACCTGATATATTATACTTTCCTTTTTCTTGAAGGGGTTGTATCAGGGCTGGCTCAGGGTTTATGTGGGCCCTTGGGCGACACAGACTTAGTAGGCCCCTTTGGGGGGGGAACTCCGGCGGCTGTAAAATGGCAGAAAACGTCACTTTTTGTCCCCATATAGAAGTTAGGCCCTGTTTATGCCCTCATATAGAAGTTAGGCCCCCAGTTTGTAAATGTAGTGCCCTCTGTAGATAGTGCCACACAGCCCCCCTCTCAGGTAGTGCCACAAGGCCTTTCCCTCTTAGGTAGTGCCTCACAGCCCCCTCCTCCCAGGTACTGCCACACAGCCCTCTCCTCCCAGGTAGTGCCACACAGCCCCCTCTTCCCAGGTAGTGCCACACAGCCCCTACCTGCCTGGTAGTGCTACACAGCTCCCACCTCCCTGGTAATACCACGCAGCCCACCTCCCTGGTAGTGCCACACAGCCACCCTCCCTGGTAGTGCCACATAGCCACCCTCCCTGGTAGTGCCAGACAGCACCCCTCCCTGTAGGTAGCGCTTTGGGGTTCCCTCTAGGTGTGGAATCCCCAGCCAGAGAATTGCCGAAGCTCTGGGTGGGGATTCTGCTTCAGGAGAAGCACCTGACGTCACTGTCCATATACGGCTAGTGATGTCAGGGGCAGCCCCAGAGCCAAAGTACCGGGCAGAGTGCTACTAGCACTGTGCCTGGGACACTGCTCTGCTCCTGACAACACTGTCCATACATGGACAGTGATGTCAGGGGCTTTCCTAGAGACGGAGTCCCGGTGTAGAGCCGCTTCTAGCGCTCTGCCTGGGACTCCTTCTCTCTTCCTGACATCACTGTCCAAATATGGACAGGGATGCTGTGACGACGGCAGCGTCAGCCCCTAGTGGCTGAGAAGGCCCCCCCAAGGGTCGTGGGCCCTGGGTTGTAACACTTGTCCGGGTTTGCCGGGTGCTAACGCCAGCCCTGGATTGTATGATTAGATACAATCCAGCTTCCGGCACCACCGGCAAACAGCTGATAAGTGAATGAATGGCCGTCCACGTGTACTGTGGGGTTTTCTCATTAAACTAACACAATCACAGACCAATAAATGTAGAACAAGACTTTTGTTGAACACGACTAGTTTCTCACCTTAAGAGGTACAGTGAGCTTATTAGCTATTACACTTCAATTGCTACAGAAACTTAAACGTTACCAACCGTTAAACAATCATTTCCAATCACCATGAGTGGGACTCTCCATATATCAAACCACACCAAAGCTATTTTGTCGTCACACAGCTTTCCTCCTTATCCTTACATTCCCACCTTGTTCTTCGGGCATTTATCTGCACTCTCCAGAGCCTCCTTACTCCTTGTCATACAGGCCAAAGCTATCTAGTAGCTTGCATCCCCCCATCTGACCCTCTAGGGGCCATCTTTCCCAGGACACCACAGTCAACACCTCCACAATACATGCCCGACAGGAACTACTTCTGTTTATCACCAGACCTCACTCACGTGTCCTCACTACTGCCTCCTGTCACTCCAGGATCCAGGTAACCATCATACCAAGGCCCTACTTTCAATGGACACTCACTACAACCTACTCCAATGACTCCCAGTCACCCAGCCTTTCCCAGGACTACAATATTAGGCACAGTCCAGGCCTCCAGGGCACCCAGACCCACTATAGCTTCCTTTTCAAGCCCACCTATAGGTCATTTCTGATCCCCTCAACAAGGGACCACTACATACCACCCTGGAGTCTGAGCACTTTCCCAGTCATTCTCTACCGGTCCGCTCTCCTGGGCTGACTATTTCCACCGCAGTGCTTCAGCAATGTGCTGCTAGTACCCATCAGGCCACCCTCCTCTGCAGTTGGCCTCTCTCCGTACTAGACTAGAAATAGTCTGTCAGCTCACCGTCTGCTCCGTGACGCCTGCCTCCAGTTTCCAGGATCCAGGTAGCCATCTTACCAGGGCCCTATTCTGAAGGGACACCCACTACTACCTACTTCAATGACTCCCAGTCGCCCAGCCTTTCCCAGTACTACAATACTAAGCACATTCCAGACCTCCGAGGCACCCAGACAAGCTTCCTTTTTAAGCCCACCTGTAGGTCATTTTGATCCACCCTACCAGGGACCACTACATACCCACCTGGAGTTTGAGCACTTTAGCACCCATACCCTACCAGCCCCCGCTTCAGCAATGCGCCGCTAGTACCCGTCAGGCCACTCTCCTCTACAGTTGGCCTCTCTCTGTACTAAACTAGAAATAGTCTGTCAGCTCACCGTCTGCTTCGTGACTTCTGCCTCCTACTTGTCCTTACATCACAGCACTCCATGTCTCTTATATGCACAGGTGTGGATCCTATCTCTCAATATGTGCTCACTCCCTTTGCTCTGCCCTCCCTTCTCAGTTTGGGCGCCAAACCCCGTACCTTTTATGTGTTCCTGAACTCTCCCCTCCTGCCGACGTGGTGGAACAGCGCATCACGTCACCACACTATCCTTTGCCACTACCAAGCGCTTCCAGGGCCCTTAGCTCCTCCCCTCTTACCTGTCACCGCTTCATCCAACTCCCTCCTGATGACTGCACCGCCGATCGCCTGCACCTCCAGAACCAGCAAAGACAAAATAAAACATACAGCCACATATTTCCATCGCACCTGGCGTTCAGACAGTCTCTTAAAAAGCCGGGTAACCTATTTAGAAAAAGGTACATGTCTCAGTCCATGGGCTGTAGTGAGGGATAAAGGGTGTACTCATTTCTCCCTCCTTCCCTATGTTATACATGGATGTCTCAAACAGAGCAGGAATCGATCTTAAAGGAGACATTCCTAAATGATGATGCCCTAATAGGGCAAATGGACAGGGGTTGACTTCATTAGACCCATTTGAGTTTAATGTTCTATAGTAGTCTAAATATACAGATAGAGTTTACGACACCTTCTAGACTACATGCTGTATATCTTATTATATCAGAATATTCTTTTGTATGCTGATATATCCTACAGGTTATACTGTGCCTAATCAGTCAGTTGTTGCAATAAATACTACTTCATCTGTACTAAAATGATCAGTTACAATTATGCGACCACATTCCGTGACTTCTGCCACTAACACAACCCAATAGATGAATTATTATAAAAGAGAGAAAAGGTCCTTAAAAGCAAATAGTACAAAAAATAAAAAATAAAAAACAGAAAATACTGTCATCTTGGCCTCCAAAACACCATAAAATTGTCTGAAAGATAAATCTGGAAATAAATTTCAAACCACTTGGAAAAAAAACCCAGATAATACAATATTTTTATTACAGCATAAAACTCATGTGAACTTTATAGCGTGTAGTGGAAGTCACATAGCTCATAAGTTTTAAGTTTAGTTTTTGAGTATCCAGAGAATTGGATTTTGCTATTTCACTGTTTTGACTACAAAGGAAACTCTTCTAGATACATCATCGTTTACATGACGCGTTTAGCGGCCGGCGTCGCTTTATTGATTGAGCAAATAGAGGGATAATCCATGTGCTGCTGAGAATGTGTCAAAGCCTGATGCGGCCTTCTTCCCGCCTAAGGGTCATTAACAATTCTAAGTCTTTTTAAAGGGGTTGTCTAGGATTAGAAAAATATGGCTGCTGTTGAAGTGCATGGGGCTAAGCTGCAATACCAACCAAACACAACCTGTGGACAAGTGTGGTGCTGTTTTCATAAGAAAGCAGCAGCATTTTTCTCATTCTGCACTACCCCTATTTATTCACATTTTGTTTCCTGGTTTCGTAGCTCATTGCACATTGTCAGAGTGTGTAGGGACGCACCCCACTGACAAGGGGAATGTTAATACCAGTTGTCCATTTATTTATAGCTTTCCAGGAGTAATAACAGTCTACAATGTAGAGTTCTAAGGAAAAATATACTCCAGCATTTTTATTTCATGGTAATAAACAACTTTACTATAACAGACATGTCAGGAGAGCTGATTGGCCCTCTTAAAGGACAAGACCAATTTTTTTATTTTTTCCATGTCAGCATTCTGAAAAGATTAAAGGGGTTTTCCCACAAAACACATGTATCCCCTATTCACAGGATAAGAGATACATGTGTGATCACTGAAGGTTCAACTGCTGGGACCCCCATCGGTAAGGAGAACGGGGGATTGAAATGCTGGTGCACATGATCAGCCACCGCTCCATTCATTTCTATGGGACTTCCGGGACCGATGTCTCCGAGAGCTCCAAAGAAATTATTGGAGCACTGGTCGAGCATGTGAACCAGCATTCCATTCTCATGGCACATTTTAGTTCCCCTTACGCCTCATCGCAGCGATCATACATGTAGCCCGTATCCTGTGGATAGGGGATACATCTGTTTGTGTGGAAACTGCTTTAACTTTTTTTTTTGTGTCAACACAGGTGTATGATATCATATTTTCTGTTTCTGTATTTTCTATGTCTTCTGTTTCTCCCTGGCTATGACGTCATAGTTGCTGATCCAGATCCAGGACTACGTTGGTCACTTCCTCTCTTCTCTTCTCCCAGGTACAGCTGCTAATCTGACCTTCAGTTCTGACCCCTGGCTATGTTTAGACCTCGCTTTAGCCCACTGGTTCCTGTAGCACAGTTACCGCTGGAAATATCCTGGGGACTACAACCTAGGGTCTGTTATTCAACATACACCATACCATATTCAGGGGGCTAAGGTTGAAGACATAATATAGGTTCAATATATCTGTAAGTAAATAAAACATTATTACTAAACTTTGGTCGCTGCCCTGGACAACCCCTCTCGTATGCCCTATTAGGGCAAATGGACATCATCCACTGCAAAGAATGGATCCTGCTTTATCCGATTCATTTGAAAAAGCAACATGTAATACTGCATTCCAACTGTAGGGGCTGCTGCCGGGGAAATGATCGGCCGCGCAGAGCGTCCTCTGTTGTTAACAGCTGAATGACAAGGGTTAGAAAAAGCAGGAACTGTTGAGATTAGTTGATCTCTGAGGTGGCTTCAATCTGAGATGGGACAACCCCTTTAAATATCATACTATTGTTAGCCATTGGCGGGTGGCTCGTCGCTTTCTGCAGCCCAACCGTCTTTTGGGGACTATCCTCGGGACCTCACCCTGTAAATCACCTGCAAAATTCATACCTCCTTGCAGGGATAAGGGTGAAGAACAGAGAATTTTTTAGACTCCACACACCAGATTAGCTTGGGCCAACTCCATATCGCTGCCAGTCATTCATTGTTCCTGCCGGCTGCTGAAACTTCCCACTACGCTATGTTACTTTGCTTCACCATCTTTGAGAGGTCATCTAAATGAAAAAGCCCATCCACTTGTATTGTACTGTAAATTACTGCAGATTTGCAATGCGCTACATCTGAACGTTCCCTAATACGCAGCATTACAAATGTATATATTTTTTAGAGCAAACTCCTCCAGTACTTCATCCTGCTCTTACTATGGTCGTCAGGAGCAATATTAATATACTACAACCATCATTTCTATTTAAAAAACAAGATTTAATTTAGCTTGGCCACCTAAGCATGTATAATCCTGCCATATCACCGGCTGGATGATGCCTGACATGACTAAGGGGTGGACCCAGGATCGAAATTTAGGGTCGGTGGAAAAAAGCAGCATGCAACGCTTTGTTTGGTCATGCTTCTCAATACTCCCCTTAATTCTATGGAAACCATTGAATGTGTTTCTTGTATTATATCCTATGTTTTTGGTGATTTTAAGGGCTTTTTCAGTTGACTTGTATTCATTTTTTATTTACTTTTTATGAAACCGCTTATATGTATCCTGTATATATAGAAACTGTATCGTTCTCTCTCAGCCGATTCCATCAGATCAGCTGAACTGACGGCTTGGCTGTGAGCGGGTCCTGTGTTTCTCTGACACACAGGATCCACCTAATATTGATCACATCGATATTAAGTGGATAACCTTTCACATGCAGTGTAATGGCAGGGGGTAGGGAGACGGACAAGTGAGCCCTAATCTACCCGCCACTCTGTCCCTGCCTACTTGCAACGACCCGCCCTAGGCGACGGGGTACAACTGGGCGGCGGTCCCTGCCCTCAGTAAGTGCACGACAAACACGACAAACATACAAAGGAACACAAGCAAGGAAAAGGGGCCGTTGCCCACGGCAACACCGTGAGCAACCAGAGTGGTGAACGAGCCGAGTCAAGCCAGGAGTGTGCGAGGTACAAAACGAAAAGCAGAAGAGTAGTCGGTAAGCCAGGGTCTGTATGGAGCAGGATCAAAAATAGCAGGAGCTGTAGCTTGGCCAGGAAAACACAAGGAAAGAAACACAAGCAATAACAAGCACCGAGGGACAGGAAGTGCAGGCTTAAATAGACCGAGGGCGGGAGCTAGCTGAGTCTGTCCAGGTTACGATAGGCTCTCCCACTCCTAAGCCTGCCAGCCTGAATGGTGGAAGCAGGAGTCAGTCTCAGGGATGTATTCTCAGGTGCTGACTGATTAGTTCTGGGAGTTAACCCCGAAGCTGTGCCTGGCAGATCCTTTACAGTACCCCCCCCTTTTATGAGGGGCCACCGGACCCTTTCTAAGTGGACCTGGCTTATTGGGGAAACGCAGGTGGAACCTCCTGACCAATACCCCAGCGTGAACATCCCGGGCGGGTACCCAAGTCCTCTCCTCGGGCCCGTATCCTCTCCAATGGACCAGGTACTGGAGGGAGCCTTGGACCATCTTGCTGTCCACAATCCTGGCCACCTCAAATTCCACCCCCTCCGGGGTGAGGATGGGAACAGGAGGTCTCCTCGAGGGAGCCAAGGACGGGGAGCAGCGTTTGAGGAGGGAGGCATAAAACACGTCGTGTATCCGAAAAGACGGGTGTAACTCCAGCCGGAAGGAGACAGGATTGAGGACCTCAATGACCTTATACGGCCCAATAAACCGGGGAGCAAACTTCTTGGACGGAAACTTGAGACGCAAGTTCCTAGACGACAACCACACCAGATCCCCGACCATAAACAGGGGGTTAGCAGAACGTCTTCTATCAGCCTGAGTTTTTTGTACGCTCTGGGACACCTCTAGGTTTTTCTGAACCTGGGCCCAGACTGTGCACAGTTCCCGATGAACGACCTCTACCTCGGGATTGTTGGAACTACCAGGTGAAACGGAGGAGAACCGTGGATTAAACCCAAAATTACAAAAAAAAGGAGAGACCCCTGACGAGTTACTGACCTGGTTATTAAGGGAAAATTCGGCGAGGGGAATGAAAGAGACCCAATCAAATTGACAGTCAGAGACAGAACACCTTAAGTATTGTTCTAGAGATTGATTAGTCCTCTCCGTTTGGCCATTGGTTTCAGGATGGAAGGCAGAGGAGAAGGACAGATCAATCCCCAACTTCATACAGAAGGCTCTCCAAAACAATGAAACAAATTGTACCCCTCTGTCCGAAACAATATTGACAGGGACCCCATGGAGACGCAGGATGTGTTTGACAAACAAGGTAGCCAACGTTTTGGCGTTGGGTAGTTTCTTGAGGGGCACAAAGTGGCACATCTTACTGAAGCGGTCCACCACCACCCACACCACCGACTTGCCTTGGGATGGAGGCAAATCGGTGATAAAATCCATGGAGATATGTGTCCAAGGTCTCTGGGGAATGGGCAACGAACGCAGTAAGCCCACTGGTCGGGACCTGGGAGTCTTGGACCTAGCACAAACCTCACAAGCGGCGACGTAGGCCTTAACGTCTTTAGGCAACCCAGGCCACCAATAATTTCTGGTAATGAGGTGTTTGGTACCCAGGGTGCCTGGATGGCCAGATAGTGCGGAGTCATGATTTTCCCTAAGTACCCTTAGCCGGAATTGCAGGGGAACAAACAGCTTGTTCTCAGGAAGGTTCCCGGGAGCTGCACCTTGATCAGCAGCAATATCAGAGACTAAATCAGAATCGATCGAGGAAATGATTATACCTGGAGGCAAAATACAAGCAGGATCTTCCTCCGAAGGAGGGCTGGCCATGAAGCTACGCGACAGTGCATCAGCCTTAATATTTTTAGACCCAGCCCTATAGGTAACCAAAAAATTTAATCTGGTAAAAAATAACGCCCATCGAGCTAGTCTCGGGTTTAGCCTCCGGGCAGATTCTAGGAAAACCAGATTCTTGTGGTCGGTAAGGACCGTTACCTGGTTCCTAGCCCCCTCCAGGAAGTGGCGCCACTCTTCAAATGCCCATTTAATGGCTAAGAGTTCGCGGTTGCCAATATCATAGTTACTTTCAGTTGGCGAAAACTTCCTGGAGAAGTAGGCACAGGGGCGGAGATGGGTGAGGGACCTGGTACCCTGGGACAAGACAGCCCCCACTCCCACCTCAGATGCGTCAACTTCCACGATAAATGGCTCCATTTGGTTGCGCTGAACCAGCACCGTGGCCGAGACAAAGCACTTCTTAAGGACCTCAAAAGCCTGGACAGCCTCAGGAGGCCAGTGGAGGAGATCAGCACCTTTGCGAGTGAGGTCCGTAAGGGGCTTAGCGATGACCGAGAAGTTAGCAATAAATCTCCTGTAATAATTAGCGAACCCCAAAAAACACTGTAACACCTTCAGGGAGGCAGGTTGGACCCATTCCGCCACAGCCTGAACCTTGGTGGGGTCCATGCGAAATTCATGAGGAGTGAGGATTTGACCCAAAAATGGAATCTCCTGTACCCCAAACACACATTTTTCGGTTTTGGCAAACAGTTTATTTTCCCGAAGGACCTGGAGCACCTTCCTGACATGCTCAATGTGGGAGGACCAGTCCTTGGAAAACACCAGTATGTCATCAAGGTACACTACCAGAAAAATCCCCAGGTAATTTCTCAAAATCTCATTTATGAAATTCTGGAAGACCGCAGGGGCATTACACAACCCAAAGGGCATGACGAGGTATTCGAAATGGCCTTCGGGCGTGTTAAACGCAGTCTTCCACTCATCCCCCTCTTTGATGCGAATAAGGTTATACGCCCCCCGTAGATCCAATTTAGAAAACCATTGGGCCCCCTGAACCTGATTAAAGAGATCAGGAATCAAAGGAAGGGGAAACTGGTTCCTTACCGTGACCTTATTCAGGCTACGGTAGTCAATGCATGGCCTAAGACCACCATCCTTCTTCCCCACGAAGAAGAAGCCAGCACCTACCGGAGAAGAAGAGGGACGAATGTAACCCTTGGCCAGGGATTCCTGGATATACACTCTCATAGCTTCACGTTCGGGACAAGAAAGATTAAATATCCTACCCTTAGGAAGCTTAGCTCCTGGTACCAATTCGATAGCGCAATCGTATTCTCTATGAGGAGGTAACACTTCGGAGGCCTCCCTAGAGAAAACATCAGCGAAGTCCTGAACAAACTCGGGTAGCGTATTCGCCTCCTTAGGGGGAGAAATAGAATTAACAGAAAAACATGACGTACAACATTCATTACCCCATTTGGTTAGCTCCCCAGTATTCCAGTCAAACGTAGGATTATGCAACTGCAACCAGGGAAGACCTAGAACCAAATCGTACGATAATCCCTGCATCAACGGTACAGAGCATTGCTCCAAATGCATGGAGCCAACAAGGAGTTCAAAAACAGGGGTATGCTGTGTAAAATAACCATTAGCAAGAGGAGTGGAGTCGATACCCACTACCGGGACAGGTTTAGGCAAATCAATCAGAGGCATAGCAAGGGACATAGCAAATTCCACAGACATGATATTAGTAGAGGACCCTGAATCCACGAAGGCACTGCCGGTAGCAGACCTACCACCAAAAGAGACCTGAAAGGGAAGCAAGATCTTAGTACGTTTCATATTTACGGGAAATACCTGTGCGCCCAAGTGACCTCCCCGATGATCACTTAGACGCGGAAGTTCTCTGGCTGCAATCTTACGCTTAGGACAGTTGTTCACTTGATGCTTGTCGTCCCCACAGTAGAAGCAGAGACCATTCTTCCTGCGGAATTCTTTACGTTGTTGGGGGGACACGGAGGCCCCGAGTTGCATAGGTATCTCTGAATCTTTCGGGGAGGAACGAAGCAATGGAGCTTCGGGAGGCATCATGGGGTAGTCGGAGGAGAAAACACATAAACGTTCACGTTGTCGTTCCCTGAGACGTCAGTCAAGTCGTATCGCTAAAGCCATAACCTGGTCTAGGGAGTCAGAAGAGGGATAGCTAACTAGCAGGTCTTTCAGGGCATTCGACAGACCCAACCTAAACTGGCACCTTAAGGCAGGGTCATTCCACCGAGAAGCTACGCACCACTTCCGAAAGTCAGAGCAATACTCCTCAACAGGTCTCTTACCCTGACTTAAGGTCACCAGCTGACTCTCGGCAAAGGCAGTCCTGTCAGTCTCGTCATAAATAAGTCCGAGAGCAGAAAAGAAACAATCAACGGAGGAAAGTTCAGGGGCGTCAGGAGCCAAGGAGAAGGCCCACTCTTGGGGCCCTTCCTGGAGCCGGGACATAATTATACCCACCCGCTGGCTCTCAGAACCTGAGGAATGAGGCTTTAAACGAAAGTAAAGCCTACAACTCTCCCGAAAGGAGAGAAAAGCCCTCCGGTCCCCTGAGAACCGGTCGGGCAAATTGAGGTGGGGTTCAAGAGGTGCAGTGAGGGGAACTACCAGGGTAGCATCAGGCTGGTTGACCCTCTGAGCCAGGGCCTGGACCTGTAGGGAGAGACCCTGCATTTGCTGAGCCAGGGTCTCACGGGCATCCATAGTGGTGTCAGGGACCAGGGGTAGACTAGGTATGGGCTTGTTATTATGTAGTGGCAGGGGGTAGGGAGACGGACAAGTGAGCCCTAATCTACCCGCCACTCTGTCCCTGCCTACTTGCAACGACCCGCCCTAGGCGACGGGGTACAACTGGGCGGCGGTCCCTGCGCTCAGTAAGTGCACGACAAACACGACAAACATACAAAGGAACACAAGCAAGGAAAAGGGGCCGTTGCCCACGGCAACACCGTGAGCAACCAGAGTGGTGAACGAGCCGAGTCAAGCCAGGAGTGTGCGAGGTACAAAACGAAAAGCAGAAGAGTAGTCGGTAAGCCAGGGTCTGTATGGAGCAGGATCAAAAATAGCAGGAGCTGTAGCTTGGCCAGGAAACCACAAGGAAAGAAACACAAGCAATAACAAGCACCGAGGGACAGGAAGTGCAGGCTTAAATAGACCGAGGGCGGGAGCTAGCTGAGTCTGGCCAGGTTACGATAGGCTCTCCCACTCCTAAGCCTGCCAGCCTGAATGGTGGAAGCAGGAGTCAGTCTCAGGGATGTATTCTCAGGTGCTGACTGATTAGTTCTGGGAGTTAACCCCGAAGCTGTGCCTGGCAGATCCTTTACATGCAGAGAATATGGTTCCTGCGTCGAGAAGGGACATGCTTCTTTTTTTCCAGCGATTTGCTATTCCATCCGCTGGAAATTCCGCACCATCTGAACAACTGGGCGGATTTCCATTAACATTAATGGGAGCCTTGATACCGACGGAATTCACATTGATCCCAACCGGAAAACGCATCAGAATCAGCGTGGAAATTCTGTTGTGTATTCGAGGCCTAAAGGTCCTATTACACCGGTCAATTTTGGCCGGTGCAACAAGCCCCGATCAACGAGACAGCTCGTTGATCGGCGCTCGTTTGCTCCTGTCATGAGGATTTATGTATGGGGATGGGCGGTCGTTACTCCGATCGCTTGTCTTCATACATTATTATCATGTCGGCAGTGCATCTCTGTTTACACAGGGAGATGTGCTGCCGATAACGATAATATTTCAGTTTTTTTAAAACGATACGATCAGCAGCTGAACGAGCGTTTGCTCGTTTGTCTGCTGATCGCTGCCCTTTTTACACACGGTAATTATCGGCAATGAGCGTTCATTGTGTGATGTCTTTGTTTGGAACTAACACTACGCTTTTTCATACAATTGAAAAAAGTCATACCAAATTATACATCCCTGACGGATGACAAAAGGACACTGGCCCTATGGATGTGTATGTTATGTTTGCTGGGAGCTTTACTGGCGTATACGACCAAATTACACTGAGAACACAGTGTGAACAGACCCATACAGTCAAATATCCAGCGCTAGTAACAGGACGCATTATCTCAGTATATTTTTTCTATTGATAGGGAGAATTCCTGGGTGAATTCAGAGCATAATGATCCGGCATACTCATGTATTCTGACTCCATTCTATATAAAATCCGGAAACGCTCGGTCCACTTTCTATCAATCGGCTTTAATCTTTCCCATCAACAAAGTGGTTTAAGATGAAAATCCCCGCTCTGTCAAACATGGCACCGCTGTTTAATTTGTAAATGTATCGTCGCTTCCGACCGGATAGTCTATTAGTCGGATCCCATCTCCTGGTGGCGTTTTCAATATGTTCAATTCGTCTGAATTTTTAAAACCAAGATCAGAAACTCCGATAGTTTCTAAAGTCCCACACGGTGTTTATTGTATAGTTACTGAACAACAGTGATAAAGAAAAGACCCTGAACTGTGGTGACGTTTTTACAAAAACATTTCACTCTCCATTGTTCTATTGTGGATATTTTTGATTTTGTACCGTACGGCTGATGTGCTGACCTTACAAAACGTATCAGGAAACAATAAAATCTCCATCAATATTCAGGATTAATGTGTTTAATATTGCTTTACTCCTGTTTCCTTGGTGTCTATTAAAGGGATTATATTTTACTGCCTACAGCCAAGAAGTTTCTGTTAATGTCACGGAGCCGAGGACATTGCAATAAACCGTTCAACATATAAAACCGAGGTTGGAAGGTAAATATTGCCCCAGATGATGGCTGTCAAGTGGCAACATTTTAAAGGTGCTGTCCGGGATAAGAAAAAAGAATGTGCTTTTTTTTTGCAAAAACAGTGCCACTCTTGTCCAATGGTTGTGTCTGGTATTGCAATTCAATCCCATTCACTGAAATCAAGCTTAGCTGCACAGCCCATCGACAAGAGTGGCGCTCTTTCTGGAAAAAAAAAAGTAGACTTCAGTGCAAAAGGTGTAAATTGCATCAAACAAATCAAGACGGCACACGTGGCATGATAAATTTGCCACAACTTGCTAGGCAAGTTTTCTCTTGGAATACAGTACATGAATCCTAATATTTTGCACCCATTTTATGACACCTCTAAACCTCAGCCCTTTTTCTACACCCTTTCAAAACTGATAATGTAGGTGTAAAAAGTGTTTAAAACAGGTAATAACTTTATCGCTACAATAGGCAACATAATCTTGGCAAATTTTTCTTAGTCTAAAACAAAACATATGTAATACTAATGATAAAATGAATATTAAATAATCATGTTGTTATCACGTTATGCTGAAGAATAAAGTTAATTTTGCATTTAGTGTCACCTGACTAACCCAGAAAGAAGTGCAGTGCCACCTTAAGAGGAAAACCCCTTTCATTATGAAGTCGCACAGCGCCCCCAGGAAACAGCTGATTTTAATGGGGGAAGCCTTCTCTGGCCAGACATTTTCCCTGCACTCCCATACAAGGCTGTCAGAACGGGAGCACTCTTAGGGTCAGTTCACACGTTATGTAAATACTGCGGTTTTTCTGCAACAAATTTTTTTTGCACAAAATATGCAGGAAATAGAGTAGCAGCAGAGAGGATGAGATAAAACAAATCACTCAGAAATTGAACCGCTCAGAAATTGACATGCGGTGCAGAATTTTATTCCGCAGCATGTTAATTGTATTTGTGTAAACGCTGCTTATTTGTTGCGGGTTTTCCCCATTGAATTCAATGCGGAGGTAAAACCCGCAACAAATAGCAGATGTTGCATTTTTTGCGGCGGGGTCACAGTGATGCCGCCAAAAAAAACACAACTCAGGTAAAAAATAAATCTTATACTTACCCAGAAGTCTGTATTCCTCCCTCCAGCATGGCCTCTTGGGATGACGTTTCATCCAATGTGACCGCTGAAGCCAATCACAGGCTGTAGCGGCGGTCAATTGGAATAAAAGTCATGTCATGAGGCCGGCCTGGATGACGTCAGAGGACCGGCCTCCTGGGATGACGTTTCATCCCATGTGACTGCCGCTGCAGCCAATTACAGGGATGAAACGTCATCCCAGGAGGACGGCCTGCTGGCAGGCTAGCTAAGTGCTGCAGTTTTCTGCAGCTGACATTTTGGTGTGGTTTTTCGCCTGGAATTCCCTGCGGTGCACAGGGGGGATACACTGCATGCTTTTACGCAGTTATCCGCACAGTGTGTACTCAGCCTTACAGAACGGCTCTCCGTTCTGAATTATAGAGGGGTGGGACCACCCTCTATGACATCCATATGCCTTAACAGGACACATGGACAGGGGTAGTCTGAAAATGACTAAAATAGAAAAGTCGCCACGATAACTAATGAACAGATCTCTATTTCTAATATTTATGGACTCATTAGTGACATGGTCTGTTGTACGGGACTAGCAGATAGCAAATGTAGTGCCAGTAATTTAAAAAGTGGTCGAAAACAGCCTGGGAATTATAGATATTATTTGTAGATAATACTAGGCTCTGTTGGGTTACTTATATAGAAGAGAACTGTATTATATTACATCGATATAATATTACATTACATGGAAAAAATGTACATGGAAAAGGACTGTGAGCTTAGTAAATGCTAAGATGTACTTTAGCTACTAGTGTCAGGTAGCTGCTGCCAAGGCAAAGAATATTATGTGATGCATAAAAAGCAGCAACGAGGCACATCATGAGAACATAGATTTACCCTTTTATAAACCACTAGTCAGACTAAACATGGAATATTGTGTCAAATTGAAAGCTCCTTTGTATATAAAAAGAAACATATAGCAGAGAAAGAGATGTTTAGTTTGGAAAAATAGATGGCTCAGAGATGGCCAAACCATGAAGCCAATTCTGATGCTCAGCAAAATGATGGTATTCCCAAAAGGGATATCGATATGTAGGCTCAGCTAAAAATTCATAAACCTAATCTGTTCCTAGTCTCTAGAAATTCCTAAAAATTAGCACCTTGCAGATATTAGCAACACTGGACCCCCACTCAAACTGATAGTATCCTTATTATGGAATGGGGAATGGTGCTGAACTGCAATACCAGACATAGCCCATGGAGAAGAGTGGCGCTTTTTCTGCAGCCTCAGGCATGGATTTATAGGCATTCTAACAGGACAGCCCCTGCGGCTGTTGTTAGGCCCCCGGGTGTCATATAAAATGTGGTTGTGACAGCAGGAGTCCACGTCAACTACAGCCTCCCCCCGACATGATGCGTTAAAGCACAGCAAACTATGAAGTACAGTTACGTCATGGAGCATTAAGGGGTTTAATGGGGACCTACATTGTGGGGATGGGTTCAAATGAAAATAGTGGGGATTTTTCCTCATATGCACCCTGATCATTATTGGAGTGCTCCCGGAGTACCTACGCTTTAATATTACCATGTAGTTTTTGTGGGTCTTTATATTCCTGATGCTGTCTGTAGCTATAGATCATTATACGTCCATATTATTGTAGGACATTCCATCTTGTTTTTATGAGTCCGGATTTCAGCCTCTTTCTATTATTGATTTTGCTTATGGTTTTATCCTGTGTTTTATTCCGTTAAGTTCCCCTGTGTGCGTTTCCTTTGCTCTAACACTATGTACTTTTTTTCGATAAATCTTCTGATTAACCTTTTTGTGACTCAGGTAGTGTCCTGAAGTTTATATTACTCCTCCGCTCCCCTTATGAACCAGCTGCGGTTTCTTCCAGCTCACACTGTTTGTCATAATGAATACCTATAACTATAGTTCTGTGTCTGGTATTTTCTCTTGTGGGGTTGTAGAACACAAGAACTACTGTAAATGTAAGATCATATTTTTTTTTTTATTATTTAGATTTTAGACTATATATTCTATAGTATTCTATAAATAACAGGGCACATTTAATAAACAGTACACTATGTTACATATTTCTTACGTGTAAATCCGTCGATATGTTCCTTTCCAACAAAACAGTGGGCAACTGAAGAAGATCCACAAGGTCTTGGCAGATGAAATTGGCTGCAGAGCCAGAGTCCATCTAGGCAGAGACCGGATGGGGCCTCTCGCCAGCGACGATGGTCACAGGAATGAACAGTTTGGAGGAGAGTTCTCTATTATATGCAGTATCGCCCAGGGTTGTCTCTCCAACCAATCCTAGGCGTTGGGATTTTTGGCTTCTGGGGACACAGACGCACGACATGGCCAGCGAGGCCGCAATATAGATAGAGTCCAGAGGTGCGCCTGCGCTGTTTCTCTTGAATGGACAGTTAAAAGGGAGGGTATCACGAAAAAAATTTTTTTTATATGTTATTGCTTTTAGTATGTCATTAAAATAAATTTAATTTATTTGTGTTTCTGTGTTGTACTTTTTTCTTTTTTCTTTCTTTTACTTCTCTATGGGGGCTGCAATTTTTTTTTTCATCTCTGTATGTGCCGATTAACGACACATACAGAGATGGAATACGGCACATACATCCCCATATAGAATGCGAACGAGAGCCGTTCCATTCACTATAGCGTACGCCGTCTGTGTGGGAACGGCGCATGCGCCGCTCCCACACAGTCCAAAAGGAAGGTCTTCAGCAGAGCAACATCCGGCGCCATTTTCATGTGGACCAGAAGCCGCAGCCGGACAAAATGACTACTTCCGGTCGTGGCTTCCATCCATATGTTCAGAAGCAAGGACTAGGAGCAGAGGGAGCGGAGGCAGCAACAGCGGCAGGAGCAGGTAAGTTATGTTTGTGTATGTGATGTGTGTGTATGTTCATGTTATACTGTCTGACTACCACCGTATCTAATCCTCCTACACTGTGCATTCGCTCAAAAAATGGCGGCACACAGTGTAGGAGGTTTGAACATTCAACCCCCTCCTTTCTCCTAGCATTAGCCAGGATAAAGGAGGGGGAATTTTTTGAGGACACTAGAGCGAGTGTGTCTTCTCCAATTTTGCAGCATAAAGCAATGAGGTTGCTTTACCACATGCCAATGCTGCAATTTTGGGAATTGCTCCCTCTAGTGACCAGCACATGGAAATGTTATAAATTAGAATCTAATTTATAATATTTCCTGACTTGTGAAAAAATTAAAACAATTAGAACAATGTGTAATCATTTATATACTAACAGTTTAACTAAAAAAAATATATATTTTTTTCTAGCGACACATTCCCTTTAAGCCGATGCACCTGCATCGGAACCTCGGGTGGAGGAGTAGAAGAAGGCAAGAGGGGTTGCTAGAAGTTGGGCGCAAGTCTAGGAAGCGGTCTCTCCTGTCGAACTTCTTGAGATCTCTCTCTGAGCCTTATGTCCACTCGAGTAGCAAGTAGAATCAGGTCGTCCAAGGCAGGTGGTAGATCTCGAGCAGCAAGTTCGTCCTTTATCTCGGGCGATAGGCCATGCCAGAAGGATGCTACCAGCGCCTCACTGTTCCAGGACAGTTCTCCTACTAGAGTCTGGAACTGGATGGTGTCTCCGCCCACGGAGGTGTCCTCCTGGCGAAGGTTAAAGATAGCAGTTGCTGCCGACGAGACTCATCCAGGTTTCTCGAATACAGTACGGAATAACCGCACAAACCCCTGGAAGTCTCGAGTCCCTGTCGTTCCCAGATTGGGTTCACCCACGCTAGGGCCTTGCCGGCAAGTAAAGACATAATGAAGGCAATTCTGGCTCCGTCTGAAGGAACTGCTCGGGCGTGCAGAGTGAAGTGGATATGGCATAGGTTCAGAAACCTCCTGCACGTACTTGCATCTCCATGGAACCGAGGTGGCAATGGCAGCGAGAACTGAGGATCCGAACCGGAGCTGCCAGGAAGTGTAGCAGGAGGATCGATCGGAGGAGCTTGAATAGGAGCAGAGAAGGAATTAGCTAGCGCCCCTAGCTGCTGCGCCATGGTGTCTACTCAAAATTAGAACAATGTGTAATCATTTATATACTAACAGTTTAACTAAAAAAAATATATATATTTTTCTAGCGACACATTCCCTTTAAGCCGATGCACCTGCATCGGAACCTCGGGTGGAGGAGTAGAAGAAGGCAAGAGGGGTTGCTAGAAGTTGGGCGCAAGTCTAGGAAGCCGTCTCTCCTGTCGAACTTCTTGAGATCTCTCTCTGAGCCTTATGTCCACTCGAGTAGCAAGTAGAATCAGGTCGTCCAAGGCAGGTGGTAGATCTCGAGCAGCAAGTTCGTCCTTTATCTCGGGAGATAGGCCATGCCAGAAGGACGCTACCAACGCCTCATTGTTGCAGGACAGTTCTCCTGCTAGAGTCCGGAACTGGATGGTGTCTCCGCTCACGGAGGTGTCCTCCTGGCGAAGGTTAAAGATAGCAGTGGCTGCCTACGAGACTCGTCCAGGCTTCTCGAATACAGTACGGAATAACCGCACAAACCCCTGGAAGTCTCGGGTCCCTGTCGTTCCCAGATTGGGTTCACCCACGCCAGGGCCTTGCCGGCAAGTAAAGACATAATGAAGGCAATCCTGGCTCCGTCTGAAGGAAATGCTCGGGCGTGCAAAGTGAAGTGGATATGGCATTGGTTCAGAAACCTCCTGCACGTACTTGCATCTCCATGGAACTGAGGTGGCAATGGCAGCGAGAACTGAGGATCCGAACCGGAGCTGCCAGGAGGTGTAGCAGGAGGATCAATCGGAGGAGCTTGAATAGGAGCAGAGAAGGAATTAGCTATCGCCCCTAGCTGCTGCGCCATGGAGTCTACTGCCACAAGAAGTTGATCCTGTCGTGCTCGCAGATCCTGCAGGCCCGCCTGCATGGCTTGGGAGGATGACAGGCCCTGAATTGACCAGCGGGGTCCATGGCCTGAGCATACTGTCACGGCGCGGGGTGTGGACCCGCTGGGCCATACCGCGTAGCGGGATAGCAGCTGGCCAAACAGGTACAATACAAAGTCTATAGTCCAAAAAGGGTACCTGAGGCAATGTAGACAGTAGCGGTGATTCAGGCTGAAGATAAGACTCCGGCAGTAGCCGGACACCCGGGGTGTGACACAGCAGATGTAGCAGAAGACACAACTCGACTTTAACTCTAGATGGCACAGAGGCACGGTAGCACGGGATACAGGGTACAGACAGCAGGAACGGGTAACACTGGGAACTGGTAAACACTAGGAGACTATTTGCAAGACAAACTTTAGGTACACAACAACGCTCAGGCAAAGATCAAGAGGGCAGAGCCCATTTTATAGTCCAGCAGCTTTCTGGACTAATTGCAGACTTCCTGCAATTGTGCGCGCACTGGCCCTTTTTGGCCGTGCGCGCGCCCTGCGGGAGACCAGGAAGTGAGTGCCAGCGTCTCACAGGAGGGAGACGCTGCAGAGAACTCACACGTCCATGGCCGTGGCCGTCGGAGGGTAAGTCAGAACGACGAGCCACGGCCATAGACGTTACACTTTGTATTAGATGTCTCTCCACTTTTGCTCTTCCTCCCCTCTCACAGCATCCAGTTTCAGAAAAACAAAACGGGAAAATGAGAAGCTGCAGCTGCATCCCCCACTTACCCTCCTTTCTAAATTTTCTATTTAGTGTTTTTAATTTACATAAAAAAATGTATGGACTGAGGAGTTTTCAAAACCTTTACAGAGAGCCTGCAGGCATGGTAAGGATGACTAACGGTTGCAGGAAAGTAAGGATGTTGCCACCTATATGTATATAATGATTAAGATAAATACATTTTATTAAAGTATTAAACTTAAGTCTATTTATTTATTCAGTTCAATTTAACCCTCTGGAATCTAGCAAAACATCTCCTGTCTTATATACGCTGTTAACAGATCTTATTGAGCTTTATTTGTACTCTAATTAGTACTTGAATACTCGATGTTCATTAAAACATAAACATAGTAAAGCTGAAAACTTGCTCTGGATATTCTAGTGTCAATAACCAGCCATGCCCTGAGGGTCATGTTGCCACACTCTCCTACAAGAGACGAGAAGAGGGGAGAACCAGTTCCCGGTCTTGTCTATAAATGAGGAGCACTTGTATGGGGTGCTAATTTATATACTGTACTTTTGGCTATGAGACCCCTATACACCAGTACAGCGAGCTATCGTTTTCAGGACTCTTCATCATTTCCTACAAATGCTTAAGATATTATCTGTAATTTCTTTCCTTTTCCTCTTGGTCTGTCATATTTACTATTCAATACATTTAAAAACACTGAAAAAAGGCCATACTTACAAATGGACACAGCCAGGTCAGAAACGCTGATGAAGGGGAGTGAGCAGGTGGCACCCCATTATTCATTTATCTTTATTTATGCACTTTACTCATTACTGCCCCCTATATTTCACCCCTATTATCACTTGCACATACACTATTAATTTATTATTTTTTACTACACATCCCATGCACCACACGCCACTCCCCTCAAGACTAGTGGGAGTGGTTACTATTATTTCAAGCACCTGCTCACCCCCCTTCATCAGCGTTTCTGACCTGGCTGTGTCCATTTGTTAGTATGGCCTTTTTTCTGTGTTTTTGTGTGATATGTCCCCTTGTTTTTATCTGTTTTGTTTGTGTATCAGGAACATTTAGTTCCATTTAGGGAGTTAGGGACTCGCAAGTCTGTGGATCCTTGTCGTGGATTGCGAGCTTGCGTCCTTTTGGCCAAAATGATTACTAATACCCCAGGTATTTTTCATTATTACTTATGTTTGCTTCTTTTGGACACAGCCGGGTCTTTGATGCTGGGAGAGTATGGTGTGCTGTTGTTTGGCATAGTAAGCAGGGTAGCCCCCTCTATGAATTATCAAGGCATCACAAATAGGCTTCTACCTGGATATACACGCTGCGTTTCATGACCTACAAACTATCCCTCCATGTTTCACACACTGGCACCCTATTATTCATTTATCTTTATTTATGCACTTTACTCATTACTGCCCCCTATATTTCACCCCTATTATCACTTGCACATACACTATTCATTTATTATTTTTTACTACACATCCCATGCACCACACGCCACTCCCCTCAAGACTAGTGGGAGTGGTTATTATTATTTAAAGCACCTGCTCACTCCCCTTCATCTGCGTTTCTGACCTGGCTGTGTCCATTTGTAAGTATGTCCTTTTTTCAGTGTTTTTGTGTGATATGTGCCCTTGTTTTTATCTGTTTTATTCAATACATTTGTATATATGTCCATCTGCATTAAGATATATAATTTGTCATTACTTACCAATGATTTGTCTGGCCTTTATGCGATGAACTACCCTCCTCTTCATCAACGGATAAAGAGTGACCCAGAATCCTGGACGACGGGCACGTTTTCCTGGTTTGGTCGGTGCTCGATCTTTAAAATAAACATACTTTCTCGGATATTGTACCTATGCGAAGCCTTGCCTGTCCACATCCCCCGTCCCTTCTTCCAAACATTGTTATCCATACTACACAGATTCATCTGAGTAGGGAAACCGTATCGTATTGCCCGTTCTATGCTTTTCCGTGCTAAATGTGGGGTTGAAAACCTACAGAGTATGGGGTACAATTAACACACAGTAGTTTCTTTAGAAAAAATACTACCTTTATTCAAAATACACAATGATTAAAAAATGAGTCATGCAAAGAATGAACAAGAAGTCCTTCAGTGCAGGGAGCATGTATGAACAATGTAAGTGAACATGGGTTTGAAACATACAAAAAGGAGGTAGAAGCAAAATGCAAGATGCATATATCCTGTGATCCAATTAATCCCTAAATGTAAGGGCAGCACGGTTACCACAAGTGCAAGTGTACACCTTATCACTTGGTGGAGTAATCAATGTGGTGTGACTAGATATATAAGTGGACTTACATGTAAAGGATTTGCCAGACACAGGTTCTGTGTCGACGCCCGTGGGCAATCAGTCTGCCCCTGCTCCTATGTCTGTGAGACTGACTCCATCTTCCACCACTCAGGATGGCAGGCTTAGGAGTGGGAGAGCCTATCACAGCCTGGCCAGATGGAGCTAGTTCCCGCCCACTGTCTATTTATACCTTCCTTTCCTGTTCCTCCTTTGCCTGTGAGTCTTCCATGCTTGTTTCCTGGCTTGCTGCTGCTGCTTGTACTACTGATCCTCTGCTTGTTATTGACCTTGGCTTTCTGACCACTCTCCTGCTCAGCATTTTGTACCTCGCCCTCTCCTGGTTTGACTCGGCTAGTTCACTACTCTTGTTGCTCACGATGTTCCCGTGGGCAGCTGCCCCGTTTCCCTAGCTTCTGCGTACCCTTGTCTGTTTTGTCTGTCTTGCACTTACTGAGCATAGGGACCGTCGCCCAGTTGTACCCCGTCGCTTAGGATGGGTCGTTGCAAGTAGGCAGGGACTGAGTGGCGGGTAGATTAGGGCTCACCTGTCTGTCTCCCCACCCTGTCATTACATTACATAAACAGGATGCATGTAAAGAGGTAACATACCCATGTGGCTCGCTCTGCACGGAGAGAGATGTCAGACCCGACGCGCGTTTCGGCAGAATGCCTTCGTCCGGGGGTGGCGTCTCTCCAGTGGGAGCCTCCATTTACATTCAATTCGCCCAATCAGGCAGAATAAGGGCGGTCTTATCCAGGCCATGTATTTGCCTGTACAGGCGTCATACGCCAGGTGTAGAGATGGCTGACGGCACACTTCCGGTCCCGCGTCATCGAGGTGGGCGGGGTCAATGGCGTCTGACGTCACGAAACAACACCCACCGAGACACAGGCACGTGGACGCCAAGATAGCCCAGCCACTCCCCCCGGCGTAAGCGCACGGCTCAACATGCCTAGATATACAAGTAAGTATGAATAAAGATGTGCCTAATTGAATGATGTCCCACAGGGAAAAATTTTGACACGGATATACTGAAAAAATAATATGTGGGGTTGGTGTTGGCCTCCCGGATTTTGCCTCATATCATCAGGCCTTACATTTATCACGAATCCTGGACTGGTGTAGACACGGAGAGGTTACACAATGGGTGTCTAAGGGGCAGACCTTCATTGATTCTCCAATGCAGGTAATTCCCTGGCTAGGCAAACATATACCCTTGTCAGAGCGGACACACCCGACTATTGGGCTCTCCTTAGCGGTTGCGTCACGTATCTTTCCCCGGAAAGAAATGTCTCCGCCCCCTTCCCCATTGTTCCCTATCCTGGGCAATCCTACGTTCCCCCTGGAGGAGAGCATGGTCCCTTCCGGCGCCGGCTGGTGGCTGGTAAGGTTCAAGCTGTTAATTTCCTGCCGGATGGGAATTGGATCTCTAGTCAAATGTTAGCATCTTTGTCAGACCCCCATTCCTTTACATCATGGTAGGTCACTCAACTATGACATTTTCTCACGTCATTATCGAACCTATCGGAATACTCCCAAGACAGGACCCCTTTTGAACTTCTTTGGACTTTGCACAATACGTCATACACTATCCCAACTTTATGTCCTTCTAAATTCCCCATACAATTTCTCTACGCCCTCCTATTTGGTAAGTTGGGACTTAGGCCTAACTTTTACTTCCGAACACAAGGATTGTTTGTTTACGATGACTAAAATCTTTCATGGCTTGTAGATTCCAGAAAACTGGGTTTAAGATCCTATTGCGGTGGTATAGAGTGCCTTCCAGATTGCAAGCCTTGATACCTGCGGTCTCCCCGCTGTGTTGGAAATGTGGAGACCATGTGGGCACGATTTTACACAAATTTTGGGACTGTCCGAAGTTGACTGACTTCTGGTCAGAAGTGTGGCATATCACCTCAAAATTCACGGATTTTCCTCTCCCGCGTTCACCGGCCTTCTTCCTGCTCCCTCTGTGTGATGTTTCGTTGTCTACGTACAGGTGGTCTGTGGTTTGTCATCTGGTGAATGCAGCTAGAGCCTGTGTTCCACGTTGTGGAGACAATCCCACCCTCCGTCGATTGCGATGTGGTTTCGTAAGATATAGGAGATCATGAGAATGGAGGATCTTACTGCATCTATGAGAGGAACTCATATTAAATTCATCAAGACCTGGTACCATTGGATTTGATTTCAGTCTTCGCCGGAATATAGGGCCATTGTTGTCTCTTAACTCCAATCATTCTGGTCATTATCTATATGTTGGTCTCACACCCCCTTCCCCTTCCTCTTCCCTTTCTTTCTATTTCCCCTTCTGTCTTTCTCTACTTCTTTCTAATACAATTGTATTTCATTTATTACGCCAATGTGATATGTCGACGGTGCGTAGCCGTCAAGTTTTCTTGTGCACTTATGCTGTTGATCGTCTCTTTTTTGCAATGCTACTTTCTATTGGCATGTGTGCCGATGTTTGTGCTTTTTCATGTTTGCACTTTATTATCATATACTTAATATTCAAAATAAAAATAAAATAATTTAAAAAAAAGAAATATAATTTGTCATAATACCAATTCAAAACAATTTTTCACCTTCCAGCAAAAAAAACCTCTACGTTAACGTATGTTTTTTAACATGGCCGATGGATAGCATGGAATCCGTCACAGCCATCCAGTTAAAAAAGTATACGTTAAACGATACTTCTTTTAACATGGGAGTCTATGGTCGACGGATGGATACGTTTTTTTTTTACATGTTCCTTTAACGTCTCGCACCATCTCAGGATATGTTGGGGTTTGAGATAAGTTAAGGGTTGACACATCTGTATAATAAAAGGGAGTAAAAAAAGTTTCACAAAGGCTATTGCAAGTTTCGAGCGATAGAAAGCCAAGAATTGAAAATTATTACTTATGCTTTATGACCATTTCTATTTCCTAAGTGTTTTTATGAGTTCTCAATTCCTGATTTATTTACACAACCAAAAACTAATAAAATCTACAAGGCTGTACTAGAAAGTCAGCAACACGAATATAACACTCTGCAGAGTATTTAATGTGGTTTTATGATGCTCAAGCATAAACATTTCCAACGTGTTTCCGTTTTTTCTCAGCATATAATAAAGGTTCCAGGAGCATAGATGGGACATAAATAGTACATACAGTTGTAAGAATATGTTCGGGAGCCCCTCAAAATGACCTATATTCAGGGCCAGCCTTATAGTGAATAGTGCAGTAGCCTCAGTTATCACCACCCAATAATGTACTGTTATACAGTGTGCAAATAACCATATCATACAGTGCCCAGATAAAAGTGTCATACGTTGGCCAAAAAACAATTCCATACAGAGGTCTAAGTAACAATGCTATACAGTGCCGCCACCACCATACACTGCAAAACTAATAGCAGTGCCATATAATGCCTAAATAAATTCTTCCTCACCGTTCTCAAATAATAGCTCCATACAGAAAAGTAATGTCCTTACAGTGCATTACCATGTGTTAATAATACTGCTATACAATTAATATCAAGATCCTCGGTGGCCACAAGCCTCAGGTCACAGGACATAGGTGGCACCCATCCAGCAGGGACAGGCTATATAGTTACAGTAGTTGATAAGGTGAAAAAAAAGTCCCAGGTCTATCAAGTTACATAGTTACATAGTTACATAGTTAGTACGGCTGAAAAAAGACACATGTCCATCAAGTTCAACCAAGGGAAGGGAAAAGGGAAGAAAAAATGTCTACACGTAGGAGCTAATATTTTTTTGTTCTAGGAAATTATCTAACCCTTTTTTAAAGCCATCTACTGTCCCTGCTGTGACCAGCTCCTGTGGTAGGCTATTCCATAGATTCACAGTTCTCACTGTAAAGAAGGCTTGTCGCCTCTGCAGGTTGAACCTTTTTTTCTCCAGACGGAGGGAGTGCCCCCTTGTTTTTTGAGGGGGTTTTACAAGGAACAGGATTTCACCATATTTTTTGTATGTGCCATTAATATATTTATATAAGTTAATCATGTCCCCCCTTAGTCGTCTTTTTTCAAGGCTAAATAGGTTTAATTCTTCCAATCTTTCCTCATAACTTAGATTCTCCATGCCCCTAATTAGCTTCGTTGCTCTTCTTTGTATTTTTTCCAACTCCAGGGCATCCTTTCTATGAACTGGAGCCCAGAACTGAACTGCATATTCTAGACTAGGCCTCACTAATGCTTTGTAAAGTGGTAATATTACATCGCTGTCCCGCGAGTCCATGCCTCTTTTAATACACGACAAGTTAAACCTATATTCCTCCCATGTTTAATCCAGAAGAAGGCAAAAACCCCTATGAGGTGGCTGCCAATTGCCCCATATTAGGGTGAAAAAATCCTTCCCGACTCCAAACCCAGACGTAATCCCTGGACCAATGTCCCATTTCAAGAATCTAGTCCCCATAATTTGTAATATTATATTTTTCAAGAAAGGTGTCCAAGTCCCTCTTGAACTTTTTTAATGAATCAACTATCACAACATCCTGTTGCAGAGAGTTCATAGTCTAACTGCTTTTACAGTAAAGAATCCCCATCTATGATGATGATGACATTTGTTTTCCTCTAGATGTAGAGAATGCCCCCTTGTCCTTGTTACAGGCCTAGGTGTAAAAAATCCTTAGACAGATTTCTGTACTGTACATTCATATATTTGTACATTGTTATTAGATCGCACCTAAGCTGTGCCTTTCATTGCAAGTAACTCTATAACACTGAAACCACTGAAAATAACATACAACCTAAGCAGTATATGCCAGTTAGGGTACACAGTGATATTTCCTAACAGGCCTGTACATATTTATTAATATTGTTACTGCTATTTTAAGTGTGGTCCCTGGAAGATTCATGTGAACACCTCTGTATTTACACTTTGCATGAAGCAGCTCTCTTCCCCTTTTCCAGCAGGAAGTCTCAGATCATTTTGAAGCACAAATCAGCAGTATGAAGCAAAAACCTTGTAGACACTGTGTTTTAATGTGACTATGAAACACATTGACAATTTGCTGATCTGCAGTAGGGAGTTGATCGATGATTGACAAAGGCGGGGCTTATTGTCAAAGGCTAAACGCAGGATTTAAAAAAAAAGGAAAAAATGTAAAGTTGTTTTTTGTATTGTATACTTTATTTTTAATAATATAATGTAGATATACTGCAGTGCTAATTACCATGTCTAATATAAAATTATATTGAATACTTCTTCAAATATTTCTTCCTCATACTGACCCTTTTGACAGCAGATTTATTCTATTTTTCTTTTATGTTGATTTCTGAGCCAGCTCCTTTGTTCTTATTTTAAAATAAATAAATCATAACCTCAGGTGGGTGGAAATAAAGCCACTGCACAACATAAAGCTAATGAAGTCCTCTGGTATTTTCCGCATTCTGGGCTAGTTAACCCCATTCTTGACAGATGACTTATAACATGTTAGATTGAATTTCTCTTTGCCAAAGGTGATCACTTTGATGTAACCTTGTTTGAGTAATACATCTCGCAATTTAGATGATTGACTAGCATTTCCTATTGTTGTTTTTATTTGACCACTATCATTTCTACAAAGTTCAAAGTGAAATGCACTAAATAAAAATTCATAGAATTAATAAGTAATTTTTATCTTTTCATATATTTTATTCTGATAATGACCTAAGGCTCTGGTCACACTACCGTTTGGGGGGTCCGTCTAAGATTCCCTAGGGATTTGCAGTATTTTTGAAGATTTGAATAGCGTAGCCTGGAGTGCTATTCCCATAATCAATAATGGATACCCAATTGAAATAATGCCGTGTGAAGATAGATAAACAGTAAGAAGATTTAAAGTTCTGCAGCTCCCATGGTTCGTTCACATTTGCTGGCCGTTATGTCCATTGTGATGTCACTGTGGTAACCTGACGTGTCCTTCATGTCCCTGTCCATCATGTCCATGCTCATGTCACCGTGGTTACCTGGTTTGTCATCACTATGAATCGCAAAAGGGAGCCAAATTGCGACTCTTGGATTTTTTTACACCACCCGCGCCACTTTTGTAAAAAGGGGCATGGATTACCAAAAGGGTACGGGCCACCTTGGCCTGACAAATTTCTTATAATAATAGTGGAACTCTAATAGTGGCCAGCAACTTACTACACTTCCTGTAATAATTCTGCAATCTGTACAGTTATCTGAAAGTGCTGATCCACTAGTTTTACAGACTAGATCCACCAGTTATACAGAACGGTTTATTGCAGCAACTATAGCAAAATGCTGCAATTTTTGCTTAACGATCACAAAACCCTCAGCATCTTGCAGCAAACTTGCAGTAGTTGTTCATATGGTTTATTTTTGACTAATTGGCTAAAATATATAGGCAACTTTAAGGCGCCTGCTGCCCTATTTGCTTAAAATATGTTTACTCGGGGCTAAAATATGTTTACTCGGGGTGGAGTCAAGTTGCATTTTTTCCCCGCGATAGCTGTGAAAATGTAGAAAATGCATTGGTTTTGCTGTGATTTGGTAAAATCAGCGGCATTTTGCTGTATTTTCACGGCAGTTGAAGTAAAAAAAACAAAAACACAACATCGCTTGTCTAAATATACCCTAATTAAAAAAGTAGACATATCCCCAACACATATTGAGCATTTATTCTAATATAACTAGACCATTGTGCATGGTAAAGGTTGTTGCAGTCTCTAACAACCCCTACTATTCTCTTAGGGTAGGCCCTCTTCATGCTCCCCCATTTTTAGAGGCCCCTCTACTTAACCTAAATGTTTACGGGTTTGGTCTGGGGTCTAAATTTATTTAGGGGTCAATTTATACATGTTGCTGTAGAGGGTGGGAAAGCTGCAGAAGCGAGGGGCCAAAGATGTTTGTGCAGAAAACTCTGTAAACGGCACTGGACAACACCCATTCCATTATACTATTAGTCATAGTTTCTGGCATTTTACCAGAATAAAATAATGATTCATGCAACACTATCTTTACCAGCATTTTTGACAGAAACGGCAACGAAGATGTGAACTTAGCCTAACGAAGTAGGAGTGCAGTGATATAATAGTTGTGCCAATACAATAATTATCTATAGAGAAATAAAACCCTCTGACTTTCACTAGCTGTCTAATCTTTCTGTGAGTGCTGTGTGCAGAGATTCCAGTGTATTCCTATAAGATGCCGCTTCTCACTGCCTCCTGTTGTAAGAGTTAACAGGGAGAAACCTATTACAAGCAGGAGGCAGGGAAACAAGCTAAAGCTGCATCTCATAGACTGGAGACTCTGCAGTGTGAGGGGACTATAACTGAAGGACAATAGTTATATGTCACTGATCTATCACTTGCAGACATCTTACTATTTTTCTATTACTTTTTAAGTCAATGTTTCTTTAAATGATAAACGTTTTAACAAACTTTGCATAAATCACTAGTACAAGTGAATATAAGAAATTTTGTAATTTAGCTTATTACAGAAAAAAGCCAATTTTTCCCCTTATCAGGCTCACTGACAGATTAGGTTATAGCTGCTCATAGAAGTCTATGGAGTAGGGAGGGGGAGGAAAGCAGGAGCAGAGAGAGAGAGGAGGAGAGAAACATAGAGACGCTGCTGCAGCTTCTGATAAGTGTTCTATCTCACTCCAGTACTGGATTCTTAGCTACACTGCTCATTACTGATGTATAATGTCCTCCATGTTGCTGCAGATTCTATATATGTGATAGACATAGGAGAGCAGGATTCTCCTCTTGGTGCTGTGTATGGAAGACATGATAGCAGTTAGGCTCTGCCCACTAGTTCAGAGACTACTGAGAATTAGGTAGAGAGCCTGAAGAGGGGAAAACTCCTAAATAATGCAGAATACTAATCATATAATGGTCAGAAATAGTGTTATTTCTCACATACACACATATGACAGCTTATTCTGAATAGTCACCTGAGAGGTTAGTTACGCTTTGAGTGACATATAGACTAATGCCGGTTACAAATAAATCATATTTTAATTTTCATCCTTTAGATAGTAAAAGTAGTCTTTCATCTATGCTGCATGGACAGTGACGCAGGATTTTTGTTACTAAGTTACACTATTCTTGGGAAAGCTTCTTGAAGAAAAGTGTAGGTTTGGTATGGAAGGAGCACTTTCATCATAAATGGAGTGTGTTGCTGCAGATTGGGATCGCTGTCACGGCTCTTTTCCTTCCATTTATACAGAGCGTAAACAACCTGCTCCTCTGTTTCATTGCTGCTAATGGGTTTCAGACAATTTTGAAGTGGAGAGACAGGGATAAGCTTTTTATGGTTTTTTTTGTCTACTTCCATGCTGTGTGAAAATTGTGTGAGCGTGCTCGGTATCATGATACCGCAATCATGCCAATTAAAACCGGAATGATTGAACTCATGATGATAGGGCAGCATGCAGGAATCATAATGAAAAAGAGTAGACACCGATTATGGGAACATGGGAAAAGTAAAGGAAATCATCATGAAAGAAATATTGGAATCTGAAACCGAAATTGCTGAAGTCTTAAGGTGTTTAATAATTGCAAATCATGAGACAGACAGATAGGCAGATAGATGATAGATAGATAGATAGATAGATAGATAGATAGATAGATAGATAGATAGATAGATAGATAGATAGATAGATAGATAGATAGATAGATAGATAGATAGATAGATAGATAAAGTCCAAATACAATGTCAGCCGCACAGCCTTGTAAATCGTAGGTGGGTGCCGACTTGCCCAGGTCAGGGCTAACAGACCTGCTGTAGTAGAATCAAAAAATCAGGCAGCACTCCAAGGTATAAGCAAGGTAGAAAAAGGTGCTTTATTGGTCCATATACACACAACGTTTCAGCTCAACACAGGAGCCTTTCTCAAGTGAGAAAGGCTCCTGTGTTGAGCTGAAACGTCGTGTGTATATGGACCAATAAAGCACCTTTTTCTACCTTGCTTATACCTTGGAGTGCTGCCTGATTTTTGGATTCTAGATAGATAGATAGATAGATAGATAGATAGATAGATAGATAGATAGATAGATAGATAGATAGATAGATAGACAGACAGATTGTCATGCCCACGGCCGCGGGCCGTCAGGTTCACTCACCACCTGACGCCCGCAGCCATGGAACTGTGAGCACTGGTCCCCATCTCCTCCTCAGGAGATGCCAGCGCTCACTTCCGTTTCTCCCGGCCGGCTCACGTAGGGTGCGCGTGCACACTCGTGCCCGTTCTTAAAGGGCCAGTGCACGCACCTGAAATTAGTAGTAAATTAGCCCATGAGTACCTTGGCCTATAAGAAGGGCCCATCCCCTTCCTGCAATGGCTGAGCGTTGTTGTTGTTTTACCCAAAGTTTGTCTAAGCAAATGGTCTCCTAGTGTTTTCCAGTTCCCAGAGGTTCTCCAGTGGGGCTACGAGTGTCTCAACTGTTGCCTGGTACAGATTTGTTCGGCTCAGCCTCCTCTGCCTCGGTCCTTGGCAGGATTGCCTGGTCATTATTCTGCATTTTCGGACGTCTTCAGCAAGAAAGAGGCGGAGACGCTGCCCCCACACCGGGCGTATGACTGTTCTATCGACCTAGTTCCTGGTGCTTCCCTTCCCCGTGGTAGGGTATATCCTCTCTCCTTGCCAGAGACTCTGTCCATGTCGGCCTATGTTAAAGAGATCTTGGGGCTTCATACAGAAGTCTTCCTCTCAGGCAGGAGCCAGGTTTTTCTTCGTCATGAAAAAGGATGGTTCTCTGCGTCCTTGCATCGACTACCGGGGTCTCAACCAGATCACGGTGAAAAATAGGTATCCGTTGCCATTGATCTCTGAACTGTTTGATCGTATACGTGGTGCCAAGATTTTTTCTAAACTAGACCTGCGTGGGGCTTACAACCTAATCCGGATTTCCCAGGGTGACGAATGAAAGACTGCATTTAACACACGTGACGGACACTAGGAATATCTAGTAATGCCCTTCGCGCTGTGTAATGCTCCCGCGGTCTTCCAGGATTTCGTTAATGACATCTTCCGCAACCTCCTCTATGTTTGTGTTGTGGTCTATCTTGATGACATCTTGATTTTTTTCTCCAGATCCAATGACTCATCGGAGAAATGTCCATCCAGTTTTGCTGCAGTTAAGGGAGAATCTCCAGTACGCCAAGCTGGAGAAGTGCGTATTTGAGAAAGATGCTCTACCCTTCCTGGGCTACATCATCTTGAATCAAGGTCTCAAGATGGATCCTGAAAAGGTAAAGTCAGTCCTGGAATGGCCACGCCCTCAAGGCTTGAGGACCATACAGCGCTTCCTGGGATTCGCCAATTTCTACAGACAGTTCATTCCAAATTTCTCCTCACTGACATCTCCTATCTCTAACCTCACCAAGAAAGGCATGAACGCCAAGTTGTGGACTCCAGAAGCAGAGTCCGCATTTAATAGCCTAAAGAGTGCCTTCACGTCAGCCTCTCTCCTCCATCATCCAGATGTTTCTCGACAGTTCTCGTTGGAGGTGGACGCCTCATCTGTCGGTGCTGGTGCACTCCTGTTCCAGAGAGTTTCCAAGGGCAAGTCAATGGTATGTGGCTATTACTCTAAGCTCTTCTCTTCCGCAGAACGCAACTACTCGATTGGGGATCGGGAGTTACTGGCCATCAAATTGGCTCTGGAGGAGTGGAGACATCTATTAGAGGGCGCAGTTCATCCCATTTTGATATTTACGGACCACAAGAACCTAATTTATCTCCAGACGGCCAGTGAATGAATCCTCGTCAGGCCAGGTGGTCGCTGTTCTTTGCCCGGTTCCAGTTTGAGCTCCACTACCGTCCGGCCGACAAGGATGTGAGTGCCGATGCCTTGTCCAGGTCATTCGAGACAGAGGACACTATGGAGTCTTCACAGAGTATCATTAACCCATTCTGCATCATCCCTGTCAACCCTCTGCAAGTCAGAGACATACCCCGAGGAGCAATTTTGTGCGTCTGGCGGACAGAAGAAGAATCCTCCACTGGGGACACAGTTCCAAATTGGCAGGTCACGCGGGTGTCCGTAAGACCCGAGATCTGATCGCTCGTCGGTTCTGGTGGCCCACGCTGCCCAAAGACATCACGGACTTTGTCTCCTCCTGCACAGTGTGTGCAGCAAATAAGGTCGCCAAAATCCAAACCGGCGGGCCTGCTCCAGCCGTTGTATGTGACCGAAGCCCCCTGGCAACATATTGCTATGGACTTTGTAACGGACCTGCCTGTCTCTGCGGGTTGCAGTATGGTCTGGGTAGTGGTGGACTGATTCTCCAAAAGGGCTCATTTAGTTCCACTGACCGGCCTAGCATCTGCTTCCCGACTGGCCAATCTCTTCGTCCCACACATCTTACGTTTAGAGACTATATATTTTTCTCGACACCCAACTAGACATATTCGAGGATAGACTATCTGTTCCTCCAGCATTCAAATTGACATCGATTGAAAAAATTGAGATATCAGACATCAGGTACCATGCACTGATAACGATGCTTATAGCTACGAGAGTAGACATGAAGAGGAGTCTGTCTTAGAAAGTAAATGTGTCACCACTTTCTGGTTCAGTAGTGTGCTCAGAGGTACAAGGTGAGATACAGGATTTCTTTGAGGCCAATAATACGACAGATGGGAATCCTTTAATGGTATGTGAGGCACATAAATGTGTGGTAAGAGGAATCCTGATTAAGCAAAGTTCAAGAATGAAGAAGGAAAAAAATAAGAACATTTTAGAGTTGACAAAGTAGGTTCAAGAGCTGGAACAGGTACACAAGCTGACGAGAGCCCATGAAGTGGGGGGCAGGATTGCTACAGGTGAGGGAACAGCTCCGGTCCCGTCTATTTGAAAAAGCTAAAGCGACTCTGATGAAATGCATAAAAGACGTGCTATGAGATTGGTAATAAGTCGGCACGATACTGGCTAGAACCCTGAGGCAACAAAGAGCTAGGACATTTATACCTGGGATCAGAGTGGATAATAACACAAAAGATAGCAAAAACATTCCAAAACTTCTATACGGAATTGTATGGGGGGGGGGGCAAGATATACCCAGGAGGTAGAAAGGGCACGGGCATACATTGGTGAGAAATAGATTATCGTCTCTGACAGGTGAGGTAATAGAAGAGTTGGAAAAGAGGATCTCTGTGGTTGAGATTGAACAGGCAATAAAGGGGACTAGTAAGGATAAGGCCCCCGGCCCAAACGGCTTTTCCTTGAGATACTACAGTAGATGTGAGAAGAAGCTGATGCCACACTTTGGGGTAACATTAACTGCTATCGTAGAAGGACATCAGATACCGATTGACTTCCTTAAAGCACACATAAGGGTATGTGCACACGATGGCATTACGTCCGTAATTGACGGACGTATTTCGGCCGCAAGTACCGGACCGAACACAGTTCAGGGAGCCGGGCTCCTAGCATCATAGTTATGTACGATGCTAGGAGTCCCTGCCTCGCTGCCGGACAACTGTCCCATACTGAAAACATGATTACAGTACGGGACAGTTGTCCCGCAGCGAGGCAGGGACTCCTAGCATCGTACATAACTATGATGCTAGGAGCCCGGCTCCCTGCACTGTGTTCGGTCCGGTACTTTCGGCCGAAATACGTCCGCCAATTACGGACGTTAATGTGCTCGTGTGCACATACCCTTATGGTGATTGGTAAAGAGGGGTGACCTTTTTAGTTGATAGGTGAAAAATTATTTCCTCTAGGAAACCAATTTGAAGAAACAGTTTGAAGAAAAAAATACAACCACTCCTAAGATTAACCAGACTGGAGTATGTCCTTATGTGCGTTATTCTAGTGGTTCTTCTGTGTCAACCACTGATTCACTGACATGTAGTGCATCCTCCCTAAAAAAGTTTGTTAGAAGCTGCTGTGTTTAGTGTGGAGGAATAATTTCAAAATTCCATGTTTTGTATTTTGTGTCAGTATACACTGCACATTGTGATATTCTTTTTTTTTTTTTTTAGTTTGCCTTGTAATAGTCTACAGATGCTCTGCAGATTACTTAACCTCTTCCCGCGCTGCTCCGCAATAGTACGTCCTGCAAAGGGGTTAGTTCCCGCATCCAGACGTACTATTGCGGAGTAGTTCCCAGCGCACACTGTCCGAGAACCGGGAGGTCAGCTGTCCCTGACAGCTGACACTCCAGCCTTGCCGGTCAGCGGACCATCGCCGCTGATTTCGGCAATTAACCCCATAAATGCGGCGAGGGACTGCCGTCGCCGCATTTAAGTGGTTTGAAGCACATCGGCAGCCCCCACGAAGTGATCGTGGGGGCTACCGATGCTTGTCGTGGCAATCGGAGGTCAGACAATGACCTCCGGGTTGCCATGTACGGAAGCCTCGGAGGAGCAGCCTCCTGCCGGTCCTCCGAGGCTTCCTGTCAGTGTGACTGTCACGTCACAATGACAGTTGGAGTACATTACACTACGTGTGTAGTGTAATGTACTCTAGCAGCGATCAAAGCTGCAAGTCTAAGTGTCCCCTAGTGGGACAAGTGAAAAAAGTAAAAAAAAGAGAATAAAAATGTTTTAAAAAAGTGTAAAAATAAAAGTTATAAGTGATATAAACAAACACTTAATTTTTTTCGTATAATAAGTCTTTCATTATAGGAAAAAAATGAACACGTTAAAAAAAGTACACATATCTGGTATCACCGCGTTCGTAACGAACCCAACTATAAAACTATAATGTTATTTTTCTCGCACGATGAACACCCCAAAAAAAATCAATAAAAAACTACACCAGAATCGCTATTTTTTGGTCACCACCCCTCCCAAAATAGAGAATAAAAAGTGATCAAAAAAGTCGCATGTACCCGAAAATAATACCGATAAAAACTACAACCCGTCCCGCAAATAACAAGCCCTTACACCGCTTTTTTAACTGAAAAATAAAAAAGTTACGGCTCTCAGAATATGGTGACACAAAAAATAAATTATTTTATAAAAAAGAGATTTTATTGCGCAAACGCTGCAAAACATTAAAAAAACCTATATACATATGGTATCGCCGTAATCGTACCGACCTGCAGAATAAAATATAATGGTCATTTATAGCCCAGGGTAAACGCCGTAAAAAATAAACTAAAAAACATTGTCAGAATTGCTTGTTTTTGGTCACCCGGCTTGCAAAAAACGTTAATAAAAAGTGATAAAAAAAAATCGCATGTACCCCAAAATGGTACCAATGAAAAGCACAGATTGTCCCGCAACAAATAAGCCCTCACACAGCTCCGGTGGTGAAAAAATAAAGAAGTTCTGGCTCCCACGAATATGGCGATTCAAAATGTGCAGTGTTTTCTAAAAGCGGGTAACATCCGACACCATTTATCAGTGCGACACCGGCCACACATCTATGAATTATCATTTATTTACCGCATTATTATACCCTCTTATTATGCCCTGATGTTCTCCGAACAGATATTACACATGCCCCCACATTATAAACTGAAATACCAGCGAAACCCAAAACAGAAAAACTACCAAGCAAAATCTGCGCTCCAAAAGCAAAATGGCGCTCCCTCCCTTCTGAGCCTTGCAGCGTCCCCAAACAGAAGTTTGCGCCCACATATATGGCATCGCCAATACCCGGGAGAACCCGCTTAACGTTTTATGAGGTATTTGTCTTCAGTGGCACAAACTGGGCACAACATATTATGCACTAAAATGACACATCAGTGCAAAATTGCAATATTCACACCATCCGCTGTGCATTAACCCCTTTGAGCACTATGACTTAATAGCACGTCATGGTGCAGGGGTGATGTATGGAGCGGGCTCACGTGCTGAGCCCGCTCCATATGCTGCGGGTGTCAGCTGTGTATTACAGCTGACACCCGGGACTAACGGACAGGAACAGCGATCGTACGGTTACAGAAGCCTGTAAGAATAACAATATACTGTAATACATTAGTATTGCAGCATATTGTACCCGCGGTCCAATGATCGCTGGATCAAGTCCCCTAAGGGGACTAATAAAATGTGTAGAAGAATTAAAGTTATTAGTAGTGAGAAAGAAAAAAAAAGTAAAAAAAAAAACCTTTTCCCATTTTTCTTCAAAAGTAATGTAAAAAAATAAACAGAATTGATATCGCTACGTCCGTAAAAGGCCGAACTATTACAATATACCATTATTTAACTCGCACGGTGAACACCGTAAAAAACGTAAATAATTTAAACCGCCAAAATCGCTGTAGTTTTCGTTTTTACCGCACGGCGAAAGCTGTAAAAACGAAAACCCCAAAAAATGGAATCAGATTTTTTTCCTATATGACTATATTTTCCTATTTTTTTTTCAGTTTCCCAGTACTTTTTATGGCACTTTAAATGGTATCAATAGAAACTACAATTCCTCCCACAAGAAATAAGCCCTTACATCACTCTACTGACGGAAAAAGAAAAAAGTTATGGCTCTTGGAAGGCGGGTAGTGAAAAACGAAAATAAGAAAGCAAAAAATGGATCAGTCCTGAAAGGGTTAATTCATTTCTAATGAAAAAAATGCATGACCCCATGTGGGGTATTTCCGTACTCGGGAGAAATTGCTTTACAAAAATTGGTTGTTTATTTCTCCTTTTATCCCTTGTGAAAATGAGAAAATTCAACATTTTAGTGGAAAAAAATTGTGATATTAATTTTCTCCGCCTAATTCTAATAAATTCTGCAAAAGACCCATGGAGTGTAAATGCTCACTATACCCCTAGAAAAATTCCTTGAGGGGTGATTCCAAAATGGGGTAACTTGGGGGGCTTCCACTGTTTTGGTCTCTCCAGGGCGTTGCAAAGGCGGCATGGCACCGAAAAACAATCCATCAAAATCCGTGCTCCAAAATCCAAATAGCGCTACTTCCCTTATGAGCCCTGCTGTGGGTCCAATCAGCAGTTTATTACCACATATGGGGTAAGTCCGTAATCAGGAGAAAATGCTTTACAAATGTTGTGGTTCTTTTTTTCCTTTATTCCTTGTAAAAATTTAAAATTTCTATGCTTTTTCAGAAAAAAAGTTGATTTTTATTTTCACTGCCTAATTCCACTAAATTCTGCAAAAAACCTGTGTGGTCAAAATACTAACTATACCCCTAGATAAATTCCTTGAGAGGTGTCGTTTCCAAAATGGGGTCACTTTTGGGGGGTTCCCCCTGTTTTGGTCTCTCCATGGCGTTGCAAACGCGACATGGCACCGAAAACCAATCCGTGCTCCAAAATCCAAATGGCACTCCTTCCCTTCTGAGCCCTGCTGTGGGTCCAATCAGCAGTTTATTACCACATATGGAATATTGCTGTAATCAGGAGACATTGCTTTACAAATGTTGGGGTGATTTTCTTCATTATTCCTCGTAAATATTAAACATTTCTATGTTTTTTCAGAAAAAAGTAGATTTTCATTTTTACAGACTAATTCTAATAAATTTAGCGAAAAACCTGTGCGGTCAAAATGCTAACTATACCCCTAGATAAATTCCTTGAGGGGTGTAGTTTTCAAAATGGGGTAACTTTCGGGGTGTTTCCACTGTTTTGGCACCACAAGACCTCTTCAAACCTGACAAGGTGCCTAAAATATATTCTAAAAAAAAAGGAGGCCCCAAAATCCACTGGGTGCTACTTTGCTTCTGAGGCCGGTGCTTCAGTCCATTACCGCACTAGGGCCACATGTCGGATATTTCTAAAAACTGCAGAATCTGGGCAATAAATATTGAGTTGCGTTTCTCTGGTAAAACCTTCTGTGTTACAAAAAAAAATGTATTAGAAATTAATTTCTGCAAAAAAAATACAATTTGTAAATTTCACCTCTACTTTGCTTTAATTCCTGTGAAACGCCTAAAGGGTTAAAACACTTTGTGAATACTGATTCGAATACCTTGAGGGGTGCAGTTTTCAAAATGGGGCGACTTCTGGGAATTTTCTAATATATAAGGCCCTTAAAGCCGCCTCAGTCTGAACTGGTCCCTGAAAAAATAGCCTTTTGAGATTTTCTTTAAAATAAGAGAAATTGCTGCTAAAGAATGTTCAAAAAATGATGCAAACATAAAGTAGACATATGGGAAATGTTAACTAGTAACTATTTTGTGTGGTATTACTATCTGTTTTACAAGCAGATACGTTTAAATTTAGAAAAATGCAAATGTTTGCAAATTTTTTCTAAATCGTGGTGTTTTTCAGAAATAAATACCAAAATTATCGACAAAATGTTTTCACTAACATAAAGTACAATATGTCACGAGAAAACAATCTCAGAATAGCTTGGATTGGTAAAAGCATTCCAACGTTATTACGACATAAAGTAACACATGTCAGATTTGAAAAAATCGGCTGGGTCCTGTAGGCCAAAACAGGCTGGGTCCTGAAGGGGTTAAGGTATTTCTTCTTGGCAGTACTGTAGAATAGTTTATAGAAGTAACAGTTTGGGATGGAGCTCAAGGTCAGAGGGAGGAATTCTCCCTTTGCTGATTACAATATGAGTTATGCCCTTTGTTCTGTGTCTTATAAATATACGCTGTGTATGATAATAAATTGGAGTCTTTCTTTTTGAGAACATGGTCTCAGAGTGATTTGACTCACCGAGCTCGTATATATACCTACTTCTAATTTGGAACCTACAGAAATCAAGGCGTAGTGGTACCGTTGCGACCACATTAGTATACAGTTCTGTGTACCAGTTTCTGCAGAACATCATCATACACACCTTAGATGCTGCAGAACTTCATAGTATACACCTCTGCTGCTGCAGTACATCATATTACACATCTCATTTGTCACAGAACATTATAATACACACATCAGCTTCCGCAGAATATTATAATACACATCTCAGATGCTGCAGAACATTATAATATATACTTCAGCTGCTGCAGAACATCATAATACATACCTCAGATGTCACAGAACATTCTAATAAACACCTCAGCAACTGTACAACATCAAAATACACATCTCAGCTGCTACAGAACGTTATAATATATACCTCAGCAACTGTAGGACATCATAATACACACCTCAGATGCTGCAGAACATCATAATACACACCTCAGCGGAAAGCAAACGGAAACCTCAACTTACGTTTCCCTCACCATTGAACTCAATAGTGACGGAAACCTAGCTAATGGTTTCCGTTGTGACAGGATTCCGTTGTTCTTGACAGAGGAGTGCATGACGCTGACCAATCGGCATCATGCACTCCTCTCCATTCATTTACACTGCACTAGCGATATAGATATATCACTATGTGCATGAAATCCAGCCTGGACGTCATGTGTACTCAGAATCCTGACACTTCTGACTCTTTTTTTGTGAGATTCCAGCAAGTGAAACCAAATCTCGCGAGATCTCGGAGCTAAACGAGATTTGGTTTCACTTGCCGGAATCTCACAAAAAAAGAGTCAGAAGTGTCAGGATTCTGAGTACACATGACGTCCTGTCTGGATTTCATGTGTATTCATTATCAGGACACTGTAGTAATGTTAGGGCTTGTGTATGAGGCTGCACATAGTGATATATCTATATCGCTAGTGCAGTGTAAATGAATGGAGAGGAGTGCATGATGCCGATTGGTCAGCGTCATGCACTCCTCTGTACAACGCCCACTTGGTCGAAAGTAAAAGTACGCCCACTTGGGCATTAAGAAAGCTCATTAGAATAAACCAAAATCGCTCCTAACGTTGTGAAAAAAGATCGTTTTTTTAAATAAAAAGCATTACTGTCACCTACATTACAGCGCCCATCTCCTTATACAGGAGACAGGGCACTTATAATGTGGTGACAGAGTCTCTTTAACCTGACGGAAACCTCCAAGGGAACCCCTCAACGGAAGGGCAACGGTGATGTGAACAGGCCCTTATGATGTTTTATGATAATAAAACTACTCAGCAACTTCTAATATTCTTATAATTTACAGTAGGGGGGCATTCTCATATATATATATATATATATATATATATATATATATAGTGAAATTGCTATACAGTGGTTCATCAAGTTACAATGGCCTCAGGTTACAATATTTTCAGCATACATTGGTCTTTCGTGGGCCATTGTAACTTGAAACCACATTCAACATACAATACAACAAAGTGTCTGGATCTCGGGCACGTGTGATTGGCTGGAAGATCCAGCCAATCAGCATGGGCATTTTACTGGTAAAACAGCTGATTGGCTGTCTAGTAGCGCCTCTCTACAGTACAGTGTGGTACTGCATGTCCTGTACTGCTCTTTACCTGCACCAGGTTGAGTTGTTCCTTTGGACACCAGGTGAGGGCGGCTCCATGTTATATTTCTGGTGCACTGTGTACTGTACAGGCTCCTGAAGAAGCTCCTGTCCTGATCATAGAGAATGATTTACAGCCTCCAGCAGCAGCAGTATTTCTGACTTTTATATGTGAGAACTTTATCTGTATTAGTTATCTAATAAATCATCTCTTTTTTTATTTGTCGTTGACATTTTGGGGCCTTTGGAACCAATTCCTAATTTTCCATAAAGTTATGGTCTCAGGGTTACAATATTTTCAACTTATAATCGTCGCCCAGGAACCAATTAATATTGTAACTTGAGGGCAGCCCGCCTTATCTAATAGTATGGGTGTAACTAATAGGCTGTATGCCAGCATGGTGCGCTACATGTAACCATGGGATTGGCACACTTACAGAAGCCTTATCTGTGTGCAATGATAATACTAAGTAGCCACCCCCCTCATGAACTGTAGGTGTGAGAGTGGATGTTCATCAATCTTCTTCCGTGTAACATTGTGGTTTGTCTGCATCCTGCTGGGAACTGGTGTATAACCTGCCCTTGTATGTGTATGTATGGCCTTTTTCACTGATTTTAAATTAATATAGTTATTTTTTTGGTGATTGAACGGTGAAGCTTTGCATCAAAAGCATCTACAGCAAAAATGGCCGAAAACAGATGTCGGCATGTGGCAGATAATTCCACTACTGCAATAGAGATGGCAATGAATTCTGTGTACACTTATGGGTGTGTGTGAAATACTTCCCTTGCCTGATACCATGCAACATTTCGGTACATTTTTGTGATTTTTTTTTTTCCTAATTTCTATTTGTCTGTCCTATGATGTGGTTGAGAATAGGACACCTTGCACTGAATCAGCTGAATGATGACAGCAGCAGAAGAGGGGTGTGCTGATGTTGTGGGAGGCAGTGACCTATCTATCTCATATAATTATGTTAGAATGGACAAGGGTAAAATTTACTGGAGCAGTGTGTCATGAAGGGGGTGGAGATAAAACAGCCAGTAGCCAAATAGATCCTGGAAACAATGACAGCAGCAGGGGAGGAGTGTACTGATTTTGTGGAAGGCAGCGACCTGTCCACTCAAGTGTTTATATTAGAAAGAACAGGACTGCATGGAGGGGTCAGTGCCATGAGTTGGGCACAGGCAAGACACCCTGTAGCCAATCATATCCATGCATCAACAGCAGAAAATGAGTGCGTTGATCTGTTGTGGGACAGTGACCTATGATTATGCTAATGAGGACAGTGTTCCTTCAGCTGCAAAAAAATGTGAAGATAAAGTGGACTGAGAATAGCTATATTAAATGCACAATTCAAATGAAAGATCAATGGTAGTTCTGTACTGACTGTGGTCGTGTCCAATCTTGATTTTCATCTATTCTCTAATACATTCTGCTGCGGTGGCTGCAACCAGTGACAACATTCACTCTATGTTTGGATTCGGTAAAAGCAGAGGTGTCGAAGGACATGTTTTAAGAGCTCATCGTCACCCTACAGTGGGAAAAGATGGCTGCCAGACTTTGAGAACATAGAATATGGAAAATAATCTTACGTGAACATGGAAAAGTATTCATTAAATACTATGTTTAGAAATAACATAAATATAACATGACCCAGTATAAGAATGTATATTTTATTCAAGCTCTCTCACCAATTCTTACACATCTAACAAAAAAACTCAAATTTTTCTTATGGTCAACTGCCATCTAGTGGAGAACGGGATAACAGCATCCTCCTAGAACCCCTGCTAAATAAGGTACATTATTCAAAATCATGAATATATATCCAAGCAAATCTTTCCCATGTGGCGTCTAGCAAAAATGTTCAGAACTTAAACTATATGAGAAGGATGTGTTTGTTTTAATGGCTGTAAATTGATTTTAATTATACAAAACATAATGTTTGAAAATTCCTGTATTTGCGGTAAATATATTTAGCAGGAAAAAGATCTTGTCTCCAAAACATAATCATTTGTTTTCTGCCTGCTATATCGTTGAAAGCAGATTGCTGGTATTATACAGTGTGATGTGCAGTTATTGTGCATGACCTTAAATTTATCAGTCTCGATGTTTAATTTACTGAAGTCGGCATTTACCGTGCAGGGTCTTCCAATTCTCTAAGAACAAAGTAAATGCTCTAAGTACTTAAAGGCTACGAAAACCTTTAATAATGTTTTTTTTTATTTAATGTAAGTGTTTTGCAATACTAAACCTTTTTCTAATATAGTTTTAGTAAAAATTGTATTCAATTTTAGCGCGGCAGCTTCTATGTATCCAATGTGCTTAGAAGCTGCATAACGCCGCTGTAAGCTGAATCCATCAGTGAGCTGAATCCATCAGTGAGCTGAACTGACGGCAGCGGCTACCATGTGCCTCTGACACACAATCTAACCCTAATACCGATTACATCTAAATTGATCAACTTAGATTTGATCAATATTACGGATTGATTGTGTGTCAGAGGCACAAAGGATCCGCTGTCAGCTATGCCGTCAGTCCAGCTGACTGATTAATTTGGCTTGCAGCAGCGTTATGCAACTTCTATGTATAATGGATACATGGAAGCTGATGCTAAAACAAAATAAAATTTTTAATAAAACTATTTCAGAAATAAAAAAAAAAAAAAAGAAACGGCGTCAAAGTTTTTCATAGACTTTAAAGCTTTTCACATTGAGCTAGAGTAGGCCGCTTAAACACCAGTGTACTACAGGTGTTTTATGCACCCATATTACAGACGCAATACCCGGACCTCCTGCAGTTCATCAGAACCTGAGTCAGAGCACCATAGGCATCTAAGGTGATCTAACTCCGGGTCTCATAAATGGTAGGGGGTCCGGGTGTTGCGTCCGTAATACGGGAGCAAAAAAATACCCATATTATGCTCACGGCCTAAGAGGAACTTTTTTTTTTTTAAATACCTAGGTGTCTGTGGGCTATCATGTGGCACGTCTTCCCTTTGGTAGACATGCAAGCAACATACAGATGTGTACACCCTTAAGGGTCTATCACCCTTAGATAAATATTTCTGTTTGATTCCAGAAACAATGCCCCACTTATCCATGGTTGTGTCTGGTATTGCAGCTCAGCTCAATTGAAGTGAATAGGGCTGAGCTGCATATCTGTACATAAGGGCTCATGCACATAAGTTGTATGGAGACATAATACAGCACCCATAGACCTCTATGGGACCCTAGTGTACCTACATATTCCTCCAATTTCATATGGAGGCATATGAAAAATTGTGGCAAGCTTTATAAGATGCCATATTACATAGATATTATTATAGAACGGTGCTGTGTATGGCCCTGTATGGCGGAATTATCCTCCTATAGAAGCATTTCTTCTGTAGGAGAATCATTTCTTAATACAGGGCCATACAAGGGAACATAGTGTGCCTATAGAGCCACAGTACAGAGCCTCAGGGAATATGTGTGCCTTTAAACAGCCTCCTGCACATGGGTCTGCCTAGTTCATATCAATGACTTACCTTTCACCTAAACATCGGGAAAAGCTCCCAACATATAAGTTAAATGTAGGCTGTGATGGAGGCCTAACAGCGGCATCCGTCACCATAGACTGTAATGGTATCTATTAAACTAATACGTCAGGAACTGGGGTCATGAGAGTTCATGAGGTATCCTTTAAATTGATACCATTATAGTCTATGGGTGACGGATGCCCCTATAAGGCATCGGTTTAATGTATCTATCACCCATAGACTATAATAGTATCTGTTTAACGTATACGTCATGAACAGCTATCAAAAAGTCCATGACGTATACATTAAACAGATAACATTATAAACTATGGATTGAGCGAACATCCACATGCAGGGAGAAAAAGTAAGCGATTTGTGATAATGACTTCTCCAAGAGCTAATTTGAAAAAGGTGTCTCAATTAAGGAAATAAGATTGGAAGTGTGGGTTTCACAGGTGCTTTGCCAATTAATTAAAGGTACACTGTATCGGCAGCGGTCCGCCGCTTCTTCGTACCTGCTGACGGCTGCGACCGCATAGCCCTCTCCACCAGCCAATGTCTCCCTCCTCGGAGACGCCAGCATATGCGGCCGCTCTGCCCTGTAGTGTCCGCTAGGGTGCGCGCACTCGCTCGTTCCCGACCTTAAAGGGCCAGCGCGCGCACATGCAAATAATCATTAATTATCTCTCAGATCATCCTGGACTATAAAAAGGGCTCTGCCCTTTTACTCCTTGCCTGAGCGTTGTTGTGTATTCCAATGTTAGTCTTAGCAAAGGGTCCCTTACTGTCATCCTGTTCCCAGTGTTCCCGTATCCTGCTTCCTGTATCCTGTACCCCGTGCTGTGTTTGTTCCTGTGTCGTATCCAGTGTTGGATTAGTATTGTGTCACCTGCCACACCTGCTGTAATATACCACGTCTGGTATCATTCACCACGACTGGTGTCATCTGTCACGTCAAGTTCCATCCGTGCCAAAGCCTCTGCTACTGTTTGGACTCCTATAGGTACTCTTGTACTAAGAACTTTGCATAGACATTATAGACTGTTGTTTGGCCAGCTACTATACTGCTACGGCATTGCGGCCTAGTGGGTCTACATACCCTCAGATCGTGACACACACAAAGTCTGGTTACTGACAAATCTGTTGTTCTGAAGAAAGATTGGTTAGTGTGAACTATGCTTTTATGCAAACAACTTTCAGAAGACCTCAAAAGACATGTTATAGAGACGCAGGAAGCTGGAAAAGGCTACAAAAGCATTGCTAAAGACCTGGGTATGCATCAATCCATGGTTAGACAAATTGTATACAAATGGAGAGACTCTCCCTAGGAGTGTGCGTTCTGTTAAGATCAATCCTGAAAGAAGTGAGTAGGAACCCAAGTGTAATGGCAAAAGACCTACTGAAAACTATACAAACTGCAAAAACCTCTGTGTCTACTATAAGAAAAACATGGAACAAGAATGATGCTCATGGAAGGTCACCTCGAAGGAAGCCGCTTCTGCAATACTTTTGGGGAAATGTTCTATGGACATATAAGACAAAAGTGGAACACCAAAAACCTCATCCCAACAGTGAAGCTTGGTGGAGGGAGCATCATGGTTTGGGACTTCTTTGCTGCCTAAGGGCCTGGACGCCTTGCGATCATTTTAGGAACAATGAATTCAAAGGTGTATGAGAACATTTTACAGGAGCAGTCCATGACCTCAAGCTGAAGAGACTTTGGGTGACGAAACAAGACAATGACCCAAAGCCACAAGTGAATAAACTAAAGAATGGTTTTGGAATGGCCAATCAGAGTCCTGACCTTATGGGCAAGTTCACACGTAGCGTAAATAATCTGCAGCATAATACATTAGAGGCAAAGTGGACAAGATTTGAACAAGTCTCACCACCACACTGCGTAAATGATAAGCGGACAAAATGCTCATGTCAATGGTATTTGTGTAATCGCTGCTTTTGTGTTGCAGGGATTCCCTATTGAATTTAATGGGGAGGCAAAAATGCCGCATTTTTTTGTGGCGGAAAAGTCGCGAAAAAACGCAACCAGAAAAAAAATCTTATACTTACCCAGAATTCTGTGTTTCTTTGTCCAGGCCGCCCTCCTGGTATGACGTTTCATCCCATGTGACCGCTGCAGCCAATCACAGGCAACAGCGGTCACATGTGATAAAATATCATCCATGGAGGCCGTTCTGCAGGACATCAGAGGGTAAGGTTTTGTTTTTTGTGCAGTTTCTGCAGCGAACATTCCGTGTGCGAAAAACTGCACCACAATTTGGCCAGCTAGAATTCCCTACGGTGCCCAGGGCGGATACGCTGTGTGCTTTTACGCAGCCTATCCGCCCTGTGTGAACATATCCTAACCCTGTCGAGATGCTGTGGCATAACCAGAAGAGGACTGTGCATGCAAGACATCCCAGGAAGATTAAACTAAAACACACTGGCCGGGAGGAAAGGTCTAAAATTCCTCCTCAACCTTGTACAAATCTTATTTGCAGCTACAGGAAACGTCTGATGGAGATGCTGCTGAAGAAGTATCTACAGGTTATTAAATTCACTTCCAATCTCATTAATTTAAACACTTTTTACCAATTAGCTTTGGGAGAAGTCATTAAAAAAGAGGTTCACTTACTTTTTCTCCCTGCACTGTGGATATTTACTCAATGTGCTAAATAAAAGACATGAACAGAACAACTGTTTGTATGTTATTAGTTTAATTAGGCCTCGTTCACACCTGCGTCGGTGAAGCAGAACAACGAAAATACCGGAAGCGCTGGTTTCATCATATGACGGACACCATTGGTGCCCGACGGAACCCATTGACTTTCGTGGGTTCAATCTGGTTTCCTTCAGGGTGTCCGTGGTTTTAACGTAAACAATAACGCAGCATGCTGTGCTAATGTTTCCGCTATTTTCACCAGGATCTGTGCGGAGGCCTCTAACGGAACCTCCAACACAGATGTGAACCGGGCCTAAGATTCTGTTTGTCTACAATTGTGACTACAATTAGATTGTAGGTGACTGGGTGACCAGAAGACTCAGCTCTATAGCTCCAAAATGGCTGGTGATGATTTCAATGTCCCGTCTTACCTTACAGTGGCTCTGAAGCAAAAACTGCTGATCTAACAAGTGAAATACTGAGAAGAGGAACATTCACGAGCAAATGGAAGTTTTAGCATTTAGGTGGAGATGCACCTAAAAACAAACAAAAAAGCAAACAAAGTAAAACTAAATGAGTAAATAAGATTGCGTTTGCTCAATAATTCTTCTCATTATCTTTCTGTAATTTACACCTAAAACGCTTATGCTATTTGATACCTGAAATAACACTTTCTGTAATTCTTTGAAGGTGATAATTAACTTCTTTGTTCATAATAAGGACGTGATAATTATTTGTACAATCTGAGATTTACAGACAGGGATGGGGTTGATTCACATGACCTGGTTAGTTTTATTCTGGCAGGATCACTGAGTAAGTGGCATAAAAAGAATTTGCTGCTGTAGACTTTGAACTTATGATATGTTTTATTCATATAGAGTGACCAGCTCAAAAACTTTATAGATGGATACTTGTCTGAAATGGTGGACTGAGGTTTATCGAATCTATCCCCCGGCATCTTCAGAAAACGATAGGGACTACAGGCAGCCATTTAAGGTGGGTTCACAAATTTATGCAACATGGCTTAAAAACACAACTGAAGAATTTAGCGGACACTACAGGAGAAATGTGGTATGACATGCTAGGCATTCAAAAACGCTTAAAATGCATGGCATTTTTTACATGCTAAAAGAGTTGTGTGTGACCTTTTGGTGTGTTTTTTTGGGGTTAGTGGATTTTTTTAAAAGGCAGCATGCTCTAAGTATGGTGTCTTTTAGAGGCGTTTTTCCCCAAAGGATTCTGACTAGGAATTGCAAAACGTCAGAAAAAAACATGTTACAAATGTAATATGAATAGAAAAATGGCACCAAAAATGCTTGTAAAAAATGCAAGAACATTTTTTTGACATTTATGATGACTTTTACAAGCAAAAAAAGGATTTCTGGTTTTATGTGAATAATTAGGGGATGAAAGCAGCTTATAAGCGCATTAGTGTGCACAAGGATGTACATAACAGTCTTTGTTTGACCCATAACCCCAATGGGCCTGTAACCCTTCTGTTGACCTTGTGCAGGTCCATACTGGCCATGGGATACAGGCAGAACTCTAACCTAAGCAGGGGCTCCCCTTTACTGGGCCCCATAGCAGCTGCATTTGCTGCCTATATGGCACCCGTGGTCAGAGGGTCTTACGTTGCAGAGGTGGCACTCATATAGAAGAGGGTTGGAATTTTACAGCTACAACCAGTGCAAACACTTAAGGCGGGCCAACGTAGAAATACAAGAAAGGAAGCCAGTCTGATTGGGAACATTTGGAGTGAATACTGGAATACTGTTTGGATAGAGAATGGAAGTAAAAGCCCAAAGAGAATTTATAAAGGACCCCCGGGTGGAATAAGTCATGTTCTCTAAGCACATTACCTAGCTTTCTATTATGCTCTTCCCTTCTTCTGGTAGACTCAGACTGGTAGCTTCATAGCACCGCAATCCCATCGACAAACAGAAATAGCTGTATCTCTCTCTCTTTACTCCCTGCAGTAAGCTCCTGCTCTCCCTACAGCCAGACTCTTTGTCATCGCACCCGAACCATGCTTCCACCTTCTCTCCGGAACTAACGGTGCGCACTACTTCCTCTTCAGGTCGTCTCAGCACTCTTGACCAGTGTAACACCGCCATCTGCCGACTGTTCCAGATATCGCGACATCAGAAAAAAAAATCACTCTCTTTATGGGTTACAAATACACAGCTGACACCCGCTGCAGATGGTGCGAGCACATCTTCTGTGCTTGCACAATCCCTGTGTTGTACATTTACTATGTACTGCTAGCACTGTAAATGTATGGCACATGTCACCAAAGGTTTAAAGGGTCTTTCCCATCTTAGACATTTATGGCCTATCCACAGGATAGGCCATACATTACTGATAGATGCAGGTCCCACCTCTGGGACCTGCACTTATGGGAAGAAGAGGAGCCCCCTGAGCCCCGTCCAGGTGATGAATGAATGGAAAGCATGCCTGCTGTTTCCATAACTCCCATAAAGGTGAATGGAGAGAGCCGTGCACATGTGCATGGCCACCACCTAATTGATACTCCGCCTTAATCTGGTGGCCGCATCACCAAACAAGCCGGGAGACCATTGTTCTCCACATAGGTGCAGGTCAAAGAGTGACCCAGAGTGACCCTGTGGATATGCCATTAATGTCTGAGATGGTAATACACCTTTAAGATTCTATGGAAATGTTAAGGAGATCCACACATCATACATTATGCACCAAAATATCTTGAGTATTTGAACCAGATCACTTTTTCAACTCCGATCCGTCACCTCATCACATACAACATTGTCTATTATTGTGTTCATTTACTTTAATAAATATCTTATTGAAAACTGTTGATGATACAGATGGCATGTTATTTTCTTTAACATGTTGGGAGCGAGAACCTTTGAGTTTTAAAAGAATTTCAAGGAAGCAATCAATAGTCATTTATACCGTGCTTGGTCCCTCTAAATATTTCATAGCGAGCGACTTTGCTAAATGTGTTTTCCTTAACAAATTAAAGTCAGTAGACAGATGTTGTAGAAAGTGAAATCATTCGCTGCCAAGCGCGGTTCTACAAGTCTTTTGTTTGTTTCATGTTGCCGGCTCGTCTGTGGCGCCTTTGATCTAATGTATATTTATGTCTGGTCTAAGTGCTAATCCTAACACCTATTTTTTACACTGAAGGGAGACATACTCCATCACGTCGATTTCTATTCTTCTTACCTATTTGTCTTTTTCTGTCTATTACCTATACAGAGCTCTGAAATCCATAGCAATATTAAAGGGGTTATGTGGGGACCGAAACATATCATCAGTGTAGTCACTGCAGTATGTGAGTACACTGTTAATATACATTCCGGTCCCCCGTCGCACCGATTATGAGATTTTAATCGATTTTTACTGCTCTGGCGGGGGACAGGAAGTCCAGTGGCACAGTCTTTCTTCATGACGACACGACTCTTGGTCTTGTGACCGGCCCCGCTGTACTCTATGTAATCGCTGTAGCAGTAGTACAATGATTACATAGAGTACAGTGGGGCTTGTCATGTGTTGTGTCATCATGAATAAAGACTGTGCCACTAGACTTCCGGTACTCCACCAGAGCTATAAAAAAACGATTAAAATCTCATAATCAGCGCGACGGGGGACCAAAATGTATATTAGCGAGTGTACTCACATACTGCAGTGACTATATTGCTAATAATTTTCGGTCCCCACATAAGGCCTCATTCACAGGACAGGGTTTCCCGTCCGGGTGCCGGCCGTTCATAAATCGGCCGGCACCCGGCTGCATTAGGAATAATAGACCCCTAATGGGGCTATTCACACGACCGATTTTTTGACGGACGGGAAAACCGGCCGTCAAAAAATAGGACTTGCTCTATTTTCGGCCGGGTACCCGGCCGCCCGGCTCCCGTAGAGATCTATGGGGCCGGGTAATACACGGCCATCACCGGAATGTGTCCCGAGTGACGGACGGGTTTTCCGTGGCTTGCGCTCTATCTCCTCCTCCTCACAGCGCAGAGTGCATGTGAGGAGGAGTTAATGCCATTCGGACGAATGGCTACGCTGTACACTGTGTGGCAGGGCCGGGGTGTACAGCAGGTGGAAGGGAGCGCTGCGCTGGCTCCCTTCCCCAGCTTGTTAAAAGCGCCCTGGCCCGGCGACACCTTCCATGGCGCCGCTAGCAGCTGCTGCTGCGGCTGCTACTACTGTAGCGACGCCACTATAGCAGAGCAGGGAGGTATCTCCCCGCTCTGCTATGTGCTAGCTCCATTTTAGCTCCCTGAAGGAGCGGAATCCCCGTGTGTTCGGGGATTCCGCTCCTGGACAAAGCGCTTGATGTCTCTGTCCATATCTGGAGAGTTTATGCAGGAAAAAAGAGGATCATTCCAGGGGCGCTGCTGTGTGGTGATATTGATAGGATCGAAGTACGGAGATAATATTTAATAAATGAATTTATTCGAATGAGTGGCTACGCGTTTCGACGATGAACAATCGTCTTCATCAGGCCATATGCATAATACATTGGACACGTCTTATATACCATCATGGTTCACAATTAACACGAGTGAAAAAACCGCCAAATCTGCAAAGGTCAAGGTGCGTTCGTGACCTTTGCAGATTTGGCGGTTTTTTCACTCGTGTTAATTGTGAACCATGATGGTATATAAGACGTGTCCAATGTATTATGCATATGGCCTGATGAAGACGATTGTTCATCGTCGAAACGCGTAGCCACTCATTCGAATAAATTCATTTATTAAATATTATCTCCGTACTTCGATCCTATCAATATCACCACACAGCAGCGCCCCTGGAATGATCCTCTTTTTTCCTGCATAAACTCTCCTCCCAAGCGGTCCTATTGGATGCCGACTCGGATCTGGCAGCAGCACTGTGGTTTCATTTACATGCCTTTTAACTCCCTACCTAGGTGAGCACAATACCTGTAATACGGCATCATTGTCTCAACTTTACCGATTGATCTGCACAAGGTGGCGCCGTGTTTTTTCTCTTTCTGTCCATATCTGGGCAGTGACATCAGGGGAAACTCCTGAAGCGGAATCCCCGAACACATGGGGAGTCCCCTTCAGGAGTTGCCACTGATGTCACTGTCCAGATCTGCACGGCCCGGAACGGATGCAAAACTTTATGCAAACCGGCCGGGCAAAATGGCCGATTTTACCGGCCGACACTCGGGCTCGGGCGGGACCCGGTCGTGTGAATCCCGCCTAACTCCTTTAAATTAACTTTGCTGTGCTACACAATATTATATTGCAGTGATTGTGAGTTAAAACATATTTGTTTGCCCAATGTGGCACAGTACAAAATCAGGAAAAACTGCATGGAAAATCGGAGGTGGGGTATGATTGTTTTTTACGTAAATGATATGACCACCTTCACAATCATTTTTGTTTTTTATTGAACTTATGCATCTAAAATGGAAAAATAAAGCAACTTTGCAAAAAGTTTTGATAAAAAAATCATGCAGACCCATGTGTCTATGGCAAAGGGCTACAAAATACCTTGTGTAGTCTGATGCTGCAGTCACACTTCCTTCCATTTGTCCCCTAATTCTTGCTAGTGTACATTTGGTAGGTATAGAATCAACAAGAAATGCCCTTTCTAAAGCTCTGGGAGCCATTATTTCCAAATGGAGAAGACATGGAAAAGGGAGAATCTTCCCAAAATTGACTAAACTGCCAAAATAAACTACACAAAATGCAGGACCGTGTTAGGCCTCATGCACATGACCGTAAAAACCCCCGTTATTACGGGTCGTAATTACGACCCGTAATAACGGGCTCATAGACTTCTATTGGCCACGGGTACCTTCCCGTTTTCTTACGGGAAGGTAGCCGTGCCGTTGAAAAAGATAGAACATGTCCTATTTCAGGCCGTAATAACGGCACGGACAGCCCATAGAAGTCTATGGGGCTCCCGTAATAACGGGTGACTACGTGTGTGCACCCGTCATTACGGGAGCTTTGCTAGGCGACGTCGGTAAATAGTCACTGTCCAGAGTGCTGAAAGAGTTAACTGATCGGCAGTAACTCTTTCAGCACCCTGGACAGTGAATTCCGATCAGAATATAGAGCAACCTGTAAAAAAAAAGACGTTCATACTTACCGAGAACTTCCTGCTTCCTCCAGTCCAGTCTCCCGGCTGTTGCCTTGGTGACGCGTCCCTCTCGACATCCGGCCCGACTTCCCTGGATGACGTTTCAGCCCATGTGACCGCTGCAGCCAATCACAGGCCAATCACAGGCTGCAGCGGTCACATGGACTGCGCGTCATCCAGGGATGTCGGGCTGGATGTGAAGAGAGGGAAGCGTCACCAAGACAACGGCCGGTAAGTATGAATTTCTTTAACTTTTATTAGAGAAAGGGCTGTCCCTTCTCTCTATCCTGCACTGATAGAGAGAAGAGCTGCCGATTAGTGCAGTGTAATTTTGCAGCCAAAAACGTGCCCGTAAATACGGGTGGAATACGGGTGACACCGGGCCCGTATTTACAGGCACGGGCCCGTAAATACTGGTGCAAAACGGGTCGAATACGTGTGACACCGGACCGGTATTTACGCCAGTATTTACGGGTGGGAAAAAATACGGTCGTGTGCATGAGGCCTTAGCTAATCTAGGACCATTGTGCATGACTTAGAAAGAAGATCAGTTAATGGAGAGGGGAGACACGGGTGAAACTATACCACAACTCTCATCCTATCATAAAACTAATGGCCCTGATATTTACTCATGTAAATGGGCAGCACAGTGGCTCAGTTGTTAGTGGTAGAGATAAGCGAATCGATTCTAAATTAATCTAAGTCAGTCCGAATTTCCCAAAAGTTTCACATTCTTAACAAAAAAATACCATACACACCTGGTTTCCCGTAGCGGCGTGTTTCTGGCGGCCTCCTGAGATTACGTTGTTTTGTACGATGAGAGCGCTTCAGCCAATGACACAAAATTACGTCATCTCAGGATGCCGCCAGGGACACATCGCTATGGGAGACCAGAGGACGGGAGTATGGTATTGTTTTTATTTTAGGGGTGGAATTGCAAGTTCCCTGATTGCCCTGTTTAACTCTCTGACGTCTTCTGGGACTGTATCCAACTAAGTAAAGCTATCCCTCTATGGGCCTCATTAAATCCTAGCAGCTATCATCCACCACCATTCACATTACAGTGCATTGAAGTGAAGTAAGTAATATACATACTCACCTCCCCGCTCCTCTTCTCTTCTCCACACTAGGTCCCCAGACCCTCCCTCTTCATGCCGCAGTTCATTCAAGGAGCTGATGCTGTCCAGGGTCAGTACCTTGAATGAATTGCGGCATGAAGAGGGAGCAGGAGGGGACTCGAAGGAGAGAAGAAAAAAGAAGTGGAGTGGTGAGGTAAGCATATGACATAAGAAGGAATTCTGAGGTTAGATTTTTTTCTGCCTGCAAACTCTGTGTGAATGGGGCCTTAAAGTTCCTCTAGTTATAAGGAGCTTGTGATGGATTCCCAGATACGCACATACAATATTTAATGTGAATGAAATTAAGGTCGTCCTCACTGGCAGCTTTGATAATATTACTATCTTTATACCCAGTGCCAAGTTGTATTCCCTGTTATTTCCATAAATCTGTCTGTTTACTTCTCTTTCTCAAGACAATTGTACATATTAGCTTACAATAAACAAAATCTGGCATCTCATTAAATGCCCAAATGTACTGTGCAGCGTGTTTCACATCCAAGTGCGACTGTTGCTAAAAACTAATTGATGTAAAAATTAAAAATGCTTCCAAAACACCAACGTTCACTTTTTATCTTTTCCCATGGTAACCCAGCTGCTGCTGTTACAAGAAAAGGATCCCGGGCATCGTATGGGTATTGTGCCAAATAACAGGTCTGTAGATGTGCTGTTTACCTATCAGCTGGTGACCAGCTCTCCCTCTGAATCACATTAAATTAGGAAGATTTCAGACTATATTTTTATTATTGCAATGGATCAAATCAGTGCGAAATCCGGAAAAAAATACACCTCACCTTTGTCCTCTGTAGAGGTCAGATGTCCAATTTGTTAGACACAGGGCCATAACAGTGCCAGCCACATTGCCCCTAGCAATAACGGCCACAGTATTCCCTTTATCAGTGAAAACCACAGTGCCCCCAATATCAGTGACATCCACAGTGCTCTTATATACAGTAGGTGAAAGACACAGTGCCATTCTATTAGTCATAACCACCTCTATATAAGTTAGAGACACAGGGCAGTGCCCTCTATATTTGTGACAATCACAGTGCCCGCCATGTAATTTAGAGCCTCAAAGTAGTGCCGCCTATATCAGTGACAGCCACACTGGCCTATAAGCATATACAACCACCACCTTCCATCCTCTGTGATAGTGGAGTTCACCTCTGGCAGTGGTGGCAGCAGGAAAAATCAGTGTAAGAGTGCCCTGACGTCATGGAGAAGTGAAGACCCGGCATCCTGTACTGCTCATGTCACAGGATCGCACATGTACAGTACAAATTTTAGGGAACAATATAAAAATTCATGGACCCTGTTTTACTGCTGTACTCTCAAAAACACCCTTCTTTTGCAGACTGTCCATGAATTCATTGACAATTGGCAAGCCTGGTTCAGGCTAAAAATCGACACTCGAGTCAGGAGTATTTTACCAAAGGGGCCTTCATTTCACTCTGTCTCAAGGTCTGTAGAACTATGTGATATAGAGGTTGTCTAATCACTCTAGAAGGCCTTTCAGAAATTTTACCTGGGGGTAGACTCGGCCAGCTAGCCATTTCCCCTGCAGGGGGCCACTGCATGGGAAATGTACTATTACATGGCAGGCCATTCAAATGAATGGCCGTCCATGTAATGCATGGTCGGCTGGAGTCCACCAAAGTGGCTCTCCATTCTGGTTCAAAGAGAGGAGGTCCCAAGTTCATACAAAGGAGGCCCCCCTCTATGATTCCCATATGCCCTAATAGGGCATATAGACAGGGATTTTCTTTAGGACACAACCCCTTTAACACTACACATCACCTGAGGAGCTACTTAGAGAAAATGCTGACTTTTTGAATCTTCTAAAAAAAATATAGGTGGGAGAGTTCCACAGTGTGCAGCTCTGGACCAAGGCTAGAATTAGGACAGAACCATCCATAAGGTGAGAACTTTGCCTCATGTGGCACCCTTCTCTTTCTACAGTGGGCATCATTTTGGCAGATATATAGGCCAAAAATGAAACTAGAATCTGAGACGTCTTCGAACAGCTCTGAAAAAATATTTTTTGATCTTAATTGACCATCAGTGACAGAGATGTTCTCTTCCGACCTCTGTAAGGTCAAGGCCATCCGGCGCTTTAGTGAACTGTATTCTTCAGGCTCGGCAAGTTGTTTATTTCTTATTTAGCAGCTTTGTTACATTCTATGTTAATCTATTAATACATCTTTCTAATTGCTCCTATTATTTCGCTAAAATCATTCTTTTAACCTTTTCAGAAAATATAATTTGCTTCCTTTTAACGCTCCCGCTGAATAATACATTCAGCTGCATTGATATCTCCACTATGGAAGGGATTAAATGAGAAAGTTAAGTTGCTATGACAAGAGCAGCATCTGCATTTCTAAATCATATGCGAGATATTCAGCGCTATTCATAGACCACAAAATCATTTATCTATTATCTGAATGCTGAATGCACGAGACACTTTCTATGTATATTTCATTAGTTTATAGATGTCAGTGTTTGTCAGGGCAAATTAAGGGCTTTTCTTAGTTTGCATTCAGCACTTTGAAAAACAAGCAAAAGGCTTTATAATGCGAATGTTTCATACAGAACATAACCCTTTTGCTGCCGGATGTCGGTGTCAAATTAAAGCTCTCAGGTAGCTGGACCGTTTTCCCTGGTTGGCTTCGTCCACAATAACTCTAGCATTTTTCTGTAGATTGGGTTTAACCCCTTAATGACCGAGCCTGAAAAGATCTTAATGACCAAGCCAGATTTGTTAAATCTGGTATGTCTGACTTTATCAGAGAATAACTCAGCGAAAATTTTGAATATCCAAGTAATTCTGACATTTTTTCGTCACATGTTGTACTTTATTTTAGTGGTAAAAGTAGACTGATACGATTTGCGGAAATTAATTAAATAATAGAAAAATGGAAGAAATTTTGTAAAAATTATCATTTTTCCCTATTTTTAACTGCAATATGTCACATATGTACATACATACTGTACAATTTTTTTTATTAAATATATATTTCCATCGCTTTACTCTATTTTGGCAGCACTTTTGAAAAAAAATATTATTTTTTTTAGCAATTTAGAAGACTTACAAGTTTAGTAATAATTTTATACATTTTGAAGTACATTTTGTTTTCCTGCACTAAGCCAGGTTTTCAGAGGCTCATAGGTGTCAGAATGGTGGAAACCCCCACAAGTGACCCCATTTTGAAAACTACACAGGTATTTATTAAGGGGTAGTAGAAAAAAAAACGAAAAACTAATGGACCAACCAGCACACTTTGGGTAAAATAAATACAAAATAAGACTGTATTAAACAATTTATACAAAATGTATTTATTATTAAGATTTTTTTTATATATAAAAAAACTTGGATATAAATTACATAATCCATGCACAATTGTCAGATTGGTGGAAATTCATTGTGCATAGAAATGAATTACTAACAAAGTTGCAAGAGCTATTGCGGTATACCGACAAATTATTGCATGAATATAAACATTGTTTTACAAAATGATACAATAACATTATGTGGTTTAACCCCTTAATGACCGCCGATACGCCTTTTTACGGCGGTCATTAGTGGGCTTTATTCTAGAGCGCCGCTATTCTACGTCGCTGCTGTAGAATAAAGTAAACAGAGCAGGGAGCCGTGAAATCTCCCTGCTCTCGGCTGCCAGAAGCAGCTGAGGGCTGGGGGCGTCCCAGCTCTACCGGGTGAGATCGATATTAGTATCGATCTCACCCGTTTAACCCTTCAGATGCGGTGCACAATAGCGAGCACCGCATCTGAATGGTTTTGGAGAGAGGGAGGGAGCTCCCTCTCATCTCACTGACACCCGGCGATAAAATCGCCGAGTGTCTGTGTCTTCTATGGCAGCCGGGGGTCTAATAAAGACCCCCAGGTCTGCCTGGAGCGAATGCCTGCTAGATCATGCCGCAGGCATGACCTAGCAGATGCCTGTCCGTTTTAAACGGACAGGCAGTAATACACTGCAATACAAAAGTATTGCAGTGTATTACAATAGTGATCGGAGGATAGTGAAGTCCCCTAGTGGGACTAGTAAAAAAGTAAAAAAAAGTTGAATAAAGTTAATAAAAAAAAAAAGTGAAAAAAAATATGAAAAACCCAGCTTTTCCCCTTACAAAATGCTTTACTATTAAAAAAAACTACAATAAAGCAAAAAAGTTACACATATTTGGTATCGCCGCGTCCGTAACGACCCCGACTATAAAGCTGTTACATTATTTAACCCGCACTGTGAACGCCGTAAAAAATAAAATAAAAAACAATGGAAAAATTGCTGTTTTCTGTTAATCCTGACTTTAAAAAAATGTGATAAAAAGTCGCATCTACTCTCAAATGGTACCAATAAAAACTGCAAGTCGTCCCGCAAAAAACAAGACCTTATACATACAAGAGAATATAAGCAGGTTATTCCCTCCAAAAGCCGGCTATATGCTGTTCACATTGTGCGTTTAAACAGGAGATAAGGCAGACACTCCCAAGATCTGTTTGGAGAAATTTTGTCTAGCTACCTGCTAGGGATTTTCCACTCGTAACTTCAAATTACAGGCATCGTCCAGATTTCAACATTTATGTTATGGACGGGATCCAGGTGGCAAAGGATCCGGAAGAGATTTTTTTAGGAGATGCCAAGTATAACCTATATTTAAGCAAGATGTCATGAGCCGTTATTTTTTCTGGGAATATATATTCACATGAAACATATCTGTATTAGACCAAAAAATTGCTTCCTTAGGGCATGCCCCCACGTGGCGGATTTCCTCCGCAACTGTCCGCATCAATGCCGCACCTAATCCGGGTTGCGGATTACGGCTGCGGATCTGCCCAAAATGTGCAGTAAATTGATGCGGACTAGCTGCTGCGGACTGCGGAAAAAGTGCTTCCCTTCTCTCTATCAGTGCAGGATAGAGAGAAGGGACAGCACTTTCCCTAGTGAAAGTAAACGAATTTCATACTTACCGGCCGTTGTCTTGGTGACGCGTCCCTCTTTCGGCATCCAGCCCTACCTCCCTGGATGACGCGGCAGTCCATGTGACCGCTGCAGCCTGTGATTGGCTGCAGCCGTCACTTAGACTGAAACGTCATCCTTGGAAGCTGGACTGGAGACAGAAGCAGGGAGTTCTCGGTAAGTATGAACTTCTATTTGTATTTGAACTTCTTTATGTTGTAAGTGTAGTCCAAGTCCCAACACTTTTTACAGGACGAAAATCCAGCTTTATAGCACAGGTCCAGAAAAGCCTCTCCTTTCCATAGTTGTCCTCATGGTTTTTAATAGGTTTGTCTGGATCTCTCTCCCTTCGTGCCTCCTCATATACAGATATAGTGCAGGCACGGCTTAGCTCGTTGCAGACTGAGGTTAGAATCCAGCAAGGTACATCGTGTGTGACGTCAAACACACGTGTTAGAGGGTAATTAGCTAACGCGTTTCATCACATCTGTGACTACCTCAGACTTTTGTTTTTTTTTTTTGTTTTTTTTTGTTTTTTGTTTTTCTGCTATATTTATTTTGGACGGCACCGTGCAATATATATTGCATTTCTTTTTGGGTTATTAAAAGGATAATATTTTTTCTTTTTGTTATATTTATTAAGGGGTGTTGTAAGTATTTTGACCCCACAGTTTTTTTGTAAGAATTCATGCAAAGCAGGTGTAAATAAATATAATTTCACTTTTTTCATAAAAGTATCACTTTGAAGACCGATTTCTTTCTAAAGCGACCCTGAGAATGAAGAAACACACCCCAAAATCTATCACCCTGTTTCTCCTGTTTTCAAAAATGCCCCCATTGTGACCCTAATGCGTTGCCTGGACACATGGCAGGGCCCGAAAGGAAGGGAGCAACCGGAGGCATTCAGGTCTCATATTTTGCTTGAAAATGTTTTAGGCCCCACTGTACATTTGGAGAGGTTTTGAACTACCAGAACGAAAGAAATTCCCCATAAACGACCCCATTTAGAAAACTACACCCCTTAAGGTATTTATCTAGGGGTGTAGTGAGTATTTTGACCCCACAGTTTTTTGCTAAATTTAATGCATAGCAGGTGAAATAAAAAAAACAAACACTTTTTATATAAAAGTGTCACTTTGAAGACCGATTTCTTTGTAAAGCGACCATGAGAATGAAGAATCACACCCCAAAATCTATCACCCTGTTTCTCCTGTTTTCAAAAAATGCCCCCATTGTGACCCTAATGCGTTGCCTGGACACATGGCAGGGCCCGAAAGGAAGGGAGCAACCGGAGGCATTCAGGTCTCATATTTTGCTTGAAAATGTTTTAGGCCCCACTGTACATTTGGAGAGGTTTTGAACTACCAGAACGAAAGAAACTCCCCATAAACGACCCCATTTAGAAAACTAGACCCCTTAAGGTATTTATCTAGGGGTGTAGTGAGTATTTTGACCCCACAGTGTTTTGCTAAATTTAATGCATAGCAGGTGAAATAAAATAAAAAAACACTTTTTATATAAAAGTATCTCTTTGAAGACCGATTTCTTTGTAAAGCGACCATGAGAATGAAGAAACACACCCCAAAATCTATCACCCTGTTTCTCCTGTTTTCAAAAAAATGCCCCCATTGTGGCCCTAATGCGTTGCCTGGACACACAGCAGGGCCCGAAAGGGAGGGAGCACCCGAAGACTTTCAGGACACACGTTTTGCTTGAAAATGTTTCAGGTCCCATTACAAATTTATAGAGGCACTGAGCTGCCAAAAAGATAGAAACTCCCAACAAATGTTTTCGCAGGAAGTAATGCAAAGCAGGTGGAAAGAAAATTTTATTTCACTTTTTTTCACAAATGTGTCATTTTAAGGTCAGATTTCTTGTACAGAGGACATGAGAATAAGGAAATGCACCAGAAAATGTATCACCCTGTTTCTCCTGTGTTCAAAAATATCCCGATTGTGGCCCTAATGCGTTTCCTGGACACACGGCAGGACCCAAAAGGAAGGGAGCACCCGGAGGCTTTCAGGACACACATTTTGCTTGAAAATGGGAGGATTCTACTTTTCTAGATTGAGAAATATATGTCCCTAACAGTTTCTACACCCTATGACTATGTCGTGCTAAGAAAGCAGCTGTCCTGAAATCATGTCAGTCCATAGACATTATGTATATCAACCCGCTCTGATATATAGTAAGTTAGAGAGGGAAAATTTATTAAACTGTTGGCGGAAAAAGGCAATATATCCCAAAAAAAAGGCGGAAGAATGTATCCAGCTATGTGGAAAACTAGAGCATGTTCACAGGATGAAAGAAAATTTATTATTATATTATTATTATTATTCAAAGTGACTGGTCATACAACGTCTCTTTAGCTCTATCAATCCCTATATAAGGGACGAATGTGCTAAGTGACGCGGTACACCATAACAAGCCCCTGCCCGGCAAGGTAGGAACCGCCATGTGCACAAAACAACCAATCACCTGTAGAATATATAAAGGGGCAGTGTCCCACACCGTATGTATAGATACAGTAAAGGACCACTACTCCCCAAATTAATGTCGCTATTTCTAGAAGTATTGTCGGGTGTAAGAGATCCACCAAAAACCCGAACAAAACTGTAATAAAGCCCATAGTGTATTGATAAGGAACAGCTCGCTTATTAGAAATCCTCAGAATAAAAAGAACAAATTATGCCGTATCCCCAGTCAGTAACGGCTATTTATGGCAGGACATCGTCATGACGGAAAAGGAAATAAAAAGCTTTCAGGGCACAATTTTATCTTGAATGAATTTCAGGGCCTTATTCCACATTATATAACTGGGTTATATCCCAAAATGACTCAGTCTAGAAAAGTATATTTCCCTCCCTCCCAAAAAAAGTGATTAAAAAAAAGAAATCTCTAAAAGAACCCTAAATTTTGGCATCTCCTAAATATAAAGCGAAGCTGCTTCCCTAAAAAAAAAAAAAAAAAAAGAGGTGTACAGAAAAATAAAATCCTAAATAAATCCTGCATTATAACTTTTATAGCTCACAAAAGAAAATGAGTAATGTGCGACGGTATGATAGATTTCAAAACAGGGACTTATGCATAGACCGGGGTTGGAAGGACAAGCGGAACAATAATATCTTGACTCACTTCGCTGTCCTCGTTTGCTGCAGACCCAACACCGTTTTTTGGGGTATTTTTGGTTAGGTGTTGAAGGGATGGGGTGTAAAAAATGTTTTTCAACAAGTCGGCGTACATCCTCTGACTCATGGACTACTCTCTGGTCTGCAGATTGAAATAGGAGATCTTCAATCACTTTCTCCTGAAATTCAAAGAATGTCGCCCTGCCCGCTGATTTTTTGTACAGGACAAATGCATTGTGCCTTGCAACCTGGATGAGGTATATTGCCACTTTCTTATACCACGTTCTGGTTTTCCTTTTAACCAGATAAGGTTGTAACATCTGGTCGCACAAATCTACCCCACCCATGAATTTGTTATAGTTGATGACACACACAGGCTTTTGTCTATCTGCAGAGGCCCCACGTTCTCTAACAGTTCCTGTTGCATTTGTATGGATAGTGCTGACCATATAGACGTCCTTGCGGTCACGAAGTTTTAAAGCCAGCATCTTCTCAATTTGAAAAGTGCATGACTCCCCCTTTGGTAGTTTTTTATCCACAAGTTGACGTGGGAAACCTTTGCGATTCTTGCGTATTGTGCCACAGGCTCTGGTGTTGGCACAATGAAGGGCGCTAAACAATGGCATACTGGTATAAAAACTGTCCGTGTATACATGATACCCCTTGTGTAGGAAAGGGCCAATTAAATCCCACACAATCTTACCAGTGGTACCAATATTTGGAGGGCACCCTGGTGGATTGAATTCACTGTCTTTACCCTCGTAGATCTTAAATTCACATGTGTAGCCAGTAGAGCTTTCACATAACTTGTAGATCTTTACCCCGTATTTTGCACTTTTTGAGGGTATGAATTGGCGGAATGAGAGACGCCCTTTGAAATTCATTAGCGATTCATCCACTGCTAAATTTTGTTCAGGGGTATATGCTCCTAAAAAGGAGGAATTAAGAAAATTTAGCAAAGGCCTTCATTTATACAGCCGGTCACGACTTCTGTCGCTGGAAGGGGGTGCCTGTAGGTTGTCACTAAAGTGGAGAAATCGCATAAGTATTTCATACCTGCTGCGTGACATAATGGCAGAAAAAATGGGGGTGGCATGTATAGGGCTTGATGCCCAATATGACCTAATAGAGGTTTTTTTTATAATTCCCATGTTAAGGGTGAGGCCCAGAATTTTTTTTTATTTCCGTTGCATTTGTGGGATTCCACAACCTGGCATAAGGTGACGAAGGCTTATTGGCAATGTACTGCCTGGCATACAAATTTGTTTCCTGCACAAAATGTTCCAAAACTTGGTCCGTAATAAAAATATTAAAATAATTTAGTGGTGAAAAATTACTGACATTGGGACTTATGCCAGGAGTAGCAATAAAGTCATTTATGGTGGGAGAAAATAGACTTGTGGGTTCCCACACTAAATCGGTTTGTTGGGGTTGTGCAATGTCAGAGACTGCACTTTGAACGGACGTTGTGGCAACTGCGCCGTCTCCCATATCACTGGTGCTGGGTCTCATATCCGTAGAATCCCTTGAAGCGACACATTCGCTGTCGCTTTCAAGTAAAAGCTCAACTTCAGATGCAGAATCCGTATCGGAGCATAGCATCTAATAGGCTTCCTCAACGCTGTATCTTCTGGCAGCCATAATGATTATACAGTCTAAACCGCAAATAATAAACGTAACTAGCGGTTTCAATTTTTTTATCAACTAATCACACTAAAGGAATTAAACTTTATTTTTATTTTTTTTTTAAGTTTTTTTTTTTTAAAAAACCTAAACCTAAACCCTACGCCTAACACGAACTGTAAACCTAAGCCCAGAACAGAACCCTACGCCGTCTAACAGCGTACACGCTGTCTAACAGCGTACCCTAAAAAGAAAGTCGTTTATAGTACGATTCTTAGTATATACAGTAAATATATTTATATTTATATATATATGTATATACTATATACTATAAAATACTGAAAAAATGATTTTATTTTTTTTGAAACTGTGTGAGGAACAAGTGATTTTGTGAGGGGACACTGACACACTTGTATCTGTTTCTCTCCACAGCTAGAACAGAGTGAGGAGAAACAGATACATGTGTTTACTTTTATTTTACAGTAGTGATCACTATGATTGGATCTCATAGTGATCACAAAAGATCAGGAACCAATACTATTGGCTCCTGATCACTGCTCTAAGAACAGAGCTGCTAGCAACAGCTCGTTCTTAGAGCAGGAGCTGTCATTTAGACACTCCCGGCGGCTCTGTACACAGTAACAGCATGTGACCGCTGTGATTGGCTGTCACAGCGGTCACATGCTGTTACGACGAAATCGGCAGGTCCTGATGGCTGCACTAAGAACCGGACCTGTTACTTACAGCCGGTTTTTAGTGCAGACTTGACCAGGGTGGCGTTAAACCCACTCTACTACAGCGACGCCAAAAGGCGTCGTTGTAGACTGAGTACATGCACCGCCCGACGTCAAAAGACGGTGGGCGGTCGTTAAGGGGATAAAGAAACACTCTACCTAGAAACCAATAAGAAAAAACTCAGGTCCTAACAGTGGTGTATATAGAGGGAGCCCCAAAACCAAGATCAACTTGGGCTCTGCATTTTGCCATCCAGGACAGAGGGGCCTTGTGTTTGTTGCCCTTTCTGTGACTGTTGGGCCAATTATCTACTCTGGACTTGATATAACACAGTGGACCAACACCAGCAGATGACATGGCTCCCCAAACCATCACTGACTGCGGAAACTTCACACTGGACCGCAAGCAACTTGGATTGATACCTCTCCACTCTTCCTCCAGACTCTGGAACCTTGATTTCCAAATGAAATGCAAAATGTACTTTATCTGAATGCAGGACTTTGGACCACTGAGCAACAGTGTAGGTCCACTGTTATATCAAGTCCAGAGTCAGCGCAGCGTCTAGCAGGACATTTTCGAGCACTTCATGCTTCCCTCTGCTGACAAGCTTTATGGAGATGCTGATTTCATTTTCCAGCAGGACTCGGCACCTGCCCACACTGCCAAAACTACCAATACCTGGTGTAATAACCTCAGCATTACTGTGCTTGATTGGCAAGCAAACTCGCCGACCTAAACCCCAAAGAGAATCTATAGGGTATTGTCAAGAGGAAGATGAGTCCCCAGACCCAACAATGCAGATGAGCTGAAGGCTACTATCAAAGCAACCTGGGCTTCCATAACACCTCAGCAGTGCCACAGGCTGATCGTCTCCATGGCACGCCACATTGATAACACCTCAGCAGTGCCACAGGCTGACCGCCTCCATGCCACGCCACATTGATAACACCTCAGCAGTGCCACAGGCTAATCGCCTCCATGCCACGCCGCATTGATAACACCTCAGCAGTGCCACAGGCTAATCGCCTCCATGGAGCCCCGACCAAGTATTGAGGGCAGATACTGTACATACTTTTCAGTAGGACAACATTTCGGCATTAAAAATCATTTTTGAAATTGGGCTTATATAATATTCTAATTTTCTGAGAGACTAAACTTTGAGTTTTCATTAACTGTTACCATAATCATCAACATTAACCTCTTCCCGTGCTGCGCCACAACTGTACGTCCTGGAGAGGGCTTGCTTCCCGCACGAGGACGTACAGTTGCGGAGCGGTTCCCGGCGCATACTGTCCTAATGGACAGTGTCCGGGAACCGGGAGGTCAGCTGTCCCCAACAGCTGACACTCCAGTCTTGCCGGTCAGCAAACCATCGCCGCTGATTTAGAAAATGAACCCCATAAATGCAGCGACTGATTGCAATCGCCGCATTTAAGGGGTTTGAAGCACATCGGCAGCCCCCACAAAGTGGGCACAACATTTGAACCATCCGCTGTGCATTAACCCGTTTGCGCACTATAATTTAATTGCATGTCATGGTGCGGGGGTTGATGTAAGGAGCGGGCTCACGTGCTGAGCCCGCTCCGTACGCTGCGGGTGTCATCTGTGTATTACAGCTGACACCCGGGACTAACGGACAGGTTACAGAAGCCTGTAAAAATAACAATATACTTGCAGTATATTGTACCAGCGATCCAATAATCGCTGGTTCAAGTCCTCCAAGGGGACTAATAAAACGTGTAGAAGAATGAAAGTTATTAGTAGTGAAAAAAAAAAAAATGTAAAGTTAAAAAATATATATTTTCCCATTTTTCTTCTAAAGTAATGTAAAAAAAAATAAACAAAATTGGTATCGCTACGTCCGTAAAAGGCCGAACTATTACAATATACCATTATTTAACTCGCACGGCGAACACCGTAAAAAACTTAAATCATTTAAACCGCCAAAATCGCTTTTATTTTTGTCACCTTAGCTCTCCAAAAAAAATGTAATACAACTTTTTGATCACTTTTTATGTACAAAAAATGGTACCAATAAAAACTACAGCTCGTCCCGCAAAAAATAAGACCATGCTGAAAATAGATCACTCTGTGTGTGTAATGAATCTATATAATATCTGAGAGACACTTTTTGAATTGAATTACTGAAATAAATTAACTTTTTGATGATATTCTAAATCATTGAGGACGAGTATATATAGCCCATTGCTCCCTTCCAGAATAGCAGCCGCTTCCACTGTAAAAGACCTGCAAACAACCTGGGATCAATATCTGCTCAAATACCACGCCAAGCCTTGTTTACTCTTACACTTATTACTGACTATAATAATAATGCTTGACCCCGTGCAGCCGCCCCCCTAAAGGTATCTGCAATGAGTCCTGATTTCACTATACACAACACATATTGTTCTCCTCTGGGAAAATAAGGCTTCATAGGAATCTAATTTTTGTTTATATACTGTAGAGTCGGACATGATAACTTGTACCCTTTGACCCTTTTACCGCAATGGGTTTCTGGATATTTTGCACCTCTGGTAACCATGACAAATTTCACACTTCTGAGATGTACAAATAACCTAAATTATAAAATAAAAAAAATGATGTTATACCATTATATCTGTTCATTTTCTAGAAGTAGACACCAGGCACATTGTTAAAATACAACCCAGCACTTTAAACTCTCGTACACCTTCATGCAATTTTGCATCAAAGTCATTATTATTTTTTTTAATTTCTAAATTTTCTAAATTTTTAACTTCCACTTGACATAGGACGTAGATGTACATCATAGTCGGGAGGAGGGGAGTATGGATTGGACTCACAAGTGATAGTCTTCCAGTAAATTGTGCAAGCGATCTAACATTAAAAAAAAATTTGAAACAATTTTTTTATGAATATAGGAAAAAATAGTAAAAGTTAAAAAAAATATGTGTTCCATTTTTTTCCTAAAATAATTTAAACAATACAAAAATACACATAATTATTATAACCGCGCTCGTACTGATCCAAACTATCCACACATGGGGAACGCCATAAACAAAAACAAACCAAAAAAAACACCAGAATTGCTGTTTTTTGGGTCAGCTCCCAAAAAACTGGAATAAAATGTGATCAAAAAGTCATATATATCAATAAAAACTACAGCTCACCCTGCAAAAAAAACAAGCCCTCACACTGCTCCATCAGAGGGAAAATAAAAAGGTATAGATCTCAGAATATGACGATCCAAAACAATTTTTAACAAATTGCTTTTATTTTGTAAAAGTAGTAAAACATAAAAAAAATATATATAAATTTCATATCGCCCTAATGGTACTGAGCCGCAGAATAGAGTCAACATGTCCTTTTTTTTTACCGTACGGTGAACGCCGTAAACAGGGGAGTAGCTAAAGGCTCATGGGCCCCGATGCAAAGATTCTTATTGGGCCCCCCAAACTTCTAATGGCCGACAACTTACAGCTTTCAGCTGCATCTCTGAGTCTCCTAAATGACCCAACGATGCAGCACTAGCAGCCAGGGGCATCACTAAGGTCTTGAAACGCCAGAGGAAATAGCCCCAATACATATACCCCCCAAACAAAAATGTGTGTGCATGTATATATATGTGTATATAGGAGACAGCAGATCTATAGCACTATGACCCTATAACTATGGATAGGATTAGATACAGGGGCTCAGCAGACAGTATTACACATGATAGGATTAGATATCAGGCTCAGCAGACAGTATCACAAATGATAGTATTAGATACAGTGGCTCAGCAGACAGTATCACACATGATAGGATTAGATATCAGGCCCAGCAGACAGTTTTACACATGATGGGATTAGATACAGTGGCTCAGCAGACAGTATCACACATTATAGCATACCTCCCAACTTTCAAGTATCACAAAGAGGTAAAAAAAAAAATATTTAAAGCCACGCCTCTAATCCCACCCAATGTCCTATTTTTTTATTTTATGGGCTATGGTCCTATACTTTATAATGGGAACACGGTCCGCAAATGCGGATGACTGTCCGCAGACGTCCGTGGCCGGCCGTGCCCGTAATCACAGATTGTGATTACGGGCACGGTCGTGTGCATGGGGCCTCAGTCATAATAAAGAGCACAACTAACACCTTTTATAAGTGATCACACGAGAGGGATAGTAAAAAGAAGAGTACGGGCACAACTGAAGTTGAATTCAAAAACAATTAAAGTAAGGGCCTGTTCACATCAGCATTGGCTTTCCGTTCCGGGGTCCGGGGTCCGCAACGGAAAGTCAAACTGAAATCACAGTTTCCGTTTCCGTCACCATTAGCGCAGTCGACTGCGGAATGGTGACGAATGGAAACCATTAGCAATATTTCCGTCACCATTGATATCAATGGTGACTGAAACGGAATCTGTGGTTTCAGTTTGACTTTCTGTTGCGGGGTTCACCCGACGGAAACCTCCGACGGAACCCCGGAACGGAAAGCCAACGCTGATGTGAACAGGCCTTAAGGCTTCTTTCACACTAGCGTTTCTATACGTTTACTGTTAGAGGAAGAGAGGACCGATACGTTAAACGGAAAGCAACGGCTCCATTAGAATTACCACTGCTTTCAATGGTAATTCTTTTGTATCAGTTGCTTTCCGTTTGTCTCCATTTGCTAAGTTTACGTTTTTTTTTTAAAGCAAACAAAAGTGCAGTCTGCCAAACTTTTATTTCCGTTAAAAAGAACGGAAGCCTAGCGAACGGAGACAAACGGAAAGCAACTGATACAAAAGAATTACCATTGAAAGCAATGGTAATTCTAATGGAACCGTTGCTTTCCATTTAACGTATCGATCCTCTCTTCCTCTGACGGAAGAGAGGTAAATGTATATTAATGCTAGTGTGAACTTAGCCTAATACAACTAAGATATTAATAATATAAAAAAAATTAAAAAAACCTTGCTGCGCTTTGAAGCAGCGACCTTCCTAATGTAAGGCAGCCAAGCTGACCACTGCACTTTAGAAGCTGTCATATTCAACACCTGCGAAAGAGTAGTGGTTGAGGGTCCATTCAATAACAACAGGCACTATCTTAGTCTATCCTGCCGGCAACGTCTGTGTATCTGCTGTGTGTGGGTGGTGACTGGTGAGAGACTCACAGTCAGACTGGCTGCCGCCGCATGCAGTGTGCACTGGGAGTGACTGGGAGCCTCACCAGTCACAGCCCCGCTAGTAGCCTTCCCACGCTAATTAAGCACAGGAAAGCTACAAGCGGGGCTGTGGCTGGTGAGTCGGACACTCAATCCACCCGCACCCCCCTGCCTGGTCTCTGGACATGAGGTCAGGACCAGGTGACTCACACGTTACTGGTCCAGGCACCGACCCAATGACGGTCTGTGTGTCTCTGACTGAGGTCACCCCAGTCAGAGACTGTTGGCAACCCTGCTCCCCGGACACAACGCTACTTTAAGCGCTGTGCTCGGTGAAGCCATTGAAAGTACTGTCCATATATGGACAGAGACGTCAGTGGCTAATCCTTGAGCGGAATCCCCGTTGCCGACTCCGGCCGGGGATTCCGCTCATAAATGGACAGTACCGTCAAGGGCTTCCCCGAGCACAGCGCTTAAAGTAGCACTGTGGCGGGGAGCCCTCGGTGAGCGGAGGAGCTCCCTCTGCTCCTCCGCTATGAACCAATTCTGAAGCAGGGAGTTGATGGTTCCCAGCCTCAGAATTATTTTGACAGCGGGACATACGCCCCGCCGCCCGGGACAGCGGGACACTGCCAGGAATCCAGGACTGTGGGACACTGCCCGGAATCCGGGACTGTCCCGCTGAATCCGGGACAGTTGGGAGGTATGTTATAGTATTAGATACAGTGGCTCAGCAGACAGTATCACACATGATAAGATTAGATACAGTGGCTCAGCAGACAGTATCACACATGATTGGATTACATAAAGTGGATCAGCAGACAGTATCACACATTATAGGATCAGAAATAGGGCCCAGCTCGCTGACATTGCGGCTCCAGTGCTGGACCCAGGAAAGGTAAGAATAATAATTGTTTTGCTTTTTTATGTGTTACTAATTATTGTTGTGTGTATTTTTTATTATCAATAAATGTATAACGAGGGTTGTATGGGGGATTTTTATTTCAATCAAATATTTTTTCTATGTCTTTGTCTTTTTCTAAACTTTATTACTACTGCCTTATTAATAACTGCTGGCTGATTGACAACGTCCATTACTAAGGCGGGGCTTAGTGTTAGCTGGTGCAGAGGCTATCACTAAACCCCATTATTAACCCAGTACCCACTGCCACCAGGGGTACTGGGAAGAGCTGGGTATGAGCGCTGCACCCCCTTCAAAACAGCTGATTGTCGGGGGTCCCAGGAGTCAGACCCCGACCTATCATCTCCAGCAGACAATAATATTAAACTTACTCTACTCTTCGGCCGCAGCGTTGTGACGTCAGAACCTCCATTGTGTTCCGGAACCAGGAAGGTAACTACTGTCAGTTACTATAGTAATGGGGGCCCGTGTAGTTTATTACGCAGACCCCAGTTACTATAGTAACTTTTCATTGAAGTGGTACAGGAGGCCGCGGGCCCCCCTGGCTTTGGTGCCCAGTCGCAATTGCGACCCCTATAGTTACGCCACTGGCCGTAAATAACGAAATCCAAAAACAATGGAGAATTGCTGATTTTTTTAAAATTCAACCCCAGTAAATTATATAGTATATTAAAAGCCATCATATGGCTATGCTGACGTAAAAATAAAACAGTTATTGTTTTTAGAAGGCAGGAAGGAAAAAAATAAAATGAAAAAAATAAATGTGGGCTGGATGGGCTATTTGTCAACTTTCAAATGACCTTAAAATAGCGGCTCTAGCCATGATTATGAGCTCATTCGAGATTTTCTAGTCCGTATATAAAGGTCACGTCCTTGGTTAGAAAAATGGATCCCTGCTAGAATGTGAGACTCAAGTCCTTTAGAGATACCTAAACACTATGTGCACTTTTGCAAGCTTTTTTTTTTATTATTGAATCAATCTTTTAGGTGATATTAAACCGTTTTTAAAATTATTTTTATAACAAAAAGTTGTATCAGAAAAACAACGCAACATTTTTATAACAGTCAATTTAAAAATGTTTTAAAATGACCAAAAACATTGATATAATTAAGAAAACAAAGCTGGCAGAAGTGTATATACCCTTTAAACTGTGGCACTTGATAATGTTATGTTGTACATTGCTGAAGCAAAGTGAGCCCCTGCTATACTTATTACTTATACTATGTCTTTGCCTTATACACTAATAAGAGAAAATAAACCATTTAGAGAGTACATATCATTACAAAAAAAAAAAAACTCAAGGGGGCTTTGCTGTAGATGTTATGCAAGGGAAAAATTTTGCTGTAGTTTTTGTGTGGGGAGGGAGGCTTGACTGTTTTGATCGTTTAGGGTATATTCACATGTAGCGGTTGAGGTGCAGTTAAAAAAAATGCATCAAAACCGCTTCTAAAAAAACACAAGCGGTTTTATCGTGATTTGCGGTGGTTTTGTGATGCACTAATTGGCCGCATGTGTTGTTTCATATACGGTTTTTAACCACACTTCAACCGCTAAATGTGCATTTTATATTTGACTACAGACTGTAAAGGTTGTTTCATTTTAAACAACTTTTTAATTTGTTTATATTAAAAAAAAAATCGTACTTTTCAGATACAGCTTCTATGTATTCTGTGTAGATAGAAGCTGTATCTTCCCATCAAAGCCGAATCTGTCAGGTCTGCAGGACTGACAGCTTAGACGAACGCTGGTCCTCCGTGTCTCTGACACTCAGGATCCTGCTAATAACAATTACATCTAAGTTTGTGAACGCTCGATCATCGGCTAATTGGCTTGTTTACATGGTCAATAAAATGGTCGCTAGTCGGCATCACATCTCCCTGTGTGATCATAGCTCGGAGTGGAGATCGACCTGCTGTCTCATGGATCAGCACTTTTTTTAATGGCCCTTGTTGGGTCGTGTATAAGGACACTGAAGTAATGTATTAATTGAAGGGGTTTCTGTGTTTTGTTTTTTTTATAAATCTTGTATGTGCTTAAATTGCATATAATACACTAACGTTGCTCTCTCTTGGCTATTCCACCACTGATGGTTTTCTGGGTCCCCTGATGCTCCTTTATCTATAATCTGGGGTCATCTCTGTTGTCTATAACAATGTTGCATCACTCTGTGGTAATGTGGGATTGTTATGGACCATACTCAATGGCACTAGCTTATAAAAAGAAGCATCAGGGGACCCAGAATACCATCAGTGGTGGAACAGTCAAGAATTGGCAACGTAAGTGTATGAGTCTGACAACGTTCCTATGTTTTTATGTTCTGTTAATATGAGCTTTAACAAAAACGTGTGATCTCAGCATGAAAACATCACCACCAGCTGCCGTCGTCTTTTGATTAATTAAAGCCCAGTTACCCCTGCTGCAATTATACAGCAGGTGGAGGTAAATAGGTTAAGAATAGGCCGCTCCTTATGGGCCAGTGCATTTTCCTTCCCCCAGGCTAAAATTTGCCAGCCAGGCCCTGTATACAGTGATCAGAGCTTTCTGCTTCTGGCTCAGAACACTGTATAACTCCCAAAGCCGGTGGCACATGAAACAACTGATCAATGGGGTATGGGTATCGGACCCCCACGATCATACTGTATACTGATAACCAGTGGCGTAACTACCGCCGTAGCAGCCATAGCGGCTGCTACAGTGCTCGCGGCACGATGGGGCCCGTGTCGATCGCCGGCACAGGCCCCCCCATGCCCAGTGGCACTGCTAGCAGCCATAGCGGCGCCACCGAGCAAGGGGGGGGCGTACTAGCTATGGTTACTACAGCAGTAGTGAAGGCACACTCAATAGTATCTGCGTGCTTAGGACGCAAATACTATTTTCACTATGGCAGAGCAGTGAGGTATCTCCCTGCTCTGCCATTTACTAGGCTACAGGCCGCGTTCGGCCTGCACCCTGTCAGGCCGGCGTGATGACGTCACTGGATCACGCCGGGCTGAGCAAGGATCCCGTCGCCATTGAGGATGCCGTGGAGCAGCTCCATTCGTCCCGGGAATGTGGCCTAGGGGTGGTATCTACAAGGGGAGGTGGGGGTGCCTTTTATAATGGGTGGGCTGTATGTCACTATCTACAAGGGGGAGGTGGGTCACAATCTTTTGGGGGGCTGTATGGCACTATCTACAAGGGGGAGATGGAGGCACTATCTACGGAGGGACTGTATGGAACTGTCTACAGGAGGCTGTATGGCACTGTCTACAAGGGGGAGGTGGGGGGTCACTATCTACAAGGGGGAGGTGGGGGCACTATCTACGGGGGCACTTTCTACAGGCGGGCTGTATGGCAGTATCTACAAGGGGAGGTGGGGGCACTATGTAAAAGGGCAATCTGTATGGCACTGTCTACAAGGGGGGAGGGACACTATCTATGGGGGAAGGGTGGCACTATGTACACGGGGAGGGTGACACTATCTACAGGGGGCTGTATAGCACTGTCTACAGAGGGGGGCTGTATGGCACAATCTATATGGGAAGCTGTATGATGGAATCTACAGGGGGGCTGTATGGCACAATCTAGAGAGGTGGGTCTGTATGGCACTATCTACAGTGTGGCACTATCTACAAGAGATGGCTGTGTGTGGCACCCAGGGGAGGAGGAGTCCAGACAAAATTTTGCAATGGGGCTCAGTCTTTCCTAGTTACGCCCCTGCTCACGACCTATCCTGTGGATAGATCACCAGAATGAAAACACCCCATGACCAGAAAACCCATTTAATGCTAAATTAATGACCAGGATAGGCACACTTTAATATAAAACTGTATTAGGCTCTGTTCACATCTGCGTTGGTGGCTCTGTTAGGGGCCTCCGTCACAGATTCCGTTATTTTTACCGAACAAAACAGGGCAGCATGCTGCGCTATTTTGTCAGGGAAAAATGCAGAAAACCATGATGACCAACCCATTAAAGTCAAGGGGTTCCATCGGGTGCCGTTGGTTTCTGTAAAGCCAAGGATCCGGCGCTTCCGGTATTTCCATTGGTTTGCTCCTATGAGCAAAACAACGGAACTCGGAACGCAGATATTAACACAGCCTTACATTTAGTCGTAGCCCCATGTTGATTATTAAATTATAAGTGTTATTAACTTTTCTGCTGCTATCAATTTCCACATGAACATTAAAACCCAATAACTGAATTGGTTAAATAACATTAGAGATAATCTCGGCTGCCAGTGTGAGAAGCGTCGATGTATCTAATATTAGAGAATTATCCACATAGATGGGAGCAAATAATTATCCTAATGACATTTCTCATTTCAGGCTGTGGCTGTGTGCTGTGCCCATATTAATCATTATTTTACGTTACACATTGAGTTTTACTAGGAATAGTGTGGAATATATATATTCACATATATATACACATATATAGTATATGTAGTTCCTTTATACACTATCAGAACCACTAAAGGGAGTGATCTGAGAGATCAGTGAGGGTGTAACTACCACAGCACCAAGCATAGCAGTTACTGTGGGGCCTAGCAGCTGAGGGGGCCGACCTTGGCTCAAAAATGGCCACAGATAAACTTACCAGTCCAATAAATATAAAGAAAGAAGTAGGCAAGCCAGAGGCCTAATCTAAAGGTTCTGGGCCCAAATTCAAAATCTGTAACAGGGCCCCAACTTATCATGTGCCATTTATAATACTTATTATGTGGTAAAGGAACGTTTAAACCCCCTCAAAACACCCGGGCCCCGATGCAACTGCTACCTCTACACCCCCAATAACTACACTCCTTGTCCCAGAAACTGATTAGGTATTTCTCCACTGTTAAAGGAGCCTCAGAGGTGAAGGACACTTAGTGATACCGTGTTATTGCTACTGGAGAAGGAGAGGAAGCAGATAATGAAATGTAAAGCACCGCAATGCCATAGAAGGGAGGAAAAGGCCTAAGGCAATTATAACCTTTCCATTTCCTCAATTGCTGCAGATGGTGGGCATGGTAGAGTGAAGCCCATTCCAAGTTTTTTTTTACGGGGCCCCATAATTACCTGTTGTGCCCTTGAAGAGCAGCATCTAGAAAACGACTTCCTCAGAGCTTCCTGCAGGTCTCCTATCTTTTATATGCTTTCTTCCGCGGCCTATTATAGTCTATGGCCAAATCTGAAGCCTACTGGAAAAAACTAAAACAAAAAGTAGACTAGGAGGTGCTGTGCCCAAACGTTCTAGCAAAAGTGGGGGGTCACGTTGGTCAGGCCTACTAGCGGTATGCCACCAATTTCTATGCTGAAAAAACCCTTTATGTAAAATTATTATTATAAAACTTGACATAGAATGTGGTGAAGAATATATGGACTAATCTATATGCTGCAGATGAGTTTGGCATTTAGCACAACTCATTATGACGTGGTATCTATTCTTTTACATTAGACTGCAGGTAAAACTACTGTATTGAAGTTAATGAGCCAGAAAAACAATGTACATCCTAATGGTTACATGACATAGTGAGCACCGCTACATTTAACATTAAAAGATAAAAATAAATAGCAAAATGAATGTACCACACATTCTCTATTAAGCGTCCTATTAAATACTGTCCTAAACTTTCGCCAATATCTGGTGAGCGCTGCTTAGTGCTGTTGATCAGTGACCCTAAGATTAATTAACCCTAATCAATGCACTGTAATCAGTCCAACATCGTATTGATCCCTTCCTCATATGAGCTGCATTTTGAAAAGGTTTCCTATTGACAGATGATAAACGGTTTGACTTTTGGAACAAGTCTAATGTGCAATAAGCTTATCTCGCCTCTCCTGCTATCTTGCCAGGTAGGAGACAGCCACATGGTCGGAGATGAATTAGAGATTTAGGGCAACTTTTTTCTCACAATGAGTTTCTTTTTTAAGACAAGCTCTGTAATTGTCAGATGGTTACGGCAGAAGTCTGGACTAGATTCTAACTCCATAGGCTGCAAGATTTTTTTTTTAGTACTGCAGAGGTCTTCTTAAAAAGACATGCACGCTAGTGGAGTAATAGAAAGTTTTCTTAGTTTCAAGTTGGGTATACCTTTTTAAAGACCATACTGTATTCCTTTAAATGAAATGAAATCGCAAAGTTAGAATAATACATAAAAAGTAATCTGGATAAACATGTCTAACGATGCTGGTACTTGGGTCTGGAATCCAATAGGCGAGGCAATGACACGGTTCAAAATAATAGTCAGGGGTAATGCAGATTTCGTAGCACTTTAGGAGTAGCAGTTTAAGGAGTTGTTCATCAAGGAGTTTTACTGCACCAAGTTAGATTGAAGAATAACTGTAATTTGGTTGCTGCAGGCTGACCTGGGGTGTGGAATCTAAGGTATCCCTTGTCTTTGCCCTGAACCCCCACAAGGGGGTAGAGCTTTTCTGCAAGGGGATTACGAGGTTGAGAGTCCTCAAAAGCTGGCTAGGCTGCAGGTGAAGGAGTGCAACGGAGAGAGGGATCAGACATGGTCAAATGTATGCAGAGTTCGATACACAGGAGAGAAATATCATCCATGGTCAGTCATATGCAGGATTTAATACACAGGGACGAGAGATCAGCCGTGGTCAGACGTATGCTGAGTTTTTTACACAGAAGAGCAATAGTGGTTAAGCACAGGGAGGCTCAATTACTCTCAAGCCAGAATGCAGGGACCACAACTCTGTGGGTAAACATAGGGCAGCAAATACTATGATTAGCCGCATGCCAGGTGCAATCCATAACTTATCATCGAGAGCAGCAAACACGTTTCTGGGACAAAGCTAGAACAAGCAAGGCTCTCTGTAGCAGAGTGGTGAAGGTGGCAAAGCTGCAAAAGAGTCCAGAGTTCAAGTCCAAAGCTAGAACAAGCAAGGCTCTCTGTGGCAGAGTGGTGAAGGTGGCAAAGCTGCAAAAGAGTCCAGAGTTCAAGTCCAAAGCTAGAACAAGCAAGGCTCTCTGTGGCAGAGTGGTGAAGGTGGCAAAGCTGCAAAAGAGTCCAGAGTTCAAGTCCAAAGCTAGAACAAGCAAGGCTCTCTGTGGCAGAGTGGTGAAGGTGGCAAAGCTGCAAAAGAGTCCAGAGTTCAAGTCCAAAGCTAGAACAAGCAAGGCTCTCTGTGGCAGAGTGGTGAAGGTGGCAAAGCTGCAAAAGAGTCCAGAGTTCAAGTCCAAAGCTAGAACAAGCAAGGCTCTCTGTGGCAGAGTGGTGAAGGTGGCAAAGCTGCAAAAGAGTCCAGAGTTCAAGTCCAGCTACTGACACCTATAAGATATAATTGTTTTTTGGAAGGTTAGGTAACAAATAATATCGACACCTCCACTTGAACCTTTTTTTATATCGTCTTGAAAGGTAAATCTACCGAGTTATGCAGTGATATAGCAGCAGGAATATTAAATTAGAAAAGGTTCTGTTCAGACTTGCCATTCCATCGGGTTTCCGGTGTTCTCGATGATTGCCGGCAATCTTATTCTTGCCAGCAAAAAAATAGAGATTCAACTGAAATTTGATAGACCCTGTTATACTGTAATTAGATTCATCAAGATTCGCTGGGATCCATTTCAAAACCAGTGATTATACAGGCCATTGCTCTGTTAAAAGCAGAAGCCATTATGGTATGTGAGCAGAAGCAGGTTGCTCCATTCAGGAATCTAAATTAGAAAAGCTGTTTTAAGCCCCTGTGTATAACATTATTGCTTCTCACAACTTTTCCCAATGGATATAACTAAGATATGAACAAACAATTATTTTTTTTTTACTTGACAGAAGAGGAGATCTCAATCAAGTTTATTTTATAATTTTTCTATTTTTCCCATTATAACAGATTCTATGTTTCCAAAAGGTGACAACCACTAATGGTAGCCATTCTATTACCCAGGCATTCATGGGACAAGCAGTATCTTTTTAAGGTGCAATAAAATTATGACTTTCCTATAAGACCTTCCCAGTGATGGCCCAAAATATCACTTTACTGCCAAGAAGCTTCCAATAATTTAGGATGTTTTGGCTCACAATGTTCTAAACCAATGGGTGATTCCATGTTAATACTTAATTTATGGTGATGAATTAGGAAGAAAGTGTTTTAGGGATTTAAATAACACCAAAGAGAAAATCCCCGTGTCATGTTCCACCCCCTCAGTCTCTGCACACAGTATATGAGTTTTTACCAGCGTGCCTTCAAAGATAAAGTCCACCTTTTAACACCGGCTGATTTTTAGGTCCAAACTACTCTGCAGTATAATTTCTTAATATACTTTGGACCTATTTAAACACAACAAAATGATGTTCAAAGGTAAACATTCACTTTAAGTTAGAGATGGACCCTTACCTACAGTGCCTCTGTTCACTACCTCTGTAGCCAACTCAATGTCAAAAGATTTTTGATAGTTTATAGATTTTACTAGTGGTCATTTCCAAATATGGGCCATTTCCCCAACCGGAAGATATAACATAGTATCAGAATGGTGCATTTTAGTGAATTATTTTTGTGCATGGGGCTTTTTTTTCCCATAAAATTGTTTCTTCCATAGGATAGGAGATACATGTGTGATCGCTGGGGGTCCGACCGCTGGGACCCCCAGCGATAAAGAGGATGGGGGAATAAAAGTCCCAATAAGAGCTCCATGAGAAGCATGGGACTTCCAGAGTCTGTGTCCGGCTTGTGTGTCCGGCAGCTCCATAGAAATAAATTGAGCACCTGTCGCGGGGGAGGTGGGGGGCGCTATCTACAAGTGGGTGTGACACTATCCACATGGGAGGCTGTATAGCACAATCAACAGGGGAGGTGTATGGCCCTATCTACAGAGCATAGCAGAATCTACAAGAGGGGGCTGTCTTTTAAGCCACACCCCTAATCCCACTCAAACCCCGTCTATACACACCTGGTTCAGCCCACACAGTATCATGCTTCCATAGCTGCCACCATACAGTATAATGCCCTCATAGATGCACCCATACAATATAATGCCCATACAGATGTCCCATGCAGTATTCTGCCCATACAGATGCCCCCATACAGCATAATGTCCCATAGCTGTCCCATGCAGCATAATGCCCCCATAGCTGCCCCATACAGTATAATGTGCTGCATACAGTATAATGCCCACACAGATGCCCCCATACAGTATAATGCCCCCATAGCTACCCCATACTATATGTTGCCCCACACAGCTTAATGCTCCCAAAGCTGCCCCATACAGCATGCTGCCCCATACAGTAAAATGCCCCCAGAAGCTCTTATACAGTATAATGCCCCTTTAGTTGTCCCTAGTGCCAGTTCCCCTTGTAGATAGTGACAGTGTCCATGTAGATAGTGCCCATGTAGATAGCACCACAGTGTCCCCTGTAGATAGTGCCACAGTGTCCATGTAGACAGTACCACACCCCCTTTGAAGATAGCCAACCCCCCCTGTACATAGTGACATTGGGACCCCCTCTAGGAGCGGAATTCCCAGCTAGAGCATAGGCCGCGGATTCCGCTCCTTGAGCGGAATCCCCGCTGTCGACTCTGGCCGGGGATTCTGCACTAGGAGGAGCACCTAATGTCAATGTCCATATATGGACAGTGACCTCAGGGGTTTCCTCTAGGAGCGGAATCCCCGGCCTGATCATCGGCAACGGGGATTCTGCTCAAGGTGTAGCCACTGACATCACTGTCCATATATGGACAGTGACGTCAAGGGCTTCCTTTGAGCACAGCGGTTAAAGTAGCGCTGTGCTCGGGGAGTGTTCGGCGAGTGGGGGAGCTCCCTCTGTTACTCCACTCTGAACTAATTCTGAATCAGGGAGCTGATGGTTTCTGGCTTCAGAATTGGGTTTAATTGTATCTGCGTCCTGAGGACGCATATACAATTGACGGCGGCACATACGCCCGGTCGCCCGGGACAGCGGGACACCGCCCGTTATCCGGGACTGTCCCGCTGAATCTGGGATGGTTGGGAGGTATGATGTAATACATGGATGAGTTGGAACCTCAAGAGCAGAATCTGCTCATCCTGAGCAAGAGACCCCCCTCTCCATGATGGTGATATGGCTTAATATGCCATATGCAAAGGCAGGGCCAGATTAAGAAGGTCTTGGATATGGAGCAGTTAATTTATATGGGGGAAACCTACTAACTTGGGGACCTTCACCAACTCCAGAGAAAAATAATAACGTTACTTGCACATTTTAAGCTGTATGGTTGACAATATATACTGTAGCTTAAAACACATATCTCTTATCTTACACCAGAATTTTGAACTATAAAAACACCATTAACTACCGGGCTCCTACCTGCTACACTTTGGATCTTCCTTCAGCACAATATCACTGTTACCAGGCAGGGACATATTACATCTCTGGCTGGGTTCGCACCTGTGTTGGGTGATTCCATTGTTCTGCTCCATCAGAGAAGCAGAACAAGGAAATACCGGAAGCAACGGTTCCATTGCACCACGGACACCACCGGCAGCCAGCAGAACCCATTGACTTTAATGGTTTCCATCGGCTTTCTATAGGGGTGACCGTGGTTTTACCGGAAACAATAGTGCAGCATGCTGTGCTATTGTTTTCAGGAATCTCTGGCGGATCTGCTACGGAGGCTCCTAACAGCCTCCAATGCATATGTGAACAGAGCCTAATGCTGTCAAAAGCATTATGACTAAATGCATCCACATGTACTCAATTTTCTCCACTTTTTATTACATTATATAGAAATAATAATCCCATACAATACCAACATAATAACAAACAAACTAACATAATAATAACTTTCAATGTGCAAATAAGATCTATACAGCGCCTAAAAATAGTGTAATACAGCAACTATATAATACTGTCTAAAAGCAAGTGATGCTGAACTAATACCTACAGTACTCAAATAATACCTCCATACATAGTCCAAAAAATATCACCATGCCATGTGTAAATAATACCCCCAAACAAAGTACAAATAATATCACCATGCCATGTGTAAATAATACCCCCATACAAAGTCAAAATAATATCACCATGCCATGTGTAAATAATACCCCCAAACAGTGCTCCTAACAGAACATAAAATACACTAAGGACTTCTTTTAATTACACGCACAGGATAACACGTTACTATACCCTGTCTCTTAGGACCCATCCGCCGGCACTGCCATCTCCTCTTGTAGTCCTGTGCCTGACTTCTTTTAATTATTGCTTTCAAAAACGTACAAATATAAAGTATAAATATAAACCCAACTCCACCCCACTGACCTGTGACCCACCCACAGCCACAGAGAGAGAAGTGTTTATCCATAAACCCACATATGCAAACGTTTCTCTTCCAACACCCTCAATCTCTAAATATTTTCCTTATATAGTACAATCTCATTTATCGGTGGTCTTCATTTATAGACAGATGGACCTCTGACACACTATTGTATTGTTGCTTAGATCATTTACATAAAAAACAGAATTGATAACCCATCAGAGGTATGCAGGACAGCCTTTCCCAAAACTTTTAATTTGGGGCGGTTTACCTGATTTCTTCTTAGGGCATATTCAGACTTATTGGATTTTGCTACGGAATTCCTTTGTGGCCAGGTAGTGCCAAATTTTCGCCAATTCTGAACATGCCCTTATGGGGTCTGATCAGTTCTGTGGTGATCTGAGTAGAACCGTGTGACATAATACAGACCCTAAACTGCACTCATACACAGAATTCATACCTATTACATTCAGTGACTAACAGGTGACTTCTTTCCTGGGGCGTTCTCATTACATTTCTTCTTCATCCAGTCCAGGCCGCTGTGACGTTGTCTCCTGATGACTGCAGAGTTTGCTGCCGCGACATCTTTGACCCAGCACTTCTGCAAAATTAATTCAGACCCCAAAACTGGACCACTAATTTAATCCCAGACTAAACTTAAAGAGGACCTGTCACCATGTCCTAGCATACAACTCACATATATTGCCTTTAGCCCGCTCCCTCCCTGTTTCCAATGCTGTTTTTCTTTTTGTTCTGCTCCCCCCTGTTCCTAAGTAATGACGCTTCGTACTTTAGGCGCCCAATATGGTAATTCACTGTAGTTAGCCAATAAGGCATGAACTACAGTGAATCTCCCTGGGTGGAGCCATCTTCACAGCCTCTGACTCTGTCCAATCAGCGCAAAGTAGCTTATGACCAGCCTTGTCCAGTGACACCGCGCAGGGAGAAGTCTTCTAATGAAACGCATTTGTTCTAAGCTGCCTCGCGCTGGAAACAGAGAAGGAGCGGGGTAAAGGGAATATATGTAAGTGAGATGTTAGGACCGGGTGACAGGTCCTCTTTAAAAAATGAATTCTGTCCCCTAAATAAATTCAGAACCCCAAAAAGACACCTAAATATTAGATCCTCAGATTAGACCCCCGTATTTACCACTCACACGTCTCACACACAGACGGTACATATGCTCCACCACATAAGCACTAGATACACAAACACTAATTACAACATATCAATAAACAAGTATCCCACTGCACCCCATGTAGCCCCCTCCTCACACACTGCTGCCCATGTATACCCCCTCCCCACATACACTGCTCCCATGTACACCCCTCCTCACATACACTGCTCCCATGTACACCCCTCCTCACATACACTGCTCCCATGTACACCCCTACTCACATACACTGCTCCCCATGGATACCCCCTCCCCACACACTACTCCCCATGGATACCCCCTCCCCACATACACTGCTCCCATGTACACCCCTCCTCAAATACACTGCTCCCCATATACCCCCTCCTCACACACTGCTCCCCATGTATACCCCCTCCTCACACACAGCTCCCATGTACACCCTCCTCACATACACTGCTCCCATGTATACCCCCTCCTCACATACACTGCTCCCATGTATACCCCCTCCTCACATACACTGCTCCCATGTACCCCCCTCCTCACACACTGCTCCCCATGTATACCCCCTCCTCCCATACACTGCTCCCATGTACCCCCCTCCTCACACACTGCTCCCCATGTATACCCCCTCCTCACATACACTGCTCCCATGTACCCCCCTCCTCACACACTGCTCCCCATGTACCCCCCTCCTCACATACACTGCTCCCATGTACCCCCCTCCTCACACACTGCTCCCCATGTACCCCCCTCCTCACACACTGTTCCCATGTACCCCCCTCCTCACACACTGTTCCCATGTACCCCCCTCCTCACACACTGCTCTATCTCCTTTTCAGACCACGTATTACCTTCCACCTCCCTTTGCAGAATCCTTGTATCTTTTCTCCCTGCATAGAGATGCATTAGGAGTAAGACCCTCCCCTTTCTGAGGTCACCTGACCTCCACTCTACCTTCTATCACTGTACTATCCTCCTCAGTGGTTTAGGACATTTGTCATGTGACTATGATGTCACCAAATGTCCTACTCCTCTCCTAGTTGCTGTTTTGGCGTGATTTGCTCAAAATTGCGACAAAATTGTTTTAGAGACAATGCAGTTATGCACAATCAAAGTAAAGATGCAAAAAAATAAAAAATATGCCTGGGGCCCCCCGGAGCCAATCAGAGACTGTGGCCTGGAGCAGGTGCTCCAGGAGCACCAATGATAAACCGGCCCCGTGCAAAGGGGTTATCTTCGTCAGACAACCCCTCTTACAAAGAGATTTATCTTAAAGGGGTTGTTCACTACTAAACAACTGATGACCTATCCACAGGATAGGTCAGCAGTATATCATCGGCGTGGGTCCAAAACCAGAATCCTGCACCACTAAGCCGTTCCAGCTACCTCCGGGCACTGGATGTTATGGCCCATTATGCTACGTACGGAGCCGGAAGCAGTTGGCTCCGTACATAGCATAGCGGCCGTGCTGCCGAACTGCAGCTCTGCTTCTATTCACTTGAATACAGCACTGCTGCTCGGCAGCTATTCAGTGGCCGGAGCCAACTGCTTCCGGCATGTACGTGCGGTGCTCGGAGGCAAACGGAGCGGCTTAGCGGTGCGGGGTCCGGGTGTCGGACCCCCACAGATCATGTACTGATGACCTATCCTGTGAACAGATCATCTGTTGTCCAGTAGTAGACAACCCCTTTAAGGCCCTTACATTATACTGATAAGCGCATTTTAATTGTACAAGAAAATTGGATAAGAAGATTAAGTGCAATTTCTTAAAACAAAATTAGCAGTACGAGTCCTGAGATTAAATGAAGTCCACAATAAATCTGTTTACCTTTTCTAATAAGTAAATGAAGGAGCAGAGAATGCTGGATTAATGGAGACATCCTGCAAAGCATTCAAAGATTAGGGGAGCAGACTCTATCAGGAATGAAAGTGAGATCTAATATGCTATAAAATGTATTTCATGTAAATAATAAACTAAGAACACAATGTAATGGCAAATATGAAAGAGTCGTGTAAATACAGCGCAGCGGATAATTCTTTTTTTGTCATTTGAGTAAACAGGTAATAGGATAAATAGATTCCCAAGGGGCTATTTATTGAGCATTAGTTATGGCTCTTTCTTTCTGGATGATTAATTAAGCCAAACACTGCGGGGATTAGATATCAAAGGGAATTTGTCATTAAGCTTCTTTGCTGTTCCTTGGAGCCCTATTATGTATGTTACCTTATTCCGCACCATTGGACGAGAAGGAAAGCGTTTTGTTTTTTGTCAATGGAATTTTCCACTTTCCCAACCCATTGGTTTAGAAGTAAGTAATTAATCAGTATAGTTGCCCATACATGATAAAACATCAAAACTGTTTCTGCTTTCTTATTTAAAGCATGACACAAACTTTAAAGGGGTTGTCCGGCGACATAAAATAATCTAGCATTGGTTTTGTAATAGTATATATAATAACTTACTAATATTGTTCTTCTTTTGGAACTGTCCACCTCTCATTCAAGACGTGATTTGATGACACACCGAAAGGGGGAGACATCTCTTGATCACATGGGGCGGTGTCGGTGCGTCATAAAATCAGAAAAAACGACAGGACTTCCAGGTATATATGTGACAGCATCCTGAATCAGAGGGGGGCAGTTCCAAAAGAAGAAGTATATTAGTAAATTACTATATACAGTGAAGGAAATAAGTATTTGATCCCTTGCTGATTTTGTAGGTTTGCCCACTGTCAAAGACATGAACAGTCTAGAATTTTTAGGCTAGGTTAATTTTACCAGTCAGAGATAGATTATATTTAAAAAAAAAAAGAAAATCACATTGTCAAAATTATATATATTTATTTGCATTGTGCACAGAGAAATAAGTATTTGATCCCCTACCAACCATTAAGAGTTCAGCCTCCTCCAGACCAGTTACACGCTCCAAATCAACTTGGTGCCTGCATTAAAGACAGCTCTTACATGGTCACCTGTATAAAAGACTCCTGTCCACAGACTCAATGAATCAGTCTGACTCTAACCTCTACAACATGGGCAAGACCAAAGAGCTTTCTAAGGATGTCAGGGACAAGATCATAGACCTGCACAAGGCTGGAATGGGCTACAAAACCATAAGTAAGACGCTGGGTGAGAAGGAGACAACTGTTGGTGCAATAGTAAGAAAATGGAAGACATACAAAATGACTGTCAATCGACATCGATCTGGGGCTCCATGCAAAATCTCACCTCGTGGGGTATCCTTGATCCTGAGGAAGGTGAGAGCTCAGCCGAAAACTTCACGGGGGGAACTTGTTAATGATCTCAAGGCAGCTGGGACCACAGTCACCAAGAAAACCATTGGTAACACATTACGCCGTAATGGATTAAAATCCTGCAGTGCCCACAAGGTCCCCCTGCTCAAGAAGGCACATGTACAGGCCCGTCTGAAGTTTGCAAATGAACATCTGGATGATTCTGAGAGTGATTGGGAGAAGGTGCTGTGGTCAGATGAGACTAAAATTGAGCTCTTTGGCATTAACTCAACTCGCCGTTTTTGGAGGAAGAGAAATGCTGCCTATGACCCAAACAACACCGTCCCCACTGTCAAGCATGGAGGTGGAAACATTATGTATTGGGGGTGTTTCTCTGCTAAGGGCACAGGACTACTTCACCGCATCAATGGGAGAATGGAGGGAGCCATGTACCGTCAAATCCTGAGTGACAACCTCCTTCCCTCCACCAGGACATTAAAAATGGCTCGTGGCTGGGTCTTCCAGCACGACAATGACCCGAAACATACAGCCAAGGCAACAAAGGAGTGGCTCAAAAAGAAGCACATTAAGGTCATGGAGTGGCCTAGCCAGTCTCCAGACCTTAATCCCATCGAAAACTTATGGAGGGAGCTGAAGATCCGAGTTGCCAAGCGACAGCCTCGAAATCTTAATGATTTACAGATGATCTGTAAAGAGGAGTGGGCCAAAATTCCATCTAACATGTGTGCAAACCTCATCATCAACTACTAAAAATGTCTGACTGCTGTGCTTGCCAACAAGGGTTTTGCCACCAAGTATTAAGTCTTGTTTGCCAAAGGGATCAAATACTTATTTCTCTGTGCACAATGCAAATAAATATATATCATTTTGACAATGTTATTTTTTTTATTTTTTTTTTATATAATCTATCTCTCACTGGTAAAATTAACCTAGCCTAAGAATTCTAGACTGTTCATGTCTTTGACAGTGGGCAAACTAACAAAATCAGCAAGGGATCAAATACTTATTTCCTTCACTGTATACTATTACAAAACCAATGCTATATTGCTGGATAACCCCTTTAAACCTAAAGAGGTTCCAACCATCCAACGGCGACCCCTTGTTCTACTACAAGTCTATATTCCTGCTTTTCTACGAAGGCAAAAAGTGGAGCATGACCATGAATTCCTGCTAACATTGTGAGACCCATGAATAGGGTCAGACTGGCCCACGAGTCCCCCGGTGGGTCTAGGATCTGACAGAATAATGGGCCTCAAAGATCCAGCAGAAGACAACCTCATTTAGAACTGACTTTGGAGGTCTATTTCTTATGAGATAATTCACACTTAAGGTCCTCTTACATGGCCCGTTCAAGACACCTCGTTGATCGGCGCTCGCTTGCTCCTTTCACAAGGAGCTATGTATGGGGACAATTGCTTGTTACGCCGATCTCCCTGACGTGCTACCAACAACAATATTATTTTAGGCAGCTAAAACTATACGATCAGCCGATGAACGAGCTGATCGTCTGATCGCTGCCCTGTTTACACAGGGCAATTATCGGCACTGAGCGTTACATGAACGAGCGTTTGCCTGATTATTGGCCCGTGTAAAGAGCCTTTAACCTATTAGACCTTATTGATGATATCTCCAGCATGTTCATGGCAATAAAAAGTAGATGTATACATGATCTATATAGATGGAAGATAGGTTATATGAAAGAGGATTTGTCACTAGTTTATTAATGTCCTATCTCCTAACTTGTCTAATAGGCGCTATGATGCTGATAACTACAATGTAATTTGTTTAAAAAAACGTTTATTATTTGCAAAGTTATGAGCATTTTTCTAAATATGCTAATGTGGCTCTAATTGCCAAATAGGAGGTGACTCTTTCTTTTCACTCTGGGCGGTGTAATGTTTTCTGTATGACGCTGTCCAATCATCATACAGCTTCTCCCCCTTCCATGCCCAGCAACACCCGCGTGATCTTATAGTATACAGCTTCTATTCCCGACTGTGTATTCGACTGACGATATCTCTGGTTGTGTCATAGCTAGAACTGTGATTCTGGTGTCATATGAAAGATTAGAATCTCTTCTTTCTTATGTCACCAGAACCTGCTGTTCTGTAGGTGGTCCACAGCCTGAGAAATGGCTGTTTAAAGTGATCCCTCTCCCTCCATCCTCAGTCTCTCACACTGTGTGAAGCAGCTTCATGCTGATAGGACAGCGTCAGAAGCTGTCAGGTAGCGCCACCTGAGGAGAATCGCTGCTGTTACCTCCCTCTTGTCTAGTATAGCCTCATTTACATATTTAGAAAAAAGCTCATAACTTTTTAAATAATACACGTTTTGGGACACAATTTTCACTGGTATTATCAGTGTGACAGCGCCTATTAGATTAGCTAGGAGATAGGGCATTACTAAACTAGTGACAGAGCCTCTTTAATGAGCCAAAGGAATCCCAGTCAAAGATTGCCCGCTAAGAGAAGTAGCCCTGAACAGTTCTACACTGGCCATAAGGTAGAATGAGAAGGCTAGCCTTAGCAAGGGCTCCCCTGTCATACTGACCCCATTGCAGCCTATGGGGTATGCAGCCATAGGGGTATGAACCGTTTGTTACCTATCATGTTGGATGATTTTGACAATATTTTGTTTTATTTGGTACATCAAGCTCTCAGGTGGCCAGATTGCACATCTTCCTTCAGTCCCTTCTGGTTCAATGTCTGTGAAGAGTGCAATGCACATTAGATGTTAGCTCAGCTGTTAGGGGTTTGCTAATAACATAGTATAGTTTGTAAGATCAAAAAAAGACATACTTCCATCCAGTTCAGACTACTATTCTACAATGTTGATCCAGAGGAAGGCAATACTCCTATGAGGCAAAAGCCAATTTTCCTAATCTTAGGGGAAAATTCCTTCACGACTTCAATATGGCAATCTGAATAAATTCCTGGATCAACAACCCATCTACTATAATATAGCAAACATAATTTGTAATATTATTACACATAAGAAAGGCATCCAGGCTCCTTCTGATCTCTTTCAGTGAATTTACTATAAATCCATAACAACTTCCTCTGGCAGAGAGATCCATAGCGTCATTGCTCTTACAGTAAAGAACCCTCTTCTATGTTTGTGTAGAACCCTTCTTTCCTCTAGATGTAGAGAATGCCCGCTTTTTATAGTTACAGTCCTGGGTATACATAGATCAGGAGATAGATCTCTACATTGACCTTTCATATTTTTATGCATAGTTATTAGGTCACCCCTCAGCTGTATGTTTTCAAAATGAAATAACCCTAATTTTGATAATCTTTCTGGGCTTCTACCTTAGGCCCCATGCACACGACCATAAAATCGCCCATAATTACGGTCCGTAAATACGGGCCCATTCATTTCCATGGCCGACGGGCACCTTCCCGTATGTCTACGGGAGGGTGTCCATGCCGTAGAAACCTGCTGAAAAAAATAGGACATGACCTATTTTTTTATTTTACGGACCATGCTCCCATACTTTATAATGGGAGTACGGCTCGTAAAAACGTCCGGCTATCTGCGGCCGCCCATGCCCGTAATTATGGGTCGTAATTACGGGCATGGTCGTGTGCATGAAGCCTTACCACTCATCAGAAGCAGTGGTGGACATACCAATGGCCCCCCCTCGTAGCTAATGCCATACAGTCCCCCCTCTAGATAACGCCATACAGTCCCCCCTCTAGATAACGCCATACAGTCCCCCCTGTAGATAGCGCCATACAGTCCCCCTGTAGATAACGCCATACAGCCCCCTGTAGATAGAGCCATACAGTCCCCCTGTAGATAGCGCCATACAGCCCCCCTATAGATAGCGCCATACAGCCCCCCTGTAGATAGCGCCATACAGCCCCCCTGTAGGGAACGCCATACAGTCCCCCCCTGTAGGGAATGCCATACAGTCCCCCCCTGTAGGGAATGCCATACAGTCCCCCCTGTTGGGAACGCCATACAGTCCCCCCTGTAGGGAACGCCATACAGTCCCCCCGTAGATAACGCCATACAGCCCCCCCGTAGATAACGCCATACAGCCCCCTCTGTAGATATCTACAAAGGGGGCTGTATGGCGTTATCTACAGGGGGGCTGTATGGCGTTATCAAAAGGGGGGGTTTGTAAAAAAGGCACTATCTACAAGGGGGGGGTTGTGTGACACCCGGGAGAGGGGGGGCCCCAGTCAAAAGTTTGCTATGGGGCCCAGTCTTTCCTAGTTACGCCCCTGAAAGGCAGCATGTTGTTTGTGCTACTGTGAGCAGCTTGCGTGGCCTAAACGTGGTACCATGGCCTGCAGAATCCCCGGACTTGTCTCCCATCGAGCGCATCTGGGACGTCATTGGTCGGCAATTGCAAAGGGAGCTGACCGCAGCCAATTTCGATGATTTGCGTACCCTAGTGCATTCAGCGTGGCATAACATTCCATTAATAACCTGATTGATAACATTCCAAGGCATGTAAATGCGTATATTTCTGCATGTGGCACTCATACTCGATATTGAATAAATCAAGGTTTTTACATTCTTTTGCTTCCATTTTTCTTATTATTTGCATATCATTAACATGCCTATTGATCCTGTGATTTCCACAATTCCACAATTTCCTTCTTGGTGTTGAAATTTCAATGTTAAGAAGTGTATTTTGTGTGCAGTACTATAGTTTATCCTGTAGGTGGCACTATTACTATTAATATCACGATTGCATAATTTAAAACCAGAGAAACAATGTTATATTCAAATGTATAATAATAATAATAATAATAATAATAATAATAATAATAATAATAATAATAATAATAACACTAATAATAATAATAATGTCACCTTTTAAAAAGAAAGCTACACGTCTCAAAACAAACTATACAGTTCAGCTTACCAACTCAGTAAATCACAGTATATTAAAAGTAAAAAATATATATATATATATTGCTATGGGTAATTTTTCGGTATCATCCCTATCATTCTGATTTAAGCAGGGTCCAGTACTGACCAAATCACTCGCAGGGAAAGTTAGGGAGACAGTACTATCTGTGCCTACATCAGGTAGAGGGAGATATAGGGAGGCAGTACTATCGTATTAACATAATTTATAGGGAAAGACAAGGAGGCAGTATTATATGTGTCTACATCCTTTATAGGGAGATTCAGGGACTTGAGGGTAGAAAATAAAAATTTTATTATATGTGCCTGCATATCGGGAGAGATTGTGAAACACTGCTATATTTGTCTGCAGAATTTACAGCAAGAGAGAAAGCTGTAATACAAATCTAGAAGCCACTACATTGACTGTGGGAGCGCCATTGGAGTAGCGTGACCTTTTTAATTGAAAGTGAATGATTGGCTTACAATATAAATAGCGTGGGTGCCCAACCATACCATATATGTGCCCGAATCATTTACAGGAAGAGAAAGGGAGATAGTATTATATGTTCCAACATAAAGCACTGTCTATAGGGAGAAACAGGGAAGAAGTACTATATGTGCCTACATCATCTACAGCCAGACAGTACTATCTGTGCTTGTACTAAATACAGGGAGAGACAGGGAGGCAGTACTATGTGTGCCTACGTTATTTACAGGGAGTGACAGGAAAGCAGTAATATATGTGCGTACATTAATTAGAGGGAAAGACAGGGGGCAGTACTCTCTGTGTCTACATCATTTACAGCAAGACACAGGGAAACAGTACTTTGCAGATGTGTCTTTCCATACATTTACTCTTATCGCAACATATCATGAGATGTGTGGTGCGAGATGGCCAGGTTTGAAAAAAAACAAAACAACATGATTTCACGATACCCTGTCACGAAAGGTCTATGATATGTGTGTTCTCTGAGTGCCACCCAGTGGTTGTGATGGGTATTGCAGCCTGTCAAGGGTTTTTCTAACATGTTGCGATATTGTATTGAATTGGTTCCATGACAAATTGGAATCCTTAACAACATTCAAGCAAAGGTGAGGGTAGACACATCTGTATGTGCCTACATCATATATATATACAGAGAGAGAAAGAGAGGCAGTATAAGGGGGAATTTATTAAGACTGGCTTTTCATATGTCAGTCTTAATGTAAAGAGAACTGGTGTAAAATGTGCCTAATTTATTAAAGGGGTTTTCCCATCAGGGACATTTATGACATATCCATAGGATATGTCATAAATGTCAGACAGATGGGACTGATTACATGGTCGGGACATGGTCGGGAGTTACAGAAAAAGCATAACTCACTGAGCTACGCTGTTTCCGTAACTCCCATATTAGTGAACTGCAGTTACGGAAGCAGCGTAGCATGCGAGGTGGCGGGTTCCATAACTACTATTCATTTCTATGGGATTTACGGAAATAGCGATGCTCTGCAATTTACGCTGTGTCCGTAACTCCCAACCATGTAATGGGCCAGAAAGGGAAATCTACACCAGCTGTGAGCTGGGACAGATTTTCTTTATAATTTGCACCCGTTTCTGGTATAAATGATAGCTAAGCCCTGCCCACTTTTTTTTTAAACAAGGCGGCTTAAAGGGAATTTGTCACCAGCATTTCACCTTTTGAACTTTACTCATTCCTCGCTGGCCGCTGCGGTCAAAATTTCATTGGCGTTATCCCGTCTCCTAAACTCCTCCTCTGACCCTAAATAACGGTCTACGAACATTTTGCACCTTTTATGGTAATAATCTGTCAATCTCGTTCGTTCCTCTTCTTATGCCTGCCCACCGCTGAAAACTGGCCCACCCAGAATGCCGAAATCCCCTCTGAGATTGCGTGCATGTGCCCGTCATGTATGGTCCGATACCCTTTCCTGCTTTGTGCGGGCCTAAAATCTACTTACTGCGCATGCGCCGCTATGGTGTCCTGTTGTGCGCAAGCGCGGGATTTAATGTGTGCTGAGGGAAGGCGAGGAGCTGTCAATCAAAAGTAAGGAGGCGGGGTAAACTCGGAAAAGGCTTGAGGAATGAAGATATAACTCTTTTATCCTCATTAGCATATAGCACAGGAAAACTTTAAAAAAAAACGTAATACTAAAGCTACAGAGCCGACTTAAAAGATAATTATAAGTTACATAAAAATTATTTTTCACCCACTACCACCAGGTATTGCTGGTTTAATAGGTGAAATGCTGGTGACAAGTTCCCTTTAAGAATGCAATAGCTGGTGGGGGTCTATGTTAGCTTCCAGACCACCACCACCAATATCATTAGTTCTAAATTGGACAAAATCTATAAAACTTCAATTAATTCCAAATTGGTTTTAATCTTTTTTTTTTATTATTATCAATTCTACTATGGTGTTTTAATATTTGTTGTACTTCAGCACATTTATTCCAATATAGTCACAATTTGGCTTTAAGAATCAATAAAAACAAACAAACAACCAGTCCGGTCTACAGAACGCTGTGCAGAGAACATAAAAGGAATATTTTAGAAAAACATTATCAACATGCAAAGTCTATTCATCCCATCCAGAGCTTAATCTCAGTGTATAGAAATACTGCGCTGCCGAAATGACATTATAATTTGAGTGTTATGAATTCCTTCTATTGCGGGATTTGTCCTAGATTGCTTTGTGGTTTTTGTGCGTCACACATCGAATTTAGAAAGTCTATAAAATATTTCAGGCCATACTTGTTATTCAATTACCAGTAAATAAGATGAGCCAGAAAAGCTGACAAAAATATTCTTGGCAAATAGAATTATATTACGTTTAATCAAGTGCATGTGTTTAAATTATGCTCCGTACACTGCCCAAGATTTAATCCAACTAAACAACCTCCCTGACGTGATAAATTATTACATGTTTTCTCTAGATCGCAAGATAAAACTTTAAGGTGGATTTTAGTTTTTGTTCTGCTCTGCAGATTCTTTCCTAAATGAAACAAATATATACACCGCTCAGCCATAACATTAAAACCACCTGCCTAATAGTGCGGAGGTCGCCCTCGTGTCACCAAAACAGCTCTGACCCGTCGAGGCATGGACTCTACAAGACCTCTGAAGGTTCCTGTGGTATCTGGCTCCATGATATTAGTAGCAGATCCTTTAGGTCATGAAAAATTGCGAGATGGGACCTCCATGGATCGGACATGTTTTTCGAGCACATCCCACAGATGCTCAATTGGATTAAGATCTGGGGAATTTGGAAGCCAAGTCAACACCTTGATCTCTTTCTCATGTTCCTCAAACCATTCCTGAATAATGTATGCAGTGCGGCTGTGTCATTATCCTGCTGAAAGAGGTCACTATTAGGGAATACCAGTCCCATGAACTTGGTCCTCAACCATGTTTAGGTAGGGGGTACGTGTCAAAGTAACATCAACATGAATGCCAGGACCAAAGGTTTCCCAGCAGAACATTGTCCAGATCATCACACTACCACCGCCGGCTTGTCTTCTTCCCATAGTGCATCCTGGTGCCATCTCTTCTCCAAGTAACCGACGCACACGCCCCGGCCATCCACATGATTTAAAAGAAAATGTGATTCCTCAAACCAGGCCACCTCCTTCCATTGCTCCATGGTCCATTTCTGAAGCCCTAACGGGCATCTGAACTGGACAGACTTTTGTTAGGTGCCCATTTGCCTGTGTACAATCAGCAGCATTGGTCAACAGAATGTCGGGGCAGTGACGCCCTTCTCTTTTCCAGTAGTGTGAAGGGGTTAAATAGAAGAATCTGAGTTACAATATCTTCGATCACATTGATGTGGGACAATGGCTGCCAGTCACAGCCATTCCCCTGTGGCTGGGCTCGTGGACCCACGAGCCCACTATTACGTACATTTGAAAATGCGGGAAGAGGTTAATGATGAACTGGCACAAATATAAATGGAAATATGTTTTTTTTTTATTAATGGTATTAGTCTATGTTTTATTCATTTAACCCCTTCCCTTCGTAAACAACTTTCAGATTTAAATTTTCGTTTTTTCCTCCTCTCATTCCAAAAGCCATAACATCTTTATTTTTCCGCCTATATAGTGCTACGAGGGCTTGATTTTTGAGGGACGAGTTGTAGTTTTTCGTAGCACCATGTATTTTGCCATATAATGTACTAGAAAACGGGCAAAAAATTATTTGTGGGGTAGAAAATGAAAAAAACAGCGATTCCTCCATGGTTTTTTGCGCGCCGTTATTACGGAATTCACTGTGCAATTAAAACAATATGTTAACATTATTCTGTGGGTCAATACGATTACGGCGATACCAAATATATATAGTTTTTTTAATATTTTACTACTTTTACAAGTAAAAACCTAAATGTAAAAAAGAAAATTAATTTTGTGTCGCCAAATTCCGAGAGCCACAACTTTTTTTTGCGGGATAAGCTGTAGTTTTTAATTATACCATTTTGGTGTACATGCGACGGTTTTATCACTTTTTATTTAATTTTTTGTGTGAGATGAGGTGACCAAAAAATAGAGATTCTGGCGTTTAAATTTATTTTTTTACGGCGTTCACTGTGCGGGTTAAATAATAATATATTGTAATAGTTCAGACTTTTACGGACACGGCAATACCAATTATGTTTATTTATTTAATTTGTTTTACTATGCTCTAGGGGGAAAATGGGAAAAGGGGGGTTTTTTGAACTTTTAATATTTTTTATTTTTTTTTACACAAAAAAAACTTTATTTAACTCATTTTTACTTTTTTTATTAGTCCCTCCTAGGGGACTTCAACCAGCGATCGTTAGATCGCTTGCACGATATACTGCAATACTAATGTATTGCAGTATATCGTGATTCTGACAGGCATCTATTAAGCCCTGCCGGAAGCAGGGTTTAATAGGTGCACAAAGATGGCGGACCTGGGGGCCTTCATTAGGCCCCCAGGCAGCCATAGCAACCATCACCCCCTCCCCGTGATTGCGTTGTTGGGGGCGCGATGAGCTGTTAGAGGGGGTCGCCCCCCTCTTTCTAACGTTTTAAATGCTGCGGTCTCTATTGACCGCAGCATTTAACGAGTTAAACGAGCTGGATCGTGCTCGAGCGAGATGCCGGTCATTACTCTGAAGTGTCGGCTGAAACAAACAGTCGACACCCGCATCATATGGAGTGGTTCGTGAGCATGCTCCATACTTCCCCTACCCGGCTATGACGTAACTGTCGGGAAGGGGTTAAAGAGAACCTGTCACTAGATTATATAAGTTGTTCTGGTTAACTGACCTGAATAGCGCTGTCTGCCTGATTCCAGCGCTGTTTTGTTTTTTTCCATGGACCCACCAGAGATATGACCCACTGTTGTGTTGGCTACCTATATGCTAATTTTCTGTAGTTAGCCAACGGGGTGGAGCTAGCTTCCCTGCCTCTGATGCTGACCAATCAGCTCGAGGCCCGTTGAGGGTAGTTCACGCCCTGTTGGCTAACTACAGCAAAATAGTATAGAGGGAGCCGACTCAATAGTGGAATGGTCCAGGAAAAAAAGAAAAACAGCGCTGGAATCAGGGAGACAGCGCTATTCAGGTCAGTAAACCAGTTCAACTTATATGACCTAGTGACAGGTCCTCTTTAAGGTGCTATAAGATGAACAGTTTTTTTTATAGGCTTCGCTCACAACTGTGTTGGAGGATCTTTCTGTAAATAATATTTGTATCAAAATCAGGTTCTGATGTCAGAATGTGAAGATTATACAGAGATGAGCGGCGCTACATAGACACTGCTTCTCCCTTCCCGCAGAAGAAGTCTGTTACAGATCTATATCTGTATTTGCCAGTACATTAGCTTTGTTAATGCATACCTAAGAGGGAAAGATGACCAGAAAGACCTGGGGTCCTTGAATGGACCCAGGGCCGTCCATGCTTTATATCCCCTGTGGTGGTGCTGTAGGGATAGTCAACACTTAATACCCATAGATAAGAGTGGCGCTGTTTCTAAATAGAAACAAGCCATGTTTTTCTAATATCATACAACTTATTTAAAGGGCATTACAACAGCACACAAAGTGTATATCATAGGCACGGATCGCATCACAGGGATTCCCTGTAACATAATTAAAGGGGTTTCTCCACCTCTGTCGCTGACCTTGTATGAAACCATCAGCATTGAAGCATTGATCACAGCATGCAAAGAGTTAAGAGGTTTCTCTGATCTCTGCCATTAGAACTCTGCCATTTCCCATATGTCTACTTTATGTTTGCATCATTTTTTCAACGATGCAAACTTAAAGTAGACATATGGGAAATGTAAACTAGTAACTATTTTGTGTGGTATTACTATCTGTTTTACAAGCGGATACATTTAAATTTAGAAAAATGCTAATTTTCCCAAATTTTCTCTAAATCTTGGTGTTTTTTTACAAATAAATATTGAATTAATCGACCAAATTTTGTCACTAACAAAGTACAATATGTCACGAGAAAACAATCTCAGAATCACTTGGATAGGTAAAAGCATTCAAAAGTAGCAGCAATTTCTCATATTTTCAAGTAAATTTCAAAAGGCTATGTTTTTAGGGACAAGTTCAGTTCTGAAGTGGCTTTGAGAGCCTTATATATTAGAAAGTCCCCATAAAACACCCCATTTTGAAAACTGCACCCCTCAAAGTATTCAAAACAGCATTCAAAAAGTGTTTTAACCATTTAGGCGTTTCACAGGAATTAAAGCAAAGTAGAGGTGAAATGTACAAATTTTATTTTTTTTTGGCAAAATTAATTTGTAAGAAAAATTTTCTGTACCACTGAAGGTTTTACCCAAGAAATGCAACTCAATATTTATTGCCCCGACTCGATATTTATTGCCCAGATTCAGCAGTTTTTAGAAATATCCCACATGTGGCCCTAGTGTGCTAATGGACTGAAACACAGGCCTCAGGAGCACCTAGTGGATTTTGGGGCCTCCTTTTTTTAGAATATATTTTAGGCACCATGTCATGTTAGAAGAGGTCTTGTGGTGCCAAAACAGTAAAGAACCCCCAAAAGTGACCCCATTTTGGAAACTACACCCCTCAAGGAACTTATCTAGGGGTATAGTTAGTGTCACGTACTCTCTGCCTGCGGCTCCTTGGTCTCCAGGACATCGAGAGTTACTCGCTCGGGCGTCGCCCGGCCTGGCAGACTGAGGCAGTCTGCAGGCAATAGGAGCTCAGGAGCGTTAGGCCAATCAAAGCCTGGCTGATGTTCCAGAGCTTCCGCCCTCTCCTTATTTAGTTCAGCCTGGGAAAGTTGGCCTTTGTCTGTAATTAGAGTTTCCTTGCCTGTCGCTTTCTCTTGTTTCAGACTCGCCTGAGCGACTTGCATTTTGACTTCCTGTGACCTGACCTCGTCTTGACTCCTGACTTTTCTTTGCCTTCTGACTCTCCTGGTTTTACCCTACCTGACTCCGCCTTTTGCGCCCGGACTTGTCCGCGGCGCAATTGCCCTGCATCTCCCTCCGTGTCTTCCCAGGTTACCCTTTGTTATTTCGTACTGTCTGTCTTTTCCGTTTGTCTGTTCCACCAGTATAGGGAACGTCGCCCAGTTGAGCGCCGTTGTTGAGGTCGGGTCGTACAAGTAGGTAGGGACAGAGGTTTGGGAAGAACAGGGACCTCACTGTTTACTGTGTATTTGTTCATGACAGAATTACAGACCTTTTACCTGCTCTTCCCTGTTGTCTGGCTTTGTTTGCCATGGACCCTTTGGTAGTGTTAACAGAGCAAATGCAGGGTTTCACCCAATTGCTGCAGGATCTGGCCCAGAGAGTCTAACAGCAGGAGCATGCCACGCAGGTGGCCGCCCCTGTGTTACCCTTGGCAGCCTACCCTCCCACACCTGTGCTGGAACCCCAAATCCAGTTACCTGATAGTTTCTCTGGCGCTAAAATTTTTTTGCATCTTTTCGTGAGAGCTGCATGCTTTATTTTCAGTTACGGCCCCATTCTTCTGGCTCTGAGTCTCAACTTGTGGGGATCATCATATCCTGTCTACTGGGGGACACCCAGGATTGCGCATTTTCCTTATCTCCTACTAGTCCCCAACGCTCCTCTGTCGACGGTTTATTTTCCGCCCTGGGACATCTCTATGACAAACCCGACAGGACAGCGTTCGCTGGAACTCAGTTAGGGGGATTTCGTCAGGGTAAGAGGCGGGTAGAGGAGTACTGCTCTGAGTTTAGGAAGTGGTCTGTGGAATCTACCTGGGGTGACTCAGCCCTGAAGTATCTCTTCAGGCTAGGACGGACTGACGCCCTGAAAGACCTGCTAGTAGGTTACCCCCACCCCGACTCCCTAGATCAGCTCATGAATCTCGCTGTCCACCTTGACCGACGCATGCGGGAGCGTCGGCAGGAACGGCCCGATCCTCCTACTCCAGTCGATCCTCCTAGGTCTCGATTTGTCCCAGTGCCATTTTCTTCAGCTGACTACCAGGAGGAATAGGGATCACACGAGATCCGAATGTTCGCAGGGAGTTCCGCCGCAAAAATGCCTTATGCTTCTACTGTGGAGACGGGGACCATCTATCAGCGCCTGTCCCAAACACAAAAAAGAAGACTCCGGAAAACTTCCGCGCCTAAGTGGTCATCAGGGAGGTCACTTAGGCGCACAGGTATCTCCCATTCGTTTTAATAAGGTCGTGTTGCCATCGCGGGTGTCATTTTTGGGCAAGACTGGGATAGGCTCTGCGTTTGTGGACTCAGGGTCCGTTGCCAATTTTATTTTCCACAGTTTTGCTTTGTCAATTAGTTTACCCCTTATTGATTTGTCTGTTCCTATTCCCCTGGTAGGGGTAAACTCCTCCCTGTTAGCTTGCAGGCACGTTTTCCAGTCTACCCCTGTCTTTTGTTTAAAGATTGGTTCAATTCACTTGGTGGAATGTACTGTGGTTGTCCTTAAGGGGCTATCCACCGAGATTTGATTAGGTCTCCCCTGGTTGCGCAAGCATAACCCCATCTTAGATTGGGTGACGGGGGAACTTGTTTCTTGGGGTAAGAAGTGTTTGTCATCTTGTATGTCCACCTTAAGGGTTAGTTTCATTGAAGATGGGAACACTCTTCCTGAATTTATTCAGGACTTCAGTGACATCTTTTTAAAAAAAAGCCTCTGAAGAGTTACCTCCTCATCGAGTACACGATTGCGCAATCGACCTGGTACCTGGAGTCAAGCTCCCCAAAGGTAGAATCTTTAATCTATCTTGCCCTGAGCATGAAGCGATGAGGGAGCATATCCAGGAGAGCCTGGCCAAGGGGTACATCCGCCCCTCCTCATCACCTGTAGGTGCTGGTTTTTTCTTTGTGGGGAAGAAAGACGGGGGCTCCGACCCTGTATCAACTACCGTCAGCTTAACAATATTACCATAAAGAACCAACACCCACTTCCGCTCATCACCGATCTCTTTAATCAGGTTCAGGGGGCCCAATGGTTCTTTAAGTTTGACCTGCGGGGGGCCTATAACCTGATTAGAGTTTGTAAGGGTGAGGTGTGGAAGACTGCCTTTAACACGCCCGAAGGGCACTTTGAGTACCTGGTGAAGCCCTTCGGTCTATGTAACGCGCCAGCTGTGTTCCAGACTTTTGTAAATGATATTTTTAGAGACTATCTGGGGCTCTTCTTGGTGGTATACTTAGATTACATTTTGGTGTTTTCCAAAGACTGGGACTCGCACGTCAAACATGTCAGGACTGTCCTCCACATTCTCAGGGAGAATAATTTGTTCGCTAAATTTTAAAAATGTAGTTTTGGTACTCAAGAGATGCCTTTCTTGGGACACATACTTACCCCTGAGGATTTCCGCATGGATCCTGCCAAGGTCCAGGCGGTATCTGACTGGGTTCAGCCTGCTTCCCTGAAAGCACTCCAAAGGTTTTTAGGGTTCCCAAATTATTACAGACGATTTATCCCAAATTTTTCAGTAATCGCCAAACCCCTTACCGACCTCACCCGTAAAGGTGTGGATCTCCTCCACTGGTCTCTGGAGGCGGTCCGAGCCTTTGATCTCCTTAAGGGGTGCTTTTCCTCCTCCCCAGAACTAATCCAACCGGATCAAACTCAACCCTTTATTGTGGAGGTGGATGCTTCCGAGGTAGGTGTGGGAGCAGTATTGTCTCAGGGTCCTACTTCTCACACTCACCTCTGACCCTGTGCCTTCTTTTCCCGTAAGTTCTCTCCCACTGAGCAAAATTACGATGTGGGTAATCGGGAACTGCTGGCCATCAAATGGGCTTTGGAGGAATGGCGACATTTTCTCAAAGGGGCAAGACATCGGGTCACGGTCCCCACTGACCATAAAAATTTGGTCTTTCTAGAATCTGCCAAGAGACTCAACCCTAGACAGGCTAGATGGGCTCTATTTTTTACCAGGTTCCATTTTGCTTTTTACTTACAGGCCTGGTTCAAAGAATATTAAAGCGGATGCTCTGTCCCGTAGTTTTCTGGCCACCCCTCCACCTGAGACCAAACCCGAAGGAGAATTGCTTCCTGGTATGGTAGTGGCAACCGTAGACTCTGACCTGACCACAGAGATCACGGCCAGCCAGGACTCTGCCCCTAAAGCCCTTCCAGGGGGCAGATTGTTTGTACCCCTATACCTCCGGCTGAGGCTCCTCCAGGAGTGTCATGACTCAGTCCTGTCAGGTTACAGAGCCATCTCTGGTACCAGGGACCTTGTCACTGGTGGTTTCTGGTGGCCAGGGCTGCTACGGGATGCCCGAGTCTACGTGGTCTCATGTGAGACCTGTGCCTGGTCTAAAACTCCCAGATCCCGACCTGCAGGCTTGCTGTGTCCTTTGCCGGTGCTCCAAGGACCCTGGACCCATCTAGCCATGGATTTTATCACTGATCTCCCTTCGTCCCAGGGCAGGTCGGTGTTCTGGGTAGTGGTAGACCGGTTTCGTAAAATGGCCCACTTCATTCCCCTGAAGAAAATGCCCAATGCTAAAGAGCTAGTTAACCTCTTTATTAAACATATTTTACATTTGCACGGGGTACCTGTTAACATCGTCTCTGACAGGGGGGTCCAATTTGTATCGTTGTTTTGGAGGGTGTTCTGCAAGCAGTTAGGACTAGACTTGTCCTTTTCATCGGCCTTCCATCCAGAAACTAATGGCCAGACTGAGAGGATTAACCCAGTCTCCTTCCGCTTAAAATTGCCTCCCTCCTTCCGCATCTACGATGTGTTTCATTCCTCCCTTCTTAAAAGATTTGTTCCCCCCATCCTTCCCATAGGGAAACCCCCCATCCCAGTATTGACACCCGAGGGACAGGAGTTCAAGGTGGCCAGGTTTCTAGACAGTAGAAAGGTTCAGGGGTCTATCCAGTACCAGGTCCATTGGAAAGGATATGGTCCAGAGGAGAGGACTTGGGTCCCAGTCCGAGATATCCACGCTCAGACCCTTATAAAAAACTTTCATAAAAAGTTTCCGAATAAACCTGGTTCGGGGGTTGAGGGTCCAGTGGCCCCTCGTAAAAGGGGGGGTACTGTCACGTACTCTCTGCCTGCGGCTCCCTTGGTCTCCAGGACATCAAGAGTTACTCGCTCGGGCGTCGCTCGGCCTGGCAGACTGAGTCAGTCTGCAGCAAATAGGAGCTCAGGAGCGTCAGGCCAATCAAAGCCTGGCTGATGTTCCTGAGCTCCCGCCCTCTCTTTATTTAGTTCAGCCTGGGATAGTTGGCCTTTGTCTGTAATTAGAGTTTCCTTGCCTGGTGCTTTCCCTTGTTTCAGACTCGCCTGAGCGACTTGCATTTTGACTTCCTGTGACCTGACCTCGGCTTGACTCCTGACTTTTCTTTTTTCCGCACTCTCCTGGTTTTACCCTGTCTGCTTGACTCCGCCTTTTGTGCCCGGAATTGTCTGCGGCGCAATTTCAGTGCCTCTCCCTCCGTGACTTCCCAGGTTACCCTTTGTTGTTTCGTACTGTCTCTCTTTTCCGTTTGTCATTTTCACTTGTACCAGTATAGGGAACGCCGCCCAGTTGTGCGCCGTCGTTTAGGTCGGGTCGTACAAGTAGGTAGGCACAGAGGTTTGGGAAGAACAGGGACCTCACTGTTTACTGTGTATTTGTTCATGACAGTTAGCATTTTGATCCCACAGTTTTTTTTGCTAAATTTATTTGAATTAGTATGTGAAGATGAAAATCTACTTTTTTTCTGAAAAAACGTAGAAATTTTTAATTTTTACAAGGAATAAAGGAGAAAAAACACCCCAGTTTGTGCCACTGAAGACAAATACCTCATAAAATATTAATTGGGTTCTCCCGGGTATAGCGATGCCATATCTGTGGATGTAAACTGCTAAACTGGTTCTTCTGGGTATGGCGATGCCATATCTGTGGATGTAAACTGCTGTTTGGGCACGCTGTAGGGCTCAGAAGTGAGGGAGCGGCATTTGGCTTTTGGAGCACGGATTTTGCTTGGTAGTTGTTCTGTTTGGTGTTTTGATGGTATTTCAGTTTATAATGTGGGGGCATATGTAATCTATGTGGAGTACATCAGGCCATAATAAGAGGGTATAATAATGGGGTAAATAAATAATAATTCATAGATGTGTGGCCAGTGTCGCACTGATAAATGGCGCTTTTGGAACACTGCACATTTTGCATCACCATATTCTGGGAGCCAGAACTTCTTTATTTTTTCTCCACCGGAGCTGTGTAAAGCCTTATTTGTTGCGGAAAAATCTGTAGTTTTCATTGGTAGCATTTTGGGGTACATGCAGTTTTTTTTTGTTTGTTTTTTTATCACTTTTTATTCCATTTTTCGGCAAGCAAGGTGACAAAAACCATCAATTCTGACAATGTTTTTTTACGGCGTGCACCGTGGGCTATAAATAACAATTTTACTTTATTCTCAGGGTCAATACGATTACGGCGATACCATATGTATATCGTTTTTTTAAAATGTTTTGCAGCATTTGCGCAATAAAAATCACTTTTTTTAATAAAATAATTTATTTGTGTTACCATATTCTGAGAGTCATAACTTTTTTATTTTTCAGTCAAAAAAGCTGTGTTAGGGCTTGTTTTTTGCGGGATGGGTTGGAGTTTTTATTGGTACTATTTTGGGGTACATGCAACTTTTGAAACCCTTTTTATTGTATATTTTGGGAGGAGTGGTTACCAAAAAATAGTGATTCTAGCATTTTTTTTTATTTTTTATTTTTTCGAACGCAGTGATACCAAATATGTGTACTTTTTTAACGTGTTAATTTTTTTCCTATAATAGACTATTATAGGAAAAAAAGCATTTTTTGTTTATGTAACTTACAACTTTTATTTTTAAACTTTTATAAAACATTTTTATTTTTTTTAAACTTTTTTTACTTGTCCCACTAGAGGACTACAAGACTTGCAGCTCTGATCACTGCTAGAACACATTACACTACCTATGTAGTGTAATGTATTCTAACTGTCATTGTGACGTGACAGTCACTCTGACAGGAAGCCTATGAGGTCCAGCCTCCGGCTGGTCCTCATAGGCTTCTGTACATGGCAGCCCGGAAGCCATTGTCTGGCTTCCGGTTGCAATGGGTACCATCGCCAGCCCACATGATTTCCTGTGGGGGCTGACGATCTGCTCTAAACGCCTTAAATGCGGCGATCGCAATAGACCGCCGCATCTAAGGGGTTAACTGCCGAAATCAGCGGTGATGGGCCGCTGATCGGCAACAGGGAATGCAGGGCAGACACCCTGCACAATTATCCACCGCTGCGGTGTAGCGCCGTGCGGCGGTTAACTGTCAAAGTACAGACGTAACTGCACGTCAAGGTGCGCAAAGTTACTGCTCACCTTGACGTCCATTAATGGCAAGGTGCGGGAAGGGGTTTAAATGAGTACGAGATCAAGCAGGAATGGGTTACTGTAATGTGGGGTTACGGGAGTGTTTTCCCTTTAAGAAAACACAATTGCAGACCCAATGAATGTTGAACAGATTCAACTGATATCATTGTGGCACACAAAGTGTAACGGTTATGTCTCTTTAAGAGGTACAAAATGCTTAAAGGGGGTTATTCCACCAAAACCACTTATCATCTGTCCACAGGATAGATGATAAGTCTTTAATTGATCGGGGTCCTGCCCCTGGAACACCCACCGATCGAGGGAACGGGGGGTCCTGAGTCCCCTGTATGAACGGAGCGGGGGGGGGTCACACATGCATGCTTCAGTTCTATTAATTCTCTATGGAACTTCTGGAGATAGCCGGGCGCTTTACTCACCTATCTCCGGCTGGGCCCGCACAGAATGAATTGAGCACCAACACTCAAAAAATGATCACTTATCCTGTGGACAAGCGATAACTTGTTTTGGTGGAACAACCCCTTTAACGGTTACAAAGTACACAATCTTGGTGATTACAGTTCACACGATGTGGCAATGTCTATTAATGTTTCACGAAGAATCCTTCCTCTGCAGGTCTCTGTTCGGCTCACAGAGGCCATACCCAGATCATGTCACACAGTCTCACACTGACTCACCCACGGTCAACAGCAGACGCAATATGTCTCCCTCCTTCAGTCCTGCTTTAGGGTTCTCTTGCTACAGGCCCGAGATTCCCTGGCTCTCAAGGGTTTCAGATTTGACTATAGTTCCCTGACTCTCAAGGGTTTTCTACTATTCTCGTCCAATAGACAATCTCACTACAGGACTACATGTAAGGGGGGCCCTACTTGAAATATAAGAGTCGCCATAGATTCTGATCACAACTGTAATACAACAGTAAATTACTTTTTTCCAATTTGAAGCAAACAGGTGAACTGAGGTTGGGGACGTCGATCCTGAGAGAGGTTGCGCCTGACCCCATGTTGCCCAAGATTAGGGTAAAGGTAGCACCTATGCCAGTCACTGCGGTAGCTACCTGCAACAGTGCAGAATACCCACGGTTCAGAGTTACGCACTAAGCACCTGAATGCACCGTGGGGTGTCAGTGGGACTAACCAAACCTTCTTGCACTTCTTGCACTACTGCAGGTCCTGACAGCACTAACCTATATCTTTTGCAGTAACCCTCTTCCTCCCTCAGCCGGCAGCCACTAAACTGTTCAGGAACGCCTGGGAACGCAGCCAGTCCGAAGCTGACAGATTTGTGCGACACTACATTAATTGTCTGCAATGTAAGTGTCACCCAGAAGACTCATTCCTTGCCCAGTTGTAGGACCTCACACAAGGTATAGTGGCAGAGAGTAGCGGCCCATGGGCCAGCTGACCTAAGAGACAAAAGAACATACATACAGTGCAACACAATATATACACATGACATGAACAAATAAAAACTTATCTCAGCAAAACGTTAAAAGTGGCAGGCAACTATTTACAAAAGTATAGAGTACGTGGAAAGCCCACATGCTGTAAATGGGGGTACTAAGTTCGCCCTACTCTCCAGGGGTCCAATAGCATCCGCCTTGCCCCTATTTTACGTATTCCCATGCCCACAGAATATTCAATAAAATGCTTGCAACCCTTCAAGAGTGAGAAAACTTAAAATGTCAATCCACTCTGGTAAATGCATACACATATATATATATAGCTAATATAAAGAATAAAAGTGTAAAGTGGAACATGTTAGCACTAAACATATTCCATATGTTCCATCATTTCTGTCAGATCAAAAGTTCTGGAGTAAAATATGGTCATAAATAAATAATCCTATTAACGAAAACATCTATGGGAAATCTAGGTACTTTTACTTCTCCACCACCTGTTACAGCTGGGACGAGATAAATATAAACACAACATTGAGGAGGAATTTAGTGTTTATTCGGTTCCTTTTCATAACATATTCTTATTTATTGTAATTGAACCCCTTTCCGCACAGGGCTGTAAATGCCCAGTGATGAGAGATGAGCCTTAAAGGGGTTTGAGTACACTGCTAAAAATTATTATCAGTGTATTATATCATTATTATTATTATTATCACTGCAGTATGTGAGTACACTGCTAATATACAGTCGCTGATTATGAGAATTCAATAGTTTCTTTATAGCGCTGTCGGGGGACCGGAGGTCTAGTGGCAAAGTCTTCCTTTACGACGACATGACTCTTCGTCATGTGACTCATTGTACATAGAGTACAGCTGGGCCAGTCACATGACAAAGAGTCGTGTCGTCATCAAAGAAGACTGTGCCACTAGACTTCCGGTCCCCCGCCAGCGCTATAAAAATCAATTAAATTCTCATTATCAGCGACCGGAATGTATATTAGCAGTGTACTCACATACTGCAGTGATAATAATAATAATATAATACACTGATAATATTTTTTGCTCCCGACATAACCCCTTTAACGCCCGTAAATATACAGCATTGTGATTACTCAGCAACAGCAATGGTTCCCACAAGATCACGGTTGTGGAACGGCTGTAATGGGCAGCCACCACTCCGTTGTAATTGCCGGGACTGAAAAAAAAGGAGGGGGCTCCCTTTGTCTAGTCACATCCCGCCCAGCAATGTGATTGACAAACAAAGGCACCAGGGCTGTCCTGTGGTAATGCTTGTTAGTGTGTACCTTAGGGTTTATTCTCATCGGCAGTGTGCCGTATGGGAAAAAGACATGCGACAAAATCATGTGCGTTTTTACTTTGAATTATAAAAAAATTTCCAAGCAGTTTTTGTCCACAGAAGAAGTATAGGTGAAACGCACTAAAAACACGTGTTAACCTGTATTTACCATGTGAACAAAAACCACAGAGAAAAAAAGGTGATAATTCATAATAAAAATCTTGCTGCGCAGTTTTTGAGAATAAACCTCTAGTATCCCGTTCGCCAATATCCGCTATATAAATTTGGTATCGCCGTATACTAAAGTTAACGTGTCGTTTTTACCACATGGGGAACGCTGTAAAGAAACCCAAAAAACAATAGATAAATCACTGACGATGGGGCTCAGACAGACTGAAAGAGAATACATAGAAGCTATATCTAAAAAAGTAAAACAATTTATAATAAGTCAATTTAAAAGTTGTTTAAAAACACATAAAACATAATGGCAGTAGAAGATTACAGTACAAACAGCTGAGCTTGAAAGACTGCACACAGTTACTACACCCCAGGCAGGAGCGCAGTCAAGTTGTCATTTTTCGCTGAAGGTGCGCTTAAAGGGATTGTCTCATCAAGGCATTACGTTTTTACAATGTTGCCGGACCGGTAATCAGCTGATCGCTGTTAAACCCCTCTTGATAAGATTTTTTGGAGTTTTAAAAATGTATCCTTGTAGCTGCCACTGCAAACCTTATAGTCTTGAAGTACCCTGCCCCGTATTATACTATTCTGTGCCATGTTGATAATATACAAATTGAATACTTTTTCTGATATCTTTCTAGGGGTTGGAGCTCTATTTTTCTGATACAGAGTTCTACTATGTTCTAACATCACCTTAAGAAGGAGTCGGTTCGGCTCTGAAACGCGTCGCCTGTAGTTCATTAAAGACTTGATACTTCAAACCTTGTTTGCTTCCTTATGCAACACTAAGGACTAACAGCCAATTACAACCCAGGGAACCAGCGCTGCTTCAAGGGTGAGTTTCATCATCTTCCCTGGTTTTGATTCTCACTACTCCACTATCCAATGTTGATAATATACAAATTGAATACTTTTTCTGATATCTTTCTAGGGGTTGGAGCTCTATTTTTCTGATACAAAGCTCCAAATTCTTTGCTTCTTTTAGCATAGCCATAAAGTTAAATAATAAACTTCTGGCTACCTGCAGCCACCACTAGGGGAGCTTAAGAGCATACAATTTTTACATTAAGCTCAATACTAAAACTATATGAAGAAAGCTTGTAACCCTGCCCAACTCTTTCCCTTTGGTGTTGATTGACGGCTCCAGCATTGTGGTACTTGCTGCGCAAGATGATGTAGCAAAACTCTGGAAATGTCAATCAACACCAAGAGGGGAGGAGTTGGGCTGGGTTACAAAGCGGGACCCGGAGCACTTGCCAGGCTTGGGACCACCCCTGAAGTACCTGCTGGCTAATCTGCATATCAGAGTTAATTTTATCAGCAATAAAGGTGCTATGAAGGGATACAAAGGGTTGTGCCAATGTTTTTAAGTGCCCCAGGAAGCGCTGGGTGTCTTTTAGTAGGCCTAATTTTGATGACAGGTTCCCTTTAAAGAAATTTCTGTGTATTTCAAATGTTACCAAAAGAAAAGGGTAAATTTCACAGAGGTATAAAGAGTTTACATGGGAAAGTGAAGTCTCCATCTGTGATGTTATAAGGAATGTGTTATCATTTACTGTAAACAAACAATTTTTTTCTTAAAAATGCATCGAGGCTCCATGTCTGGTCTCCAGAAACACTTACAAAATTAATGGTCCGTCACAAATTAACTTCAGAATTAATGAGCCGAGCAGCAATTAGAAAATAACAAGCAATGGCAACGGTTTGTAGCAGTTGCTATAACATAAACTTTTACTAACTCAAAAAGAAAATTGCAGGGCAGTCCGGCATGAGTACCAAGCGACCCGGTTGCCTCTTTCTTCTGTTTCCAAAATACAAAGCATCTGATAAAAACCTGAGATTATTTGGAAGTTGGGGCTTTTTACATCTTTAAATATCTCCGGCCACACATGTACATCATCGGCAGGATGTATTTCCCGCAAGATGCCATACAAGAACGTCATGGTAATCATGCGGGTACTACAGATGTGCTCACACGATCACCAGCACAGGTTTGGCTGTAATTGACAGCCATACTCAGGAGTAATGGTCGGGATTCTTGACGATCCCACCCATTTAACCCCTAATGCATCCCGATTAGTACTGGGGCTCCCGAGCGCTGGGAGTCATGGTAAAATACTGACAGCACTGGGCCTAATAAAGTCCTCCAGGGCAGTCTAGTATTACTCCCTGTTATTGTGTACCTTTTACATGCACATGCGTTAATAGAAAGGTTACAATCAGTGCGGGTGTGGCACAGGCAGAACACGACTTTTTGTTTAGACAGGGGGAACCATAATGCTAAACGTTTTTGGATTCTCCAAGGTGGGGAGCTTTATGATGATGCCTCCCCCTCCTAAATGAAGTTTTTGATTGGCTGACTGGAGGCATTTGACACAGAATCACTCCATTGACATTAGATTATGGAGACAGCTCAATTCCTCCTCCTTCTACCTGCACAGTGTCCCTCACATGTCACAAAGCATGCCCACTACACTCTCTCACAGAAGACAATTTTCTAAATTATTTTTCTTGAATCCAGGGGCCTGCTGGAAAGCAAATCTCTGCAGGTGTTGTGCAGTAACTGAAGCAAGATGGCTGCCCCGATAATCACTTAGGGAAAACAGAATAAAAAATGTACAATGAGAAAAAAAATTAGAAAAAAAAGAATACCTTACCTATATATTTTATATGTATATAAAGCTATAATTAGAAAAGGTGATACCTTTCCTTTAAGAGCAGGTGCTTTTGTAGTTTTAAAGGGAACTTGTCAGCAGGTTAATGTTGACCTAACCCTAGTGGGCAGCATAAAGTAGGGACAGGTGCCCCCAATACACTAAACTATGTCCACTCTGAAACACTGCAGCGCAGAGAAAACATTGTATTAATAAGTGCCAGACTTGGGGAGAAGTGTCCGATGGGTGGCTTCCCTCCAGCTTAAGCCACCTGGCTCAGCTTGATTGACAGATCTCTCCCTGTTTGTCTATAGGGATAGACCTGTCAATCAGGCTGAACCGGCCATCCACAACCTGTCCCCTCCATTCCAAAGTACAGGCAATAGGAGTCAGGACATACTGTACAGGGCAGTCTACAACCTGTCCCCTCCATACAACTTTGCCATAATCCCCCGATACCTCCTCACGCGTAATCGGCAGTAATCACAGGACATCAAGGACGTCAAAGACTTCTCCTTCTTTGCTCTCCTCTTATCTGCTCCTCACATCTTCTCCAAGATTTATCCTGTACGTCCCCACTACGGTGGAACTCGCTACCCCAAAACATCAGACTCTCTCCCTTATCCATACCTTCACAAGTAACCTAAAAACCGCCTTCTTTAGAAAAGCTTACAACCTACAATGACCCCGATACCGCTACGCTACAATATAAGCAGCTTTTATACGCAGTCAGATCATGTTTATTGCACAGTATGTGTTATTTTTATCATTTCTTCATGTTATGTATATAAATGGAGCTATAAAAATAATAATAACAGGCGATGTGCGGCGACTTCACTATTATTCTAGGGCCCCCGATGGGGCCACACATATTGAGCAGCTCAATGTGATAACACCTACCAAGCACAGGTTCGAGTCCAGAGACATCTTGTAACCCAGGCCTTTCCATTTTTCATGACTTTAGCTCCAATCCATACGTTAAAAGAAATCATCGATCGTCTCAGATTTTAACATCAATAGAGGAAAATGTGGATCTGTAAATAAAACTTAGTGCAAGTAATAAAATGGCGTGAGCGTTAATCAATGACATACATAAGGTCTCACTGAGAAGATGATGATAAATTGCTTCTTTGAAGAACACCCGGTAGAATGGGACTCATTGGAAAACAAACAACATCTGAATCAATAACCAAGTTCAGGAGACAAAGGAACCAAATTGACTAATTTTGGACCCTCATTAATTGAGAACTGATACTTAAAGGAAGGCGAATGAAGGAATGGCAGGCAGGCAGTTTACAGTGAGCGTCTCATTACGGCTTTAATCAGGGCGTGATTGTGCAAATTGCTCATTTAACCGGCGCAATCAATGCACTTAACATGTAATTTTACATGTGGGAGAAAATCAAATATTGCGGGATGTTAATTTTTTATTTGGGGCTTGCCGGCCTATGTCAAATGAAACGAGAGTAGAATAATTATACGTTTGGCAACGTGAGAAAGTCAATTTTAATTTTAATGTTTTTGCTTTTTCAAATTATTTAGTCAATTTTTTTGATTGTAGAACAGAGGGAATTCATTTACAGGACAAAAAAGATTCCGTGAAATATAAAATTCGAATTTTTCCACATGAAATCACTTTTTATAACCAACAGGTAGAAAATTATGGTTGTAGATGTAATATTTTATTGATTCAGTGCAGGGCAGTAGAAGAGACAGAAAATTGCAAGAATTATATATAAAATATAAAGCAGGAATTTAGCTTGGTTAGATTAACGTAGTTTCCCCATAATCAATATTTATCACCTATCCACAGGATAGGTGATAAATATCGGATCGTGGGGGTCCGACCGCTGGGTCCCGCATCGGTCGCGAAAACGAGCTTACCGTGCCTTTACTGGGGAACCCATAGGAATGGTGCGGCAAACCGTATGCTCAACCACCGCTTCATTCATCACTATGGGTCTGCCGAAGATAGCGCTCCGCAGCCCATAGAATTGAATAAAGCGGTGGTAATAAACTAATGATATTGATAACGATGATAAAATTATTTTCTTTCTTTATTAATTGCACACAGGCCATATACACCTATATACAACATGTCATGATTCCCTTTATCAATGACTTTAGTTGGGGTCTTGGTGCTCTGCTGGTGCTGTTGCTCACGTCTCCTCATTTCAGCAATGGTTCCCAGACTAGCTAAGGCAAGATCACTCAGATGATTGCAAGGCCAAAGAGTATAGCATTAAGGTGTACAATAACCACATTTCAGTACAGCGGAAGTACAGGGGAGCACAAACTGTAAAGGAAGTAGAACTTTGCATAGGTTAGTAGCAAAACAAAATAGTCAATTAACCCTGATCAAACAAAAAATCATGGTGAGCAGGAACAACAGAACAAGGCACCATGCACACGACCGTAGAATTGATCTGTAATTACGAACCCATTCATTTCTATTGGCCACAGACACCTTCCCATTTATTTACGGGTAGGTGTCCACGCCGTAAAAAGGCTCCGCAAAAGATAGGGCATGTCCTATTTTTTGCTTTTTACGGACCGTGCTCCCATACTTTGTCATGGGCCGTGATTACGGGCAATGTAAATACCACTATAACAGCCAACTAATGACCATTTCTGATTGACTTGGTGACCACAAAAACTACAAATGTGCCACCTGGGATTTCAGTGGCAAGGAAAATGTATTACAAATATGGACATAAGGTAAGTTCCAAAAAGTTACTGAACCAACATGGTAGTGACAGTCATTATTAAACTAGTTACCTATTTCTTCTAAAATTTAATAAATTAAACTCTGCTGCACCCTCATATATTTCTGCTATAATCTCATCTACCAACCCACTAATGCTCAGCCAGTGACCTATGATTCTCATCCTTCTTTATTACATCCTCTTAGTCCCATCTACAGGACTTCTCCTGTGTTGCACCCATTCTTTGGCGATCACTGCCCTAACCATTATACTTGCTTCTAACATTCACAGTTTCAAGTGTTCCTTGAAAATTAATTTAATCACGAGGCCTATGCCAGATAACCATAGTCCATGGCCTATATACAACCTGACCCAGTCACAGATATTTCCACTCTGCTGTGTCCTCAAGTTGCTACCCTCTTTAAAGATTGCACTTGTGTTGGCTCAGATGCTGGCTGGTTTAGGCTTCGTTCACATCTGTGTCGGGGTTCCGCTCATGGGTTCCGTCAGACCTTTCCATTAGGGGAACCCTTGAACGGAAACCATAGCTTTCCGTTTGCATTACCATTGATTTCAATGGTAATGTTTCCGGCGCTATTGGTTCCGTCTGTCTCAGTTTCATAAGGTTTCAGGTTTTTTTGGCTGAATCAATGGTGCAGTCGACTACGCTATTGATTCTGCCGAAGAAACCTTATGGAAAGGAGAGAAATGAAAACCATCAGCAACGGAAGAGTTACTATTGAAATGAATGGTAATGCAAACTAAAAGCTATGGTTTCCGTTTGGTATCAGTTTCCCCTGACGGAAAGGTCTGACGGAACCCATCAACGGAACTCCGACGCAGTTACATACCTGACTTTATTTGTTTGTAACTTTTCCAATTGTAAAGCTCTGCAGAATATGTTGGCACTATATAAATAAAGATGATTATTATTATTATTATAATTATTATTATACAGCTTTTTAATATGTGTTTGGCCCAGTTAACATATGTGTCAGCAAAACGTTGGACACCGTGACCAAAGCCTGATAAAACCCATTAAAGTCAATGGTTTGCGTCATACGACGGACCCGATGGCTCCCATGTTTCATTGTTCTGCTCCTATATCAGAGCAGAACAACAAAAAAACCCTAACACAAATGTGAACAGAGCCTTAGGCCCCATGCACACGAACGTGCTTTTGCGGCCGCAATTCCCCCGAAAATCCACGGGAGAATTGTGGCCCCATTCAATTCTATGGGGCCATGTACACGACCGTAGTTTTTACGGTCTGTGCATGGCCCAGGAGCCCGCACCTCAGAAAGAACAGACATGTCTTATTACGGCCGTCTTCTGCGGTGCGGGCTCATTGAAAATAATGGCCACGGCCATGTGCATTGCCCGCGACAGTCCGCTGACGGTCGACCCAAAAATCACGGTTGTGCACATGGCTACGGTCGTGTGCATGAGGCCTTATACTGATATGACTCAGCAAAACATGAATACATGAAACTTTCGAATTTATCGTATTAAAAAGGACGTGTCACCTCTCCTGACATGTGTTTTAATACCAATAATTAAATACTTGTATTTACAAAGAGTCTGTAGCCAGGGATGCGGGGACTATAGGAAGGTGAGGAATATGCCACTTGCCTTCAAAGAAAACCTTTAACTTTTTTTACCCTGATGTGTGTTTCTGTAAAAATAAAAAAGTATTTTCTTAGAACTCTGCATTGTGCCATTCCAATGTATAAATAAATTGGTGTTACCCTAGCCTTGGCAGAAAGGTGTGTCACAGCACCCCCCTTCCCCCTGGCTAATAACACCCAGTTATTAATTTATTCATACATTTCCAGGAGGAATAACAGAGGAGCTGCACGATGTAGAGTTCTAAGAAAAGATGTTCCAAAATTGTTGTTTCATGGGAATACATTTTTTTTTTTACTAAAACAGACATATTAGGAAAAGTTAAAGGTCCTCATATTTCTCACCTTCCTGTAGTCCCCACCACAGACTCTTTAAAAATTTTCAGAAACCTCCTCAGTGATTGTAAAACTCCTCTCCAGTAACACAGTAACCGATAAAACAGAGAAGAGGAAAGCGAGAGCGAGGAGGGGATAATGCTGCAGCAGGACTGATGCTGTGAGAGGGGAGGGGGAGCAGCAGGTTTAGGCAGCCGATTAGTATGTACACACCACAGCTCTCCAGCTCCCCTAGCTATGTATATTTATAGAGAGAAAATATACAATTACAGAGGTGATGGAGAGGAAAGAGAAGGATTCAAAATATACAGGTTACATACAACATTTCTGGCTGCACTACATCTAGTACACATCTACAGCTGGGAAATTTTATGTAATGACAGATAATCCTTAAAATCGGTCGACCCCCTCTAAACTCTTCTTATGTAAATCATTTAGTCCCAAGTAAAGAACTTGATATAAGGAATGTTACACTTGGACACTTTAAGAAGCTCCTCATAATTATTACCACATATAGGGCACGGTGCTGTTTCTATTGTTTCACTTGTTTATAGCCCAAATATTTCCTAAGACAAAGAAGAAGGGGATACATTAATAAACTGCAATAAAATCTCATCTCAGGAAATAAGGGCGATGTCAATATCTTATTTTATCTAACAACATAAAAGTAAGATAAAAGTATATTGTACAATGTAATGAAACACATAGTTTACATGACTCTGGTCTCCTGGCTGCCCTTACAAACTGATCAGTTATATATTCTGCCGACACAGAGGAATATCCTGAAAATCGGACTGTTTTCTGGCCACCAAGGGTATGTCTAGAGAATAAGAGACATTGTAAAATTATTTCCGCTAGTTTTAACTTTCATAATTTATAACCTGTGTGAGTGTATTGTGTCTTGAATAATAATAACAGAAATGATTATTATTTATAATATAATTATATATTATTTGATATTATCTTTATAGTGCTTTTAATTATTATGTGTATATATATTTGTTGTGCCTACAGCCGCGACCGCAGGGCACTGAAGGCTTGCCGGCGTCTCCCTCCCAGGAGATGCCAGCACACGTGGCTGCACTCTGCTTCTCTTTCTGTAGGGTGCGCGCTTGTACCCAGCCTTAACCCCTTCAGGACACAGCCTGTTTTGTCCTTAAAGGGTTATTCCCAAGTTGACCCAAAAAAAATATATAATTTAATAAATAATAATTTTCCCCGTAGAATTATTTTTGTCAGTCAAATTTTATTTTTTCTTTTATCAATTTCAATCTAAAATGTTCTTTTTTTTACTAAATATGTGTGTTTCTATCACTCTTCACCACCAAGTGGCGCTGTAATAAAATCACAATGCTGCTTGGTGTATGTGCGCGCTCCCGAGACTGCTATTATACAGCATTCATAGCAGCATCGCTTTCTTACAGAACGCCCCCACCGAGCGCTTCAATGATTAAAAACAAATATATAATGAAACAAATATAAGTAAATTTAGGAAGGTACTTAAAGAGCCAACACAATGTACTTGTTCCAAAAGGCTCACAAAATTATCTCTATATTAGAATATAGACATAACATGGGGGGAGCAAGCGCAGTGTGTGGCATCTGATAAGGGGTATGCCGGCAAGACAGCGCACACGCGTCGGAAATGAGCACTCACGCTATAGAAGAGAGCGAGGAGAAAAGGGAGAAGTGCGCAGGCGTGACAGAATGAAGGAAACGGCGGTGGTGGTCATTTCCATAGAAACGATCGGCACAACTAAACTAATGACATGCGTTTCAGAGGAGGGCATATCTTACAAACGCTGCACTACAGAAAACAGAAGGTATTTAGAAAAATGTTTATTTTTACATTTCTAGGGCTTTGAACATTGAACTTTATGTTGGGAATAACCCTTTAAAGACGAAGCCAATTTTTTCAAATCTGACGTGTGTCACTTTATGTGGTAATAACTTCGGAATGCTTTTACCCATCGAAGCAATTCTGAGATTGTGTTCTCGTGACATATTGTACTTTGTTAGTGAAAAAATTTGCTTGATAAATTCAATATTTATTTGTGAAAAACACCAAAATTTTGAGAAAATTTGAAAAAAACTTCTAAATATAAATGTATCTGCTTGTAAGACAGATAGTAATACCACACAAAATAGTTACTATTTCATATATCCCATATGTCTACTATACGTTGGCATCATTTTTTGTTTATTTTTCTAGGACATTACAAGGTTTAGAACATAAGCAGCAATTTCTCACATATTCAAAAAATTTCAAAAGGCTATTTTTTGCAGGGACCAGTTCAGTTGTGAAGTGGCTTTGAGGGGTACATACAATACACACCCCCATAAATCACCCCATTTAAAAAACTTTACCCCTTAAAGTATTCAAAACAGCATTATGAAAGTTTCTTAACCCTTTAAGCGTTTCCCAAGATATAAAGCAAAGTAGGTGGGAAATGTACAAATGTCATTTTTTTTTCAGAAATTCTTATTTAATCCTTTTTTTTTCTGTAAGGGTATGTTCACACGGCCTATTTACGGACGTAAATCGGGCGTTTTTGCCCCGAATTACGCCCGAAAATAGCGCCTCAATAGCGCTGACAAACATCTGCCCATTGAAAGCAATGGGCAGACGTTTGTCTGTTCACACGAGGCGTATATTTACGCGCCGCTGTCAAATGACGGCACGTAAATAGACGCCCGCGTAGAAGAAGTGACCTGTCACTTCTTTGGCCGTAATTGGAGCCGCTATTCATTGACTCCAATGAATAGCAGCGCTAATTACGGCCGTAATTGACGCGGCGTTCAAGCGCCTGCACATGCCGGTACGGCTGAAATTACGGGGATGTTTTCAGGCTGAAACATCCCCGTAATTTCAGCCGTTACGGACCCCCGCCGTGTGAACATACCCTAACACAAAAGGTTTAACCAGAGAAAAACAACTCAATATTTATTGACCAGTTTCTGCAGTTTTTAGAAATATCCCACATGTGGCCCTAGGGTGGTAATGGACTGAAGCACAGACCTCAGAAGCAAAGGAGCACCTAGAGGATTTTGGGCCCTTCTTTTTTATTAGAATACATTTTAGGCACCATGGCAGGTTTGAAGAGGTCTTGTGGTGCCAAAACAGTGAAAACACTCCCAAGAAGACACCATTTGGCAAACTGCACCCCTCAGGGAATTTATCAAGGGGTATAGTGAGCATTTTGACCCCACAGGTTTTTTGCTGAATTTAGTAGAATGAAGCCGTGAAAATGAAAATCTAATTTTTTCCAATAAAACGTAGACATTTTCAATTTCTACAAGGCATAAAGGACAAAAAAGATTTGAAGAGCAATTTCTCCTGATTACGCCAATACCCCATATGTGGTAATAAACTGCTGTTGGGATGCACGGCAGTACTCAGAAGGGAAGGAGCGCCATTTGACTTTTTGAGCTCAAGTTTTGCTGCGATGGATTTCAGGTGCCATGTCGCATTTGCAAAGCCCCTGTGGGACCAAAACAGTGGAAAAACCCAAAAAGTGACCCCATTTGGGAAACTGAGGGGTATAGTAAGCATTTTGATCCCACAGTTTTTTTGCTGACTTTAGTGGAATTAGGCCGTGAAAATGAAAATCTAATAAAATGTAGTTTTAGCTCAGATCTTTCCATTTTCACAATAAATAAAAGAGAAAAAGTACCCCATAATTTGTAAAGCAACCTCTTCTAAGCACAGCAATACCCCATATGTTGAAATAAACTGATGTTTGGGCTCACGGCAGGGCTTAGAAGGGAAGGATCACCATTTGGCTTTTGGAGCTCAAATTTTGCTGGAATGATTTGCAGCACCATGTCATGTTTGCAAAGCCCCTGAGCGACCAAATCAGTGGAAACCCCCAAAAGTGAGCCCATTTGGGAAACTACACCCTTGAAGGAATTTATCTAGGGGTCGAATTTAGTGGAATTAGGCCATGAAATTGAAAAGCTATATCTTTTCCGATAAAACGTGGACATTTTCAATTGTTACAATGAATAAAGGGGAAAGCACCAAAATATTTGAAAAGCAATTTCTCCCGATTACGACAACACCCCATAAGTGGTCGTAAACTGCTCTTTGGACACACTGCTGGGCCAAAACAGTGAGAGCCTCCCAAAAGTGACCCTATTTGGGAAATTACGCACCTTAACCCCTTCAGGACACAGCCTGTTTTGGCCTTCATGACGCAGCCAATTTTTTCAAATCTGACATGTTTCACTTTATGTGGTAATAACTTCGGAATGCTTTTACCTATCCAAGCGATTCTGAGATTGTTTTCTCGTGACACATTGAACTTTATGTTACTGGCAAAATTTGCTCCATGCATTAAGTATTTAATTGTGAAAAACACCAAAATTTAGTGAAAAATTGCAAAAAGTAGCATTTTTATAAATTTATATGTATCTGCTTGTAAGACAGATGGTAATACCACACAAAATTGTTGCTAATTAACATCACCCATATGTCTACTTTAGATTGGCATTGTTTTTTGAACATCCTTTTATTTTTTTATGACATCACAAGGCTTAGAACTTTAGCAGCAATTTCTCACATTTCAAGAAAATTTCAAAAGGCTATTTTTACAGGGACCAGTTCAGTTGTGAAGTGGATTTTAGGGCCTTATATATTAGAAACCCTCGATAAGTCACCCCATTTTAAAAACTTCACCCCTCAAAGTATTCAAAACAGCATTTAGAAAGTTTCTTAACCCTTTAGATGTTTCACAGGAATTAAGGCAAAGTAGATGTGAAATTTTCAAATTTCTTTTTTTTTTTGCAGAAATTCATTTTTCATCTATTTTTTTTGTAACACAGAAAGTTTTACCAGAGAAACGCAACTCAATATCTATTGCCCAGATTCTGCAGTTTTTAGAAATACCCCACATGTGGCCCTATTGCACTTATTGACTGCAGCACAAGCCTCAGAAACAAAAGAACACCTAGAGGATTTTGGGGACTCTACATTCTATCAAAGAAAATGTAGGTTTAGCTAATTTTTTCTAATTTCCACAAGGACTAAAAGGAGAAAATGCACCACTACATTTGTAAAGCAATTTCTCCCGAGTAAAACAATACCCCACATGTGGTAATAAACGGCTGTTTGGACACACGGCAGGGCTTAGAAGGGAAAGAGCGCCATTTGGCTTTTGCAGCTCAAATTTAGCAGGAATGGTTTGCGGAGACCACGTCGCATTTGCAAAGCCCCTAAGGGACCAAAACAGTGAAAACACCAAATAAGTGACTCCATTTAGGAAACTACACCCCTTGAAGAATCCATCTAGGGGTGTAGTGAGCATTTTGAACCCACAGGGGTTTCATAGATTTTATTAGAATTGGGCAGTGAAGATAAAAAAAAATCCTTTTTTTCCAATAAGACGTAGCTTTAGCTCAAAATTTTTCATTTTCTCAACAAATAAAGGAATAAAAAAAAAAACAACATTTGTAAAGCAACTTCTCTGGAGTACGGCAATACCCAATTTGTGGTCATAAACTGCTGTTTGGGCACACGGCAAGGATCAGAAGAGAAGGAGCGCCATTTGGCTTTTGGAGCACAGATTTTGCTGGCTTGGTTTCATGACACCATGTCACTTTTGCAAAGCTCCTAAGGTGTCAGTACAGTGGAAACTCCCCAAAAGTGATTCCATTCACAAAACTACATCCCTTGAGGAATTCATCTAGGGGTGTAGTGAGCATTTTGACCCCACAGGTGTTTCATAGATTTTATTAGAATTGGGCAGTGAAAATAAAAAAAAAATCCTTTTTCTTCAATAAGACGTAGTTTTAGCTGAAAATGTTTCATTTTCTAAACAAATAAATGAAAAAAAGCACCACAACAATTGTAAAGCAACTTCTCCTGTGTACGGCAATACCACATATGTGGACATAAACGGCTGTTTGGGCACAGAGTAGGGCTCAGAAGGGAAGGAGCGCCATTTGGCTTTTGGAGTACAGATTTTGCTGGATTGGTTTCTGGGCGCTATGTCGCATTTGCAAAGTCCCTGTGGGACCAAAACAGTGGATCCCCCCCAGAAGTGACCCCATTTTGGAAACTACACCACTCAAGGTATTCACTTAGGGGTGTAGTGAGCATATTAACACCACAGGTGATTGGCAGAAATTGGTGTGCACTCGATGTTGCAGAGTGAAAATTGGATTTTTTCTATAGATATGCCAATATGTGGCGCCCAGCTTGTGCCACTGGAGACACACACCCCAAAAATTGTTAAAAGGGTTCTCCCGGGTAAAGCGATGCCATATATGTGGAAGTAAACTGCTGTTTGGGCACACTGTAGGGTTCAGAAGGGAGGTAGCACCATTTGACTTTTGGAGCGCGGATTTTGCTTGTAGTAGTTTTGTATTGAGTCTTACTGGTGTTTCCGTTTATAATGTGCGGGTACATGTAAGCCGGGCGGAGTATATAAGGGGCATAGTCAGGTGGTATAATAAGGGGGTAAACAAAAACAATAAAATAATCCATAGATGTGTGTTACGCTGTGACACAATCCTTTCTGCACAGGCCGGTGTCGCACTGATAAACTGTGTCCTTTCTTATCCCCCTTTTGGTCCACACTCCGCATCTTTGCAGTTTGAGGAATTTTGCTGAGAAGTGTTTTCCTGGTATAATACGGGCACCGTCGCTTCCAGCAGATATGTTTGGGCTCTCCTCTTCCTGGTTCCCTAATTTTAGGGGCCTTGATAATTCGCCACTTGAAACAGAAGAAATGTTCCCCTCGGGCCGGCACAACTGCATATTTTTATTTCCTGGCTTATTGGAGCCTTAACTAATTTTATTTTTCATAGACGTAGCGGTATGAGGGCTGTTTTTTTTGCGGGACGAGCTGTAGTTTTTATTGGTACCATTTTGGGGTACATGCAACTTTTTGATCACATGTTATCCTTTTTTTTTGGGAGGCAAGGTGACCAAAAAAAGCAATTCTGACATTATTTTTTTAATTCTTTTTATACAGCGTTCACGACGCGTTATAAATTACATGTTAGCTTTATTCTGCGGGTCAGTACGATTCCGGTGATACCTAATTTATAGAACTTTTTTATGTTTTACAACTTTTTGCACAATAAAATAACTTTTGTAAAGAGAAGTGAGAGCCATAACGGTTTTAATTTTTTCGTTGACGGAGCTGTATGAGGGCTTATTTTTAGCGAGACGAGTTATAGTTTTTATAGGTACCATTTTTGGGTACATGCGACTTTTTGATCACTTTTTATTTCAATTTTTGGAAGACAAAGTGACCAAAAAATAGCAATTATGTCAGTATTTTTTAGTTTTTTTTTTACGGTGTTCACTGTGCGGAATAAATATCATAATATTTTTATAGTTAAGGTCGTTACGGTCGCAGCGATACCAAATATGTATGGCTTTATTATTTTTTTCAATAATAAATGACTTGATAAGAGAAAAAGGGCGATTGTGTTTTGTGTTATTATTTGAAACTTTTATTGTATTTTTACAACTTTTATTTTTACTTTTTTTACACTTTTTTTTTTTTACACTTTTCTTTAGTCCCACTAGGGGACTTGAAGGTCCAACTGTTTGTTTGATGTTCTAATACATTGCACTACCCATGTAGTGCAATGTATTAGAACTGTGAGTTGTTCACTGACAGCAAGCCGATCAGGCTCCGCCTCCGGGCGGGGCCTAATCGGCTAACGTAATGGCAGATAGGAAGCCTTTGTTAGGCTTCCGGTTGCCATAGCAATCGCCCCCCCCCCCCGCAACAATCGGCCCCCGCAATCGCGTAGCGGGGTGCCGATGTTGCTATAACAACTTAAATGCGGCGGTCACTATTGACTGCCGCAATTAAGGGGTTAATCGGTTCGGATCACCGCTGTGATCCGACCCGATGTTTTCCCCCAGTACTGAGGCTGCTAGTAGCAGCCTGTACTGGGAGATGCCGGGCTGCGGGGAGCGTCTGTGTGCTCTGTGGGGTGGTCGTGAAGGGGTTAAGGAATCCATCTAGTGGTATAGTGAGCATTTAGACCCCACAGGTCTTTTGAAGATTTTATTGGAATTAGGCCATAAAAATGTATATCAAAATTTTTCCAATAAAAAGTTGTATTTTTTCATTTTCTCAAGGGATGAAGGAGAAAAAGACGACCAAAATTTGTGAAGCAATTTCTCCCGAGTATGGCAATACCCTACATGTGGTCATAACCGGCTATTTGGACACACAGCAAGGCTCCAAAAGGATGGAGCGCAATCTGGTTTTTGGAGAGTTTATAAAATTAGTTTTCTGACACCGTGTTGCATTGAGCTAAGGTACATTGGAAAGCCCAGAAAAATTACTCCATTTTGGAAATTACATCTCTGAACAAATTTATCTAGAGATATTGTGAGCATTTTGACCCCACAAGCGTTTTGCAGAAATTAGTGTACAGTGCCATTTTTCCACAGATATGCCATTTCAGCGACTAATATGTTGTGCCCAGCTTGTGCCACTGGTGAGTTAAGTGAGTTCTCCAGAGTACAGTAATACCCCATATGTGGTCATAAACTGCTATTTGGGCACACTGCCAGGCTCAGAAGGACCCCCATTTGGCTTTTGGAGCGTAAATTTTGCTGGGTAGTCGTTTTGTTTGGGGTTTTACTAGTATTTCAGCTTATAATGTGGGGGCACTCTTTCTCATTTTTCTATTTTGTCTTTTCCTTTTTCTCGCACCTCGTTTTTTCCCCTCTTTTTTATTTTATTTTGTTTCATTTATTATTTCACTCCTCACTTGCGTATGATTCTCCTTTTCTTGGGAGATATCCAATCAGATACAATCTAGGACGTATTATCTACATAAAAACTAATTTGTATATATATTTTAAGTCAGGGTTAATTGGACTGAATACTCTGTGTACTTGCCGTTTATTGGCTGTCGGTCAATTCAAATGGATGACTAATGTTAGCGTTACTATGCACGCTCTGAGGAAGTCCCGTAGTGACGAAACGCGTCTTTGCTCTGACGTCACACGTCGGGAATGTGTGGACTTGACTGCAAACTTTGTTTGGCACATGTACGATCTGTGTCGTGTCATTTATATCCAAACTGAGACCTGCATGGTCTGAAGTTATCGAATGACATATATGTGATTCATATCGACTCGGCCCAATCGCTATTTCGGCTTCAACTGCATATCCATCTGAGCTACGTAAGAAAATTATTTCTGAGACGGACAATTCCAGGTCTCAGCAACCACCGCAACTGGGTCTACATTGGGCTGCTGGTTTCTACACTTTTTGTTTGAAAAACGACACGCTTACAACTAACAGATGGGAAGTCTCAGTTTAATGCATTATTTACCCATTGGTCTGCATCCCAGGAACCAAACTACATGGCGATGAGTATACAACTCTGAATATTTATGTTCTGTTTATCTTCTGCCATTGACTGTTTGCGGTTTGTTTTATGTGCTGTGCTTCGACTTGCTTTGCCCATTCCACCGCAACTACATTGCGGACCTTATTAGGTTTACTTTTGCTGTTGGCAATATTGCTACACATGTTACAATTGTGTTTCAGATAGGTAACCATATCTATTTCAACTGACACATCCCCTATGTCCACGGGGTAATATTCTTTGGGCTGTTTGCCTCTCATTCCCTGTTGCCGTATGGGATTGTACGTAGCTCTCATTCTATATGGTCCATATAGGACTAATTTATTTATCAGCTATATAGTCGTTATTATCATATGCAGCACCAAAGCTGTGCAGAGTACATCAGGGTATATGTAAACTTGGCGGAGTACATAAGGGTTGTCACGGTTTGTGGGTATGTGGACCCACTAGGCCGCACCACCGTAGTGGGGAAGCAGCTGGCCAAACAACAGGGAACCCCAGCAATACAAAGTCCCACACAAGGGTACCTGGATAGTCCAGACAGTGGCCGCAGCTCTGGCACAGATGGAGGTGGGAGCAGCAGATAACGCCAGATGTGGCGGATGACAACAAATGCCGCAGGTTGCGCCAGATGTGGCGAATCACACAGGATGGGGCAGATGGCACAGGACGTGGCAGATGACAAAGGACGTGGCAAACAACAGCAGGTCCAGTGGACACGACTACAACTAGTAGGCACAGGAACAAGAACAAAGCACGGGATACAGGAACAGGTAACAGGGCACGGGTAACAACTGGAACGGGAAACAGCCCCCTGTAGGGAGTGCCACACAGCCCCCTGGTAGGGAGTGCCACACAGCCCACAGCCCCCTGGTAGGGAGTGCCACACAACCCACAATCCCCTGGTTGGTAGTGCCACACAGCCCCCTTGTTGGTAGTGCCACACAGCCCACAGCCCCCTGGTTGGTAGTGCCACACAGCCCACAGCCCCCTGGTTGGTAGTGCCACACAGCCCCCTTGTAGGTAGTGCAAGGACTACGAAATGACCCTGATAGCTGGTGGGCGATAGACATTCAAAAAAGGACAACTGTGCAGGAGCACACAAAATACCCAGCTTTCCCGGCTATCAAATAATTGTGTGGAAATAAACTAAGATATAACTTTTATTTAGTCTAGCTAAAAGGATATATGATGTCTCCTCCCCAGCTGTTTAATGACTTCCTGTATTGAAGGATAGTAGAACTTCTTATGTCCCATGGCTCTCCCTTTCTTCACGTTTAGAGGAAATGTTCACCTTTTATCCTCATGTTGTTTTTAGGTTTGAAATTCTGTTCTGATTAAGTTCTTAAAATATCAATATAATGTTTGTGGATCTATTTTTCTGGTACAGAGCTCCAAATCCCTTGCATAGACATCGATTATAAAAAATAACATGCTGGCTGTCTGCAACCACCACTTGAGGGCGCTTACTGCACACTGTATTTGTATGGTGTTCAATGTATAGACAGTATGCAGTAAGCTTCTGAGCTCCCTCTCCTGAGCTGAAATCGCTATAGAGATATAGTAAGGAAAAGATCAGCACAGAATTTTGACACCAATTTATAGAAAATGAAATTAAAAATTTATATCAAATTAAATTAAAAAATAAACATTATGGTCTTTATGGGTGGACATTCATTTGAACCCACTCTTGTAGGTTTGTACTTTACCGCTAAGATCCGCAGATTACTAGAAGTCACTGATTGGCAGCATGTGTGTCGCTAAAGATGTCAGGCAGAGTTTTTGGCGATTGGTGCAGATGCATAGGTCATAATAGCTGAGGGCCAAATACTAGGAAGGAGATCAGAAATAGGCAGAAGTACCAGAGATGATCTAAGACGCAGTAAGAAAATGGAGCGTCATTTGATATCTGGGAGTTCAACAGTCAAGGTACATAGCGCGAATCCATGATAGCAAGTGGGGACGCAACTGTAGTGTCATCATCTGGCGGACAAGGTTCAGCACTGACATACAGATGCCAACGGTAAGTTTAGAAATAATATTCAACAAACAGTACAAAGAGGAGCTACAAAAACTTAGAAATTTAGGAAAGCAGAATTCGATCAAATAAGTGAAAAGCTTAGTCTAGTAGACTTGAATCAGGGGCACCATCAGTGCAGTACTGGCGGTACTGGCGTTCCGTGCCTTGCCATTCAGTGCCTTTCAAAGACGCAAGCGGGGCGATGACATCGTCGCGCCGCTTGCGTCATAGAAAGGCGCTGATTTGCAGGCAGGATGACATCATCGCACCGCTTGTGGCGTTCAGCCCCAGCAGACCTGCTCAGAAGAGAGCAGACCTCCTGTAATGATGGGGGTGGGGAAACAGACAAGTGAGCCCTAATCTACCCGCCACTCAGTCCCTGCCTACTTGCAACGACCCGCCCTAGGCGATGGGGTACAACTGGGCGACGGTCCCTACGCTCAATAAGTGCACGACAGACAAACAGACAAGGGTACACAGAAGCAAGGGAAAGGGGCAGTTGCCCACGGCAACACCGTGAGCAACAAGAGTGGTGAACGAGCCGAGTCAAACCAGGAGTGTACGAGGTACCAAACGCAGAGCAGGAGAGTAGTGAACAAGCCGAGTCAAACCAGGAGTGTATGAGGTACCAAACGCAGAGCAGGAGAGTAGTCAGTAAGCCAGGGTCAATATGAAGCAGGGTCAAAAAGATCAAGAAGCTGCAGCAGGGCCAGGAAACCAAACGAGAAGAATCACAAGCAAGGAGGAACAGGAAAGGCAGGTATAAATAGACAGAGGGCTGGAGCTAGTTCCGTCTGGCCAGGCTGTGATAGGCTCTCCCACTCCTAAGCCTGCCATCCTGAGTGGTGGAAGATGGAGTCAGTCTCACAGACATAGAAGCAGGTGCAGACTGATTACCTATGGGCGTTGACACAGAAGCTGTGCCTGGCAGATCCTTTACACCTGCATTGCAAGAGGACTGCATGGGAACGGGATCAGGTAAGTATGTAAAGTTTATTTTCTGTTAAAAGTGTGTCTATGTAGAGTACGATCTATAGGGGGTGCTATATATGGGGCACTATCTATAGGGGCTATATGTGGGGCACACTCTACAGGGGGGCTATATACAGGTACTATCTACAGGAGGGCTATATGTGGGACACTATCTACAGGGGGCTATATGTGGGGGACTATCTACAGGAGGGCTATATGTGGGAAACTATCTACAGGGGGCTATATGCGGGCACTATCTACAGGGGGCTATATGTGTGGCACTATCTACAGGGGGCTATATGTGGGGCACTATCTACAGGGGGGCTATATTTGGGGCACTATCTAGAGAGGAGCTATATATGGAGCACTATCTACAGGGGGCTATATGTGGGGCGCTATCTACACGGGGCTGTATGTGGAGCACTATCTACAGGGGGCTGTATGTGGGGCACTATCTACAGGGGGTTATATGTGGGGCACTATCTACAGGGGCAACTATGTACAGGGTGATCTATGGAGGCTACTATCTACAGGGGGTTACAATGGGGGCACTGTCTACATGGGGCTCTATGGGGGCACTGTCTACAGGGAGCTCTAGTGGAGGCACTATCTACAGGGGGCTGTATGTGGGGCACTATCTACAGGGGGCAGTATGTGGGGCACTATCTACAGGGGCCACTATATACAGGGAGATCTATGGGGCCACTATCTACAGGGGATCTATGTAGGGCACTATCTACAGTGGGTTACAATGGAGGCACTGTCTAAATTGGGCTCTATGGGGGGCACTGTCTACAGGGAGCTGTCTGGGGGCACAATCTACAGTGGGCTCTATGGGGGCACTATCTACAGGGGGCCCCGTGTGTGTGTGTGTGTGTGTGTGTGTGTGTGTGTGTGTGTGTGTGTGTGTGTGTGTGTTTGTGTGTGTGTGACACAGTGTATGATGCTATTATAATCAAGGACACAGTGTATGGTGGTATTATAATCAGGGACACAGTGTATGGTGCTATTATAATCAGGGACATAGTGTATGGTGCTATTATAATCAGGGACACAGTGTATGATGTTATTATAATCAGGCACACCATGTATGGCGCTATTATAATTAGAGGTGCAGTGTATGGCGCTATTATATTTAGGGGCGTAGTGTGTGGCACCATGAGAATTTTATCTTCATTTACAGATGCAGAAATGTTTGAAACGTGAGAAGCTGAAGAAATCTGAGTGGCAAACTGCAGAAATGGGGTGTGGCCGGGAGAAGACATCACAGAGGTCTGGACCGAATGGAGAAAAAAATAGAAAAAGAACAACTGGAATCTGAGAAGACATCACCTGTGAGTCACTTAATGTAAATGTTTTGTTCTGCCACTAATCAGTACTGTAGTCACTGTATGATCTACAGCGAGATGATGGGTGGTATGATTTATTTCTGTTTTTGTAAAAAAGCAACTCCCTGCATATGCTTACCATTGTTCGGGCCATGCTGGAAGCTGTAGTTTTTAGCTGTAGCTTGTCCCTCTTTGCGATACTTGAAAGTTGGGAGGTATACAAAGCCCCTGCCAGGTGCCTCCTCACTGCCCTCTCGCCTACAAAGCCCCTTAATCTGTGTGCCCCCCCTGGTCATGTCACCTAGTGTCTACTCCCAGTGTCTACACTGTTTCCCTTTTTGTCCCACACAGAGCTGCTGTCTGTTCCCGGTCACTCCACAGAGCATATGTCAGGTTGCGTCTCCCCCCCTGGCCACTCTCCCACCCCTCCCACTTTCAGCTCTTCCAGCCGTCTCCTCCCCCTCCCTCATGATCCCTGGTACTTAGGCACTTAGGCTCTCATCTTTGCCCTCTGATACCAACCTCCTTTCTCTGCACCGCCCCTCATAAGAGACTCTGCTAGTTTGCTTTCACTGTGCCCTACTTCCCGCCCCTTCACGCCCCCCTGATAATGAGAGGGTGGGCCCAGACTCCTTGAAGGTGTGGGGCCCAGAAATTCCTGATGTCGGCCCTGGCTGTAATCGTGTACTTTTAAATGAGGCTACTGAAGCTCAATGGGGAGTTTTTAAAGATATATTTTATGAATCATGTAGTACGTTTATACCCTCTTGTAACAAAATGTCTAGGAGTAAAATAAGACCAATATGGATGAATAGAGAAAAACTGAATATAATAAGCCAAAAACAAAAAGCATTTAAAGCTTTGAATGTTGAGGCAACAGAAAAAAACATTTCAGGTGTAATGGTGGGGGGGGTAGGGAAACGGACAAGTGAGCCCTAATCTACCCGCCACTCTGTCCCTGCCTACTTGCAACGACCCGCCCTAGGCGACGGGGTACAACTGGGCGGCGGTCCCTGCGCTCAGTAAGTGCATGACAAACACGACAAACAAACAAGGGAATACAAGCAAGGGAAATGGGCAGTTGCTCGCGGAAACACCGTGAGCAACAGAGTAGTGAACGAGCCGAGTCAAGCCAGGAGAGTGCGAGGTACGAAGCGAAAAGCAGAAGAGTAGTCGGTAAGCCGGGGTCTGTATGGAGCAGGATCAAAAAGAAGCAGGAGCTGTAGCTGGGCCAGGAAACCTCAAGGAAAGAATTCACAAGCACAGGTGGACAGGAAGAGCAGGCTTAAATAGACCGAGGGCGGGAGCTAGCTGAGTCTGGCCAGGTTGCGATAGGCTCTCCCACTCCTAAGCCTGCCAGCCTGAGTGGAGGAAGCTGGTGTCTGTCTCAGGGATGTACACTCAGGTGTTGACTGATTAATTCTGGGAATTAACCCCGAAGCAGTGCCTGGCAGATCCTTTACAGTACCCCCCCTTTTATGAGGGGCCACCGGACCCTTTCTAAGTGGACCTGGCTTACTGGGGAAACGCAGGTGGAACCTCCTGACCAATGCCCCAGCGTGAACATCCCGGGCGGGTACCCAAGTCCTCTCCTCGGGCCCGTATCCTCTCCAATGGACCAGGTACTGGAGGGAGCCTTGGACCATCTTGCTGTCCACGATCCTGGCCACCTCAAATTCCACCCCCTCAGGGGTGAGGACGGGAACAGGAGGTTTCCTCGAGGGGGCCAAGGACGGGGAGCAGCGTTTCAGGAGGGAGGCATGAAACACGTTGTGTATACGAAAAGACGGGGGTAACTCCAGCCGGAAAGAGACAGGACTGAGGACCTCAATGACCTTATACGGCCCAATAAACCGGGGAGCAAACTTTTTGGACGGAACCTTGAGACGCAAGTTCCTGGATGACAACCACACCAGATCCCCGACCACAAACAGGGGGTTAGCAGAACGTCTTCTATCGGCCTGAGCCTTCTGTATGCTCTGGGACGCCTCTAGGTTCTTCTGAACCTGGGCCCAGACTGTGCATAGATCCCGATGAACGACCTCCACCTCGGGATTGTTGGAACAACCAGGTGAAACGGAGGAGAACCGTGGATTAAACCCAAAATTACAGAAAAAGGGAGAGACCCCTGACGAGTTACTGACCCGGTTATTAAGGGAAAATTCGGCGAGGGGAATGAAAGAAACCCAATCAAATTGACAGTCAGAGACAAAACATCTTAAGTATTGTTCTAGAGACTGATTAGTCCTCTCCGTTTGGCCATTGGTTTCAGGATGGAAAGCAGAGGAGAAGGACAGATCAATCCCCAACTTATTACAGAAGGCTCTCCAAAACAATGAAACAAATTGTACCCCCCTGTCAGAAACAATATTGACGGGGACCCCATGGAGACGCAGGATGTGTTTGATAAACAAGGTAGCCAACGTCTTGGCGTTGGGTAGTTTCTTGAGGGGCACAAAGTGGCACATTTTACTGAAGCGGTCTACCACCACCCACACCACCGACTTGCCTTGGGATGGAGGCAAATCGGTGATGAAATCCATGGAGATATGTGTCCAAGGTCTCTGGGGAATGGGCAACGAACGCAGTAAGCCCGCTGGTCGGGACCTGGGAGTCTTGGACCTGGCACAAACCTCACAGGCGGCGACGTAGGCCTTAACGTCTTTAGGCAAACCAGGCCACCAATAATTTCTGGTAATGAGGTGTTTGGTACCCAGGATGCCTGGATGGCCAGATAGTGCGGAGTCGTGATTTTCCCTAAGTACCCTTAGCCGGAATTGCAGGGGAACAAACAGCTTGTTCTCAGGAAGGTTCCCAGGAGCTGAACCTTGATCAGCAGCAATTTCAGAGACTAAATCGGACTCGATAGAGGAAATGACTATACCTGGAGGCAAAATACAAACAGGATCTTCCTCCGAAGGAGGGCTGGCCATGAAGCTACGCGACAGTGCATCTGCCTTAATATTTTTAGACCCGGCCCTATAGGTAACCAAAAAATTGAATCTGGTAAAAAACAACGCCCATCGAGCTTGTCTCGGGTTTAGCCTCCGGGCAGATTCTAGGAAAACCAGATTCTTGTGGTCGGTAAGGACCGTTACCTGGTGCCTAGCCCCCTCCAGGAAGTGGCGCCACTCTTCAAATGCCCATTTAATGGCTAAAAGTTCGCGGTTGCCAATATCATAGTTACACTCCGTGGGCGAAAACTTCCTAGAAAAGTAAGCACAGGGGCGGAGATGGGTGAGGGAGCTGGTACCCTGGGACAAGACGGCCCCCACTCCCACCTCGGACGCGTCAACCTCCACAATAAATGGCTCCCTTTGGTTGGGCTGAACCAGCACGGGGGCCGAGATAAAGCACTTCTTGAGGGTCTCAAAAGCCTGGACGGCCTCAGGGGGCCAATGGAGGACATCAGCACCCTTGCGAGTGAGGTCCGTAAGAGGCTTAGCGACGACCGAGAAGTTAGCAATAAATCTCCTGTAATAGTTAGCGAACCCCAAAAAACACTGTAGCGCTTTCAGGGAGGCAGGTTGGACCCATTCAGCCACAGCCTGAACCTTGGCAGGGTCCATGCGGAATTCATGAGGAGTGAGGATTTGACCTAAAAATGGTATCTCCTGTACCCCAAATACACATTTTTCGATTTTGGCAAACAGTTTGTTTTCTCGAAGGACCTGGAGCACTTTCCTGACATGCTCTATGTGGGAGGACCAGTCCCTGGAAAACACCAATATGTCATCAAGGTACACTACAAGAAATATCCCCAGGTAATTTCTCAAAATCTCATTTATGAAGTTCTGGAAGACCGCAGGGGCATTGCACAACCCAAAGGGCATGACGAGGTATTCGAAATGGCCTTCGGGCGTGTTAAGCGCAGTCTTCCACTCATCCCCCTCTTTGATGCGAATAAGGTTATACGCCCCCCGTAGATCCAATTTAGAGAACCATTGGGCCCCCTGAACCTGATTAAAGAGATCAGGAATCAAAGGAAGGGGATACTGGTTCCTTACCGTGACCTTATTCAGGCCACGGTAGTCAATGCATGGCCTAAGACCCCCATCCTTCTTCCCTACGAAGAAGAAGCCAGCACCTACCGGAGAAGAAGAGGGACGAATGTAACCCTTGGCCAGGGATTCCTGGATATACTCCCTCATGGCTTCACGTTCGGGACAAGAAAGGTTAAATATCCTACCCTTAGGAAGCTTAGCTCCTGGTACCAATTCGATAGCGCAATCGTATTCTCTATGAGGCGGTAATACTTCGGAGGCCTCTTTAGAGAAAACATCAGCGAAGTCCTGAACAAACTCGGGTAGCGTATTCACCTCCTTAGGGGGAGAAATAGAATTAACAGAAAAACATGACGTACAACATTCATTACCCCATTTGGTTAGCTCCCCAGTATTCCAGTCAAACGTAGGATTATGCAACTGCAACCAGGGAAGACCTAGAACCAAATCGTACGATAATCCCTGCATCAATAGTACAGAGCATTGCTCCAAATGCATGGAGCCAACAAGGAGTTCAAAAACAGGGGTATGCTGTGTAAAATAACCATTAGCAAGAGGAGTGGAGTCGATACCCACTACCGGAACAGGTTTAGGCAAATCAATCAGAGGCATAGCGAGAGACATAGCCAATTCCACAGACATGATATTAGTAGAGGACCCTGAATCCACGAAGGCACTGCCGGTAGCAGACCTACCACCAAAAGAGACCTGAAAGGGAAGCAATATCTTAGTACGTTTCATATTTACGGGAAATACCTGTGCGCCCAAGTGACCTCCCCGATGATCACTTAGACGCGGGAGCTCTCTGACAGCATTCTTACCCTTGGGACAGTTGTTTACTTGATGCTTGACATCCCCACAGTAGAAGCAGAGACCATTCTTCCTGCGGAATTCTCTACGTTGTTGAGGGGACACGGAGGCCCCGAGTTGCATAGGTATTTCTGAGTCTTTAGGGGAGAAACGAAGCAACGGGACTTCGGGAGGCATCATGGGGGAGTCGGAGGAAAAAACACATAAACGTTCACGTTGTCGTTCCCTGAGACGTCGGTCAAGTCGTACCACTAAAGCCATAACCTGGTCTAAGGAGTCAGAAGAGGGATAACTAACTAGCAGGTCTTTCAGGGCATTCGACAGACCCAACCTAAACTGGCACCTTAAGGCAGGGTCATTCCACCGAGAAGCTACGCACCACTTCCTAAAGTCAGAGCAATACTCCTCAACAGGTCTCTTACCCTGACGTAAGGTCACCAGCTGACTCTCGGCAAAGGCAGTTCTGTCAGTCTCGTCATAAATAAGTCCGAGGGCAGAAAAGAAACAATCAACGGAGGAAAGTTCAGGGGCGCCAGGAGCCAAGGAGAAGGCCCACTCTTGGGGCCCTTCCTGGAGCCGGGACATAATTATACCCACCCGCTGGCTCTCAGAACCTGAGGAGTGAGGCTTTAAGCGAAAGTAAAGCCTACAACTCTCCCGAAAGGAGAGAAAAGCCCTCCGGTCACCTGAGAACCGGTCGGGCAACTTGAGGTGGGGTTCAAGGGGTGCGGTGAGGGGAACTACCAAGGTAGCATCAGGCTGGTTGACCCTCTGAGCCAGGGCCTGGACCTGTAGGGAGAGACCCTGCATTTGCTGAGCCAGGGTTTCACGGGGTTCCATAATGGTGTCAGGGACCAGGGTAGACTAGGTATAAGGCTTGTGAATTTGTAATGGTGGGGGGGGTAGGGAAACGGACAAGTGAGCCCTAATCTACCCGCCACTCTGTCCCTGCCTACTTGCAACGACCCGCCCTAGGCGACGGGGTACAACTGGGCGGCGGTCCCTGCGCTCAGTAAGTGCATGACAAACACGACAAACAAACAAGGGAATACAAGCAAGGGAAATGGGCAGTTGCTCGCGGAAACACCGTGAGCAACAGAGTAGTGAACGAGCCGAGTCAAGCCAGGAGAGTGCGAGGTACAAAGCGAAAAGCAGAAGAGTAGTCGGTAAGCCGGGGTCTGTATGGAGCAGGATCAAAAAGAAGCAGGAGCTGTAGCTGGGCCAGGAAACCTCAAGGAAAGAATTCACAAGCACAGGTGGACAGGAAGAGCAGGCTTAAATAGACCGAGGGCGGGAGCTAGCTGAGTCTGGCCAGGTTGCGATAGGCTCTCCCACTCCTAAGCCTGCCAGCCTGAGTGGAGGAAGCTGGTGTCTGTCTCAGGGATGTACACTCAGGTGTTGACTGATTAATTCTGGGAATTAACCCCGAAGCAGTGCCTGGCAGATCCTTTACATCAGGCTTACAAGGATCTCAACAGAAAATGAAAACATTTAATTAAGTTAACAAATGTATCTGCAGAAAAACAAATCACGAAGGACATTAAAAATTTTCCCAACAAATGAGTGAATATATAAATGCCAAAAAGAAAAAAAATCTGATAATATTGGCTCTCCTGAAGATGACAATGGGAATATAATTGTAGAGGACAAAGGGAGGGCTGAGATATTAACCCCTTCCCGACATTTGAAGTATCCATACGCCAAAGTCGGGTAGGGGAAGTATGGAACAGGCTCATGGAGTGAACCCGCTCCATACGATGCCGATGTCGGCTGTATGTTACAGCCGACACCTCAGAGTAACGAGCGGGATCACGCTCGAGCGTGATCACGCTCGTTTAACTCATTAAATGCTGCGGTCAATAGCGACCGCAGCATTTAAATCGTTAGAAAGAGGGGGGCGACCCCTCTAACAGCTCATCATGCCGCCCGGAACGCAATCATGGGGGGGGCAATGGTTGCTAGGGCTGCCTGGGGGCCTAATGAAGGCCCCCAGGTCTGCCATCTTTGTGCTCCTCCGGCAGGGCTTAATAGATGCCTGTCAGAATCACGATATACTGTAATACATTAGTATTGCAGTATATCGTGCAAGCGATCTAACGATCACTGGTTAAAGTCCCCTAGGGGAACTAATAAAAAAAAAGTAAAAATGAGTTAAATAAAGGGTTTTTTTATGTAAAGAAAAAAATTAAACCTAAAAGTTAAAAAAAAAACCCTGTTCCCATTTTCCCCCTAGAGCATAGTAAAAAAATAAATAAATAAACATAATTGGTATCACCGCGTCTGTAAAAGTCTGAACTATTACAATATATCATTATTTAACCCGCACGGTGAACGCCGTAAAAAAAAAAAATTGTAAACGCCAAAATCTCTATTTTTTGGTCACCTAATCTCCCACAAAAAATGAAATAAAAAGTGATCAAAACGTCGCATGTACCCCAAAATGGTATCATTAAAACGACAGCTTATTCTTATGGTTATGACTCTCGGAATTTGGCAACACAAAATAAATTTTATTTTTTACACTTGTAAAAGTAGTAAAATATAGAAAAAGCTATATATATTTGGTATCACCGTAATCGTATTGACAGACAGAATAAAGTTAACTGTTGTTTTAATTGCACAGTGAATGCCGTAAAAACGACGCGCAAAAAACAATGGAGGAATCGTTGTTTTTTTTATTTTCTACCCCACAAATATTTTTTTTCCCATTTCCTAGTACATTATATGGCATAATAAATGGTGAACAAAAAACTACAACTTGTCCTGCAAAAATCAAGCCCTCATTGGACTATATAGACGGAAAAATAAAAAAGTTCTGGCTTTTGGAAGGTGGGGAGGTATAAACGAAAATTAAAATCTGAAAAAGGGCTGTGGCGGGAAGGGGTTAAACACATACTTTTCCTCTGTGTTCACTGAAGATCTGCCAGTGCCAGATATTAAGGGGGACAGTAATAAAGGTTCCCCACCCAATATTACCTGCTTAAAGAGTCTCTGTCACCACATTATAAATTCCCTATATTGTACATGATGTGATCGGCGCTGTAATGTAGATTACAGCAGTGTTTTTTATTTAGAAAAACGATCATTTTTGACGGAGTTATGACCTATATTAGCTTTATGCTAATGAGTTTCTTAATGAACAACTGGGCGTGTTTTACTATATGGCCAAGTGGGCGTTGTACAGAGAAGTGTATGACGCTGACCAATCAGTGACCAATCAGCGTCATACACTTCTCCTCATTCAGGTACACAGCACATAATGTACGACGCTAGGAGTCCAACTGTCCCGTACTGTAATCATGTTTTGAGTACGGGACAGTAGTTCCACGGAGAGGCAGGGACTCCTAGCGTCGTACATAACTATGATGCTAGGAGCTCGGCTCCCTGCAGTGTGTTTGGTCCGGGACTTGCGGCCGAAATACGTTCCGTCCTTTATGGACCGAACATGCTCGTCTGAATCCAGCCTAAGGGTATGTAAACCTTTGAATTGTATACAGAGCAGCTGTAGTGTTTGCTATGACCTGAATTCGCCAGTCCCGCAGAATACAGAGCAGCTGCATCTAAAAAAGTCAAAATAGTTTTTAATAAAAACTATCTAGAAATTGACACTAATCACACTTACTAACTTTTTATATATATAAATTGCCTTTCAAAGGTTTTACATAGCCTTTAAGGGAATTAAGCTCAGTAATGTACAGACCGTTGTCTCTCATCTTCTTATACTCTCTTGTATAAGAAGGGTTGGGGGACCGCTGATGTTGTACCAATATTTAGGAAGTCTTAAATGTCCAGGAAAGTTTGCATCTGTGGTATGTAAAATATTTCAGGGGGTCCTATTACATAGCCCAACGTGGGTGTGTAAACAAGCACCGATCAAGAAGACAGCTCGTTGATCGGCGATCGTTTGCTCCTATCACAAGGAGCTATGATCAGTAATGTATGGGTACGAGCGGTCATCACTACAATCACTCATCCCGATACATTTCTATCATATCGGCAGCACGTTTCCCTGTTTACACAGAAAAATTTGTTCTGGCAACAATAATATTTTAGGCTGCAGCAACTATACGATCAGCAGATGAAAGAGCGTTTGCTCATTCATCAGCTGATCGTTGCCCTAATTACAGGGCAATGATAGGGAATGACCGTGAGCCTGGACATCGTCTCCAGCCATGCCAAGACTTTTATCCGAATCTGAAGCTGCCGGAGGCGATGTCTGTTCAGTCTTCCATCACTCCGGAGAAGGACCTACGGGATAAGGTGACATCACAGCGTGATCTCGCGAGATCGCTCTGTGTTGTGAATCAAGCTGGGCTGGAATAAAGAGAAGTGTATGACGCTGATTGGTCATACACTTTTCTATACAATGCCCACTTGGTGAATAGAAAAAATTTGCCGTTGGGCGTTTAGAAAAAATATGCATAAATCGAAAAATTACCATAACTTGGTCAATAATAAACTTTTTTTTTATTTTTTTAAACAGTAGTTAACTACATCAAAGCGCCTATTTGATTAGGTAGGAGATACTGAAGTTATAGACTGGTGACAGAGCCTCTTTAAGGGCCTGTTCTCATCAGTGTTGGCTTTCCGTTCCGGGGTTCCGTCTGAGGTTTCCGTCGGGTGAACCCAGCAACGGTAAGTCAAACTGAAACCACAGCTTCCGTTTCCGTCACCATTGATATCAATGGTGACGGAAACATTGCTAATGGTTTCCGTTCGTCACCATTCCGGCAGGATTCCGTTTTTCCGACGGAATCAATAGCGCAGTCGACTCCGCTATTGATTCAGTCGTTAAAACGGAAACCTGCCGGAACGGTGACAAACGGAAACCATTAGCAATGTTTCCGTCACCATTGATATCAATGGTGACATAAACGGAAGCTGACTTTCCGTTGCGGGGTTCACACGACGGAAACCTCAGACGGAACCCTGGAACGGAAAGCCAACGCTAATGTGAACAGGCCCTAAGTCGATTCATCCGTTGGCTTTACAAGCTAAGCTGTGCACAGTATTGTACCTTCCATAGAGGCAGACCACGCTACTGCTATGGGGCCCATGGTGGTAAAAGGCCTAGCATTGAATTGCTTCTCCCGCTTCCTTACATGCACAGTTATAGCGTTTGCCTGCAGGCACCACTAGGGGGAGATAATTTCTCTGTACAACTCTTGCTGCATATTTTTGCTACACCAGCACTAACTACTATTATACTGCCCCTTTTACAAGACTATGGATCTGAATGGGTAGGAGAATTTTCATATTTGCCTAAGATGGATCGCTAGAGTTCAGCAAGGCCAGAACTTCATAATATCGCAAAGCCACGGCTGTTAAGCACCAATACTTTATTCATTTCTTATGACAACCAAATAAAACCTGCAAAACCTTGGCCCAGTGAACATTTGCAATCAGCTACGCTGGAGTATCTTACAAAAGTAGGTTCATAGCCAAGGACTTTCTTTGTCTTCAGTTCTTTACAGAGTTCTGTAGACTTCCGGCTCTTGGGAACCATCACACAAAAGACATCACTTTTAAATGCAAACATGTGGAGATAATAGGAACAGTAAACAAACAAAATGCTGGGAGATTTTATCACAAAACGAGCAAAATACAAGGGGATGAGCGGTGGGAGAAAATTACTGGTTTTAGCTTTTGTTACTGCAGCAGAAACCCATTTATATACAGCAGTCACTTTCCTAAATGTGAAGTAGTCACTGACATTCAGCAGCAGGAGAAGAGCAGAAGGCTGAGCTCACACCTGCGTTGTCTATTCTAGTGTTCTGCTCCGTCATAGGACCAGAAAAACATGAAATTGATGGAGTGCCATATCCATAGCACAGCCCTATTGACTTATGGGGACCCCGGATAATTAATACAACATCATACACATTGATGAGAAACAATATTGTGACACTATATTCATTCATATTTGACTCTGGTACCCGAAACAAAAAGGTTAATGCATACAACAAACACATCCATGATCAATACTGTATGACAACGTGTCACGTCCCAGGTAACACTGCACTTAAAATCTATCTATCTATCTATCTATCTATCTATCTATCTATCTATCTATCTATCTATCTATCTATCTATCTATCTATCTAATATCTATCTATCTATCTATCTATCTATCTATCTATCTATCTATCTATCTATCTATCCATCTATCTATCTATCTATCTATCTATCTATCTATCTCATATCTATCTATCTATATCTATCTATCTATCTCATATCTATCTATCTAGTGGCGTAACTACCGCCGTAGCAGCAGTAGCGGCTGCTACGGGGCCCGCGGCATGAGGGGGCCGTGTCGCCTGCCAGCACGGGCCCCCACCATGGCCGGAGGCTCCGCTAGCAGCCGCTATGGCTGCTACAGCGCGACGCCACTGAACAGTACGGCAGAGCAGGGAGGTATCTCCCCGCTCTGCCATTAAACAAAAGACATGTATCCCCTCTCCACAGGATAGGGGATACATGTGTGATCGCTGCCAGCGATAGGGAGAACGGGGGACTGAAAGTCCCCTGAAGTTCTCCATCACAAACCTCGGACTTCCGGGGTCTGTGTCGGCAGCTCCGTAGAAATGAATGGAGCGCCGGTCCCGCTTGTGCGCATACGTGACCAGCGCTCCTTTCATTTTTAGTGAGCTGCGCAGACGCCTGAAGTCAGAGGTTAGTCATGGAGAACTTCGGGGGACTTTCAGTCAGCGATCACACATGTCTCCCCTATCCTGTGGATAGGGGATACATGTATTTTATTAGGACACACTGTAGGTCGCATTTTTTTGGGAGGGGGGACGCTGTATGGGGTTCCCTACAGGGGGTGACGCTGTATGGCGTTCCCTACAGGGGGGAACGCTGTATGGCGTTCCCTACAGGGGGGGACGCTGTATGGCATTCCCTACAGGGGGGGACGCTGTATGGCGTTCCCTACAGGGGGGGACGCTGTATGGCGTTCCCTAAAGGGGGGGCTGTATGGCGTTCCCTACAGGGGGGGCTGTATGGCGTTCCCTACAGGGGGGGGCTGTATGGCGTTCCCTACAGACCACCCCTGTAGGGAACCCCATACAGACTCCCTGTAGGTGACGCCATACAGTCCCCCCTGTAGATAACGCCAGAAAGCCCCCTCTGTAGGGAACGCCATACAGCCCCCCCTCGTAGATAACACCATACAGTCCCCCCTCTAGATAACGCCATACAGCCCCCTCTGTAGATAGCGCCATACAGTCCCCCCTGTAGATAGCGCCATACAGTCCCCCTGTAGATAGCTCCATACAGCCCCCCTGTAGATAGCGCCATACAACCCCCCTGTAGATAGCGCCATACAGCCCCCCCCTGTAGGGAACGCCATACAGCCCCCCCCCCTGTAGGGAACGCCATACAATCCCCCCCTGTAGGGAATGCCATACAGTCCCCCCTGTAGGGAACGCCATACAGTCCCCCTGTAGATAGCGCAATACAGCCCCCCTGTAGATAGCGCCATACAGCCCCCCCCCTGTAGGGAACGCCATACAGCCCCCCCCTGTAGGGAACGCCATACAGTCCCCCCCTGTAGGGAACGCCATACAGTCCCCCCGTAGATAACGCCATACAGCCCCCCCCCCCCCCCCCGTAGATAACGCCATACAGCCCCCTCTGTAGATATCTACAAAGGGGGCTGTATGGCGTTATCTACAGGGGGGCTATATGGCGTTATCAAAAGTGGGGGTTTGTAAAAAAAAAAGGCACTATCTACAAGGGGGGGGTCTATCTATCTATCTATCTATCTATCTATCTATCTATCTCATATCTATCTATCTATCTATCTATCTATCTATCTATCTATCTATCTATCATCTATCTATCTCATATCTATCTATCTATTTCATATCTATCTATCTATCTCATATCTATCTATCTATCTATCTATCTATCTCATCTCTATCTATCTATCTATCTATCTATCTATCTATCTATCTATCTATCTATCTATCTATCTATCTCATATCTATCTATCTATCTATCTATCTATCTATCTATCTATCTATCTATCTATCTATCTATCTATCATCTATCTCATCTCTATCTATCTATCTATCTATCTATCTATCTATCTATCTATCTATCTCTCTCATATCTATCTATCTATCTCATATCTATCTATCTATCTATCTATCTATCTATCTATCTATCTATCTATCTATCTATCTATCTCTCATATCTATCTATCTCTCATATCTATCTATCTATCTCATATCTATCTATCTATCTCATATCTATCTATCTATCTATCTATCTATCTATCTATCTATCTATCTATCTATCTATCTATCTATCTATCTATCTATCTATCTATCTCATATCTATCTCATATCTATCTATCTATCTATCTATCTATCTATCTATCTATCTATCTATCTATCTATCTATCTATCTATCTATCTATCTATCTATCTATCTATCTATCTCATATCTATCTCATATCTATCTATCTATCTATCTATCTATCTATCTATCTATCTATCTATCTATCTATCTATCTATCTATCTATCTATCTATCTATCTATCTCCTATCTATCTATCTATCTATCTATCTATCTATCTATCTATCTATCTATCTATCTATCTATCTATCTATCTATCTCATATCTATCTATCTATCTATCTATCTATCTATCTCGCATATTTCTCTATATTCATCTTTCTTTCTTTCTTTCTTTCTTTCTTTCTTTCTTTCTTTCTTTCTTTCTTTCTTTCTTTCTATCAATCCATACGTGTTTATATATATATATATATATATATATATATATATATATATATATATACTGTATGCGTGTGTAAATAAATATATATATATATATATATATATATATATATTTCAATTTATGCACAGTAAATTTGAAAAGGTTGGAATGACACAGAATTTTTTTTTATTAATTTAAAGAAGACCTGTCTCTTCTTCAGACATGTCTGTTTTAGTAAATTCTTGTATTCCCCATAAATAACAATATTTTAGGAGAGGTGACAGGTCCGCTTTAAAAAAGATTTATGGGGTTGTCTCATCACAGACATTGGTGGTATATCTCTAGGATATGTCACTAATGTTTGGTCGGTAGGGGTTCTTTAACTGTAACTCCCACTGAATGCTGGAATGAAGTGGCAGTGACGCTAGGATGCTTTTTCCCCACCGCCAGATAATTTCACCCCATTATTAATACATATGCTGTAGAATACCTCTAAGGTCACAATGATCCCCCCATGACAGCCATAATGCCCCACATGACAACCGCAATGACAGTCACAATGCCTTTTATGCCAGTCATAATGCCCTCATGAAAGTCACGACTCCCCTGATGCCAGACATGATTACCGCCAGAATGCCCCTCATAACAGCTACAAAGACACAACACTGTCACATTGCCCCCCCCCCCCCCCCAGGGTTGCAAACTGTCCATAAATTTATGGACAGTCCGCAAAAAACAGGTGCTTTTTTCTGCTGTCCGTAGTGTCCAGCAGAAAAAAAGCACCGTCTGGGATTTAGCCTTATTCTCCCGGAAAATTGCACTGCGGATGCGCCATATAGGACATGCGCAGTGCAAAGGGAATAGTAGTAAGCAGGCATATTTTCAATGTTTTTAATACTCTCTACAAGGGGGGGCTGTGTGGCATACAAGAGGGGGCTGTGTGTGGCGGTATCTACAGGAGGCTGTGTGTAGTGCTATCTACTGGGGCCACAACTGGGGCATTATTACAGTGTGGGAGCACGGTTGCTGATGGGGCACTTTTATTGTGTTGGGCATTAAGGGATCATTATTACCATCTGGGGCACTGTGGATTACGAGTGTGTTTAGACGATCGGGTATAGGTGGGGAGGGTACTGGAAAAGTGAGAAACCAACATGTCTGTGTCTCAAATTCTGCAGAGATGATTTGTGGCTGGAATAAGTCTGTCACGGTCACAGGATATGTGGACCCAATAGGCCGCTCCGCCGTAGCGGAGAGGCAGCTGACCAGGTCACAGTCTATATGAAAGTCAATAGTAGATAGTAACGCTTGGGTACCTGAACTAGTCCAGACGGTGGCTGTGGCGTCAGCACAGATGGAAGCTGGTGCAGCAGGAAGCGCCAGACGTGGCGGGCAGTATCCGATGTGGCAGAAGACACTGGACGTGGCAGAAGACACTGGACGTGGCAAACGACACTGGACGTGGCAAACGACACTGGATGTGGCAAACGACAGCAGGAGCAGTAGACACGACTCCAACACTGGTAGGCACAGGAATAAGAACAGTACGGGATACAGGAACGGGTAACAGAGCACGGGTAACAACTGGAACGGAAAACACTAAGGGACCATTTGCAAGACAGACTGGGAAAAACTAACAACGCTCAGGCATGGATCAGAAGGCCTGGGGCCTTCTTATAGACCAGGAAATCATGGCAGTTGATAATGATGACGATTTCCTTTGTGCGACGGCCCGTGGCCATGGACACTACAAAGTCATCACAGTGGTCTGGGCCAGATGATGAAAAAAAGAGAAAGTGATAGATTCTAATCAGAGAATACATCACATGTGAGTCACTAGATATAAATGTGCTGTAATCACTTATATGGTCTGCAGAGCTTCTGTGTATAACTGGCATCTACCGCTATATGGTCACTACATGGTGGTAATATTGGTCTTTGTATAGTGTTTTTTATTCAGTAACAGTATGGGGTTTTATTCAGTCACTATGTGGTTATGGTGTGGTGGTATTATTCCGTAACTGTATAGGGGTATTATTCAGTCACTATGTGGTTATGGTATGGGTGTATTATTCAGTCACTATGTGGTTATGGTGTGGAGGTATTATTCAGTAACAGTATGTAGGTATTATTCAGTCACTCTGTGGTACTGATGTGACGATATTATTCAGTAACTTTATGGGGGTATTATTCAGTCACTATGTGGTTAGGGTGTAGCGGTATTATTCAGTAATAGTATGGGGGTATTATTCAGTCACTATGTGGTTATGGTGTGGTGGTATTATTAAGTAACAGTATGGGGTATTATTCAGTCACTATGTGGTTCTGGTGTGGCAGTATTATTCAGTAACTGTATGGGGGTATTATTCAGTCACTATGTGGTTCTGGTGTGGCAGTATTATTCAATAACAGTATGGGGGTATTATTCAGTCACAATGTGGTTATAATATGGTGATATTATTCAGTAACAGTATGGGGTTATTATTTAGTCACTATGTAGTTATGGTGTAGCAGTATTATTAAGTAACAGTATGGGGTATTATTCAGTCGCTATGTGGTTCTGGTGTGGCAGTATTATTCAGTAACAGTAAGGGGGTATTATTCAGTCACTATGTGGTTATAATATGGTGATATTATTCAGTAACAGTAAGGGGGTATTATTCAGTCACTATGTGGTTATAATATGGTGATATTATTCAGTAACTGTTAAGGATCTGCCAGGCACAGCTTCTGTGTATACGCCCATAGGTAATCAGTCTGCACCTGCTTCTATGTCTGTGAGACTGACTCCATCTTCCACCACTCAGGATGGCAGGCTTAGGAGTGGGAGAGCCTATCACAGCCTGGCCAGACGGAGCTAGCTCCCGCCCTCTGTCTATACCTGCCTTTCCTGTTCCTCCTTGCTTGTGATTCTTCTGTTTGGTTTCCTAGCCCTGCTGCAGCTTCTGTACTATTTGACCCTGCTTCATATGACCCTGGCTTACTGACTACTCTCCTGCTCTGCGTTTGGTACCTCGTACACTCCTGGTTTGACTCGGCTTGTTCACTACTCTCCTGCTCTGCGTTTTGTACCTCGTACACTCCTGGTTTGACTCGACTCGTTCACCACTCTTGTTGTTCACGGTGTTGCCGTGGGCAACTGCCCCATTTCCCTTTGCTTCTGTGTACCCTTGTCTGTTTGTCTGTCGTGCACTTATTGAGCGTAGGGACCGTCGCCCAGTTGTACCCTGTAGCCTAGGGCGGGTCGTTGCAAGTAGGCAGGGACTGAGTGGCGGGTAGATAAGGGCTCACTTGTCTGTTTCCCTACCCCCATCACTACATAATCACAAGCCCTTTACCTAGTCTACCCTGGTCCCTCACACTACTATGGACCCCCTTGAGACCCTGGCTTAGCAAATGCAGGGTCTCTCCCTACAGGTCCAGGCCCTGGCTCAGAGGGTCAACAAGCCTGATGCTACCATGGTAGTGCCCCTCACCTCACCTCTTGAACCCCACCTCAAGTTACCTGACCGGTTCTCAGGGGACCGGAAGACTTTTTTCTCCTTTCAGGAGAGTTGTAGGCTCTATTTTCGCTTAAAGCCCCACTCCTCAGGTTCTGAGAGCCAGCGGGTGGGTATAATTATGTACTGGCTCCAGGAAGGGCCCCAAGAATGGGCCTTCTCCTTGTCCCCTGATGCCCCTGAACTTTCCTCCGTTGATCTTTTCTTTTCTGCTCTCGGACTCATTTATGACGAGACTGACACGACTGCCTTTGCCGAGAGTCAGCTGGTGACCTTACGTCAGGGTAAGAGACCTGTGGAGGAGTATTGTTCTGACTTTAGGAAGTGGTGCGTAGCTTCTCGGTGGAATGACCCTGCCTTAAGGTGCCAGTTTAGGTTGGGTCTGTCGAACGCCCTGAAAGACCTGCTAGTTAGTTATCCCTCTTCTGACTCCCTAGACCAGGTTATGGCTTTAGCGGTACGACTTGACCGACGTCTCAGGGAACGACAACTTGAACGTTTTTGTGTTTTCCCCTCTGACTCCCCCATGATGCCTCCCGAGGTTCCGTTGCTTCGCTCTTCCACGGAAGACTCGGAGGTACCTATGCAACTCGGGGCCTCCGTGTCCCCCCCACAACGTAGAGAGTTCCGCAGGAAGAATGGTCTCTGCTTCTATTGTGGGGATGACAAGCATCAAGTGAACACCTGTCCTAGGCGTAAGAATAAGCAGCCGGAAAACTTCCGCGCCTAAGTGATCATCGGGGAGGTCACTTGGGCGCACAGGTATTTCCCGTAAATATGAAACGTAATAAAATCTTGCTTCCCTTTCAGGTCTCTTTTGGTGGTAGGTCTGCTACCGGCAGTGCCTTCGTGGATTCAGGGTCTTCTGCTAATATCTTGTCTGTGGAATTTGCTATGTCTCTAGCTATGCCTTTGTTTGATTTGCCTAAACCTGTCCCGGTAGTCGGTATCGACTCCACTCCTCTTGCTAATGGTTATTTTACACAGCATACCACTGTTTTTGAACTCCTTGTTGGCTCCATGCATTTGGAGCAGTGCTCTGTACTGTTGATGCAGGGATTATCATTCGATTTGGTTTTAGGCCTTCCCTGGTTGCAGTTGCATAATCCCACATTCGACTGGAATACTGGGGAGCTTACCAAATGGGGTAATGAATGCTTGACGTCATGTTTTTCTGTTAATTCTATTTCTCCCCCTGAGGAGGTGAACACGCTACCTGAGTTTGTTCAGGACTTCGCTGATGTTTTCTCTAAGGAGGCCTCCGAGGTGTTACCGCCTCATAGAGAATACGATTGCGCTATCGATTTGGTACCAGGAGCTAAGCTCCCTAAGGGTAGGATATTTAATCTCTCTTGTCCCGAACGTGAAGCCATAAGAGAGTGTATCCGGGAATGCCTGGCCAAGGGTTACATTCGCCCCTCTTCTTTTCCGGTAGGTGCTGGCTTCTTCTTCGTAGGGAAGAAGGATGGTGGTCTTAGGCCATGCATTGACTACTGTAACTTGAATAAGGTCACTGTAAGGAACCAGTATCCCCTTCCTTTGATTCCTGATCTCTTTAATCAGGTTCAGGGGGCCCAATGGTTCTCTAAGTTTGATCTACGGGGGGCGTATAACCTTATCCGCATCAAAGAGGGGGATGAGTGGAAGACTGCGTTTAACACGCCCGAAGGTCATTTCGAATACCTTGTCATGCCCTTTGGGTTGTGTAATGCTCCCGCGGTCTTCCAGAATTTCATAAATGAGATTTTAAGAGATTACCTGGGGGTATTTCTTGTAGTGTGCCTTGATGACATACTTGTGTTTTCCAAGGACTGGTCCTCCCACATTGAGCATGTCAGGAAGGTGCTCCAGGTCCTTCGGGAAAACAAACTGTTTGCGAAGACCGAGAAATGTGTGTTTGGGGTGCAGGAGATAAAATTTTTGGGTCAAATCCTCACTCCTCATGAATTCCGCATGGACCCCGCCAAGGTCCAGGCTGTGGCGGAATTGGTCCAACCTGCCTCCCTGAAGGCGTTACAGTGCTTCTTGGGGTTCGCTAATTATTACAGGAGATTTATTGCTAACTTCTCGGTCATCGCTAAGCCTCTTACGGACCTCACTCGCAAAGGTGCTGATCTCCTCCACTGGCCTCCTGAGGCTGTCCAGGCTTTTGAGGCCCTTAAGAAGTGCTTTATCTCGGCCCCGGTGCTGGTTCAGCCCAACCAAATGGAGCCATTTGTCGTGGAGGTTGACGCGTCCGAGGTGGGAGTGGGGGCTGTCTTGTCCAAGGGTACCAGTTCCCTCACCCATCTCCGTCCCTGTGCCTACTTCTCCAGGAAGTTTTCGCCCACTGAGAGTAACTATGATATTGGCAACCGCGAACTCTTAGCCATTAAATGGGCATTTGAAGAGTGGCCCCACTTCCTGGAGGGGGCTAGGCACCAGGTAACGGGCCTTACCGACCACAAGAATCTGGTTTTCCTAGAATCTGCCCGGAGGCTAAACCCGAGACAAGCTCGATGGGCGTTATTTTTTACCAGATTCAACTTTTTGGTTACCTATAGGGCTGGGTCTAAAAATATTAAGGCTGATGCACTGTCGCGTAGCTTCATGGCCAGCCCTCCTTCTTAGGAAGATCCTGCTTGTATTTTGCCTCCAGGTATAATCATTTCCTCTATTGATTCTGATTTAGTCTCTGACATTGCTGCTGATCAAGGTTCAGCTCCCGGGAACCTTCCTGAGAACAAGCTGTTTGTTCCCCTGCAATTCCGGCTAAGGGTACTTAGGGAAAATCGTGACTCCGCACTATCTGGTCATCCAGGCATCCTGGGTAACAAGCACCTCATTGCCAGAAACTATTGGTGGCCTGGGTTGCCTAAAGACGTTAAGGCCTACGTCGCCGCTTGTGAGGTTTGTGCTAGGTCCAAGACTCCCAGGTCCCGACCAGCGGGCTTACTACGTTCTTTGCCCATTCCCCAGAGACCTTGGACCCATATCTCCATGGATTTTATCACCGATTTGCCTCCATCTCAAGGCAAGTCGGTGGTGTGGGTTGTAGTAGACCGCTTCAGTAAGATGTGCCACTTTGTGCCCCTCAAGAAACTACCCAATGCTAAGACGTTAGATACCTTGTTTGTCAAACACATCCTGCGTCTCCATGGGGTCCCTGTCAATATTATTTCTGACAGAGGGGTACAATTTGTTTCTTTGTTTTGGAGAGCCTTCTGTAAAAAGTTGGAGATTGATCTGTCCTTCTCCTCTGCCTTCCATCCTAAAACTAATGGCCAAACTGAGAGGACTAATCAGTCTCTAGAACAATATTTAAGGTGTTTTATCTCTGATTGTCAATATGATTGGGTCTCATTCATTCCCCTCGCCGAATTTTCCCTTAATAACCGGGTCAGTAACTCGTCAGGGGTCTCCCCCTTTTCCTGTAATTTTGGGTTTAATCCATGTTTCTCCTCCGTTTCACCTGGTAGTTCCAACAATCCCGAGGTAGAGGTCGTTCATCGGGAACTGTGCACAGTCTGGGCCCAGGTTCAGAAGAACCTAGAGGCGTCCCAGAGCATACAAAAAACTCAGGCAGATAGAAGACGTTCTGCTAACCCCTTGTTTATGGTCGGGGATCTGGTGTGGCTATCGTCTAAGAACTTGCTCCTTAAAGTCCCGTCCAAGAAGTTTGCTCCCCGGTTTATAGGGCCGTACAAGGTCATTGAAGTCCTTAATCCTGTCTCCTTCCGACTGGAGTTGCCCCCATCTTTTCGAGTACACGACGTGTTTCATACCTCCCTCCTTAAACGCTGCTCCCCGTCCTTGGCTCCCTCGAGGAAACCTCCTGTCCCCGTTCTCACCCCTGAAGGGGTAGAATTCGAGGTGGCCAAGATTGTGGACAGCAAGATGGTCCAAGGCTCCCTCCAGTACCTGGTCCATTGGAGAGGATACGGACCTGAGGAGAGGACTTGGGTACCCGCCCGGGATGTTCACACTGGGGTATTAGTCAAGAGGTTCCACCTTAGTTTCCCCAATAAACCAGGTCCATCTAGAAAGGGTTCGGTGGCCCCTCATAAAAGGGGGGGTACTGTTAAGGATCTGCCAGGCACAGCTTTTGTGTATACTCCAATAGGGAATCAGTCTGCACCTGCTTCTATGTCTGTGAGACTGACTCCATCTTCCACCACTCAGGATGGCAGGCTTAGGAGTGGGAGAGCCTATCACAGCCTGGCCAGACGGAGCTACCTCCCACCCTCTGTCTATTTATACCTGCCTTTCCTGTTCCTGCTTGCTTGTGATTCTTCTGTTTGGTTTCCTAGCCCTGCTGCAGCTTCTGTACTATTTGACCCTGCTTCATATGACCCTGGCTTGCTGACTACTCTCCTGCTCTGCGTTTGGTACCTCGTACACTCCTGGTTTGACTCGGCTTGTTCACTACTCTCCTGCTCTGCGTTTTGTACCTCGTACACTCCTGGTTTGACTCGACTCGTTCACCACTCTTGTTGTTCACGGTGTTGCCGTGGGCAACTGCCCCATTTCCCTTTGCTTCTGTGTACCCTTGTCTGTTTGACTGTCGTGCACTTATTGAGCGTAGGGACCGTCGCCCAGTTGTACCCCGTCGCCTAGGGCGGGTCGTTGCAAGTAGGCAGGGACTGAGTGGTGGGTAGATTAGGGCTCACTTGTCTGTTTCCCTACCCCCATCATTACAGTAACAGTATGGATGTATTATTCAGCCACTATGTGGTTCTGGTGTGGCAGTATTATTCAGTAACAGTATGGGGGTATTATTAAGTCACTACGTGGTTATGGTGCTGAGGTATTTTTCAGTAACAGTATGGGGGTATTATGCAGTCACTATGTGGTTATGGTGTAGAGGTATTATTCAGTAACACTATGGGGGGTAATATGCAGTCACTGTGGTTATGGAGTTGAGGTATTATTCAGTATGGGGGACATTAGTCAGTCGCTATGTGGTTATGGTGTGGAGGTATTTTTCAGTAATAGTATGGGGGTATTATTCAGTCACTATGTGGTTATGGTGTAGCGGTATTATTCAGTAACAGTATGGGGGTATTATTCAGTCACTATGTGGTTATGGTGTGGCGGTATTATTCAGTAAACATATGGGGGTATTATTCGGTCACCATATGGTTATGGTGTGGCAATATTATTCAGTAATAGTATGGGGTTATTATTCAGTCACTATGTGGTTATAATATGGCTTTATTATTCAGTAACAGTATATGGGTATTATTTAGTCACTATGTGGTTATGATGTAGCTGTATTATTCAGTAACAGTATGGGGGTATTATTCAGTCACTATGTGGTTATGGTGTGGCGGTATTATTAAGTAAATGTATGGGGGTATTATTCGGTCACCATGTGGTTATGGTGTGGCAAAATTATTCAGTAACAGTATGGGGTTATTATTTAGTCACTATGTGGTTATAATATGGCTTTATTATTCAGCAACAGTATGGGGGTATTATTTAGTCACTATGTGGTTATGATGTGGTGGTATTATTTAGTAACAGTATAGGGGTATTATTCAGTCACTCTGTGGTTCTGGAGTGGCAGTATTATTCAGTAATAATATGAGGGTATTATTCAGTCACTGTGGTTATGGTTAGGCGGTATTATTCGGTAACATTATTAGGGTATTATTCAGTCACTATGTGGTTATGATGTGGCGGTATTATTCAGTAACATTATGGGGTTATTATTCAGTCACTATGTGGTTATAATATGGCTTTATTATTCAGTAACAGTATGGGGGTATTATTTAGTCACTATGTGGGTATGATGTGGCGGTATTATTCATTAACAGTATGGGGGTATTATTCAGTCACTCTGTGGTTCTGGTGTGGCAGTATTATTCAGTAATAATATGAGGGTATTATTTAGTCACTATGGTTATGGAGTGGCAGTATTATTCAGTGACAGTATAGGGGTATTAATCTGTGGTTATGGTTAGGCGGTATTATTCGGTAACATTATGAGGGTATTATTCATTCACTATGTAGTTATGATGTGGCGGTATTATTCAGTAACAGTATGAGGGTATTATTCAGTCACTATGTGGTTATGGTGTGGCAGTATTATTCAGTAATAATATGAGGGTATTATTTAGTCACTGTGGTTATGGAGTGGCAGTATTATTCAGTAACAGTATAGGGGTATTAGTCACTGTGGTTATGGTTAGGCGGTATTATTCGGTAACATTATGAGGGTATTATTCATTCACTATGTGGTTATGATGTGGCAGTATTATTCAGTCACTTTGCGGTTATGATGTGGCAGTATTATTCAGTAACAGTATGGGGGTATTAATCAGTCACTATGTGGTTATGATGTGGCGGTATTATTCAGTCACTATGTGGTTATGATGTGGCAGTATTATTCAGGCACTATGTGGTTATGATGTGGCGGTATTATTCAGTCACTATGTGGTTATGATGTGGCAGTATTATTCAGTAACAGTATGGGAGATATTATTCAGTCACTATGTGGTTATGGTGTGGCGGTATTATTCAGTAACAGTATGGGGGTATTATTCAGTCACTATGTGGTTATGGTGTGGTGGTATTATTCAGTAACAGTATGGGGGTATTATTCAGTCACTATGTGGTTATGATGTGGCGGTATTATTCATTCACTATGCGGTTATGATGTGGCAGTATTATTCAGTAATAGTATGGGGTATTAATCAGTCACTGTGGTTATGGTGTGACAGTATTATTGGACCTGATATTGTGTTGTTATTGTAATAGTGGTCTTATAATAGTGAGTTGTGTTCATTAACAGTATGCAGGTAATATTTCATCTTGTATAGTGGTATGATATAATAACTGTATATGTATATAGATAATTTTTTTGTGTGAGAGGAGGAACATATGTTTTGGGGCTTGCAACGCTCCTGGACGCGCTAGAAATCAGCGATGCAGTTCCCTGCACACCGCCTTCTGAATTGACTGCATTATTGATACAATAATTCAGCATTTGAGGCCCCACTTTTACCTTTGCCCAGGGTCACACGTTGTCTAAAACAGGGTCTGGCGGTAGCGGTTTTGGAGGTGAGAAGGTGGAGTGAGTGGTAAGTGAGTCTGACTTACAAATCACAACCCCACTTGCTGCTTTCCTACGCTAAGTTAGCGTGGGAAAGCTACAAGCGGAGCTGTGATTTGTGAGTCACCCCTAGAACACTGCACTGTGCACAGGCAATAATATTTTTTATGTATTAGTATCAATTTTGGTTTCTCCACGATTTTGTGCTTAGTTGCCTAGAGATTACTGAAGTGAAGGCTGCCAGTTACTTTAAGATAATGCCCAATGGTGACCCAATGGTCGAGCATCCTTCTAATTTAGTGTTAGTGTCACGTGCCCCAGACCTAGCAACGCCACTGTATGGACAACTGTACTATGTATCTGTATTACAACATCGCGCCATCCTCTGTGGTCAGACGTTGATAGGTGCAATTTTCATTCGGTAGCAACGCCATGATCTGAAACTACTTCTAAACTATGTAATACTTCTGACAGCAAACAGAGATCCTATAAATAATGTCAAATTCAAACACAAGATATATTGGAAAGTTGCATCACATTTCATTATACAATCATTAAGTTTTACTTACCTAAAAGCAGAACCCCCTTTAAGCTGTTTACAGAAGCTACAGTGGAGGAAATAAGTATTTGATCCCTTGCTGATTTTGTAAGTTTGCCCACTGTCAAAGTCATGAACAGTCTAGAATTTTTAGGCTAGGTTAATTTTACCAGTGAGAGATAGATTATATAAAAAAACAAAAAAAAACAGAAAATCACATTGTCAAAATTATATATATTTATTTGCATTGTGCACAGAGAAATAAGTATTTGATCCCCTACCAACCAATAAGAGTTCAGCCTCCTCCAGACCAGTTACACGCTCCAAATCAACTTGGTGCCTGCATTAAAGACAGTTCTCTTACATGGTCACCTGTATAACAGACTCCTGTCCACAGATTCAATTAATCAGTCTGACTCTAACCTCTACAACATGGGCAAGACCAAAGAGCTTTCTAAGGATGTCAGGGACAAGATCATAGACCTGCCCAAGGCTGGAATGGTCTACAAAACCATAAGTAAGATGCTGGGTGAGCAGGAGACAACTGTTGGTGCAATAGTAAGAAAATGGAAGACATACAAAATGACTGTCAATCGACATCGATCTGGGGATCCATGCAAAATCTCACCTCATGGGGTATCCTTGATCCTGAGGAAGGTGAGAGCTCAGCCGTAAACTACACGGGTGGAACTTGTTAATGATCTCAAGGCAGCTGGGACCACAGTCACCAAGAAAACCATTGGTAACATATTACGCCGTAATGGATTAAAATCCTGCAGTGCCCGCAAGGTCCCCCTGCTCAAGAAGGCACATGTACAGGCCCGTCTGAAGTTTGCAAATGAACATCTGGATGATTCGGAGAGTGATTGGGAGAAGGTGCTGTGGTCAGATGAGACTAAAATTGAGCTCTTTGGCATTAACTCAACTCGCCGTGTTTGGAGGAAGAGAAATGCTGCCTATGACCCAAAGAACACCGTCCCCACTGTCAAGCATGGAGGTGGAAACATTATGTTTTGTGGGTGTTTCTCTGCTAAGGGCACAGGACTACTTCACCGCATCAATGGGAGAATGGCTGGAGCCATGTACCGTCAAATCCTGAGTGACAACCTCCTTCCCTCCACCAGGACATTAAAAATGTCTCGTGGCTGGGTCTTTCAGCACGACAATGACCCGAAACATACAGCCAAGGCAACAAAGGAGTGGCTCAAAAAGAAGCACATTAAGGTCCTGGAGTGGCCTAGCCAGTCTCCAGACCTTAATCCCATCGAAAACTTATGGAGGGAGCTGAAGATCCGAGTTGCCAAGCGACAGCCTCGAAATCTTAATGATTTACAGATGATCTGCAAAGGGGAATGGGCCAAAATTCCATCTAACATGTGTGCAAACCTCATCATCAACTACAAAAAAAGTCTGACTGCTGTGCTTGCCAACAAGGGTTTTGCCACCAAGTATTAAGTCTTGTTTGCCAAAGGGATCAAATACTTATTTCTCTGTGCACAATGCAAATAAATATATATAATTTTGACAATGTGATTTTCTGTTTTTTTTTTTTCATATAATCTATCTCTCACTGGTAAAATTAACCTAGCCTAAAAATTCTAGACTGTTCATGTCTTTGACATCGGGGAAACTTACAAAATCAGCAAGGGATCAAATACTTATTTCCTCCACTGTATATGAAGATTTGGTGTAGGAATATTTGTGGTATTATGCACTGTATGTAATTATATTCACATTATATATTTCATTTTTGTTGAACACAATCTTGTTTCTGTTGTTTTTCAGGAGGGATCTTCAGAATAATCTGTTACGTCGCATAAACCAGATGCTGCCTGTGAGATCTGTATTTACTTTTAACTCCTTATATAGGGTTGTTTTTTTTTTTAAAGTTGGGGCGTTCTTAGAATACCGTTCCCAGTCCTGCAGGGAGACACTGACATGCTTGTCCTTTGACATAAATAGGACAACAGCGTCTATCCACAGCCTATCTCCAGTATAAGAGCCGTGACCGCTGGGCTGTATACATCCAGCTATCACTATAAAAGAGATGATGAAATATGCAACTGGTTTATTTTCCCAAAAGAATATGGGAAAGCGTCGCTGCAGCCATCTGGCCAATCCCGTATAGAGCTGGAAATATTTCAGTATTTCCTGTCTCTGTGGTCCTATTCCCTTAGGACTGGAATCCTTCCACATTCTTGGGAACAGCACATGGGGAGGACTTTGAAATTGTATCGAAAGTCACATCTGTACGGCATACGGGACACGCAGGAGGAGTATATGTGTGTGTGATGTGTATCCACTACAGTATCTAAAGCTACGTCCATATGTACATGTAAATTCAGTTTTCAACCATACAAGTGATGATAGATATAATTTATGCAATATTAATTTTATTCCTCCAATGCATCTAAATTAAAAAATAAAGTAACATTGCAAATAGTCTTGATTAAATAAATAATACTGTTGTTTTGTTTATACAGCTCCTATACAGACCTGTGTGTCTCCTAGGTTACAGACTGCAAACAAGCCCTGTCTGTAGTCTGATGCTGTTACTTCTTTCCATCTCTGCTTCTTTCTAACCTTTTAGATGGAAGAATTGGGGCCGTTGAAAGATACCATGTAATCATGGAGACGTAGGTCTGCATAGGAGCTGTATACACAAAACGTATAATAAAAACATTGGTTGCAAAAGTGCACATACCCTTTTATTAGAGCAAATTATTCATTAGATTTTTATGGTACAAAAAAGGTAAGATGGGTATTAAGACATGGCATACAAATGTGTCCGGCCTTAACTTTTCTTTTGGCCCAACCTATGCCAAGATGAGTGGCGCAAGATGACATAGGCTTCCATCTTCCAAAAATGTATACGGTCACTTATGGGCTCCCATGTTAAAAATTTTTTATACCGAGCGGTATACGTTTTTTTACTGGATGGATTAAATGGATACCTTTAATGGAAGCCTCGACGGATGCCAATTGTCGTCCATAGGCTTCCATCTTATAAATGTATACTACATGGTATATGGTTTTTTTATTGTATGGAGCGAACATGTATGGAATTTGTATCCTGAGAAATTTGAGTGCTTAAAGAAATTTTAGCAAATTGTAAGGAAGTACACATCTGTAGGTAAGCTTAGAATTAAGTTTAACCATAGGAGCCTCTTGAAGAATAACAGCAGGCCATGGCTAACTCCTTCCTAATATATTAATGTATTATATATATATATATATATATATATATATATATATATATATATATATATATATATGTATATACAGGGTGGGCCATTTATATGGATACACCTAAATAAAATGGGAATGGTTGGTGATATTAACTTCCTGTTTGTGACACATTAGTATATGGGAGGGGGGAAACTTTTCAAGCTGGGTGTTGACCATGGCGGCCATTTTGAAGTCGGCCATTTTGTATCCAACTTTAGTTTTTTCAATGGGAAGAGGGTCATGTGACACATCAAACTTATCGAGAATTTCACAAGAAAAACAATGGTGTGCTTGGTTTTAACATTACTTTATTTTTTCATGAGTTATTTACAAGTTTCTGACCACTTATAAAATGTGTTCAAAGTGCTGCCCATTGTGTTGGATTGTCAATGCAACCCTCTTCTCCCACTCTTCACACACTGATAGCAACACCGCAGAAGAAATTCTAGCACAGGCTTCCAGTATCTGTAGTTTCAGTTGCTGCACATCTCGTATCTTCACAGCATAGACAATTGCTTTCAGATGACCCCAAAGATAAAAGTCTAAGGGGGTCAGGTCGGGAGACCTAGGGGGCCATTCAACTGGCCCACGATGACCAATCCACTTTCCAGGAAACTGTTCATCTAGGAATGCTCGGACCTGACACCCATAATGACATAAATAACTCATGCAAGAATAAAGTAACATTAAAACCAAGCACACCATTGTTTTTCTTGTGAAAATCTCGATAAGTTTGATGTGTCACATGACCCTCTTCCCATTGAAAAAACTAAAGTTGGATACAAAATGGCCGACCTCAAAATGGCCACCATGGTCAACACCCAGCTTGAAAAGTTTCCCCCCTCCCATATACTAATGTGCCACAAACAGGAAGTTAATATCACCAACCATTCCCATTTTATTTAGGTGTATCCATATAAATGGCCCACCCTGTATATATATATATATATATATTTATTTTTTTTTTTTTTTTTTTTTTTTTTTAGTACACCTTCCTCTAGCCAGTGGTATGGTTATTGACCTACATTTTCTGTCTAGACCAGTGATCTCCAACTTGTGGCTCTCCGGCTGTCAGTGCATGCTAAGAGTTGTAGTCACAGGTCACAGGTTGGAGACCACTGGTCTAGGCATCAACCATGCTGTTCTTCTATATGTTGATAAGTGTATGTTACACTGAACAGCTGCCGAGTCTGTGTCCCTGTGTCAGTATGTGATAGTAGACTTTCTTCTCACCACAATAGCTGAAGCTTCAAAATTTCTATTCACAGATCATTTTTGTACATTGCCTCTACTTGCCATGTGCCAGATACTAAAAAAGCAAGCTGTTTACCTAATTGAACCATGCTATTTCATGGCCAATATTTAGAACATTTTATGGTATTGTAATGCGTTTAGTCTATCCGGGTGACATTCACTCGAATGTACAAACTGGCACTATGCATATGAAATCTAAAACTGGCTGCTTCTATAATTTCCGCAGAACAGTTTCCCCCTTTTCCTGTAATGTTGAAAATGGGTTTGTTGGAATCTAGTATAATGAAAATGTGAACTCAGGTCAAGAATACCAATTCCAACAATGACCCAATACCAATTCTAACAATTACCCCATTCCAATTTCAACAATGACACTATACCAATTCCGACAATGACCCCATACCAATTCCAACAATTACCCCCGTATCAAGATCAATAATTACCCAATTCCAATTCCAAGTCCGACAATGACACCATACCAAGCCCTACAATGATGATATACCAAGTTCAACAATTACCCCATACAAAGTCCAACAATGACCCTATACCAAGTCCAACAATTTATGTATGAAGAAGTTTGGTTTTAGACCTCACCTGATTCCTCAGTCTCCTCAAATATTGATACAGGCATTGTCAAGAAGATAATTCCAGCAAAATTAGGGAAGTATTTGTCAATAGGGAACCCCTTGTTATATGCCATATTGGGGCACGTTTCACTAATAATATAGCATCTCCCCCTCTTGTTAAAGCCAAGAGCGGCACCATCAATACTATGCAGACACTTGAAGATTACAGGCCGCCCATTGATTTTAGGCCTTTTTTTTAATTGATATTATGATATCCTTTGAGCTAATTGCTGGCCATGGGGTTCCAAGCAGCAAGATCCCCTAAAATCATTTTGTATGGGGGAGGCCCACAGTATAATACAACGGTCCGTCCAAACCAGGCAAATGTTCACCACCAAACGCTTTCATGAGTCAACACATTTTTGAATACACTAAATATTTAATCAATGTGTTAGAACTTATGCAACCCATGTCCATATGCCCTATTATCAAGAGCCGCTAAAAAAGACCAGCTTCTGCTGTAGAGCTCTTCGGCGGGCTATGCAGACACATAGCAAGGCGTTCCTTCACCTAGGAAAAAGATTACGTTATTTTGCAGGTTCGTATGTCTACCATCTCTGCCGGCTTCTCATTGGCATGCCCTACACCACACAGAACCCAGAGTACAAGCCCCATAAGTCCAGCTAAATATTACTAATACTTGTAACTACCAAGTATTATCACTTATTATTCACTCGCGTCACATGTTTACACTGAACAATAATTGGGAACGTTCATGTAATCTGATTATTGCCCCATGTAAAAGACCCTAAAGAAAGGTTTGGTAGTAACCAATGAGTGTTACCATTCTCTTTGTCAATGGGGCATGTTCCTAGAAACTTTGACAATGTCCAATCAGTGTTGACACTGTCAGAATGTGTAGGGACACACTACATTGATAAGGGGAAGGGTAGCACCTACTGTTTGGTCCAGAATTATTTGGACAGTGACGTAAGATTTGTAATTTTAGCTGTTTACCAAAACATTGAATATACAGTTACATGATCAATATGGGCTTAAAGTGCAGACTCTCAGCTTTCATTTGAGGGTATTCACATCCTAATTTGAGGAAGGGTTTATGTACTACAGCTCTTTAATATGTAGCTGCCGCTTTTTCAAGGGACCAAAAGTAATTGGACAATTAACTCAAAGCTATTTAATGGGCTGCATGGGCTATTCCCTTGTTAATCCATCATCAATTAAGCAGGTAAAAGGTCTGGAGTCGATTCCAGGTGTGGCATTTTCATTTGGAAGCTGTTGCTGTGAACCCACAATATGAGGTCAAAGGAGCTCTCAATGCAAGTGAAACAGACCATCGTTAGGCTGAAAAAAATGAAGAAATCCATCAGAGAGAAATGTTAGGAGTGGCCAAATCAACAGTCTGGTACATTCTTGAAAAAAAAGAGCACACTGGTGATCTCGTGAACTCCAAAAGGCCTGGATGTCCACAGAAGACAACAGTGGTGGGTGATCGCAGAATCCTTTCCATGGTAAAGAAAAACCCCTTCACAACATCTACCCAAGTGAAGGACACTCTCCTAGAAGTAGGTGTATCAGTATCTACTGTAAGTCTACCATAAATAGAAGACTTCATGAGAGCAAATAAAGAGGGTTCACCACAAGGTGCAAACCATTAATCAGCCTCAAACATAGAAAGGCCAGATTAGACTTTGCCAAACAACATGTAAAGAAGCCACTCAGTTCTGGAACAACATGAAACTAAGATCAACCTGTACCAGAATGATGGGAGGAAGAAAGTATGGAGAGGGCTTGGAACGGCTCATGATCCAAAGCACACCACATCCTCTGTAAGACATAGTGGGGGCAGTGTGATGGCATGGGCATGCATGGCTGCCAATGGCACAGGGTCAGTAGTGTTTATTGATAATATGACTGAAGGCAGAAGCAGCCGGATGAATTCTGAAGTGTTCAGGCATTTAATTTCTTCTCAGATTCATCCAACTGCAGCAGGGTTGATTGGGCGTCGCTTCGCAGTACAGATGGACAATGGCCCAAAACATACTGCGAAAGCAACCCGGGAGTTTTTTAAGGCAAAGAAGTGGAATATTCTGTAATGGCCGAGTCAATCACCAGATCTCAACCCAATTGAGCATTTCACCTGCTTAAGACCAAACTTAAAGAGGCTCTGTCACCAGATTATAAGTGCCCTATCTCCTACATAATGTGATTGGCGCTGTAATGTAGATAACACTGGTTTTTATTTTGAAAAACTATCATTTTTGAGCAAGTTATGAATAATTTAAGATTTATGCTAATTCGTTTCTTAATGCCCAACTGGGCGTTTTTTTACTTTGGTCAGAGTCATATACTTTTATTTACAATGCCCACTTGGTCAAAAGTTAAAAAACACCCAGTTGGGCATTAAGAAATTAATTAGCATAAATCTAAAATTGCTGATAATTTGCTCAAAAATTATCGTTTTTCGAAATAAAAACCACTGTTGTTATCTACATTACAGCGCCGATCAGATTAGTTAGGAGATAGGGCACTTATAATCTGGTGACAGAGCCTCTTTATGGCAGAAAGACCCGCAAACAAGCAACAGCTGAAGACAGCTGCAGTAAAGGCCGTCAAAGCATCGCAAAAGAGGAAACCCAGCGTTTGGTGATATCCATGGGTTCCAGACTTCAGGCCGTCATTGTCTGCAAACAATTAAAAAGAAAAAGCACGGCGCAACATAGTGTGAGTAAGCCCAGGAGTAGTAGTCAGTACAATACAAGTGAATGCTCACCACAGGACAGTACAATAATCGCGTTGAAATAGCTGATAGGAGTGAGTGCTGCTGCCGAAATCCCAACCGGTCAGGCCAATTGGCCACCGCAATGAAGAAAATATATAAAGTAGGAAAAACTGGGATACATGCGGCGCTGCTTCTCAAGAAATGTACAAATGATGTAAGGTGAAGACGTTTTATTGATACAATCCAGGGTACGCGTTTCAATGCCGCACCGGCATCTTCCTCAGGCCATATAGATTACAGTACAAACACCAATGCTTTAAATAAACCACGCGGTGAGAAAAAAACTGCCAATGTGATCAGGGTCAAAGTGCATCGGATGGAGCCATCCTGTATTTGGTAATTTGGATCCACACATGGTCTCCATGTCAAACCTGCACCTAACAAATCACACCAGGAATCCGGCAGTTTTACTACATGGGCTTTGGGCCTGTGTATTGAAGCGATCACATCTCAGCACAGAAGTGTCTATTTGAAAGTGAAAAGAAGCGAAGCAAAGAGAAGCAAGATATGGGATCCTCCAGTCGGCGGTAATAGAGGAATCAGTGGACTGGTATCTATTTGAAAGTGATGAGACCCAAGATATGGAATCCTCCAGTCAGCGGTAATAGAGGAATCAGTGGACTGGGATCTATTTGAAAGTGATGAGAACTAAGATATGGTATCCTCCAGTCAGCGGCAATAGAGGAATCAGAGGACTGGGGTCTATTTGAAAGTGAAGAGACCCAAGATATGGAATCCTCCAGTCAGCGGTAATAGAGGAATCAGAGGACTGGGGTCTATTTGAAAGTGAAGAGACCCAAGATATGGAATCCTCCAGTCAGCGGTAATAGAGGAATCAGAGGACTGTGATTACGTCACCGATGCACTTTGACCCTGATCACATTTGCAGTTTTTTTCTCACCGCGTGGTTTATTTAAAGAATTGGTGTTTGTACTGTAATCTATATGGCCTGAGGAAGATGCCGGTGCAGCATTGAAACGTGTAGCCTGGATTGTATCAATAAAACTTCATCACCTTACATCATTTGTACGTTTATTGAGAAGCAGCGCCGCATGTATCCCCGTCATGGCCTGCAAAGAATTCTCTACAAAGTATTAAAAAAAACAACACATTTTATTTATGGTAATGTTAATTTGTCCAATTACTTTTGAGCCCCTGAAATGAGGAGGCTGTGTAGAAAAAGGGTTGCATTTCCTAAACGTTTCACACAATATTTTTGTTCAACTCCTTGAATTAAACCTGAAAGTCTAAATTTATCTCAGTTGTTTCATTACAAATCCAATGTGGCAGCAGAGCCCAAATCATGAAGACTGTGTCACTGTCCAAATAATTAGAGATCTAACTGTATGTTATAAATTTATTTCCAGGAGCAATAACAGAGTCACAGATACTCCAAAATAGTTATTTCAATTACAAATATTTGAGTCTCTGTCACCACATTATAAGTGTCCTATCTCCTATATAAGGAGACCGGCGCTGTAATGTAGGTGACAGTAATGCTTTTTATTTAAAAAAAACGATCTATTTTCACAACGTTAGGAGCGATTTTGGTTTATGCTAATGAGTGTCAATGCCCAAGAGGGCGTATTTTTACTTTCGACCAAGTGGGCGTTGTACAGAGGAGTGCATGACGCTGACCAATCGGCATCATGCACTCCTCTCCATTCATTTAGTCAGCAGAATTGCGTTCTTACTAGAACATGATCTGCAGCCACATACACAGCGATTCTGCTTGATTAACATTAATCCAGTGTCCTGATAATGAATACACATGAAATCCAGCCTGGACGTCATGTGTACTCAGAATCCTGACACTTCTGAATATTTTCTGTGAGATTCCAGCAACGGATACGAAATCTCGCGAGATTACGGAGGTAAACGAGTAAAGTCGAATAAGCAGGGAGCTCAGCTGAGCACTTCTGCATCTTCATTTCAATAACGTCTGGGGTCTCAGCACCCGGACCCCCACCGATCAAAACTTCAAATATGTCTCTATGATATATCAAGAGTTTTTGGAAAGGACAATTACTCTTTAAACAGATATCCCAGGAGAGCTGGCAGGTCCTTATTAAGTAACATTGAATATTCATGGCAAATCTAGTTAGGAGAGCTTTAAATTTCCACCGTCACCAATGGAAAAAAATGAACCCTTAAATATCAGGATATATTATACAATTTGCCAGCAAAGAATTAAACATCTGTAACTGGATTTGTTAGTGCCAAAAGTTGTGTCATATTCGATAAAAAAAACCTTGCCTTATTCACACCCACATTTCTGGAAAGAATATTATGCTTGGCTTGGCCCAAACTACTTCCACGCGGTGGTCCCATTTCTACATGGAATGGAGCTGATGTCTTCTAAATATGTTACATACATACCGAGCTTGCACCCGTCGCTTGCTGTTAACATTAAAGACATTTACAGTATCTAAAGATATATACAATCACCATTAAAAAAAATATACATATGTAAATAATAAAAAAAATTCTAGAATTCATCAATTTTATTTTATGAATTTCTATTTATTTTCCAGTTTTATTCTACATAGTTGCTTGTTTTTGGCGGAGGATCAGAAAATTCCCACCCTGCAAGCAATCAGAAGATCTCAAATAATAGATGAAAGACAGATGCCTGAGCGATGGACTTCTTAGCACTTGTTTGTGCTGCAGATAATTTATAATGTGCTACATTTTTTTGGCTTCTATTTCGGAGTTGAAAAACATTCACCGTTTCATCTTCAGATTTTGATATCTCTATCAGGTCTGTGCACAGATCAAATGAAAAGACTTCTCTAATAGGAATTCTTGGTTCAAGAGGAGGATTGTTCATTTTCCATAGATTTGGAATAATAACCTGTTGATGATGACTATAGCGCTGATTTTACCAGACGTGCGCCAAAGAAAAAAAATGGAGCACAGATGTAAATGAATTTGGAGCAAATTCTATATATAGGCGTCAAGCAGCAATGACACTTAAATATTGCAAAATAAATAGTCACATCTGCGATTTTGTGTCCATTAAAAGTACCCATCTGCAATGAACGTCTGGTTTCACCTGGCATTGATTTTTTTGACCGATTTTTGGATGTTGTACATGATTTAGAAATGTGCTGCACACCCGTGGTAGATTAAAGTAGATTTCCAAGAAAGCACATTTATGGTTTATCCATTTGTTATTCCATAAATCTCTGATTGGTGGGGTTTCAAGTGCTGGGACCCCCACTGATCAAGAGAACATGGGTGCCCATTCCTCATTTAGCAAAAAAAAAACAAAAAACAATTAATCATGTAATTATAGTCACTCTTTACCTTAACCCCTTAACGCTCAGCGGCGTAATAATCCGTCGTGCTAAGTGTATCGTTAGCGCTCAGCGACGGACTATTACGTCGCGGGAGTAACGGCCATTTCGGCCGTCCTCCCGACACATACAGGAGCTGTGACAGCTGCTGTCTCGTACAGCAGCTGCCGCAGCTCCTACAACGGGGACCGATCGCTGTGTCCCCGCTGATTAACTAAAAAGCCGTGATCGTTATTGAACACGGCTTTTAAGGGGTTAAGCTACAATCGCCAGCCTGCTACACGATAGTGGCCGGCGATGATGACTATGGCAACCGGATACCAAACAATGGCGTCCGGCTATGCCATCGACTATGCCATCCACTATGCTTGCTGTCAGTGAGTAGCTTACAGCTCTAATACACTGCACTACGCATGTAGTGCAGTGTATTAGAATAGCGATCAGGGCCTCCTGCCCTCAAGTCCCCTAGTGGGACAAAGTAATAAAGTTAAAAAAAAGTTAAAAAAAGATGTGTAAAAATAAGAAAATAAAAGTTTTAAAAGTAATAAAAGTAAAAATCCCCCTTTTTCCCTTATCAGTCCTTTATTATTAATAAAAATATATAAACAAACAAAAAAACTATACATAATTGGTATCGCCACGTCCGTAACAGCCTGAACTACAAAATTATTTCATTATTTATCCCGCACGGTGAACGCCGTAAAATAAAATAATAATAAACCGAACCACAATCACAATTGTTTGGTCACTTCACCTCCCAAAAAATGGAATAAAAAGAGATCAAAAAGTCGCATGTACCTAAAAATGGTACTGATCGAAACTACAGTTCGTTACGCAAAAAATAAGTCCTCGCACGGCTTTATTGATAGAAAAATAAAAACGTTCTGGCTCTTAGAATAAGGTAACACAAAAAGTGAATGATTTCTTACAAAAAGTATTTTATTGTGCAAACGCCATAAGACATAAAAAAAAACTATAAACATCTGGTATCGCCGTAATCGTATCGCCCCGCAGAATAAAATGAATATGTCATTTATAGCGCACGGTGAACGCTGTAAAAAAATAGAATAAAAAAACAATAGTAGAATTGCTATTTTTTAGTCACCACGCCACCTAAAAATAGAATAAAAACTGATCAAAAAGCCGCATGCACCCCAAGAAAACTACAATGGATTCCTCAAGGGGTCTAGTTTCCAAAATGGGGTCACTTTTTGGGGGTTTCCACTGTTTTGGCACCACAAGACCTCTTCAAACTGGACATGGTGCCTAATAAAAAGGAGGGCTCAAAATCCACTAGGTGCTCCTTTGCTTCTGAGGCCGGTGCTTCAGTCCATTACCGCACTAGGGCCACATGTGGGATATTTCTCAAAACTACAGAATCTGGGCAATAAGTATTAAGTTGCGTTTCTCTGGTAAATCCTTTTGTGTTATAGAAAAAAATGGTATAAAAAGGATTTTCTGACAAAAAAAAAATATTTACATTTCACCTCTACTTTGCTCTAAATTCCCGTGAAACACCTAAAGGGTTCATAAACTTTCTAAATGCTGTTGTGAATACTTTGAGGGGTCTAGTTTCTAAAATGGGGTGTTTCATAGGGGTTTCTAATATATGGGCCCCTCAAAGCAACTTCAGAACTGAACTGGAACCTAAAAAAATTAATAAATTAGGCAATACTTCGCTTCTTACATTATACTGATAATGAGCCGTGCCCACCCCGAGATGGCCCCAGTTTTGACCGTTTGCATAAACGGAGACCCCTATTAGACCGTTTCAGTGCCCGGTTTTCCCAAGCATACACCCCCGAGAAGTGTATTTCTATTGATGAGTCCTTGGTAGATTTTAAAGGGAGGGTTCAATTCCGCGAGTACCTGCCGGGTAAGAAGGCAAGGTATGGCGTGAAGATGTATAAGCTGTGAGAGTGCATCAGGGTATACCTACAGGTTTAGGATATATAAATGGAAGGACACCAGTAGTCAGCCCCCATAATGCCCCCACCCCCCCTTACTGGGAGTTAATGCAAAAATTGTGTGGGATTTGGTGCACCCACTGCTGGACCAGGGTTACCACCTCCACCTGGATAATTTTTATACCAGTGTCCCACTCTTCAACTGCCTCGCTCCCAGAAGTCCTGCGGCATGCGGCACTGCTAGAAGAAATCTGAGAGGCCTCCCTAAGACTCTTCTTGGGCAAACACTCAGAAGGGGTGAGAGCAGGGCACAATCTAGGAGCAAAATATTGTGTGTCAAGTACAAGAACCAGAGAGATGTCACACCAGTACCCATGTACCTGTACGAGGTACCACGACAGAGACCCCCAAACCAGACTGCATCCTGGACTACAATAGGTACATGGGAGGGGTGGACTTGTCAGATCAAGTCTTGAAGCCCTACAGCGCCATGCGGTGTGGTATAAGAAGCTGGCCGTGCACATCATACAGATGGCTTTGTACAATGTGTACGTGCTACGTCGATGTACAGGCCAGTGGGGAACTTCCCTGGAATTTCAAGAGGTGGTTATCAAGAACCTAATCTTTAGGGACCAGGAAAGGGGGGAGCATCGTACCAGCAACACTTTCCAGGAGAAGTTCCCCAAATAGGCAAGAATGGAAAAAGTCAAAAGAGGTGCAAAGTCTGCTATAAGAGGGCGATAAGGGATGACACAATATATCAATGTGACACGTGTCCCGAAAAACCAGAGCTCTGTATGAAAGAGTGTTTTAAAATTTATCATACATCCCTTGGTTTATAATTTACCCCAATTTTACTTACCCTGATGTACTCTGCACAGCTTATCCTACCTTATCTTTCCCTTCTGAGCCCTGCTGTGTGCCCAGGCAGCTGATAACAGCCACATGTAGGGTATTGCCATACCCGGGAGAACCCACATTACAGTTTATGGGGTGTACATCTCCGGTCAAAATGCTCACTACACCTCTAGATGAATGTCTCAAGGGTGTCGTTTTTAAAACGGGGTCACTTCTTGCGGGTTTCAACTGTACTGGTACCTCAGGGGCTTCTGCATACATGACTTTGCACCAGAAAATCCCCAGTAGGCCAAATGGTGGTCCTTTCGTTCTGAGCCCTTCCACTGGCCCAAACGGCAGTTTATCACCACAAATGGGGCATTGCTGCACTCTGGACAAATTGCCCAACAGAATGGGGTATTTTATTTCTTGTGAAAATAAGAAATTTTCAGCCAAAACTACATATTATTGGAAAAAATATATTTTTTTTAATTCCCAGCCCAATTCAAATAAGTTCTGTGAAGAAACTATGGTGTCTAAATGGTCACATTACCCATAAATGAATTCCTTGAGTGGTGTAGTTTCCAAAATGGGGTCACTTCTGGTGGGTTTCCATTGCTTTGATACCTCTGGGGCTCTGCAAATGCGACATGGCACCCGAAAACCAAACCAGCAAAATCTGCACTCCAACAAACACATAGCGCTCCTTCCCTTCTGAGGCCTCCCATGGGCCCAAACAGCAGTTTATTGCCACAGGTGGGGTATTGCCGCACTAAGGACAAATTGGGCAATTGGGCAACAAAATGGGGTATTTTGTTCCCTGTGAAAATAAGAAATAAGAAATTTTGATTAAAAAAATGATATCTTATTGGAAAAAAATGAAATTTTTTTAATTTCACAGCCCAATTCAAATAGGTGCTCTGAAAAAACTGTGCGGTCAAAATGGTAAAAAATGGGGTCATTATTGGGGGATTCCTACTGTTTTGGCACCTCAACACCTCTTCAAACCTGGCATGCTGCCTAAAATATATTCTAATAAAAAAGAGGCCTCAAAATGCACTAGGTGCTTCCTTGCTTCTAGGGCTTGTGTTTTAGTCCACGAGCGCAGTAGGGCCACATGTGGGACATTTCTAAAAACTGCAGAATCTGGACAATACATATCTAGTAGTGTTTCTCTGGTAAAATCTTCTCTGTTACAGAAAAAAAATGTAATAAAATTTAAATTCAGAAAGAAAAATGAAATTTGCAAATGTCACCTCCACTTTGCTTTAATTCCTGTGAAATGCCTGAAGGGTTAAAAAACTTTCTAAATGCTGTTTTGAATACTTTGTGGGGTCTAGTTTTTAAAATGGGGTGTTTTATCAGGGTTTCTAATACATAGGCCCCTCAAAGCCACTTCAGAACTGAACAGGTACCTTAAAGAAAAGGCTTTTGAAATTTTCTTAAAAATATGAGAAATTGCTGTTTATGTTCTAAGCCTTGTAACGTCCAAGAAAAATAAAAGAATGTTCAAAAAACAAAGCCAATCTAAAGTAGACATATGGGAAATGTGAACTAGTAACTATTTTGGGTGGTATAACCGTCTGTTTTACAAGCAGATGCATTTAAATTCTGAAAAATGCTATTTTTTCAAAATGTTCTCACAATTTTGAAATTTTTCACCAATAAACACTGAATATATCGACCAAATTTTACCACGAACATGAAGCCCAATGTGTCACGAGAAAACAATCTCAGAATCGCTTTGATAGGTTTAAGCATTCCGACGTTATTACCACATAAAGTGAAATATGTCAGATTTGAAAAATGGGCTCTGAGAGCCAAAACAAGCGTGCGTCCTTAAGGGGTTAAGAGACTATATGAGATTAGAAAAAAGGATCTGCAGGTTTTTTTTTTTCTTAAAATCAGCGCCGCTCTTGTCTATGCCGCTGCCTATAGGCTCTGTCTGGTATTGCATCGTAGCTCCATTCACATAAAAATAAAAATTTCACATGCTATGATTTTTTTCTGTTGCATTCTGTGTGTATCCGACATAAAAAAACTTTGTAAGCCTCCATATGAAATTGCAGGTATATGAAAAAGAATTTGGTCCCATGGACTTCTATGGGTGTTGCCTTATGGCTCTGTGCAACTTGGAGCTTGTATGGAACTGTAATACGGCCATGTGCATAAGGCTTCATGGCTCCTGTGACTATGTTGTTTGTTGCTCTAAATGGTTTGTGTTTATGGACAATGCATGAACAATCCGTATCAGTGACATAGCTGTGGGGATTCAGAGGTAGCAGTCACTAGCAACTAGCCCCCAATGAGAGATAAATCAGCAATATATGGGTAGGCAGAATACCTCTTGTGATGTCATCAGGTCACAGTGATGTCATCAGGTTATCCTGACCTATCTCATTATAGAGATGAACACTTGATTTTTATATTTGGGACTCATTTATCATTACGGACTAACATTTAGGGTATGTTCACATGGGTCGGATTTGATGCAAAAAACTCCACAGCAAATCCAACCCAGATTCTGCAGGGAATTCCGCACGAAAGTCCCCACCAAATCGTGTTTGATGTGGTGCAGATTTTTTCCCGGATTTGCCAATGCGGAGAAGAGGGGTTAAGAAAAAAAAGACCACCCCTGCCCGGCCACTGCCCTAGCAAAAAGTTCCTCTCTCCCAGACGGATTGTGTTGAGCCAGCCTCCTGGGATGATGTCTTATTCCCAGTGGCGGATTAAGTAAACCATGGGCCCTGGGCTGTTCCTCAAGCTTGGGCCCCCTTCTCCACCACCGCCCTGCCACGTCATGTCTATATTAAACACCACCTTTCTGTGTGAGCATTGACAAATGAGTGCTACGATTCCCCTTGTCAAAGGGCTGTGTCCCTACATATTGACAGTCTCCAACCATCGCTGACAGTATCACACTGTGTAGGGACACATTCTCCTGACAAGGGGAATGGTAACACGCATTTGTCTATTAGTCCTGGGTACACAAAGACTTTATGTGGAATACAAGGATTTCCGATAACAGACATGTCAGGAGAGGTGACAGATCTATAAATGCAATGACTCACAGGAGATGTCTTCACTGATGGGTCGTTCTCTTTTCTTCTCCATTTGACACAGACCGTTATGGCGACTTCTCCTGATGACTGCAGAGTTTCCTGATGAGTTTCAGCATCTATAGCAACATAAAAATTCAGAAATGAAACACCTTAAATTGTCTTATACCCCAGACCCCTAAGCAAATTAAGACCCAGGCCCATACATTAACTCAAACCAATAAATTCAGTCCCCAAGAGGTAACTAAACTTTTAAAAAACATTTGGCGTGTCATAGTGAGAGTGATATGTCAGAAGTTTTGATTGATGGGGGTCCCAGCATTGAGACCACCACCGATCACTAAAGCAAAGCAGCAGGAGTGCTCGGGTGAGCGCTGTTCCACTTCATTTCTGATTGTCTTTCCTCGTCGCGGTGTACGGACTCATAGACTTTCTGTTGTGCCCATACACCGCATGCTCGGCTATCAGAGGAAAGACGATCAGAAACAAAGTGGCTCCTCACTCACCTGATCGCTTCTGCCACTTTGTTTCAGCGATTGGTGGGGTCTCAGTGCCCGGACCCCCACCGATTAGAACATTTGACATGTCACTATGACATGTAATTTTTTTTAAAAAGTTTCGTTAGTTACCCTTTAAGCAGTCAGACACCCCTCCCCAGTGCATCTGACTGACTGCTGAGTGCCCTATGGGAGGGTCTAAGCGTCTGACACTTAGGGCGGATTTACACGAGCGTGTGCGTTTTGCGCACGCAAAAAATGTGGCGTTTTGCACGCGCAAAAGACACTTAACAGCTTCGTGTGTCATCACCATATGATGCGCGGCTGCGTGCCTTTCGCGCAGCCGCCATCATTGTGACACTGTCTGTTTGTAGCACGTGGTGCTTTTCTGTTTGCAATCATAGTTTTACTTCTGTTGAGCAAATCACGCACGTCCCACGGAGGTGCCTCCGTGTGGCATGCGTGATTTTCACGCACCCATTGACTTCAATGGGTGCGTGATGCACAAAAAACGCAGAAGTATAGGACATGTCGTGAGTTTTACGCAGCGGACACACGGACACACGCTGCGCAAAAATCACTGACAGTCTGCACTGCCCCATATACTTACATAGGTCCGTTCGACACGCGTAAAAAGCACGCACGTTGCACGGACGTATTACACATTCGTGTAAATCCGCCCTTATGGCTCTGGGGGGGAAGGAGTTATTCCCCTATAGAACCCTGAACAGTCAATCAAACGCTCTGACCCCCCCCCCCCCTGCAGTATAATAACTACTGAGGGCTCTATGGGGGAGATTATACTGCTTGGGGGGTTCTGAGCATCTGACTTACTGCAGAGGGCTCTATGGGTGGGAAATTATTTCACACACAAAAAATGTGAGATTAAACACCCTATATATAATTCACACTAACACCACACACTATATATTCAAACCACACACACTACACGCACACACTATATAGACTTACATTATAGACACTATAAACACAGCACACACTATATACACAGCACACACTATATACACAGCACACACTATAGTCACAGCACACACTATATACACAGCAAACACTATATACACAGCACACACTATATAGACTATAAACACAGCACACAATATATACACAGCACACACTATATACACAGCACACACTATATAGACTATAAACACAGCACACAATATATACACAGCACACACTATATACACAGCACACACTATATACACAGCACACACTATATACACAGCACACACTATATACACAGCACACACTATATACACAGCACACACTATATAGACTATATACACAGCACACACTATATACACAGCACACACTATATACACAGCACACACTATATAGACTATAAACACAGCACACACTATATACACAGCACACACTATATACACAGCACACACTATATACACAGCACACACTATATACACAGCACACACTATATAGACTATATACACAGCACACACTATATACACAGCACACACTATATACACAGCACACACTATATACACAGCACACACTATATACACAGCACACACTATATACACAGCACACACTATATAGACTATATACACAGCACACACTATATACACAGCACACACTATATACACAGCACACACTATATAGACTATATACACAGCACACACTATATACACAGCACACACTATATAGACTATATACACAGCACACACTATATACACAGCACACACTATATACACAGCACACACTATATAGACTATATACACAGCACACAATATATACACAGCACACACTATATACACAGCACACACTATATAGACTATATACACAGCACACACTATATACACAGCACACACTATATAGACTATATAGACAGCACACACTATATAGACTATATACACAGCACACACTATATAGACTATATACACAGCACACACTATATACACAGCACACACTATATAGACTATATACACAGCACACACTATATACACAGCACACACTATATAGACTATATACACAGCACACACTATATACACAGCACACACTATATACACAGCACACACTATATACACAGCACACACTATATAGACTATATACACAGCACACACTATATACACAGCACACACTATATACACAGCACACACTATATAGACTATAAACACAGCACACACTATATACACAGCACACACTATATACACAGCACACACTATATACACAGCACACACTATATACACAGCACACACTATATACACAGCACACACTATATAGACTATATACACAGCACACACTATATACACAGCACACACTATATACACAGCACACACTATATACACAGCACACACTATATACACAACACACACTATATACACAGCACACACTATATAGACTATATACACAGCACACACTATATACACAGCACACACTATATACACAGCACACACTATATAGACTATATACACAGCACACACTATATACACAGCACACACTATATAGACTATATACACAGCACACACTATATACACAGCACACACTATATACACAGCACACACTATATAGACTATATACACAGCACACAATATATACACAGCACACACTATATACACAGCACACACTATATACACAGCACACACTATATAGACTATATACACAGCACACACTATATACACAGCACACACTATATAGACTATATACACAGCACACACTATATAGACTATATACACAGCACACACTATATAGACTATATACACAGCACACACTATATACACAGCACACACTATATAGACTATATACACAGCACACACTATATACACAGCACACACTATATAGACTATATACACAGCACACACTATATACACAGCACACACTATATACACAGCACACACTATATACACAGCACACACTATATAGACTATATACACAGCACACACTATATACACAGCACACACTATATAGACTATATACACAGCACACACTATATAGACTATATACACAGCACACACTATATAGACTATATACACAGCACACACTATATACACAGCACACACTATATAGACTATATACACTATATACACAGCACACACTATATAGACTTACATTATGACACACACACACACACACTCACACACACACACACACACACACACACACACACACACACACACACACACACACACACACTTACCACAGTCTCTTCCTCTGCGGTGCTTGTCTCTGGCAGCCTCCAGGACCTTAATCATGTGACTGTGACGTCACCACAGGTCCTTCACCCTCTAGTTTCAGTTTTGCCGTTATCAGGCAGCTGCTGGAGGTTTAGACAGGAGGGACTGTGCACAGCAGCACAGAGGAGCAGACTGTCAGGGAGACTCCAGCACCTGCCCATCACAATCTCTGACAGTCTGCTCTCTACAGCTGATGTGCTGTTCCCTGGCCGCAAATGACTCCCCCTGCACATCCCCCCACGTGGGACCGATGACCGCTAGAATGCGGCCGGCAGCCGCCCTGGAGAGTTTTTTTTCACTTGTGTGCGGTTTGGGCAGCTATGGGCCCCCGTCCAGCCTTGGGCCCCAGGCGGCCGCCCGAAACGCCCATATGAGGATCCGCCACTGCTTATTCCATGTAACACTGCAGCCTGTGATTGGCTGCAGCGGTAACATGGGACAAAAATGTCTATAGGAGCGCCAGGGGATGTGAATATAGTTTGATGTTGTTTTTTTAAAATAGAAAAAGTTTTGTTTTTAAATATTAAAATTCTGCAGCAAAAAAAAACCGCTACATTTGCCATTTCTTGCGGATTTTCACTTTCCCCATCTAGCTACAAAAACATCTCTTGTTTTGGAGGACCTAACATGTTTGACATGAACAGTCCATTCATTTCAATAGGACACTGTGTAATGCGTCATTTCTCCTGTGGTAGTGCTGCAGGGAAATGAAACACTTGGTGTCATGATCCCACCAAGGGAAACCTTCTGACAAAAAAAGCATTGTCCATAGCAGACTGTCCCTTTAAAACTGACCTAATTGCATGTAGCAGTCAATCAGGCTGTGCTGGGATTAATTGTTATGGGCAACAAGCCCAGTTTTGGGGTAAACAATTTTGAAACAGTAAATTAAGCCCATATAGAGCCTATACAGAGTGATGTCATCACATGCGGCAGAACACAAACTTGTTGTCTGGGAAATATAGGGCCTGGATAGAGGTTTTGCACCAGAGTCCAAAAGCTTTAAGCTTGACCTCTACTTCATATCAATATTCTAATAGATCCAAAGCTATAAAAAATTTGAAAAATAATAATTTATAGATAAAATATTATGTAGCGAAAAAATAGAAGCCATTGGGTCGTTATGCTATAGTTGAAATTTTTTGTGAAGAGCTGAGGAGGGAAACTTTATTTTTTTTTTGGCGGGTGGGGGGGTATATAGTTGATTATGGGCGTAACTATAGCCATAGCAAATAACATGGGGCTCACTTAGTTGCATGAATATTTTTTCTTTTTGTGGAGGGAATAAAAAGTCAGTGGCTTTTTGCAGTCTACTATGTGAGTTCTCTGATATTTTTTACTATTACCCATGCCTTTAATTATTGCTATTTATGCTGCTGTTTCAGTTTCTTGTCACTAGGCGGTGATCCTATGGGGCCCAATGAATTTTAGTTACGCCCCTGCTGTTAATGTGTTTATTTGATTATGATTATGTTCTGTTTATATGAGACAATAAGGCATAGTTCATGATGCGATGAGAAAGCCTTATGTGTAAAAAAACATAAAAGTCATTAAAAGATACAGACATTATGTTGTCTCCCAATCAGCATTCCTTAACGTATTACTTTCATTTCAGTCTAAGTGATTATGGGTTCATAAAAAGTTTAAACAAGACGTTTTTCTTCTTCTCTAAATTTTACTTATCACATTTTTTTTTTAATTCTTTGTGCCGGAGACAACAATATCATCTCATAAATGATAATGCAAAAAAAGAAATCATACAGCTCAGCCATAGTTATTTAATTACAGAAGTGTTCTCCATAAGTGTAGGACTGCAGATCCCCAACCAGGACCGGCCTTGCATTCTCTGTGCAGTTCCATCGATAGACGCCCTCCCCCCCCGCTTATCCTTGGGGACGGTGCACCAAATAATACAGTTATACTGTGAACAAATAACTACACCATATAGTGTAGGGCGGCGGACATACTATATGTGCAACAATTAACTATTTGACTGCAAGGGGCCCATATACTCTTCTTGAAAGGGGGCCCTCTGCTGTCCGTGTCCGCCCCTTACTCTCACGAAATGTCAGCGAGACTCACAAAAAAAGGGGAGACATCCTGAACTCACAGGGGAGCAGGCAAATCTACTGAGCGCCGCTTTCCAACTAAATATTCCGGGGAGTTTAGGGGACTGCAAGCTGCAGGATCAGCCAAAGATAAGTATCTGCAAGGTCTGGCCTGGGGACCGGGTCTGTATTATATTAGAGGATCTGGTCTGGGTGTCTGTAATTTTTGGGAGGCTGGTCTGGGGTCTGTATTTGTTTAGGGGTCTGTCTGGGGGACTGTATTTATTTAGCGGGTCTGTATTTATTTAGGTGTTTGTAGCCATTTTGGAGTATGATGAAGGTGGTCATATGCCCTACTTGTAATTCAAATGCCTTATCTTGTAGGTGTGCCCTATATAAATGAGCTATATAAATGTGAGGGACATATGTAATGATTTTTTTGTGTGCAATGCTTCGTACGCTGCTTAATACAACTCGGACTCTACCTGATGTCTATTCTGAAAAGTATGCAAGTATGCATACAGTGCCCAAATAACATTGCCATATGTTGCCTATAAAATACTGCCTATTTAAAGGGAAGATGTCATGAACACAATTTTTTTTAATCATATTGTTTTTAATATGATATTAACATAAATTGTATTTATTTGTGTTCTCGTGTTCTACTTTTTACTTACATTTACTTCCCTATGGGGGCTGCCATTTTTTTTTTTCATCTCTGTATGTGTCGATTAACGACACATACAGAGATGGAATACGGCACATACAACCCCATAGAGAATGCGAACGGGAGCCGTTCCATTCTCTGCAGCGTACGCCGTCTGTGTGGGAACGGCGCATGCGCCGCTCCCACACAGCCCAAAACGAAGCTCTTTCGCAGAGCGAAATCCGGCGCCATTTTCTTGTGGACCGGAAGCCGCTGCCAGACAGTAAGATGACAACTTCCGGCCGCGGCTTCCGGCCATATATATGTTCAAGGAAGTGAAGGCGCAAGGAATAGGAGTGGAGGCAGGAGAAGGTAATTTATGTTCGTGTATGTGATGTGTGTATTATGTTCATGTATGTTTGTGTTATACTGTCATCTGAGCACTGTATCTAATCCTCCTACACTGTGCAGTCGCTCAGAAAATGGCGGCACACAATGTAGGAGGTTTGAAGATTCAACCCCCTCCTTCTCCTGGCACTGGCCAGAAAAAGGGGGGTATTGTGTGAGGACACTAGAGAGAGTGTGTCTACCCCAAATTTGCAGCATAAAGCAATGAGGTTGCTTTACCACAGTGACCATGCTGCAATTTTGGGAACTGCTCCCTCTAGTGCTCAGCACATGGAAATGTTATAAATTAGAATCTAATTTATAATATTTCCTGACTTGTCAAAATATTAAAAAAAATTAAAACAACGTGTAATCACTTAAATAATAATTGTTTCGCTAAGAAAAAAAAAATTCTAGCGACACATTTAATATAACAGAGGGGCCTCTTGTGTTGCTGCCATTCCATAGGCTGTGGGTTTATAGGTTCAAGTTCCAGGAGTCCAGGCTGTCAAGGTCAATGCCGCCCTATCTTCGCCAGGGTTTCAGACAATTTCATCCGCCACTGAGAAACAGTGGTGCGGCAACGGTCCTTCACATACTTACCACCTGAGCAACATGGCCAGGACAAGGCCTAAACCATAAAGACAAAAGCCCATTTCAATTTCAATTTGATCATGAAGTACAGTAAAAAATAGTGTAGTACCGTGTTAGCCAGAAACAATATGCAATGTCAAATACTTTTGTGTCAAAAAAGACAAAAGTATAGTAGGTATGATACCTTTATTGGCTAACCATAAATGGCCAATAAAGGTATCATACCTACTATACTTTTGTCCATATACCCTAATAGAGCATGTGGACAGGGGTTGACTTCATGAGACTTCTCCTATAATGAAAATCTGTGATGGTGGGTAGATTCTGAAAAAATAGAACGTCCCTAGTAGCTGGCGGGCAATAAACATTCAAGAAACAACTATTGTGCCGAGGCACACTAAACACCCAAGTTCCCAGCTACCAAATTGATAATGTGGAATAAAACTAAAATATAACTTTTATTAACTTAAATAAAGACAAAAAAAGAGAATTCCAAATAAGACATACAACACATATACTTAAAAGTAGCCAGTGTTAGCTAGCAGGATGGAGTGAGTAAAGATGCGTAACTACAGTATATTGAGTAGGTGCATGCATGCACTGGTGCAGCGGACAGCGGCCGTGGTACGGTGTGCCAATGACAGTTAACTAAGAGATTTACAGTCCAATTGTTAGCCTAACAAAGAAATTAAAAACTAAGCAGCCCCCCCCCCCCCCCCCCCGACGTGTTTCGCTACACAAGTAGTGTCCTCAGGGGAATATTGGGGCTAAGGAGGAGGGGGTGTGTCTCAGACATGCAGACTATGCTCTAGTCTAAAACAGCGGCTGCCATGTTGGATGGAAGACAACGGGGGCCAAGAACGAGGCAACGGAGTGAGAAGAACCAACAGGATGAACACTAGGTAAGTTAGAAATCATTCTACTATGCTAGTTTATTTTTTGGTGGGGACTGGAGGGTCACTTTAAAGGGGTTATCTCATCAAGACAACCGCCTTACTAAAAACAGCTGACCCCTGGCTCTTAAAGTGTAGCTAAACGTTCGACAAACTCCTGACATGCCATAGTGACATTGTAATGATAGGGGTAGGGAAACGGACAAGTGAGCCCTAATCTACATGCCACTCTGTCCCTGCCTACTTGCAACGACCCGCCCTAGGCGACGGGGTACAACTGGGCGGCGGTCCCTACGCTCAGTAAGTGCACGAGACAAACAGACAAGGGTACACAAAGCTAAGGGAAATGGGGCAGTTGCCCACGGCAACACCGTGAGCAACAAGAGAGGTGAACGAGCCGAGTCAAACCAGGAGTGTACGAGGTACCAAACGCAGAGCAGGAGAGAAGTCAGTAAGCCAGGGTCAGTATGGAGCAGGATCAAATAGTCAGAAGCTGTAGCTGGGCCAGGAAACCACACGAGAAGAATCACAAGCAAAGGAGGAACAGGAAAGGCAAGTATAAATAGACAGAGGGCGGGAGCTAGCTGAGTCTGGCCAGGCTGCGATAGGCTCTCCCACTCCTAAGCCTGCCAGCCTGAGTGGTGGAAGCTGGAGTCAGTCTCAGAGACATAGACTCAGGTGCCGACTGATTACCTATGGGCGTTAACCCCGAAGCTGTGCCTGGCAGATCCTTTACAGACATGTCAGAAGTTTGGATTGGTGGTGGATTGAGCACTGAGACCCCCACCAATCACTAGATCGAAGCAGCTGAAGCGATCGTGTGAGCGCTCAGCCGCTTCGTGTCTGTTCGGCTATTTCCGGAAATAAATGTATCGGTGTACGGACTCAATACAGCCTGTACAGCTATGAGCCTGTACTTCGATAAATTTATTTCCGGAAAAAGCCGAGCAGACACGAAGTGGCTGAGCGCTCACACGAGTGCTTCAGCTGCTTCATTCTAGCGATTGGTGGGGGTCTCCGTGCTCGGACACGCATCAATCCAAACTTCTGACATGTCACTATGACATGTCAGAAGTTTGTCGAACGTTTAGCTCCACTTTAACAACTCCTGACAATCAGCTGTCATCCCAGGGGAAGCTGTGGCCGGAAAAACATTTCCCATGAAGTCACTGCAGGATAAATGTAGTATTGAATGCTGGCCATTTAATACATGGGCGAGCCGTATCCGCCAGAGTGAGAGCCACTATTTGGTAGCAGCTCTCCTCTCTGGTTAATAGAGCGAATCATGAATGGATACCGCCCTATATGACGTCCATATGCCATTATGGATAATATATGGACAGAAAGTCTTATTAGAACCTTCTCTAACATACCTTTCCTGTAAGGCTGGGTTCACACTACCTATTTTCAGACGTAAACGAGGCGTATTATGCCTCGTTTTACGTCTGAAAATAGGGCTACAATACGTCGGCAAACATCTGCCCATTCATTTGAATGGGTTTGCCGATGTACTGTGCAGACGACCTGTAATTTACGCGTCGTCGTTTGACAGCTGTCAAACGACGACGCGTAAATGGACTGCCTCGGCAAAGAAGTGCAGGACACTTCTTTGCCACGTAATTTGAGCTGTTCTTCATTGGACTCAATGAAGAGCAGCTCAAGATTTCCGAGCGTCTCAGACGGCTCGCAAAATGCGAGGAGGAGCATTTACGTGTGAAACGAGGCAGCTGTTAACAGTCTGTCTTTTCACACGTAAATGCCTCTCATCGTGTGAACATACCCTGAGGCTGGATTCACACGAGCATGTTCGGTCCGTAATGGACCGAACGTATTTCGGCCCCGAGTCCCGGACCGAACACACTGCAGGGAGCCGGGCTCCTAGCATCATAGTTATGTACGATGCTAGGAGTCCCTGCCTCTCCGTGGAACTACTGTCCCGTACTGAAAACATGATTACAGTACGGGACAGTTGTCCCGCAGCGAGGCAGGGACTCCTAGCATCGTACATAAGTATGATGCTAGGAGCCCGGCTCCCTGCAGTGTGTTCGGTCTGGGACTTGCGGCTGAAATACGTTCCATCCTTTACGGACGTAACATGCTCGTGTGAATCCAGCCTAAGGAATGAGAATCCTGAATATGGGATTACCCTCTACTAACTCAGAATTTCCTAGTGGGGTATATGGAATTGAGTTCTTTAAACGAAACAACCAATTTACAGCGATATATCAAATATCTAGAAAAGTACATTTAAGAACATTTACAAATAAATTTTATTAAAAATAAAAAAAAATTAAGTGACACATGTGGGGCTCTGGGCCGAGCAGCCAGGTATCCTGATAGAAAATAAATGATATGAGTAGTAATAGTGAATGTAAATGATCCTGCGCTGAGGTGTATTTAAATATCAGGTTCAGAAGTTTAAGCTGTAAACTCGCTGCATGACGACTCTTAATGCGGCTCTTTAGTCATAGCTCATTTATATCAGCTGTAATTCGTGTTATCAGGAGCAGATTTTCCATATTAGCATCACTTGATTGAGACTTGAGCAAGTAATATAGTTTGTCATATTGAGGTTGTGAACCCAAAAGTGACTTCTACTGTACAATGTAATTCATTCTAAAGTCGTTATACATTTACAAAGTTTTTATTATTATGAGGACGCTGAAAAAAATACTTTTTGGATGAACTAAGGCTCTGTTCATATCTGCACTAGCTTTTCAGTTATCTTTTGTGTCAGAGAAACAGATTACGAGAAAAACGGAAGCGCCTAATCTGTTGCATAACGAAAACCAATGGCACCAGATGGAACCTATTAGGGGAATTTACCTCTCTACTCCTGTTTTCTGGCATAGAAAAGTCACAAAAGGACCCCAAAGACGCAAATTGTGTGGCAAATTGCGACTTGTGGCCTTTTTGTGCACCCTCGACACTTTTCAAAAATTTATTATAATTTCCGCCAGAAAACGTGTAAATTATAAAGCTACGAGCTGCCGTAGATTTCACTCTACGATCAGACTAACCCTCCGCCCCCTACCCATTGGACAGTTAAATAATAAAAAATAATGCTCATCTCATCGCTCCACTTCTCCCCTCCAGGTCCCTTCATCACTCCAGCGTGACTGAGGCCGGGCAGCGTCAGGACGTTGTATGTGATGCAGCACTGATGACAGGCAGCGTCAGGACGTTGTATGAGATGCAGCACTGGTGATGTTGAAGTGCTGCATTGCATATAAGGCCCAGGACCTTGTATGAGCCATGCTGGGCCTGGAGGGCAGAAAAGGAGCGGTAAGGTGAGTATGTGTGTTTTTTATTTTATATCCGACGGGCCGTCCTTTCCAGCTCAATTTCATGACTTTCCCTGAAGTCTGGGCTATCCAAGTAAGAATCCCTAAACTCCAAAGTCGGGAGTCCCATTAATGTGTCCCATTAATGTGGCGCATGCCCGCGGTCGTTGCACCCCAATTTTGGCACATGCCCCAGAGGGAAAAAAAAGCCACATATTAAGGCATATGAAACGCTAGTCTTAATAAATTCTTACCATTGATTTTAATTGGTTCCGTTGGGTTTCCGTCATGGTTTCCATCATTTAGCCCTCATGCACATGGCTGCATAAGGGATCTGTGTGGTATGGAAGCGCAATCTGGCACCCCTACTGTAGTCCCATACTGTACCTCACATACTGTACCTCACATACTGTACCGCACATACTGTACCTCACATACTGTACCTCACATACTGTACCGCACATACTGTACCTCACATACTGTACCTCACATACTGTACCACACATACTGTACCTCACATACTGTACCTCACATACTGTACCGCACATACTGTACCTCACATACTGTACCTCACATACTGTACCACACATACTGTACCTCACATACTGTACCGCACATACTGTACCGCACATACTGTACCTCACATACTGTACCTCACATACTGTACCGCACATACTGTACCTCACATACTGTACCTCACATACTGTACCTCACATACTGTACCGCACATACTGTACCTCACATACTGTACCTCACATACTGTACCGCACAGAGGTTTTTTTGTATGTCATTTAGTAGAAAAAATGTGTAGAATGCTCCATTTCTTGTATTAACACAGAGGTATTTGTCTCCCGTAGAAGCATTGCCTCTCAGAGGCCCCCCATATGGCAGCACGTTCAGTGCCTATGGACTGCAGGCTTTTTCCATAGCAGATTTCATAGCAAAGCCGCAACGAAATCCGCAATAAAATTCAATTGTTTAACATGCGGCTTTTGATACGGATTTCACCCTGTGCATTGCAAAATCTGTAGCGTGCCATGGATTTTTCCGCTAGATGTGTATGCAGTTTTGAAATATTTCCTAGCATCGTAATCGCCAAAGCTGAAGATTAAATATTGACAAGCCCGGGCCTAATAAAGACGCCCAGGGCTGTCCAGTATTAGTGCCTGTGAGGGCATACCTTGGCTATGCCATAACAGATGCCTTTACATGTTAAATGCACAGGCAATAATGTTACAAAAAAGTAAAATACAGTTATAATATATTCATATCAGGAACCGCGTACTTGTAATGATCGTTACAATAAAGTTATAGCATCTATTAAAGATAAAGGTAAATGTCATATTAAAAGAAAATAAAAAAATACATTGGCAGAATTTCTCTTTTATGCATTTTGCCATTATACACATTTATATAAATGTAAATGCTACCATATATGTTCCTGGAAAATTATGTCTTATAAATATAGGACATGTCCTGCAAACAACAACCTTTAAATAGCTACGTTGCCTTAGAGAGTAAGGCTGGATTCACACGAACGTGTCCATTTTGCGCCCGCAAAAAACGGACATGTTTGTCACCCGTTGCAGTTCCGTGTGTGTTCCGTGTGGCATCAGTTGTTGATGTCTGATTGAAACATTTCTTACATTTTTTTTCTCTTCATTTCTTATGAGATTGTGCGTGAATCACGGACAGCACACGGATGTGTGTCCATGTGCTGTCCGTGATTTTCACGCACGCATTGTCTTTAATGGGTGCGTGATGTGAAAAAAACGTACAAGAATAGGACATGCAGTGAGTTTCTCACAACGGACACACGCTGCGTGATAAACACTGAATGTCTGAATGGCCCGATTGAATTGTATAGGTCCGTGAGACGGTCGTTGTTTTAACGGCTGTCACAAGGACGTATTCAACGTTCGTGTGAATAATGCCTAACACAGTGCAGGGAGCCGGGCTCATAGCATCATAGTTATGTACGATGCCAGGAGTCCCTGCCTCGATGCAGGAAAAATGTCTCGTACTGTAATCATGTTTTCAGGACGAGACAGTATTCCTGCGGGGAGGCAGGGACACCTAGCATCATAGATAACTATGACGATAAGAGCCCGGCTCCCTGTACTGTGTTCAGTCTGCGAAAAGCGGCCAACATACGGACTGTATATCACTGATCGAACACGCTCGTGTGTGGGAGGCCTTAGGAAATGTTCACACGGCTATTTTCAGTGAAAAATGGCTGAAAAAAACGGAAGCTGAACGCCTCCAAACATCTGCTCATTGATTTCAATGGGAAAAACTGTGTTTCGTTCCGACGGGGCGTTTTTTTTTTTTCGGCCGTTTGAAAAAAAATGGCAAAAAGAAGTGCATGTCACTTCTTGAGCCGTTTTTGGAGCCGTTTTTCATTGTGTCAATAGAAATAGAAAAACAGCTCCAAAAATGGCTGCAAAAAACGCATCAATAAACGTTGATGCTTAAATAAAGGCTGAAAATCAGAGGTTGTTTTACCTTGAAAAGAGCTCCGTATTTTACAGACGTTTTTTGTTTGGTGTCTGAACATTGGATCAGTTCTTAAGGCATAGCTCACAAACGTCCCGGATCCGGCGGGACAGTCCCAGTTTCTCACCGCTGTCCCGCCATCCCGGGCGGTCTGCAAAATGTCCGGCTGGGCGCTGCAGCTGTATCAAAACATCTGATCGCTGCTGACAGGCGCCCTGCATGCCAGACGACTGCAGCAGTAATCAGCGTCAGAAGAAGGCAAGAGTCTTGCGGTAGTGTTCTGACTGGGATCGATGACGGCCCGGGAGTGGACCAGTCCAGTCAGACCAGTCCAGTCACCAGACCTGTCATCTGACCTCACCGAGCAGGTGACTAGTCCAGTCCGGTCCACTCCCGGGCCGGCATCGACACCAGTGAGAACGCCGCTGCAAAACTCCTGCCTTCTTCTGATGGTGAGTGATGTCAAGCAGAGCGGAGAGTTGCAGCAGTAGGCTACCTCTACCGCTCTCCGCTCTAGCGCCATTGTGGCACAAAGTATAAGGGGGTTGTGTGGCACTATGTATAAGGGGGAGGGGTGTTGTGTGGCACTATATAGAAGGGAGAGGGGGGGTTGTGTGGCACTATGTACAAGGGGGATGGGTAGTTGTGTGGCACTGTGTACAAGGGGGGAGGGGATTGTGTGGCGCTATGTACAAAAGGGGGGCTGTGCGTGGCGCTATCTACAGGGGGAGCTGTGTGTGGAGCCATCCACAGGCGGCTGTGTGTGGAGCTATCTTCAGGGGGGCTGTGTGTGGAGCTATCTACAGGGGGCTGTGTGTGGCGCTATCTACAGGGGGCTGTGTGTGGAGCTATCTACAGGGGGTCTGTGTGTGGAGCTATCTACAGGGGGCTGTATGTGGCACTATCTACAGGGGTCTGTGTGTGGAGCTATCTACAGGGGGGCTGTGTGTGGCGCTATCTACAGGGGGCTGTGTGTGGAGCTATCTACAGGAGGGGCTGTGTATGGCACTATCTACAGGCGGCTGTGTGTGGAGCTATCTACAGGGGGTCTGTGTGTGAAGCTATCTACAGGGGGTCTGTGTGTGGAGCTATCTACAGGCGGCTGTGTTTGGAGCTATCTACAGGGGGACGTGTGTGGCGCTATCTACCTGGGGACTGTGTGTGGGGCTATCTACAGGTGGCTGTGTGTGGAGCTATCTACAGGGGGGCTGTGTGTGGAGCTATCTACAGGGGGGCTGTGTGTGGGGTTATCTACAGGGGGCTGTGTGTGGAGCTATCTACAGGAGGGGCTGTGTGTGGGGCTATCTACAGGGGGCTGTGTCTGGCACTATCTAAAGGGGGGCTCTGGTGGATGATTTTTCCATTGACCGGTAGCAGAGTTACACAACTGGAAAAAAAAATCCCCATCATGTAACTGTCAATTGAAAAGTCATCAAGCACAGGGTCTCCCTCTCGACTTTCATTGTTCGCAGCCTTTTGGTTTGTCCTGCAGCTGCTGCCGCCGTGATGAGCAAATGTTATACCCAAGATAGGAAAAGTAACATAAAGACGTCATAACCTGATCCATAATATCTGTGATATCCAGACAGTCTAGAGATCCGCAGTGAGAATATGATCTTGTTATTTGAAGAAGGATCTGGCCGTGATTTGATGGGTTTATGCGGGATATTGGGCGTGGTTAGGGGGTGTGGCTTAAAAATTTCCCTCTTTTCTGAATTCAAGTTGGGAGGTATGCTTAAAAAAAAAAACAAACAGGAATTTCCCTCCTAGAAACCTCGAATATTTAACGCATTTTACAAATAAAAATAAATTTTGTTTTTAACTTTTTTATTCTGATTTTATACCTGTCCCAGACGACCGTGTGTATTTTCACCAGCCTTGCATGATACAATAACCCTATGAGGTAAGGCAGATACAGCCCCGGCTTTTCCTTGTGCCACCTACAGATGGCGCTGTAGAGACAAACTTCTCAAGTTTCCTATTCTTTTACAAAAAGTTTCAGATTTCCAGCTGTCTGTCCTAAGTAACGTGTTACCCAAGTAATATCTGCAGCCACAGCTCAGGGTGATGTCATCAGTATTTTCCCAGCTCCCAGGATCCTTGCAATCTTCTTCTTATTTAGCTTCTATTTCCCTGCAGCTAAGGAGGAATCCAGGACAAAGGGGGTGCAGCCTATTTTCAATGAAGTTTATCTAGGAATGTAAGGTGACCTGAGTGTGACCTTGCTTGGAGTCCCTGTGTGGCAGAAGAACAGGGGGGGAATCTATTGGGATCAGAGTTTAACTTGCATTGGCTTAGAAGGATTGATCAGCCTGGCTGCTTTGTCCTGAAGGGAGGGGGAAAGAGGCCAAGAAAGAGTCTGATCTGCCGGAAATGTCTGAAAAGTAGAGTTTCCTCTGTGCAGCAGCGCAGCAGCACTCTCCTGTCCTGGTCATAGGGACAATGCAGCAGGGTGACACTGGCTGCAGAACTCCACCAGCACCACTGCTGTGCATGCTCTGATTCCTCTCTCGGCTGGGATAAGGGATCACAACTTCCCAAAAACTTTTGCGAGAAGAAAATTTCTTCCCTCCAAGGATCTAAGGCTTCATTTTTTACAATGGGACTCCCCACTTTGGAGTTTAGTGATTCTTACTTGGATAGCCCAGACTTCAGGGAAAGGCTCAAGTGTCATGAAATTGAGCTGGAAAGGACCAATAAGTTTATTAAGGAGTTAATTAAAGATGGGAACATGCTGGTGGGAGCCTTGAGAAGTAAGTACACATAGCTGACACGTCGCAGCAACTCATTCACCGTGCGTTCTTGTAGACTTTGCCTTCAGAAGTTGCAGAAAAAAACTTGGTAGTTGAGTGTCTGTGGTACGGGATATGTACTGGGCATCGGTCGTTCGCGGCAAATATCATCAGTTTTGTCTATCTTCGCTGTAAACTTACATAGCTGCTGCAGAATCTCTTGGAAGCTAAAGATAGTCATATACGTGAAGATGCCCCCCCCCCCCTACTTTATGATGTTTTTTTGTGAATGAATGGATTACCGGAAGAGAAAAACAAATATTTCCCATGATATTAGATTAGTATTGGGGTGTATTTACCAATACTGGCATACAGTTGCCAGTGAATAATCACATTGAATGGCACACTGTATTCTCCGAGACGTCTACCGATAACCAAGGTGCGGCTACTAATCTGCGCCAGGTTGTACTTGATGTAGTTCACCGTCATTTTTCAATGCAAAACTTTTGTAAATCAGTCGCACATTGAAAACTGCGCCCCCTATTTGTAAAAATTGCAGAAATTTTATAGTTGTTGGAAAAAGAGGAGGGGGACTGGATAAATATGATGTTTAACATGAAAATCGGTAAATTAACAAATGCGCATCATTGTGTATTGGCATTGCCCCGCATGTACTTTACTTGGATAATCGAGTAGTAAACAATATTGTAGAGTGACCAATGAAAATCTGTCCAATCTTTTGCAATAATTATCATATCTGCTGTAAATATTCCTCAGTCATTAGGGATTAATATCTCATGTATCTCACGGCTGTATTTGGAAGGTAACGTTAATGTAGTTCTCCACGCGGCCGTATCACCGTATTTTAAATCATTGTCCGTATTGGAACCGTATTTCCTGTATAGGGGTCATGGGACATGAAATAATGTGCAGCCTGTAAACACTGATCAGTATTGATATCTACATGTCATCTATATGTATGCCTGGCAATGGAAGAAAATACTCCCAGAGGGGCGCCAAGTGGTTGAACCCCACCGATCAAGCATTTTTGGCTGATCAAATCCCTTTAAATGTATGGCTGCCATTTATAAACTGTTCATAGATATATCTATTATCGGATGTTAAAGTCAATCGGTGTCTCCTGCAGAAGTCCCGCCCGCTTCTTCAGACAGCACTTACTATATATTGTATAATGACAATGACACTTTAAGCCTTGATTCACACAGCGCATTTTACGCAGTTTCTGTGCGTTTTTCATGTCACTTTTAATGGCTTTTTTTTTGCAGTGTTTTTTGTAATGAAATTTTTAGTGCAGCCGTATGTTACATTAGAGTCTGTAGTAAAATATAAAATGCACTACACACAACGGCATTTTGGTTTGTACCATTTTTGAGGCAATTTTGTGGTCAGTGGCGTTTTATTCCAAGCGCAGCATGCTCTTGGTATGGTGTTTTTTTTAGGCATTTCTCCCATAGACTTCTCGATAGGGCTTCAAAAATTCCAGGAAAAAAGCATGTACAAAATGACCCCAAATAAAAAACGCCACCACAAACGACACTAAAAGTGCCTTAATTTTTTTTCTTTTTTTACTAAAACAATGTATTATAGTTTTAAATGCGACTTTCTAATTGGTTATTATAAAAAAAATAAAGTTTTACTTTTTGAGATAAAGCTTTCTATGTATCCTGGATACATAGGAGCTGTATCTTGCGCTGAAACCCGAATTCGTCAGTTCAACGGGACTGACGGCTTCGGTGACAGCGGATCGATCACATCTATTAACTGTCACCGAAGCCATTAGTCCCGCTGAACTGACGGATTCAGGTTTCAGCGTAAGATACAGTTTATATGTATCCAGGATACATATAAGCTGTATCTCAAAAAGTTAATTTTTTTAAAATAAAAACCATTTACAAAGTTGTATTAAATACATTGTTTTAGTAAAAAATAAAAAAACAATTCTTTAAAAGTTTACGTAGCCTCTTAGATTGGTAAAAAAAATTCTGTGTGTGAAGGACGCCTAAAAGAAATCTGCGACTGGGATGGACCCCTGTAACTTAGGACATTGACAGATGCCCACCGGCTTGTTTTTATTAGGCTGTCTGCTAGATGCCCTCAGTTAAAGGAAATTGTCCTGTGACAGTCTCCCTTTAAAACTGCCCCCTGATCCTCGCTTTTTAAAACCTGCCTCCAGGTGACATCACATGCATTTAATCATGTGACATAACCACATGACCACATCATCCACGGACTCTGGTGCTATACACTGCCGAAGCCCATGAGTGATTCCATGATGTCATTATTTCACTGCATGGATATGACATCACAAGGACCCTGTTCATTAGCAGACCAATTTTCTTAAGATTTCTTTTGTGAAGTCCCTTCTGTTTAAAAGGAACATTTAATGTTGCTTGCGCTCTTGTCTCCCACCAGAATTCTGACCGTGGGAGACGTAGCCAGCAGATTGGGCGTTATTGTTGCTAAGGCAACCATACGGGACTTCAAGTGTGATACGGTTGGATCCTGTGGATATGTCATAAATGTCTCTGATGGGAAAACCCCTTTAACAGTATATGGAGTGCTGGATTTTGTAATACACACGATCTGTAACCAAGGATTCATACACAAATCAGTTGAGAGCGCCTTCCACATGGATGAGTGGGCCCAGAGAATGCCATGAAAAAATTCCCCAGACCATAGCGCTGCCGCCACCAGCTTGTGTTCTTCCAGCAATGGTTGCAGGGTGTTTGTCCTCTGATGTTTCTCGTCTGACACGACAACGTCCATCCATTCGATGAAGCAGAAAACTTAACTCATCGAAGTCAACCCTTTGCCAATCATCGGTGGCCCAATTCCGATACTGCTGTGCAAATTGAAGCCTTTTTTCCCATGCAGCTTTGTTAGCATAGGAGCAGTGACCAACCATCTGCTTCGGAGCCCCATACGTAGTAGGGTTCACCGAACTGTTGTTTTAGACACACGTCTGGTAGCCCCCTGGTTGATTTTCACGGTGAGCTGTTCCACTTTAGCGCGTCGTTCAGCCCTCGTGCACCTTTGTAGCTGACGTTCACCTCTCACATCAATGACCCGTGGTGCTCCTCAGTTTCCACGTTGGTTATTCCCAATGCTGCCATTTGTACACTCACGATACACTTTCACCACAGCAGCGCGTGACCAGTTCACAATCTGCGCTATTTGAGAAATACTGCCACCCTGGGTCCGAAAGCCAATAATCATCCCTTTTTGCAACTCTGATAAATCGGCACTTTTACCCATGGCAACGAGTGATATGCGTTCAGACAGCCTATCACACCCCTTATATACCCACCAAGCCGGCCCACGGCACATCACTTCCTTCATGGACTACACGCTGCCGATGTCGAATGTAGGAGGTGGTCAGAATAATGTGACACGACTGTGTATCTTTGTGTCTATGGCAGCTGTGGACGCTTAGGTCCCTGTCTGGAGTGTGGGTTGTCATTACCCCTCCAGGATACAGAAGCTTTATAATGTAATCTGATACAGCTGTCTGAGGAGTTACAGCCTCCAGGCCCCGTCTCCCAGGATGGGGCTGACATTCCTGGCAATTCATAGGGAAACTTTTATTTACCTTAGGCCTAAATTACACAGACAAATCAGATAAAAATGCGTGATAAAAATAAAGAAATTCTGCAATACGGCGATTTTAAATTACGGGTGATCGTATACAACTGTGATGTGATTTAATATTAACATTGATTCCTTATATTTTATGTCATTATGATAACTTCCCCCAGTCTATATAGTGTTCATTGGGAAAAATTTGAAGCAAAATCGCTCATTCATATTACAGTTCGTAGTTAATCAATTTTTATATTCGAACATTTCCTAGAACGTCCTTCAGACTTGGTGGATTTGTTGCAGATTCTGCAACGAGCACTTGTGACAATTTACAGTTTACAGCTCTTAAAACCCCGTCCACACATAGCAGAAAAAAACGGTGCAGATTTCAGGGCATGCTGTGGATTTTTTAATCCAAGGAAAGGCCCAATATGTTGCGGAAGTGTGGATTTCAATCCGTGGCAAATTCGCACGTTACACATCCGGACTTTGCCACGCATTCACTGCAGAATTCGCAGAGGAAAATCTCTGCCGGGTCTGGACTCATTATAACTTTTCTAATATTACTAAGAAACATTACAAAAATCCATTATATAAGCCTAAGGAAAAGGGAAAACACCTCCTGATTTTCAGAAGTTTCTTAAGCCACTCTTTCTTTTTCACTGCGTTTTTTTACGGCCGTTTTTGGAGCTGTTTTCAATAGAGTCTATGAAAAACGGCTCCAAAAATGTCTCAAGAAGTGACTTGCACTTCTTTTTCGCGGCCGTCTTTTAACGCCTCTGTTTTTCAAAACGGCCACATAAAAAAACGGACCGTCGGTACCGAACGCTGTGTTTTCCCTTGAAATCAATGGGCAGATGTTTGGAGGCTCTCTGCTTCCAATCTTTCGGACGTTTTTCAGCCGTTTACGGCCCGAAAAACACACGAAAATAAGCCGTGTGAACATACCCTAAGGGTTCCTGCACTTGACGGTATTACGCTGTACGGATCCGTAATATGTCATCTATAGAATTCTTACAATACTTCCTTGTGCCTCCGCGCAAATGTATTCTTCTCACGTATTCCAGTAGTCAGACCTCTGTGATCAGCATAATTTAGGGGAATTGTCGCACGATCTAAAATAGGATTGTCAGAATCAGACAAACCCTTTAAACTCTCAATACAATTTTTTATTTCCAATGCTATACAGGATTTGCAAGTATTGACGTCATAACTTTTCCATAAAGATTAACATGTTCGAAATAATCCTAAAGAACCTTTCCCCTGAAACCATTAAAGGAGTATTCCGGTCTTGGAATGATATGGCATATTGTTAGGATATGCTGTTGGGATTCCTAGTTATTACCCCTTTCAAAGTGTGGCCGTCATGGTGATCAGCTGATCGCACCGGGTCCACGGCCATCCAGACATTTCCTCTCAGATGAATGGCCATCCATGTAATACAAGAACAGCTCTCTATTTTGGCTCATAAAGGGGATTCTTGAGCTGGAGACCCCCTCTATGATGCGCATATGCCCTAATAGAGCATATGGACGGCTTTTTTTCATGAGAAAACCCCTTTAAGTTCCCGTTTTTTTGCATAAAATAGCAGATATGTTTTTCAGTATCCTAGAAAAGATGGGTGACAACCCCCGTGGGTGGTCATATTGGGTGTAAGAGGATGCAGAGATTGCAGTCGGACCTGGACCTGACGGGGCCCAACAGCCACTTTGCCTCAAAATTCAATGCCAGTATTTATTCTCCTTTTTTGTGACTTCGCTGTTATCATTTATGCATTAACCTTGTATTATGTGACATCATTATGTTTATTATACCTGTGCTGTGACATCACTGTGTTCATTGTCCCTGTACTGTGACATCACTGTGTTTATTATCCCTGTGCTGTGACATCACTGTGTTCATTATCTTTGTGCTGTGACATCACTGTGTTCATTATCTTTGTGCTGTGACATCACTGTGTTTATTATCCCTGTGCTGTGACATCACTGTGTTCATTATATATGTGCGGTGACATCACTGTGTTTATTATACCGGTGCTGTGAAATCACTGTGTTCATTACCTTTGTACTGTGACATCACTGTGTTTATTATCCCTGTACTGTGACATCACTGTGTTCATTACCTTTGTGCTGTGACATCACTGTGTTCATTACCTTTGTGCTGTGACATCACTGTTATTATTATCCCTGTGCTGTGACATCACTGTGTTTATTATCCCTGTGCTGTGACATCACTGTGTTTATTATCCCTGTGCTGTGACATCACTGTGTTCATTATCCCTGTGCTGTGACATTACTGTGTTTATTATCCCTGTGCTTTGACATTACTGTGTTCATTACCTTTGTGCTGTGACATCACTGTGATTATTGCAGCATTGCATTATAATAGGCTGAACTTGATAGACTTTATTCAGCCTTACAAACTATGATACTATGTCATTTCCCCTGTACTGTGACATCACTGTGTGTATTGTCTCAGTGGTGGGATATTATGTGCATTATCCAGGTTCTATGACATAACTGTAAGAACATTTCCTCTGCAGTGACATCACTGTTTACATTTATAGTGGTGCAAGTATATGAGTTGGGAGGCTGGAGTTACAACTGTGAACTGGTCTGTGGTGACCCAGTGGTTTCTCTGCCACATAAGAAGATACCAGTACTGTACATTACATGAAATATTGGGGGGCCTGTAATAGATTGTGCATCGGATCTAAAAAATTTAAATCTTGCCTCTCTACACCTTCATTTATAATAGTTAGAGTATTAGCTACTTTGATTGCAATACCTCCTTAGTGTACCTATTTTGGAGGGACTGGTACTGAAATGTCCCTCTTTTTGACCTGATAAATAGATTTGCTTTTAGCTACTTAATATATTGCTCCAGAAAGCAACTGTCTGGTTCATAACACCATATTAGACCCAAAAGTATATATTATTTTTGGAAGCAATTTTTTTTTTTTTAATTAAATGAATGTATTTTGTGTTTTTAAGCAACTTTCAAATTCACAGTACTTTTTTTTTTTGCTTTTTGCAATACAGCAACTATGTATCCTGTATGCAGAATGCAGAACAGCTGTATCTCCTAAAGTAAAAGGATTTTTTAAATAAAAAATATTTACAAAGTTCCACTAAACACACTGACTAAACTATTCATTAAAAGAAAATGCCCTCAAAAGGTGTCCATAGACTTTAAAAAAGAAAATACAATATTTTAATTAAAAAAATAAAATAAAAAATGCTTCCAAACATGTAATAGCCTTTAATAAAGTCTTTATTGTGATGATTTTTCTGCTCATGTATAAAATAACAACTATTTGTGTATAGATAAGCATGAAAAAATGAACCATAACTGTCCGTCTTTGACCATCCAAAAAGCTGGGAGCATCAGACCCCGCTGTAAATTCTTTACATTATTTACATGGTCCTTTTCGTCATATGGGACACTGAACTTTTTCCTTTGCCGTCTTGTATGGGAACTGGTAATTAATTGAGGACAGGGGTCGGTAACTATTTGGAGGACGCAGCTTGTGATTTATGTGAAATGGGATTTGTGTTTCTGTCTTTCTCTGGGAAAGGAAGTGAAGGGTTAACCTTATGGCAGCGCACCCACAGGTACTATAAGCGCCACATGTATGGTTCCCATTTACATTTTTTAGGTTTGTCGATTTCCTTTAATCACTGTTCCACTTTCATGGCCTTCTGCTTGTAATAATGAAATCCTTCTTCGTTCTCCCTGATGGGTTCGTAGTTTTATGCTCGATGCTTACAGAATACCAATAAAGTCTGACTGTGGAGTTCTGTTTAGACAGGACAATTTTTTCTATTATGATCAACAATTCAATTATTTTGCCGTTTCATTTACATTATTGGGCTGGGTTTATATATGGGGGACAGCTAGTGGTGCACCATCAATTTGTGGGGGGTGTTGAGCGTTTCGCCGCAAGTGCCTCCCTGATAATGGCATCCCGGAACTATGCCTTGCATTGTCCATGGAAGAATTATCAGTACAGTTAAAAGGGTTATCCAGAGTTACGTTTTTTGTTTTTTTTTAGCAGTGGACGTGTTATTACAAATAAATTAACTTTCTAATTTATTTTAAAAAAAATCTCTCTTTATAATAGGTGATGCCCCCCTTCGCTGGATGCAGCCGCATGTAAACATTACAGTGGCAGCTCAGCGCCTTCAAAGCGTCCCATCACACCCCACCCATACAATGATCATAATAGTAATAAATTTGACACTGAACACCAGATCTATTGGTGACATGTCTGCAGCACGGAGGGGATGGGGAGGCATTTACGCCTCATGCACACGACCGAGTGTGCCGTCCGAGTCCCGTCATTGATCAGAGGAAAGATTAGACATGTTCTATCTTTCCTCGTATCGGAGACTCGGACCATTTTTCACGCACCCGATTCAACCGCTAAAGTGAATGGGTCTGTGAAGACGATCGGGGGCCACTCGGATGCCGTCAAAAACGGCCCGAGTGGCACAACGGTCGTGTGCATGAGGCATTACAGTCTGTGTTATGGCTGCAAATGGAGACCTTCATAGAGATCATCAGTGGGGGTCCAACTTCAAGAACCACCACCGATCACTTGAATGAATGGTTCGTAGCGCTTTATAGTTTATTTAGGCACAGTGCCGTACATACGTATGTATGGCGCTGTGCCTGGGCGAACAATGAAGTGGATACGGTACTCACCGGTGCGCCATGGCCCCTTTCATTTAGTTGATTGGTGGAGGTGCAGAAGTCGGACCCCCAGAAATCCAACATTGAAGACTCGGATAAACCCTTTAATACTCAACAAGCTCTTTTAGGATATGTTCACACGCTAAAGTAAAAACGGCTGTAAAATACGGAGCTGTTTTCAAGGAAAAACAACCTCTGATTTTCAGCCGTTTTTAAAGCATCAAACGTTTAGTTTTTTTGCTTTGTTTGGAGCTGTTTATGGAGTTCGTTTTCTATTGACACAATGAAAAACAGCTCCAAAAAAACGGCTCAAAAAGTGACGTGCTCCTTTTTACACTGCGTTTTTTTTAACATGCCTGAAAACACTGCGTGTGAACATACCCTTAAAAAAACTCTTGCTACATATGAACTGCAATGTAGCCCGCATTACTGCGACTAGTGTTTACTCAACTATTTTACAGTTTGCATAGGAATATTATTTAACAAAAATTGGAAGTACATTAAATTGCTTATCTTGTAATCATCCTAAATTACAGCCTGCATTATGCCCCAGAGCTGCATTCACAATTCTGCAGGTTGCTATTGGAAACAGTCAACAAACTTGTCAAGAGACACGCCACTAACAGCTAAGCTGAGCCTCCTATGATATAGTGGAACAATAAGGGCATGTTTTGAGTCAAAAACGTCTCAAAATACAGAGCTGTTTTCAAGGGAAAACAGGCCCTGATTTTCAGACGTTTTTTGAGCAACTCACGTTTTTCGCTGAGTTTTTCGCAGCGTTTTCGCAGCGTTTTTTACGGCTGTTTTTGGAGCTGTTTTCATTGGAGTCTATGAGAAAAAAAACGTCCCAAGAAGTGTCCTGCACTTCTTTTGACGAGGCTGTCATTTTACGAGCCGTCTTTTGACAGCGACGCGTAAAATGACAGGTTGTCGGCACAGAACATCGTAAGACCCATTGAAAGCAATGGGCAGATGTTTGCCGACGTATTGGAGCCGTTTTTTCAGACGTAATTCGAGGCGTAAAACGCCTTCATTACGTCTGAAAATAGGTCGTGTGAACCCAGCCTAAGGGCTGTGTTCACACTGGGTTTTTTGCAGGAGGAAAATTCCTCCTTCAAAAACTGCTCCAGACGGTTTTTGCACAGTGGTTTGACAAAAACTCGTCAAAACACTAGTCGAGGCGTTTTTTTCCCCGTTTCTGACTGATTGAAATGGGGTTTTGGAGGCGGAAACCGCCTCAAGATAGGTCATGTTGCTTCTTTTTACCGCGACACGTTTTTTTTGGCTCGCGGTAAAAAAACCTTGTCCGCCTCCCATTGAAATCAATGGGAGGCATTTTCAGGCGGTTTTTGATGAGTTTTTCAGAGCAGTTTCCGCGCCAAAAAACTAGTCAAAAAACTCTGTGTGAACAGGGCCTTAGGGTATGTGCACATGATATCGACCATTACGCCTGAAATTACGGAGCTGTTTTCAGGAGAAAATAGCTCCGTAATTGCAGACGTAGTTGCTCGTCCTCGCATTTTGCGAGGCGTCATTGACGGCCGTAATTTAGAGCTGTTCTTCATTGAATTCAATGAAAAACGGCTCAAATTACGTCCAAAGAAGTGTCCTGCATATAATGTATATAAGTGCCCTGCACTTCTTTGACGAGGCAGTCATTTTACGCGTCGTCGTTTGACAGGTTGTCTGCACAGTACGTCAGCAAACCCATTCAAATGAATGGGCAGATGTTTGCCGACGTATTGGAGCCGTATTTTCAGGCGTAAATCGAGGCATAATACGCCTCGTTTACGCCTGAAAATAGGTCGTGTGAACCCAGCCTAAGGCCAGATTCACACGAGCATGTGCGTTTTGCGCACGCAAAAAACGCAACGTTTTGTGTGCGCAAAAGGCACTTAACAGCTCCGTGTGTCAGCCCCGTATGATGCGTGGCTGCGTGATTTTCGCATAGCCGCCATCATTATGACACTCCATTTGGATGTTTGTAAACAGAAAAGCACATGGTGCTTTTCTGTTTTCATTCATACTTTTCACAGCTGTTGCGCGAATCACGCGCATCCCACGGAAGTGCTTCCGTGTGACATGGGTGATTTTCACGCACCCATTGACTTCAATGGGTGCGTGATGCGCGAAAATACGCACAAAGAACGGACATGTCGTGAGTTTTTTGCAGCGGACTCACGCTGCGTAAAAATCACGCACAAGTCTGCACGGCCCCATAGACTAATATAGGTCCGTGTGACGCGCGTGAAAATCCTGTGCGTTGCACGGACGTATATCCCATTCGTCTGAATAAGCCCATAGTGTTTCCTATGTCAGAGTACTGTCCAGTCTCTGGTGTCAATAATATATTTCTCAAAGTACAAATCAACAGAGAAAACTCTGGCCAGACAGCAGACAATGCCGGGGTATTTAGTAGAATATTGAATGTGACTTGGGTAGAATACAGCCTACATAATAGTCATTTGCATTATGGGAAATATTATCTGTACAGTATCTGATATAGGAAAGACTTTTCCGTTAGATTATAGAAGTTCAGCTAAACAGTTAGGCTGGATTCACACGACCATGTTACGTCCGTAATGTACGGAACGTATTTCGGCCGGAAGACCCGGACCGAACACAGTGCAGGGAGCCGGGCTCCTAGCATCATAGTTATGTACGATGCCAGGAGTCCCTGCCTCGCTGCAGGACAACTGTCCCGTACTGAAAACATGATTACAGTACGGGACAGTTGTCCTGCAGCGAGGCAGGGACTCCTAGCGTCGTACATAACTATGATGCTAGGAGCCCGGCTCCCTGCACTGTGTTCGGTTCGGGTTTTCCGGCCGAAATACGTTCCGTCCATTACGGATGTAACATGGTCGTGTGAACCCAGCCTGAGGGGCGTGGCTGTCGACAAGTAGTTGACTGTTTCCAATTGAAATCAGCACAATTATGAATGTAGCTCTAGACTATAAGGCCGCATTCAGACAGGTGTAATACGAGTGCTTATTTGCGCCAATATTATGGACACAACACCGGGACCTTTCGCAGCACTATGGTGATATTACAGGAGTTTCAGGTGTTGCATCAGTAATATGGGCGCAAAAACATCCATATTACGCCCGTCTGAAAGCGGCCTAAGTGTGCATTCACACAATGCCATTATATCACAATTGTTTTTCTTGATTTTTGTCAAATCACGACAAAACGCTGCGGTTTTGCAAAAATGTTTGCAAAAAAAGCAATATGATCACAACATGTGAATTTTTTTCCCCCTTTATTTACTTGTCAGAACATAATTTCCTGCCAATACTGTGCGTCAAAGCAGGTTTACTTTAATTCCATCAGGTTTTTTTGTTTTTTTTCCCTGTCTCCTCGATGAATCCTGGATTATACTGGGTTATATGAACTTAATCCCCATTTATGTTTTCTAATGAAAGTATATTAAAATAAATATAAGTCAAAGTCCGGATTGTTTTTCTTGGCTCCATAGAGATCATTCTAGTTCAGATAACCCAGTAATTGGGTTGGAGTTATAAACTGCTCAGTCACATTTTATAATAGTACCCTTTATCGCTCACTAGATGACATTATTAGGGCACGTTCAGACGTGGCGGAGTTTTTCCGCTGCAAATGTTGGTGCAGATTTGGGGCAATTACGCAATGAATCTGCACCAACATTTGCATATTTGACAGGTAATTTAGACGTTGCAGAAAACACAGCGGACTTGCCACAAATTTCAGTTTTTGCATTGCAAAGGCTGAAATCCGCAGTGAAATTCCGCTTCTTGTCCGCAACAGACAGTGCATGCTGCGGACTGAAAATTCCGCACCGCAGCTTATGGTCCGCAGTGGTGTTTTCCGCAACGTCTGCACGAAAATAACTAAAAAGGTGTGGAAACCAATGGACAAACTGTCTGCTAAGGATTTTCATTGCGGACTGTCCGCAGAGGAATTCCATAGCAATTCTGCCACGTCTGAATGTGCCCTTAGGGTATGTTCACACGCAAACTCAAAAACATCAGAAAATACGGAGCTGTTTTCAAGGGAAAACAGCTACTGATTTTCAGAAGTTTCTTAAGCCAATTCCCAATTTTCGCCGGCGTTTTTTTTACGGCCGTTTTTGGAGCTGTTTTCAATAGAGTCTATGAAAAACGGCTCCAAAAACGTCCCAAGAAGTGGCCTGCACTTCTTTTTCAAAACTGCCATGGAAAAAAACGGCCCGTCGGAACAGAACACCGTTTTTCCAATTGCAATCAATGGGCAGATGTTTGGAGGCGTCCTGCCTTCGGTTTTTCGGCCGTTTACGGCCAGAAAAACGGCCGGAAATAGCCCGTGTAAACATACCCTTAGGGTTACCTCAGCACAACAACCCCTGTACTAATGCCCTTTTATAACATATGAACATTATACAGAGGGGGCCCCAACTCTAAGTGCCAGAACAGACAACTGCTCTGGTGGACCCGGCGCGTCCATGAATTACATGAATGGCCACTCATATGCACGAAAAAATGCGTTGCTGGCTGCGGCTTCGCCCGCCGTGACAACTTTTTAAAAAGAGGAATTCTTTGTGAGACAGCCCAACCCCATTAACTAGGTCGTAACTATGGGGTGGAGGCCCATGTCTCCTGATAAAGCTTTGTGGGTGTACTCTGTATAAGGGCTCATGCACAATACATGAGCCCATTGTCAAGTGGACAAAGCCGGTACGGCAGTGCACAGAGGCCACGCGGCTCCTTAGTATGAAGCCGCATGGCCTCTGTGTGCTGCCACGCAGGTTTCATTGGACTCTGTATATGTATGTTCCTTATACCTCCTACTTTTTGAGTTCAATAGAGCATGCCACAATTTTTTTTCTGTCGGAATAAAACGATTAAAACTTTTAGAGAAAACATAGTTAATAAGTGCCGAGCCTGGGGTAAAGTTTCTGCTGGGCGGCTCTCCTCTGACTTATGCCCGCCCAGTTCAGCTTGACTGACAGGTCTCTCGCTATCTGTGTATGCCCTTTAATGACATAATTATATGGCCAATTAATCTGCATTTGTCAATAATACTGTAATTGCTTATCCTGTTTGGCAGTTTTATAATATACCGGGTCTTCAAAAGATTTCCTTGAAAGAAATCTTTACTTTATGCCATTGCTGGACAAATCCACAAAACTTTTTGTGTTTTCAGTTGATGTCTATTACAGTTCTTATTGCCGGGCCACTACCAGATTGGCTCCTGGAGTGATGTAATTGGCTCCTAAAGTCTACAGTATTATCATTATCCCTGCCATAGGGCATATGTACAACAGCTCACATATCCCCTACAGATCTGTATTGCTGTTCCATTGCCACGTTAAGGTTTCTCTGTGAGGAACCGTATTCTCCCCTAGAAGATTGCTTGTAGGGTAGAACACCTCGGTAATAAACTGTGCTATGGAGCAGGCCCCGCTTTGTTTCTCACTTATACGAAGTCTGTGAGAAAAAAAAATTCTGTGTAAAATCAAAGGCAATACAGAGGTACCTATGTGTACAACATAGATCTGTAATAAGGCCGTGTGCATGAGACCCTATGTTGATTTACCCTATACTTACCGATTATAAAGAGTAGTCCAAAAATTCTGCAATCTATCTCAAAGGAGTCAAGTTGAGATATTGAACAGATCCTGGCGTGAAAAAGGTATGAGAAATTCCATAGTTAGTAAAAAGGGAAAAAAGTATATATATATATATATATATATATATATATATATATATAAATTATTTTTTTTACAAGGTGGTTGGAAAGGGGGAATGTAGAATTGTATAGGGCCAATGTCACATTGAATAGGTTTCAAACTTGATTTTAATGTTGAAATGTTTACTTCTTGCATGTGCCGTACAGGCATAAAAGAATGTATACATGAGTCACAAGATAAAGAAAAAAAATGTTGCGGTCAAGGTAATTGTTGGGTTTCTCCAAGCTCTGAGATCAGATTTCCATGGCTTGCCTGTGGGTTTGTGTGAGTGAAGAGCATAAAGCTCAGTGTGTCGGCAGCTTCACATAAATGAGCTTTATACAAAAGATTGCTTTTCCTTATCTTTGAGAGCTGTGACACGTGATGCAAGTTACACAAATGGACAAATTTAATGTTTACACCCACACTTGCACGCACACATACTCCTACTCATATGAAAACATATACTAATACATACACTCACATACATACATACTTATATTCATACACATACAGTACTAATACATACACTCACACACATACACACTTATATTCATACACATACAGTACTAATACATACACTCACATACATACATACTTATATTCATACACATACAGTACTAATACATACACTCACACACATACATACTTATATTCATACACATACAGTACTAATACATACACTCACACACATACACACTTATATTCATACACATACAGTACTAATACATACACTCACATACATACATACTTATATTCATACACATACAGTACTAATACATACACTCACACACATACATACTTATATTCATACACATACAGTACTAATACATACACTCACACACATACATACTTATATTCATACACATACAGTACTAATACATACACTCACACACATACATACTTATATTCATACACATACAGTACTAATACATACACTCACACACATACATACTTATATTCATACACATACAGTACTAATACATACACTCACACATACATACTTATATTCATACACATACAGTACTAATACATACACTCACACACATACATACATACTTATATTCATACACATACAGTACTAATACATACACTCACACACATACATACTTATATTCATACACATACAGTACTAATACATACACTTACACACATACATACTTATATTCATACACATACAGTACTAATACATACACACACATACATACTTATATTCATACACATACAGTACTAATACATACACTCACACACATACATACTTATATTCATACACATACAGTACTAATACATACACTCACACACATACATACTTATATTCATACACATACAGTACTAATACATACACTCACACACATACATACTTATATTCATACACATACAGTACTAATACATACACTCACACACACACACACACACACACACACATACATACTTATATTCATACACATACAGTACTAATACATACACTCACACAAATACATATTCATACACATACTCATAATCCACATATATATTTATACATACTCCTATCCATAGACATACTAATATAGACATATGCACACATACATACTCATACACATACTAATACCTACATTTTCACACATACATACAAACTTGTGTACACATATATACTAATACACATACTCCTATCCATATGCATACTAACACATACACTTTTACACATACATACTCATACACATACTCATAATCCACATACATATTCATACTTACTACTATTTATACACATACTATAGACACATGCACACATAAGTACTCATACACATATTCATATCAATACACACCCACACACAAACATACTCATACAAATACTTATGTACACATACATATTGATACACATACTCATGCACACCTACTTTACATATACTGCACAAACACACACACATCCATACTCATACACAAACTTGTGTACACATATATACTAATACACAAACTCCTATCCATACGCATACTAATACATACACTTTCACAAATACATACTTGTACACATAGTCATAATCCGCATACATATTCAAGCATACTGCTATCCATACACATACTAATATATACACGGGCATACATACACACTCATGCACATACTCGTATCCATACACACATACATACTCAGACACATACTTATGCACAAACTAACGCACACTACTAACATACAGTACATACTCATACACAAACTTATGTACACATAGATACTAATACACATACTCCGAACCATACACATACTAATACATACACTTCACACATTCCTAATGTACTCATATTCACATACACATACATACTAATACACATACTCATGCACACCTATTGTACACATACTGTAAAAACTCACACACACATTCATACTCATACACAAACTTACGTACACATACTGTACATACTAATACACATACTCCTATCCATACACATACTAATAAATACACTTTCACACATACATATTAAAATCCATACATATTCACGAACCCATGCACAACTACATATACACACTCATACAGTAAGCACTGCTGCTCACATTTAGATACTCACTTTCACACATTTTTCCAGGCTAACACACAGAATTTACATATTATATTAAGGAATTGCACTATTACAGCACAGCATGGTTAGCACTGGTGCCTTACTATACATTTTATAAATCTGCATTATATTTGTATGTGTTACCTTTGTCTATGTGAACGTCCTCTGGTTGTCCCAGTTATGCTGCACACTTGGAAAATATACATATTGAATGTAGGTATATGCATGAAATGGGCAGATTACTTTTTGCGCTACAGTGACGACTTGGACTAATCAGGGCAGTCAGTGGTTTTCTCACTTTTTTGTGGTTTATTACCATCCATCTTGTATGTTTTCAAACCAGACTGATATACATCAGCGTTCCTTAAATGACTTGCTATATTTAAGGCGTTTTCCCACCAAAGACTTTAATGGCATAATGACTAGAGCCATAACCTGATAATCCAGAAATTCTGATAATTCAGCACTAGTTTCTAGCACAGAACTGCTTTCTAATGTTGAATTTCATAAAACTAGACTTCAGAAATGACATTAAAGGCTATGTACACCTTCGATGACAATTTTTTTTAAATAAAAATCTGTATTTTTGGTGCAACTTTGTAATTAGATTTTATAAAAAATATTTTTTACATTTTGAGATACAGCTGCTTTGTATACTGTATACAAAGCAGCTGTATCTAGTGCTCAAACCTGTATCTGTCAGGTCAGCAGCACTAACGGATTCAGAGACACCCAGGACCCGCAGACACTGAACCCAATAGTCCCGCTGGCCTGACGAATTCAGGTCTAAGCGCACGATACAGCTGCTCTGTATACAGGATACAAAGCAGCTGTATCTCAAAAAGTCAAAATAATTTTTAATAAAAAGTAATTCGAAAGCTGCACCAAACACACTGATAGACATTTTTCCTGAAAAAATAAAATTAAAAAATCGCTTTGGAAGGTGTACATAGCCTGTAAATTTCAATAATCCAGAATATTTAATCTGGCACTCATTAATCCAGGATTAAAGGAATTTTACTTAATAAAATAATTTCCTACCATAAAGCAACACAAGTGATGTAATCAAGAATATGACTTTTTATCAGTAAAACTTTTTGTGCTCAGCTCCATTTTTATTATATGCTGAATCATGTCACTTTATGACAGTCTGTATTTTTTTCTCACACTCAAAATATATTTGGATGTGCAGTGTTTTCACTGCTCAGTTTACAAGTCAAAGGGACGTCCAGACGTCGCCAGTTTATCATGGATGCTAAAGTTCACGTCTGGTTCCTATTAACTCTCATTTATTTTTACTGGGCTGGCATTCCTTACTGGGAATTTTGCAAGACAATGGCTTTATATTACCTATGCACACTATAGTAACATTTCAGGAGATAATATAACATCATTTTATGTGGTTTACAAAGCTCACTTCATTCTTCATTGTCTCTTTTGGTCAGAGAATAGATTTTAGACATTTGTTTGTGGATCCTGATGATTTAAAGTGAATGACTATCCTTGGACGCCATTTTTTTTAAAAGTAAAAATAGCTTTGAGATTCTCTGCTGATTATTTCTGAATATATCTTTATAGTGATCAGAGCTCCAAATTCCCTGCAAAGGCATAGAGTAAAATGATGAATTTCTGCTTGCCTGCAATCACCACTAGGGGGCACTTAGGAGCTTAGTGTATACTGGTTATACATTAAACTCAATAATAACACAGTATGCAGAACGCTAATAAGCTCCCTCTAGTGGTGGCTGCTGGTGGACAGAATTTTATAATTGAACTCTGTCATGCAGAGGCTTTGGCACTCTGTATCAGGAAAACAGATCTCTTATCAGTGTAAAGATATATTGCAAAATTAATCACTTAATGTTGGGCCTAAAAATGACATGGTGTTAAAAGGTGGAGATGTAGATGTACTTTAAATATCTCTGTTTACGTTGGCTCCTGCTGTGATATTGCGTACCGGTATGTGACTGTTGTAGCCAATCACCGGACGTAGCAGGGATCTCAGTGAGTACGGCACCGTGTTTCCTCTGCCAAATTTCTACAATACTTTTTTTGTTTCAGGAGCTTGTGGAAGGCTTGTATAGATTTCTAGGTGTCCATCACCTGAAGAACATGAAATTATCAGTAATAATTTTCTAATGTAGTTGAAGGGTTTTCCCATGATAAGAAATGATGTCATATCGGTAGGATATGTCATCGTCTCCTGATTGGTGGAGGTCCAACTGCCCGGACACCACAATGTTCAGAATAAGCGTTATGCTCCTTCACGGTTTTTACTTGCACAATGATGCTCTTGTCCACCCGCTAGGCAGTGAACTATAAGGCCCTGTTTACATGTGCCCGATTTTGCCCCTATGAATGTCAATAGAGTTTCCTCAGCGAGAAGGAAAAATCTGCCTACTGTACGTCCTCATAGTCTCAGAATTGGTAGTTGTTCCAGAGGTGTAACCCCCACCTATCAGAATGTTATTTCATATCCTACTCATATGCCATAACGCTCTAAGATAGGAATACCTCTTTAAAGGGAGTCTAGTGACTGTGTTGTGGGGAAATTAAAAATATTTGTAATGTGCTGACTTAAAGAAGGTCTCTAAAATGTCTAGGTAAAACTTTATTCCAAAGTGTTTGTCTTCCAAAGATTGGTGTCTCCACTGTACTAGAACCCAATGAATCAGAACTGGGGGCGCTATTGCATAGATGTCTATGACAATTATTGCCACAATGGTGGTAAAAAGTGGTACTGCAAGGTTTAGAATATAAATTGATTTAAAATTTGAAAGTAGTGTTATCTAAAAATGATAGACTCCCCATTTTGGTAGTGTGGGAATAAAGAAGGAAAGAAGAAGTTCTACTTTGTATATTATAAAACGTTATTTTCATAAGAGGTAATACATTACACTTTGAATGTCTGGAGGAATCCAATTAAATCTTGCCTTTGGATGGTCATGCATGCGGCGAATGTATTATAAAATGAATTGTAAACACTGCAGTATATAGCCTCTGGTCTATCTGGAGACGTTGAGGAGTTGCGTAATGTAAGAACTCAGCTGCAAAATAACAAATACGTATTGTAGAAAACACATAGATTGTCAGTCACACCCAATTATACCAAAGAGTTCCAGCAAGCTCCGCTGTAAAGTGTTTGATACTGTTTTGGTTTCAGTTGCTCCTCAGGGAAGATTAGCGAAATTGTGTTCATGCCTCAAAAATCATGAAAGAAATTGAAGAGCCGGCCATGCATGTCTGCCGTAGGCTTGTTAAAAGTCTTCCTTGTTCTAGCATGAGAGTAGGCTGAAATGTAACATTCAGTGGTATGAGCACAGCTAAACATCCACTAACAAAACTCATTAAACTGATATATGTCTTGTCAGATCTTCATAATGTCTTTCTCATGTTAGGAGTCAATAGGAAATAAGTTAACGGACAACTGACCCAAAACATACAGTAAATGAACCCAATCGGGTCGATTATAGGGTACTTGCAAATTGTGGCTTCCTAGCTGTTGGGAAACTACAGCTCCCAGCATACCCTGACATGCAGGTAGTTGTACTTTCACAGTGATGAAAGAGAAGGGACATATCATAGGAATGGGAAAAGGGGCATTGCTTAGAAGACGTTCACCATCTAAGGCCTCCATCTCTCTGTTCCTTCCAACACTTATTGGACATCACCCTAGGCAAAGTGGGAGGAGGTGGGGGACAGAGGATTTCGGGGAAACTAAGAGATATCGGTCAGACAATTATTTTAGAAAGTTTTTTTCTTTTCAAGTTGTGCCACCAAATAGGAACTTTTTAAAGCATTGAAAACCCTTTTAACCAGTTCAGGACCGGGCTATTTTGAGCCTTCAGGACCAGACACCGTTTAGCCATTTTTAGCACGTGTTCGTTAAATGGCTATAACTTTTTTATTTGTTGAGCTAACTATGTGATTTTTGCGACGTTTTTTTCCGTAGACAATGTAGCCCCAGTTACAGGGGAAATCAGCCCTCTCATAGTGACGATTGTCACTAATAGGGCTGTGCTGGGTCTAGTAAGACCCAGCAGCAGTCTGTCACTAACGGCACCTGGCGATCATGTGACCAGTCGCCGCTGCTGCTGTCTCTATTCCTATACACAGCGTTCATTGAGCGCTGTGTAAAAAGACATCGGAGAAGACAGAAGCAACGAAATCTCCTTAGGGTCCCCAGCAGTCACTGACAGCCGGAGACCCGACATTCAGCTGCCCGATCGCGCGGGCAGAAAGTTAAACCCGAGCCGTAAAAAGTCTATGGCTCGGGATTTAAAGACCCTGACCGCTGGCCGTAAAAACACAGCCAGCGGTCGGGAACCAGTTAAGTAAAACACATTATAAGAGACTAGTCAAGAGGGTTTTGGCACCAGCAATCAGCTGTAATATTTTGGGGAACCCAGCTGCAGGTGGTAATTTGCCCTGCAGTGCCACAACAGGAGAAATGAAGCATTACACGGGTCCTATTGAAATCAATGGGCTGTCCATGCAATGCATGGACATGCTGGGTCCTCCAGAGCAGGAGACGCTCTTTGTACCAACTCTCCGCAGATATGGCACATTGAGCATGCTTCAGTTTCCTAATAGAGTTTAGGCTGCAATTTATAAATTTTTGAGGATGTGGAGGGGAGCAGTTGTGTAACTCTAGGATAGGTCAAGCTTCAGTTGACGGCAATGTAGACAACTCAAAACAGTTATAGGAAAGTCACACTCCAATAAGGCTTTGTTTGTATTGACGTCATGATTCTATTCTGTTAGGTTTCCATTGCTCCTGATGGATAAAATCTATAGAATATCCAATAAATGGCTAATAGGTGGAGATCCAACTACCAGAACAAAACCTATCAGGAAAAACTAGGTAAGTTCTACTGCAAAATGGGGGTCACAAGCCCTATTCTCCTACTTTGTGGGGATCATAGATGTGGGATTCCCCACCTATCAGACATTGTATATGGATATACCAGAAATGTTGATGGCCAAAATACCCCTTTTTAGAGGAATAAGTGACCCAATTGGGTTTGCACATCTCGCATACCACTGGCATCAAGTAGTCTCACTAGCTGTGTAGAAATGGCTCCAGTTCTCCTGTTTAATAATGGAAGGACTACCTCTTCCCTGTTTTTCTGATGGAAATGAAAATAAATTAACTGTTCTGTTTGTCATGCAAAGAAATTCACCGGTGACTACCAGTTCCCCAGTACGAGTACCTTTGCAAACATTTTCCTGTTTCTCAGCATACTATACTCCTCCGTTGTGACATGGGGGAGTTTGGATTTGGTTTGAACCCCCTTTCAGTTTGGATCTGCCGTGGAGGAACAGCTGATTTTTCTGTGGGAAGTTGCGGCTAACCGCCACTGTAAGGTTTGTGTAGCATTAGAAGACGGTCATTGAGATTAATGGCCGTACGTTTAGATGCCTTAAATCTGCCAGAGAGCGATCTGCTCGTACACAGCGGCTTTTTGCTCTGGCTCATAGAGAGGGACTCGAGCGGGGGACCCCTCTATGATGTCCATATTCCCTAATAGGGCATATGGACCGGTGTTTGCTTCATGAGCATACCACATACTATAAGAACATGAAATGCTACAAGAAATTTACATTTTTGTAAACTACTACCAGTTTGTTTTGTCTCACTAGAACATTTTTCTTCTTATATATTCAAGGCTTGAGATAAAGTGACTTTGTCTGGTATATGACCTTGAGACTTCTGCTGGTTCATAAGCTTTAGACTCAATAATTTGCCAATGTGCTTAGTTAATCACCATGAAAGAATCCTATTAAGGCATCCTTTCCACCCGAATCATTTTATTACTGTGTTGAATATAAGGCAAAGACGTGTTCCTTCTCCAGACTCGCTCATGTATTATGTGCACTTCTCAAATAAGAATGATGTCTCGTCAATATCAGAAATTATACATAGTCAACATTGGGAAGATAATCCTCTTTTAATCTGTCTTGATATTTTAAGGATATTTAAGGATTTTTAAGGATATTTAGGGATTTTTAAATTTTTCTATAATTTGCTTACAATAGACCCACTTGATGAGCATACAACTCAGTGTTAGGCCACTTGCTCACGGCCGTGAAATGGCTTTGTTTTTGGTGCAGACCTTTTATGGGAAACCTTTAGAAGTGCATGGGGACTTTACTGTACCTCTGTATGCCTTTGATTTCATATGGACTTTTTCTCTGTGGGATTTCCTTCAAATTAGACAAGAAATGAAATTCTATATTAACATTAGGAGGGATATCAGTGGCTTCTAAAAACCATAATAGCTTTATCTCCCGCAAAGAGATTCTCTAACGTAGACCAAAAAACATTTCCTAGTGGGAACAACAATCTTTTTCTTTGAATAAAAAAGGGTTAACTACTAGGGAGGGCCGAGGTGAATACAGGCCCCATGGACCATTGGTATCTGTAAAACAGGCCATATACATTAGATGTATGTCGGCCGAACCCGCCGACTTTAGCAGGATCGGTCAACCATCTAATGTGTATGGTGGTGTCCCAACACACGTCATCAGCGTTGAAGGCCAAGTGTACAGAGACCGGTAGGAGGCCAGGGTAGCGTTGCCATGGGGAGCCAGAATAGGGGAGTATAGTGTTTTTTGGGGTTTCTTTTTAAGACACAGAAAAAAATGGATTCGTATTAGATCCGTATAGATTTTTTTACACACAAGTGTGAGGAAGCCCTTACATTGAGAGGTCATATGTGTGAAGAAGGAATAGTCAACTGTGTTCTTAAATATCTAGGATGTGGAATATTTCTAGATGACTGGATGGAAAAATACATTACTCCATATGGGCCATTAGGATATCATGCAATAAAGGAAACGGCCAGGAAGAACCAACTGTATAACAAAAAAATCACCATAACATTTTTTATCAATAACCGGTATCTTTGTTAGGTTTTGGAATAGTGACTATAGGGGCTTGTAGAGTTTCTCTTGGAAAATCAGATGTTTCCATTGCTGTGTTCTCTATTAACAAATTACAGACCAATATCTCTATTAAATATGGATGTCAAATTATATGCAACATAATTGCAAACAGGCTAATAGACTTTATTCCATTATTAATAGAAAAAGACCAAGTTGGATTCGTCAGATCCAGACAAGCCTCGGATGGTACACGCAGGATTGTGGACCTGGTAGGCTGGGTTGAGCATAGTCGGGTGCCTTCTCTGCTCCTTTCATTGGATGCGGAGAGGGCATTCGATAGAATTCATTGGACATACGTTGTTAAGGGCCTCGAGAAAATGGGCTTTAGGGGACAAATAACTGGAGCAATTAAAGCTCTATATTCTTTCCCATCTGCAAGGGTACTGACGGATGGGATGCTGTCAAGATCTTTCGACATAACTAATGGAACACGACAGGGATGTCCCTTGTCACCCTTGATTTTTATTCTAGAGCTAGAACCATTGGCGATAGCCATTAGATCAGACTCAAACATAAAGGGTATTACAATTTCAGATACCACGCATAAAATTGGATTATTTGCCGATGAAATCATTAGAACAATGACAGATCCATATAACACATTGTCACATGTACATAATACAGTGAAGTCTTTCGGGGCGGTTTCCTATTATAAAATAAATGAAACTAAGTCACATCTTTTGGGTTTACAAATTCCAGACATAATGAAACAAGAGATTCAATCCAAATTCCCTTTTCCATGGCAGAATAAAGCAATTCCTTACCTAGGCATTGAAACTACCAGTTCCAATGGTTCCCTAGAACACAATTTCAAACAACTAATCCTGAAATTACAAATAGAACTGGATAGACTGGCCAAATTTGAAACGTCTTGGTTGGATAGAATCTCATTATATAAAATGCTAGCTCTTCCAAAGATACTATATTATTTCCGAACATTTCCGATTCTTATTCCTCAAAAATGTTTAAGAAGCTGCACAAACTAATGAACAATTTTATATGGGTAAATAAACACCCCCGCATTCCGTTTCGATCGCTATCCCAGCCTACAACCTCAGGTGGAGTGGGTCTCCCAGACCTAAATTTATATCACAAAGCTATTCTATTACATCACTTGAAAGATTGGTGGGGCTCTTCATCTTCAGCCTGTTGGGCTGACATAGAAAAACACGCAGGCCACTCAAATGACTTACATATGTCCCTATTACTATTACTAAGCACAATGAATTTAAATATTAAACATGACTTCCCACACACAATTCTTCCCATTACTGCTTCATTCAAAATATGGAAGGAATTATGTTGTTTTAAACCACCCCTGGATTCCTTATACCAATTAAAATTCCCAATTACCATACTTGTACACTTGGTTCCTAATTTGTCTCTCAAGCCATGGTCACACGCAGGAATAAGTACATTATCTGATCTAGAGGAAAACGGGGCCAGGAAAAGCTTCTTAAAGAGGCTCTCACCACATTATAAGTGCCCTATCTCCTACATAATGTGATTGGCGCTATAATGTAGGTGACAGCAGTGGTTTTTATTTAGAAAAACTATCTATTTTTACCACGTCATGAGCGATTTTAACTTTATGCTAATTAGTTTCTTAATGCCCAACTGGGTGTGTTTTTACTTTAGACCAAGTGGGTGTTGTACAGAGGAGTATATGACGCTGACCAATCAGTGACCAATCAGCGTCATGCACTTCTCTCCATTCATTTCCTCAGCGCATAGTGACACTGCGTTGTTCACTATGTGCTGTCTTATACTAACACATTAACGTTACTGAAGTGTCTTAACAGTGAATAGACATCGCTTCCAGCCAGGACGGGATGTCTATTCACAATCCCGACACTTCGGTAACGTTTGTGTGGGACTTATAGCAGAGCAAGCGTAATCTCGCGAGATCACGCTGTAAATGACAGGTTACAGCGAGATTACGCTTGCTCTGCTGTAAGGAATGGAATCCCTACCCATAACCCATAGAACAGTTATCTGTCACGTACTTACATCAGCCAAAGCCTTGCTAGCCATGAAATGGAAATCCATTGATGTACCAACGATATTGGAAATTACAAAGATAATTAACACAAATTATAAATATGAGTACATGATCGCGAGAAACAAACAGGTAGTACACAAATTCATTAAGGCGGGATTCACACGACCGGGTCGTTCCCGAGCCCGAGTGTCGGCCGGTAAAATCGGCCATTTTGCCCGGCCAGTTTGCATAAAGTTATGCATCCGTGCCGGGCCGGGCAGATCCGGACAGTGACATCAGCGGCAGCTCCTGAAGGGGAATCCCCATGTGTTCGGGGATTGCGCTTCAGGAGTTTCCCCTGATGTCACTGCCCAGATATGGACAGAGACATCAAGCGCTCTGTCCAGGAGCGGAATCCCCGAAAACACGGGGATTCCGCTCCTTCAAGGAGCTAAAGTGTGGCTAGCACATAGCAGAGCGGGGAGATACCTCCCTGCTCTGCTATAGTGGCGTCGCTACAGTAGCAGCAGCCGCAGCAGCGGCAGCTGCTGCTACTAGCGGCGCCATCGAAGGTGTCGCCGAGCCAGGGTGCTTTTAACAAGCAGGGGAAGGGAGCCAGCGCAGCGCTCCCTCCACCTGCTGTACACCCCGGCCCTGCCACACCGTGTACAGCGATGCCATTCATCAGAATGGCATCAACTCCTCCTCCTCACATGCACTCTGCGCTGTGAGGAGGAGGAGATCGAGCGCAAGCGCCGGAAAACCCGGCCATCACTCGGAACACATTCCGGTGATGGCCGTGTAATACCCGGCCCCATAGACTTCTATGGGAGCCGGGCGGCCGGGTGCCCGGCCGAAGATAGAGCATGTCCTATTTTTTGACGGCCGGATTCCCCGGCCGTCAAAAAATCGGTCGTGTGAATAGCCCCATTAGGGGTCTATCATTCCTAATGCAGCCAGGTGCCGGCCGATTTATGAACGGCCGGCAACCGGCCGGGAAAACCTGCCGTGTGAATGAGGCCTAATTATTGGGCTATTTGGACTGATTCAGGATTAGCAGATCCGTTATGAGATGTTTTGGAAATACTCAAGATTGGCTTAATAATATCTTCCATTGCACAAATGAGAAACAACCTCTGTTAAATTTGTTTACTGTGGATTGTAGATTTGTTTAATTTACACTCAAGAGATGACAGATTCTGCATGTTCTTTGAAAATGTATCTATGCTCTAAATCAACAGATAAATCATATGACATGTAAGAATACTCATTATTGATACTGTCCTGTATAATGTTTTACATGAATAACTACCTCTGAATTGTTTGTATAGTTATATGTAAACAATTTTTGCACTGAATTCTCAGGACATGCGGTTCTATGTTTGTATAAAAAAAAAAAAACAATATTTGTTGTAACTATTTGTTATGTCAAACATTCAACAAAATGTAAAAACATTGTTTCAATTTTTATTTTTTTTTATAAATACCTGTCAACATGTAGAAATAGGTCACTATACACCAAATAAGAAAAGCGTGTATATGTGAATATATAAAGAGAATATAAAACACATATATTATATTGTAATAAGATGTCGAATTGATCTAAGAAAGAATCAACTGATCGGCACAAGGGATTTTTACAGTATTAAGTGGTGGGAGATGGACTATTGATTGTCTGGTTTATTTGTATACTGAGTCCTTCTTCATAGTGTCAGTTCAAAACCCCACACACTCACACCAGGACAGACGGCTGCCATTTTTACCGCCACCCTTCTGTTTATTATAGAAAATAATGTGCGGTGGTGACTCTACTAATGCCAATACAGCTACAGTCAAATGCCTCTAACCCAGCATTTGATAGTCCAGAAATAATCCAGCACAAACTCCGGTATCTCACCAAGAATTAACCTTGTTGGAGATTCCTCAGAATAAAAAATTATTATTATTATATATTAGTATATTTCCTTTTTGGGATGTCTTGCATGAGGTTCTCTACCTTTACAATACATTTTCTTTAATACATTTCTATGACCATCTGATATCCTGGAATATTTGGTAAGAGAAAGGCCCGTTTTGCATGGTCCTAACACGGCTGGATTTTAATATCTGTTTTACATAGTTACATAGTTGACAAACTTTAAAAATAGATACAGGGTCCAACAGACAGCATCACACATGGGCCCTGTAACTAAGCCTACCATATGTTTTACTAATGGATTTTTTTCTGTGTTTGTGTTTTTTTTATAGGTTCGATTGTTGGACTACGATTTTTTTTAAACGTTATTACTACCACTTTAGTAATGGCCGCTGGCTGATTGACAGTGTCCATTATTAAGGCGGTACTTAGTGTTAGCCAGTGCAGAGGCTAACACTAACCCCCATTATTACCCTGGTACCCACCGCCACCAGGGGTACTGGGAAGAGCCAGGTACGATCCAGTACCCGACCATCTGTACCGATGGCTGGGCACTGGGGCGGCCGCAGGCTGGTATTATCAGGCTGGGAAAGCACAAAAACAGTGGCCTTGGCACCCTGCTAATGCTAGGCTGCTGCTGCTATGTTGTATCTGTCTGGTTATGAAAAATGGGGGGACCCCACATCATTTAAAAAAAAGAAGAAAAAATTATTGGAAAAAACCATGTGGGGAACCACCATTTTTCATAACCAGCCAGATACAACATAGCAGCAGGCAGCATTACCAGGGTGAGAAGGGCCACGGTTTCTGGCCTTTCCCAGTTTAATAATACCAGCCTGCGGCTGCCTCGGTGCCTCCCCATCACTACAGATGGTTGGGTACTGGATCAGACCCAGCTCTTCCCGGTACCCCTGGGGGCGGTGGGTACCGGGGTAATAATGTGGGTTAGTGTTAGCCTCTGCAGTGGCATAACATTAAGCCCCGCTTTAGTAATAGTTGCTGTCAATCAGACAGTGGCCATTACTTAAGCAGCAGTAATAAAGTTTAAAAAAGTACAAGGACATAGAAAAAATATTTTATTGAAACATAAAACCCACACAACCCTCATTAACCATTTTATTGAGAATAAAAAAAAATACTGTCAACGAAGTAGTCCACAAATCTGACGTAGTCCAACAACCGAACCTCTAAAAAAAAAAACACAAACACAAAAGAAAAGTGTGTATCACATAAAAAAGCAATTATTATAATTACCTTTCCTGGGTCCAGCGCTGGAGTCGCAATGTCAGTGAGCTGGGCCCTATATCTAAGCCCATCAGATGTGATAAAGTCTGCTGAGCCACTGTATCTAATCCTATCCATAGCTGTAGGGTCATAGTGCTATAGATATGCTGTCTCCTATGTATATGTTTTGGGGGTATCTCCCCTGATGTTTTAAGACCTTAGTGACGCCCCTGGCTGCTAGTGCTGCATCGTTGGGTCACTTAGGAGACCCAGCGATGCAACTGAAAGCTGCGGGCCGTCAGATATGAGAAGAAGTTTTGGGGGGGCCCAATAAGAACTCTTGCAGCGGGGGGCACAGGAGCCGTTAGCTACGCCCTTGACTGTCCCGCTGAATCAGTGGAACGGTTGGGAGGTATCCTGTGGCCATAAGGGTATGTTCACACGGCCAAATTTCAGACGTATACGAGGCGTATTATGCCTCGTTTTACGTCTGAAAATATGGCTACAATACGTCGGCAAACATCTGCCCATTCATTTGAATGGGTTTGCCGACGTACTGTGCAGACGACCTGTTATTTACGAGTCGTCGTTTGACAGCTGTCAAACGACGACTCGTAAAAATACAGCCTCGTCAAAAGAAGTGCAGGACACTAAGGGTATGTTCACACGGCCAAATTTCAGACGTATACGAGGCGTATTATGCCTCGTTTTACGTCTGAAAATATGGTTACAATACGTCGGCAAACATCTGCCCATTCATTTGAATGGGTTTGCCGACGTACTGTGCAGACGGCCTGTTATTTACGCGTCGTCGTTTGACAGCTGTCAAACGACGACTCGTAAAAATACAGCCTCGTCAAAAGAAGTGCAGGACACTTCTTTCAGACGTTTTTGGAGCTGTTTTCTCATAGACTCCAATGAAAACAGCTCCAAAAACGAGTTGGTAAAAAAATGAGTTGGTAAAAATGCGAGTTGGTAAAAAACGTCTGAAAAGCAGGGTCTGTTTTCCCTTGAAAACAGCTCTGGATTTTCAGACGTTTTGGTTGACTACGTGTGAACATACCCTAAGGGTATGTTCACACGTAGTCAACCAAAACGTCTGAAAATCCAGAGCTGTTTTCAAGGGAAAACAGACCCTGCTTTTCAGACGTTTTTTTACCAACTCGCATTTTTCGCGGCGTTTTTCGCGCCGTTTTCGCGGCGTTTTTTACGTCCGTTTTTGGAGCTGTTTTCATTGGAGTCTATGAGAAAACAGCTCCAAAAACGTCTGAAAGAAGTGTCCTGCACTTCTTTTGCCGAGGCTGTATTTTTACGAGTCGTCGTTTGACAGCTGTCAAACGACGATGCGTAAATAACAGGTCGTCTGCATAGTACGTCGGCAAACCCATTCAAATGAATGGGCAGATGTTTGCCGACGTATTGTAGCCCTATTTTCAGACGTAAAACGAGGCATAATACGCCTCGTATACGTCTGAAATTTGGCCGTGTGAACATACCCTAATACTGCTGCTTTGTCGTGCCTGTATTCCGGCTGTGTGAAACGGACCTGGAGTGTGTCACTGATAGACAGATACATATAGCTGCTGTATGTGATATCGCTTGGAAAGAATTCTTGCGAGACTGTCGGCATTAAACCAAGTCTTGGCAGCCATTTATATTTCACTGCAGTATCACTATACAGAGCAGCGAGCCTATATACCCATATATCTTACCCTCTGGGATTGAGCAGGCCGGATCCTTGCTTTAATATGTCGGATAGGTTTTTATTTGAACGTATTATTCTTGGAGTTCTCCGGAATATTATAATACATTGTTTATTTAAGCCTTTCCTGGAGAGTTGAACGCATTTGTATTCATGAGATATATTTAAGTGGTTTTACATGGGATTTATAGACAGGGGTTTTATGCTACGCTATCTGTCGCTGACGGCGTCGGTCACACTTTTCACACGCGTCCTTATTTTTTAATGACGGATTTTTCTTGGCACGTTCATGTGAGTCCATTATTCTTCATCTGACACTCTGTAACATAGAGATTCACTGCCGGGGACACATTGATCAGCTGTAACGTCTGCTCCTGATAGGGCGATGTTTACCGATGACTGAGTTGTGTCCTAAGATCTGATCTTGTTCCGTCCGTCGTCAGGTTTATCAATTCTGTCAGTCTTTATTTTTAACCCTTTGTCCCGCTAAGTGTTCAGTGCGACATTCTCTGGTAATTTATGGGAATCACTACTACGTCTGACATGTTCTGCAGTTCCGGAGCTTCGTGCCGCATTTGTAGTTGATTTTGTTACATAGGAGAAGTATTCTAAGACCTTACCGTGCCAGTTACCAGCAGTATAAATGTAGCAGAGTGGAGTTTGTCAAATAATATTTTATATTTATCTTATAAGTGCCACCATATTTCGCAACGATGTACGATACAGATGTAGCAGAGTCGACTTTGTTTCTCGACTGTTTTCTAACAGTCTTTTTGTGCGCAATAATAAATTACCTGTATTTCTGTGGTGAACCACAGATCATTATATCAAGGTAAGTTGTGTAAATGACAAACCCAACTCTGCTAGATATGTACATTATACGCTCACCGGGGTAGATTTACGAATGCTGTCTTAGGTTTTGTTCCCATAGTGTGTTATTATGCCGCTTTTGCTGTGGAAACCCACGCCGGAATCAGCACTGAAAATCACCCCAAATCTCCCTCTTTTGATTTTAACGGAAGGTAGAGATGTTTTCTCCTGGGCAATTTTTGCTCGCTCACGTAAAAAAACAAAGCGTTATGCCGTATCTTGGAGTGCGATGCAATGGTAGGTGGAAAAAATGCGTCGTCTGTTTGGAGGATTTTTTTGAAGCGGGTTTTCCATTTGCTAAATTTTAAAAAAAATGGCTAAAAAAAACCTGTGTCAAACACTGCGTCAAAAAACACGTGTTAAAAACGCTTTCATTGAAAAATCTGTCTCAAAAATACGGAAGGAAGGGACATTTTTCCTGCATGATAAACAATGCTGTGTGCACATACCCTTAACCCGTTAGTGACCGCCAATACACCTTTTCACAGCAGCCACCTATAGACTTTATTCTGATGCATAAACCTTTTTACAGCGCTGCATCAAGATAAAGTAAACAGAGCAGGGAGCGTCAAATCTAGAGGCAGCTGAGGGCTGGGAGCGTCCCTGCTCTGCCGTGTGAGATCTATATAAGGGTATGTGCACACACACTAATTACGTCCGTAATTGACGGACGTATTTCGGCCGCAAGTACCGGACCGAACACAGTGCAGGGAGCCGGGCTCCTAGTATCATAGTTATGTACGACGCTAGGAGTCCCTGCCTCTCTGCAGGACAACTGTCCCGTACTGTAATCATGTTTTCAGTACGGGACAGTAGTTCCACGGAGAGGCAGGGACTCCTAGCATCGTACATAAGTATGATGCTAGGAGCCTGGCTCCCTGCAGTGTGTTCGGTCCGGTACTTGCGGCCGAAATACGTCCGTCAATTACGGACGTAATTAGTGTGTGTGCACATACCCTAAGTATCGATCTCACCCGTTTAACCCCTCAGATGCGGTTCTCAATAGCGTGCACCGCATCTGAGTGGTTTTGGAGAGAGGGAGGGAGCTCCCTCTCATCCCACTGACACCCGGCGATAAGATCGCCGAGTGTCTGTGTCTCCAATGGGCCTAATAAAGGCCCCCAGGTCTGCCTGTAGTGAATGCCTGCTAGATCATGCCGCAGGCATGACCTAGCAGATGCCTGTCTGTTTTAAACGGACAGGCAGTAATACACTGCAATACAAAAGTATTGCAGTGTATTATAATAGCGATCGCAGAATCGCATATTATAGTCCCCTAGTGGGACTAGTAAAAAAGTGAAAAAAAGTTTAATAAAGTTAATTTTAAAAAAAAGGTGAAAAAAAATTAAAAACCCACTTTTTCCCCTTACAGACTGCTTTAGTATTAAAAACCCAAAATAAAGTAAAAAAGTTACACATATTTGGTATCGCCGCATCCGTAACAACCCCGACTATAAATCTATTACATTATTTAACCCGCACGGTGAACACCGTAAAAAATGTAATAAAAAACTATGGAAAAATTGCTGTTTTCTGTGAATCCTGACTTTAAAAAAATGTGATAAAAAGTGATCAAAAAGTCGCATACAACCGCATCGGCGGAACAATATAACGTTACGGCTCTTCAAATATGGAGACACAAAACCAAATAATTTTGCTAAAAAAAAGCGTTTTTACTGTGTAAAAGTAGTAAAACATACAAAATCTATACAAATTTGGTATCACTGCAATCGTAACAACCCGCTGAATATAGTTATTGTGTTATTTATATCACACGGTAAACGGCGTAGATTTAAGACGTGAAAAAGAGTGGCGAAATTTCAGGTTTGTTTCTATTCCCCCCCCAAAAAAAAGTTAATAAAAGTTAATCAATAAATAATATGTCCCCCAAAATGGTGCTATTAAAATATACAACTTGTCCCGCAAAAAACAAGACCTTATACAGCTATGTCGACGCACAAATAAAAAGGTTATAGCTCTTGGAATGCGACGATGGAAAAACGTAAAAAATGGCTTGGTCATTAAGGTCCAAAATAGGCTGGTCATTAAGGTTTAAAATAGGCTGGTCATTAAGGGGTTAAGCAATCACAGTTTCCATAAGAGGAGCCTATTCTGATACAATCACATATAGCAGAGCTGAGTTTTTGATTTGGCAGAAGTCATGCTTATATCTCTGAGTGTTATCTGTTGCTTTACATAGGACTGCAATCAAATCTACTACGTTATCGTAACTCAAGGAGTTATTTCCCTTCAGTCACAAGGAGTTGAATGACAAACTCAGCTCTGCTACATCTGTAAATTACCCAAGCAAAGCAATGACAATCATTATTTGGATACAGGAAAGACATTATGGCTGGCAGTCTTCCCAGAATGCAACTTGAGCGCATGGCATACTCCAATTATTTAATAAGTACAAGAGCTGGAATTTGGAGAGTCCTTTATGTTGTAAAGATCAAAAGATTACCTGGAAATATAAGTCCATGAATCGTCATCTTGTGGGAAGTATCATTTCATAATCAGCCGGTTCTGAGTTTCCTTGGTCTAATAGATATTAGGTTACAACTACTCACCCAACTTTACACAGACCCTGAATGGCATCTAAATGTGTATTGCAATGCTGGGTTTCATCACCCGCTTACTGTACTCTGTCTTTTGCCATTATATTCCTTTGGCGCTATGCTAATGAACCAGTGTTATTTATTTTGAGCGCCTATTTTATACTTTGTTGTGCTACTTTTAGCCCTTACTGATACGTTGTAATGTCTGGTATTGTACAGTACCGTGTGAGGCTGAGATCTGACTTGGTCCCTGATTCATATACCTCAGAGGTCGCAACAACTCCTCCACTGCCAATAAGGCCTCCTTCACACACCGAAAATTCCTGGAGTCTTAGGCCGTGTTCATACGGGGAGGATAAACTGCGTAGCAGCACGCAGCCTATCCGCCCTGTGCGCAGTAGGGAATTCTGGGTGAAAAAGCGCACCAAACTGTGGTGCAGTTTTTCGCCCGGAATGTCTGCTGTGGAAAACAGCAGCACTTAGCCGGCCTGCTAGCCGGCCCGACCGCTGGTATGACGTTCCATCCCAGGAGACCGCTGCAGCCTGTGATTGGCTGCAGCGGCGGTGACATGGGATGAAGCGCCACCCCAGGAGGCCGGCTTGGAGGAAGAAACACAGACTAGGTAAGTATAGTGATTTTTGTTTATTCAGAGTTGCGTTTTTTGCGGTGGAATCGCTGATATTTGATATTTTACTATAGACTTTATTGTAACATCTGGCTGTACTAAAAAAAAGCACCACAAAATGCTCAAAAAACCCCATTAAAAACGCAGCAAAACGCTGTGTGTGAATTCACTCTATAGGTGTCTGTACTCTTTTGGGGTTATTTATTGTCAGTTTTCTGGTGTAGAAAAGTCACAAATGGGCTCAAAAAATTTGGAATTTTTCGCCACCCTTCCCGCTTCTGTGAAAAGGGGCCATGCCTTAGGGTAAAGGAAGTGTGGTCATCGCGGACTGGAAAATGTATTATAATTTACACCAAAATACTGGTGTCATTTATAGTGGACTACCCCCCTCCTCAATAATTAAACAAATTTAAAAAAATGAAATCAAATAAATAAATGAATACTCACTTCTTTGCTCCTCTTCTCCCCTCCAGCGCCCTCATCATTCCAGCACGGCTCATATAACGTAATGGCGCCAGGCAGCACCAGTGTAAAGGATCTGCCAGGCACAGCTTCGGGGTTAACGCCCATAGATAATCAGTCTGCACCTACTTCTATGTCTGTGAGACTGACTCCATCTTCCACCACTCAGGGTGGCAGGCTTAGGAGTGGGAGAACCTATCACAGCCTGGCCAGACGGAGCTTCTCCCGCCCTCTGTCTATTTATACCTGCCTTTCCTGTTCCTCCTTTGCTTGTGATTCTTCTCGTTTGGTTTCCTGGCCCTGCTGCAGCTTCTTGTACCATTGTCCTTGCTTCATATTGACCCCGGCTTGCTGACTACTCCCCTGCTCTGCGTTTGGTACATCGTACACTCCTGGTTTGACACGGCTTGTTTACTACTCTTCTGCTCTGCGTTTGGCACCTCGTACTCTCCTGGTTTGACTTGGCTTGTTCACTTCTCTTGTTGCTCACGGTGTTGCCGTGGGCAACTGCCCCTTTCTCCCCCTAGCTCTGTGTACCCTTGTCTGTTTGTCTGTCGTGCACTTATTGAGCGTAGGGACCGTCGCCCAGTTGTACCCCGTCGCCTAGGGCGGGTCGTTGCAAGTAGGCAGGGACTGAGTGGTGGGTAGATTAGGGCTCACTTGTCTGTCTCCCCACCCCCGCCATTACATAATCACAAGCCCATACCTAGTCTACCCTATGGACCCCCTTGAGACCCTGGCTCAGCAAATGCAGGGTCTCTCCCTACAGGTCCAGGCCCTGGCTCAGAGGGTCAACCAGCCTGATGCTACCATGGTAGTCCCCCTCACCTCACCTCTTGAACCCCACTTCAAGTTGCCCGACCGGTTCTCAGGGGACCGGAAGACTTTTCTCTCCTTTCGGGAGAGTTGTAGGCTCTATTTTCGTTTAAAGCCCCACTCCTCAGGTTCTGAGAGCCAGCGGGTGGGTATAATTATGTCCCGGCTCCAGGAAGGGCCCCAAGAATGGGCCTTCTCCTTGGCTCCTGACGCCCCTGAACTTTCCTCCGTTGATCTTTTCTTTTCTGCTCTCAGACTCATCTATGACGAGACTGACAAGACTGCTTTTGCCGAGAGTCAGCTGGTGACCTTACGTCAGGGTAAGAGACCTGTTGAGGAGTATTGCTCTGACTTTAGGAAGTGGTGCGTAGCTTCTCGGTGGAATGACCCTGTCTTAAGGTGGCAGTTTAGGTTGGGTCTGTCGAACGCCCTGAAAGATCTGCTAGTTAGTTATCCCTCTTCTGACTCCCTAGACCAGGTTATGGCTTTAGCGGTACGACTTGACCGATGTCTCAGGGAACGACGACTTGAACGTCTTGATGTTTTCTCCTCTGACTCCCCCATGATGCCTCCCGAGGTTCCGTTGCTTCACTGATCACAATAAACTTAACACTATGTGTACGTGTGTGTGTCAAAATAATGCTGTACAATCAGGGTCTGATTAAGGTTGGAGGTGGCACCTTGGCAAAAAATCTGGTGGGGGCCTACCATAACTTACATCTTTTTAAAGATGACCGTAGCTTAGAAAAAAGCTAAATTCTGCAACCAGTCATTCCACAGTCTAGTGTAAACCATACCTCCCAACATTCAAGTATCGCAAAGCGGGACAAATGATTTCCCTGTTAATCCACGCCTCTAACCCCGCCCAATCCCAGCCCACACAGTATCATGCTCCCATAGTGCCACCCCACAGTATAATGTCCCCATAGAACCTCCCGCACAGTATACTGCCCCTATAGCTGCCCCCAGACAGTATAATGCCAAATAGCTGTCCCCACACAATATAATGCCCACATACAGTATAATGCCCCCATCGCTGCCCCCATAGAGTATAGTGCCCCTTTAGCTTCCCCATACAGTTTAATGCCTCCTTAGCTGACCCCATACAGTATAATGCCCCCTTAGCTGTCATCATAAAGTATAATACCCAATAGCTGGCCCCATACAGTATAATGCCCCCATAGCTGAACCCATAAAGTACAATGCCCACATAGCTGCCCCTATACAATGTAATGCCCCATTAGCTGCCCTCATACAGTATAATGCCCCCTTAGCTGCCCCGTTACTTACTTACTAACATAGCCCCGTTCCCACTACGAGCAGAGGAGATCGCTCCACTCTGTACTATTAGTGACTCGGCGCAAACAGGCGCGATGACGTCACTGCGTTGCATCTGTCTGCGCCGAGCGGCTCATGGCCTCTTCGCATACTGAAAGCTAAAGTAGGAAGCTGACGGTTCCCTGCTTCAGTATTGGATTCAACTGTATCTGCGTCCTGAGGACACAGACACAGTTGACGCTGGGACATACCACCAGCCGTCCAGGACAGCGGGACACCGCCCGGAATCCCGCAGAATCCAGGATGTTTGGGATGTGTGTGTAAGCACTGCCACCAGTCAGTCCACAGCCTAGAGTAAACGCTGCCACTGGTCTGACCACAGTCTAGTGTAAATGCTGCCGCCGGTTAGTCCACAGTTTAGTGTTCAGTTGCTGTTGCCGGTCAGTCCACAGGCTAGTGCATCACTGCTGGATGCAGCCTCCACAGACTGGGTGAAAACCATCATTGAGTGGGTGACCAGGTGACTAGCGAACCCAATGTCTGCAAGTGGTGGAGGCCCCTACTTTCCCTTTAGTGGTGGAGGCTCCAGGGCGCGCGCCCCTGTGTGGCCTCCCTTTAATCCGGCCCTGTGTATAATGTTGATGGCTGTTTGCCGTGATCTCCTAGCACAGGACTGCGGCATAACAATATTCTCAGACCAGTAGATGCCCGAATTAGAGTCCTACAGAAATCTGATTACCAGTAATAAATGTTTTTTTCATTTTTTACAAGAGCTCAGTAAGGTCTGGTGTCACGTGGCAGAAAAAAACCGTGCAACTTTTTTATTTTCTTCCCCGCAATATAATAAAATTACAGGTTGGTTATAATAAAGATGTTGAACTTCCTATCTATAATCTCTGAGACACCTGTAATTAACTTTTACCAGAACCAAAATAGAAACCGTAATTACATGATGGCTGATTTCCCAGCATGCCACTCTGCATTTGGTCCTATTTTTTTTCTTTTCCATTAATCCTATATTATTGAACATACGATACCATACAATATAGGGAGCACGTTTTGACAAATAACTTTAACATTTTTAAAATATCTATGCAAAAAATAAAAAAATATATAAATAATTTGCATTTATTTAAAAGTTATAATTTAATAAAGCGCCGGTGTGATACGTGCGGAATTTGGTATTGATGATGGATTTGGTATTAATGATACAATAAAAGTTTTTTAATCTGACATCCAATGGTTCTAAAAAGGAGCCACAGTAATTATAATCTTAATTTAAATCCAGGATTAAATTAATTAATGGATTAGATTAAGTCCACCTTCATTTCACTTGACCCCACAACTCCCTATATCCCAGCTTCTTACACCCCTGTGGGTAGAGGGTGAAGAGAGTTATTAGGGTTTTCTACATCTCTACCTAAATGTTCAGGTTATGTAAGAACTCAAGCGGTAATCTCATTTTAATCTAATCACAAACAATCCTTTTAATATAAGAACCGCCCCTGAGAACCCTCGCAAACAGCCGATTTTTCGGGGTAATTTGTCATCTGCTGCTCATTTCTCCTGCAGCGGCCACTATAGGGGAAATTTAGTATTACAAGTGGCTATGCAACTGAATGGCCTACCATGTAATACATGGACAAGCCGGGTCCAGAGAGTCACTGCTTGTTAACAATTTATAGAGGGGAGTCCTAAGCGGAGGACCCCACTCTCTGACGTCTATATGCCCTAATAGGGCGTATAGAGAGGAGCTGTTGAGATAAGACAACCCCTTTAAAAACGTATAGGATTTGGGCATCACAATCTCCGTATTTCTAGTTAATAGGAGTTTGCAGTTTTAACATCCACACTTTTTATGTATGACAGATAATATCTCACCCAGTAAATATTTTTCCCTTTACAGCGCAGTATTATTGCGAGTCACTATTGAGCGTTGTGTAATGTTTGACTGCGGTTGTCATTTTCTGCACTATTGAATAGAACTAGCTCATTTCTGGAAAGTCTAATTTTTAACGAGTAGGGCTTAGGAGTAACATGGCGATGTGAGAGGTTAATAGCTTGTGTGGTCACGGCGTTCTGCTCCGAGTCAGATATGTGCATGGCGCTTCTGACGTGCAGTTTTGCATTACAAGATGCTTAGCTTCAGGGCTCCAGCATAGAAGGGAATTATAAAAGTGTCTACCTAAGGCTTATAAGCATGTGTGTCCAAGTGTAGTACAAGTAGAGCACGACTACCCCCATGTCCGCTCCCAGTTGAATGCTTGTTCCTTGGTATCTTGTGCTAATGACTGATTCTGTAAATGCCACAGGCTAAAACAAATACAATGCTTCAAAAACAGATTCCCTTCCCTCCTGCTTCAGCATTACAAAGAAATATTTATCACCAGTAACTCTTTCCTCGTACACTGCTGCTGCGTCCTTCTTTTACGTGGCAACTTTAATCAGAAACTAACTAAAGCCTAATTCCAGAGCCGGTTTTAGAGTCTGGCAAACTGGGCAGTTGCGCCAGACCCCCTGAGGATGGGACTCCAGGAGCAAAAGGAATTTACCCTTGATCCCTTCATTGCCCTAGACCACCAGGTATTTTGAAAATAACTAGAAAAACTGACTAAAAATAGGGGCCCTACTTAGCTTGTTGTCCACGGACCCATTTTCCATAAAACCAGCCCTGCCTATCTCTAGCCAAATACTAGGAATTCTAGTTCTAATACCCCAATACCCTTTTTTTCCTCCATGCTCTACTTACAAGGTTCCCGGGAGCTGAGATATGGGGAGTTGTTTGGTGGGGTCCTCACATTGGAGCATTGCTTTACTTTCCCCTATTCTTGGCCTTGACATGCAGGGAACATTGTGGTCATCTGTTTATTTTTTAATGGATTTGATTGCTATTGGCAACTTCAATGCGTGACACTCCAATTAAAAATACGACAGAAAGTACCATCCGCAAATGGTATTGGACGGGCTTAATGGTTCCTTCCAAGGTAAAATTCCTTGGTAATTGTCTGCTTGGACCCCACAGATCGCCAGCACATGGTTCCCTGTTCCTTCCAGCTGCAAGACGGCGGCTGGGAGGAGTTTAGATGCTGCGGAGGCAAGACATCCGCAATGCCACTCCATTCAAAGTCTATGGGACTGATGGAAACAGTCAAACACTGGCAACCCATTCTGGCGGCTCCCGTGTTCTGGTGATCGGTGGGGTCCCAGCGGTCGGAATCCCATCAATCTAGCATTTTCACTTATCCGGTGAAAAGGTGAATATTGCTGGAGGCTGGAATACCCCCTTAAATAATAAGGGTATGTTCACATGGGCTATGACACACGGGTATGTAAACGGTCCGAAAAATGGCTAAAAATACAGGGGCTGTACGCCTCCAAACATCTGCCCATTGATTTTAATGGTAAAACGGCGTTCCGTTCCCACGGGGCATTTTTTATGCGGCCGTTTTCAAAAGCGGCCGCATAAAAAAACGCCTCGTAAAAAGAAGTGCATATCAATTCTTGAGCCGTTGTTGGAGCAGTTTTTTATTGACTCAATAGACAAAACAGCTCCAAAAACGGCCGTAAAAAATGCAGCAAAAGACCCAAGTTGCATGTCCAGATAATAGTGCTCAGGTCCCTGGCGTCCAGGTCAAATGTCAGAGACTTGTACAGATGTAGCCATCTTTATCTTGACTCAATGCATTGAATACACAGTTGCAAGAAATTTGAACTTGACTTTTTCAATGACATTAGTTGTGTGATATCACGCTGCTTCAAGTTATCAGAGTCGAGATAAAGGTGGCTACATCTGTATTTGTGGCAGTTGCCCCTTGCTGCAGTCCCTATAAACAGGCCTTGCGTGGCACATTCACACGACGGAATCCGATCCCGCGTTTTGAGTCATGTGACCTGCCTGCATGCCGGATCGTATGGCTGACGCCGCCGCCTAGCCCAGCCGTCTATGGTACCTGTAAGAATTATTACCTCTTTTCTGCTTCTGTAACTACATCTCCCTCTGCTTTTAGTTCATTATTTATACCTGCAGCTTCACTGACACCTTTTTTTTAAAAACATTTTAAGCCCCTGAAATGGATTCTCCAAATACCGGCGATTAATATCAGAGAAATATTTATGTTCCAAGCTGGCGCCTAATTGAGCTAAGAGCAATTTTAATGTTTCTGAACTTGAGAACGAATATAAATCCTATACAAGAAGATTCACAATACAGCGGATTACATTATTTTACAGCAGAACTGCGACACAATCCGCAATACGGTATCATTATAAACCACCTTCCCAATCAATCAGAAAGGAAATTTCATTATATAGGATAAAGTGCCATGCGGGAAGTCGGGGAGGGGGAGGGGTGTTTAATCTCAGCCTCATAGTCTTGTGCTGAAGTAGCTGCTGTATCTGATTATATACTTATCTGTATTTGTATCCTGGTCCTGGTAATGTATGGAAGCAGCAGATACGGGATGTGAGGCCATTTAATCTTGTTCTATTATTAATGCCGTCCTGCTGCTCACTGATTTCAGTTCCCCCGCGTCCGTCTGTGTTTGCATCTTCAGCTATAAATGTTTTCTGCACGTGGGGTCCTGCCGATTCCTTCTGGGTAATAATACTGCCAGCAAATTTGATATGTTGCCCCGTATGACAATACCCAGTGGGTATAAATACAGAAGAGTAGGATTCCCGCATTATTACCAGAAATATTTAATACGTGTTAGAAATGCTGTGAACAAATCAATCGAGTACAATGAAGTATGGACATGGATGCAAATTCCAGAAAAAAACAAATACCTAAAAAAGTAATAAAAGTTTATTATGTAATCGATTAATAATTGTATGGGGGTACTGATTGAGCACTGTTTTGGGTTACTAAGTAGGAATTGTATGGCGGTATTAATTAGGAGAAGCCTGTGAATCTCCACATTGACATTGACTTTCTTTTTTACGCTTATTTTATTCCTTTACTTGTGATTGTTTTATGAATGAATTTTCATTGATGACAACATTGCAGTGCAATATGCTATCAGCTGAGTACATTTACAATGGAATGGGGGTACCGCGTGTAAAGACCTTGTACAGTAGCACATGGAGTGCCCACAATTCCATATTATGGCGCTATTGACACTCTGGTGCCTCCAAGAGTCATCATATTCTCCCCTAAGGGAAGGGGAGATTATCTCTGTAATATGGCATATACAGATGTGTCCTTCCTTACCTTTCCTCATATCTCAACATATCCTGAGATTAGTGTCGCGAGATGACCAGCTTTGAAAAAAATACATGATATTCTGTAACGAGATGTCTATGCTATATGTGCCTCTTTACCCGTTGGTTGTGATGTGAATTGCAGCCTGTCAAGGGTTTTGCTAGCATGTCGCAATATTTTATTGAAATTATTTAATAATAAATTGGAGTCAACTAAATTAAAGCAAATGTAAGGGTAGACAAATCTGTATTGGAACATGCTGGATAAAATCGGAGGGGCACATGGAGATACAGTATGGGACAATAACAGCCTAGGACACGTACAAAGGCTCTAAAAATGCTTATCTGGCTAATTAGATTTCTTTAGATTTGTAATGTCTTATTAAATACTAAAAATGGGTCCCAGCCTCAGGGGTGTAACTAGGAAAGACTGGGCCCCATATCAAACTTTTGACTGGGCCCACCCCTCCCCTGGGTGCCACACACAGCCTCCCGTGTAGGTCATGCAACCCATATATTGTGCCATACAGCACCCCTGTAGATTCTGCCATAAAGCCCCTACTGTAGACAGTGCTAATCAGCCTTGTAGATAGTGCCACCCTTCTCCCTGTAGATAGTGCCCCCCTCCCCCTTGTAGACAGTGCCATACAGCCGCCCCTTGTAGATAGTGCCACCCACCTCCCCCTTGAAGATAGTGCCATATAGCCCCCCTGTAGATAGTGCCCCCACCTTCCCCTTGTAGATAGTGCCATAAAGCCCCCTGTAGATAGTGCTCCCACCTCCACTTATAGATTATAGATAGTGCCATACAGCCCACTTGTAGCTAGTTTCATACAGCCCCCTGTAGATCGTGCCACACAGACCCAGCTGTAGATAGTGCCCCCCACCTCCCCCTTGTAGATAATTCCATACAGCCCCCTTGTAGATAGTGCCATACAGTTCACCTTGTAGATAGTGCCCCCACCTCCCCCTTGTAGATAGTGCAATACAGCTCCCTAATAGATAGCGCCCCCACCTCCTCCCTGTAGATAGCGCTCCCCTTGTAGACAGTGTCATGCAGCCCTACTTGAAGATAATGCCTCCTCCTCCTCGAAGATAGTGCCATACAGCCCCCCTTGTAGACAGTGCCATACAGCTCCCTTGTAGATAGCGCTCCCCTCCCCCCTTGTAGACAGTGCCATACAGCTCCCTTATAGATAGTGCCCCCACCTCCCCCTTGTAGACAGTGTCATGCAGCCCCCCTTGAAGATAGTGCCTCCTCCTCCTCGAAGATAGTGCCATAGATAGATACAGCCCACTTGTAGATAGTGCCATACAGCCACCCCTGTAGATAGTGCCACCACCTCCCCCTTGTAGATAGTGCCATACAGCCCTCCCATAGATAGTCATCCTGCCCCCCTTTGTAGATAGCACCACCTCCCCCTTGTAGATAGTGTCATACAGTCCCCTGTAGATAGTGCCACACAGCCCAGCTGTAGATAGTGCCCCCACCTGCCCCTTGTAGATAGTGCAATATAGCCTCCCCTTGTAATAAGTGCCATACAGCCCACCTTGTAGATAGTGCCCCCTCCCCCTTGTAGACAGTGTCATACAGCCGCCCCTTGTAGATAGTGCCCCCATCTCACCCTTGTAGATAGTGCAATACAACCCCTTTCTAGATAGCGCCCCCACCTCCTCCTTGTAGATAGCGCCCCCACCTCGCCCTTGTAGACTGTGCCACACAGCCCCCCCTTGTAGATAGTGCCCCCATCTCACCCTTGTAGATAGTGCAATACAACCCCTTTATAGATAGCGCCCCCACCTCCTCCCTGTAGATAGCGCCCCCACCTCGCCCTTGTAGACTGTGCCATACAGCCCCCCCTTGTAGATAGTTCCCCACACTCCCCCTTGTAGATAGCGACATAAAGCCCCCCTTGTAGATAGTGCCATACAGCCCCTTGTAGAAAACGCCCCTCACCTCCTCGTTGTAGATAGTGCCATAAGGCACCCCCTTGTAGATAGCGACCCCCACCTCACCCTTGTAGATAGTGCCATACAGCCTCCTTGTTCCCACGACAAACGGAGCTGCTCTAAATCATCAACACCGACGGGATCCTTGTGTAGGTCGGCGTGATCCAGTGATGTCATCACGCCGGTCTGCGCAGGGATCCTGTCCCTTCACCTGATAGGCTGCAGGCCGAACATGGCCTGTGGGCTAGTAAATGGCAGAGCAGTTATATACCTCCCTGCTCTGCCATAGTGTCCAATAGTATCTGCGTCGACGCAGATACTATTGACTGTGGCGTCGCTGCCTCTGTAGCAGCCATAGCAGCTAGTAGCGGCTGCTGCTAGCGGTGCCACCGGGCATGAGGGGGGCCCGTGCCGGCGGGCGGGACAGGGCCCCCTCATGAAGCGGGCCCCGTAGCAGCCACTAAAGCGGTAGTTACGCCACTGCCCGGTCTGTTGCTCAAGGATGGCCATACACATTAGACAGCAGTAGGCTGATGTTCGGACGATCGTTCATCAGGCAGATATTCGTTAGGCCAACGTTTCCATTCACATTTCAGATGATGTTGGCCGTTATAGTAATGCAATGTGTCAATACATGTCCGAAGAGACAAGATTTTTACCGGCTGATTTGAGGTAAATATAATGAAATGAGATTGATCGTTCTGTAAACAGACACAGACAACCCCTCCGGCTCTCCTCCTCTGTGGGTTGACATTTCCAGAGCGATCGTTCGTGGTCGCCCGGCTCACCCATACCCATTCATCTTCTTTCGAAGCTTTAAAAAAAAAAAATTATTCCAACATGGCCAACCTGTTTAGTATAAGATTACCGTTGACCATCGGTTGGTTGTAGTGATCGTTTGAGAAATTTTTTGACCGATGATCGTTCATTACGCTCAAAATCGTCCAATTTCATCAACTTTTGTCTAATGTGTATGACCAGCTTTACTCCAGTGTCAGCACCACACCTTCATTTACATGACTGGCCTAAGTAGAGTCATGTGCTATTTAAAACCTTTTAATCCTATTCACCCCTTTTTCGGCCCACCACCCAATAACGACACGTGACAACCGAGGTTGGATATGAAATGGCCACAGCAGCCGTTTGTTTATTTATTTACATTATTTTAAATGCAATTTAATCCGAAACATTGGGATAACTTCTTTTGGAATTCGACCGGAGAATTCCTCCTCTAATTCACATGACCCAACATTTTTACTTTTCAACACGCCCAGTTGTACTTTTGCAAGCCTCATTTGCATAAATACGAAAATGGTCATAACTTGGCCAAAAATGCTCGTTTTTTAAAAATAAAAACGTTACTGTAATCTACATTGCAGCGCCTATCTGCTGCAATAGCAGATAGGGGTTGCAAAATCTGGTGACAGAGCCTCTTTAAGCCCTCCGCGCTGCCGTCCAGCCTCGTCTTTATACCTTTTATCCCTGATCCCTTTATAAGGACAGTAAGAGATAAGGAATTAATTTTATTGACAAATGCTTTTCACAATTACGAACATAAGGGCACATTCGGACGAGTGTATATGTAGTCCGATTGACGGCCGTTCAAACAACGGCTGTAAAATGGACTCATGTATTTCAATGGGGGTGTTCACACGACCGTTGTTTCAACGGAGCGTGTGAAGGGTCCGTGAAAAAATAGGACATGTCCTATATTTTTCCGCTTCATGCATTCCCTCCATAGACTCTAGTCTAGTCTATGGGGGGTGCGTGATAACGCGTTCCGCACGGGTGCACTTCGGATGTGAAAAACTATCGTTTTTCACGTCCGAGGTGGGCTACGTTCATCTGAATGTAGCCTAAGAGACGGCACCCAGGCCGCGATTAATGCCATTTTTTAATCGCTTTTTGCTATTCGCATTTACATTCTGAGAAGCTCATGTGTGTGCCAAGTGCGGCTGAATGAAACTCGTTCTATCAATTAAGTCTTGTTATGGTTGTGTTGCTGACTGTGACTCATCACTCGTTGCGATCAGGTTCAGCGAGGGAGGAATGTTGGCACAGACACCAACACAGAGACCGGTTCAACTGACTCTAGCACTTTGTACTTGATCTATAAACCCTCGCTACTGGTTTGGCTTTTATTTACTGTATATTTTACTTTATACAATTATGTTTTGTATATTTTTATACATAGAAAATAGACTATAATTTTTTTATATAATTTTTTTCATTAATTGTTTAATTTTTGAGGCAAATAATAAAAGTATTATTTTAAATAAATATAAAATCAATTCGATAATTTAATGTCTAACATATTATATTAACAAATATACTTATTATTCTCATTACTACGGCAAGCACGCGCCGCTGTTTCTTTATCTCTCGTAGACTTCAATGGAGGTAACCGGGAACATGCGTGGCCACCTCTCCATTTAGTATTCTTCTGGATGCGGCTGACTTTTCTTGCAGAACGGGGGATCGGGGGACTTTGTGGATATGTCATTTATGTCTAGAGTGGAAAAAAAAATCCCTTTTACTGTTGTAACATTGAGCTGCTTAAGCAAAGCAGCAAGAAGTGTTGTCATGGGGACAGACAAAAGAACAGAAAGTATTTTTGAGCAAGTTGTTGCCTTGTCTACTTACTTACTTGACATTTGATCTTTCCTGCCATATTTCAGTGCACAGCAGAAGTGGATAAAACATTCGTCTATTTGAGCTGGATCTTCAATAGTTGTTCATGAGCATAATTTGAGAACAACAGTGGAGACTGACACAATGGGATTGTAGAAGGAGAGAGAAATTGGGGAAAGAGAATGTCATTTTGTATTAGCTAAGGAAAGCGAAGTGTCACTATGATGGCTGCCAGTACTAGTCACCTGGCATCTTAAACGTAAGAGGGAGAGAAAGATAAAGCAGAAATGGTAGAAAAGGGTATTAAAAAACTTCACACAAGAAGACAGTACAACAAAAAGTCCTTGAAATATTCTCTCTATGATGTATTTTACCCTTCTGTTGGACTAGAAAAAAAGTCTACTTTTGTTTTTGTTTTTTCCAAAAACAGCGCCCCCTTCTTTAAAGGCTAATTTTGGTATTGCAGCTAAGCCCCATTCTTTCGAAAAACACTGAGCTATAGTACCAAACACAGCACACGGATAAGAGTGGCACAGGTTTTTTTAGTAGACCTTTTTTTTATCTTATTCTGGACTACCCCTTTAAACTCTTTATCTCCATCTTGGGTAGCATCCTATTGGGCCGTGATTTCAGCCTCCGCAGGGGTTGTCACTTATCTTCAGACATGTCATGTTCCTGTATCACTGCATCACAAAAAGGATTTGCCATTCAGGAGCCAATGAAAGATGTGTGACAACCCCTTTGGGAGCTGTTTATGGCGGTTATGAGTTGTCACCAAACAATTTTAGTAAAGTGACAGAAAAGTAATGTCAAGAATTTCTATTTACTGGTGATTTGACGGGGAATTGTTCTTAAAAAAAATATGTAGATCTTATGTAGCCCTCTTGTAAAATAAAAGCTACAACAAAAAAACACAAAATATTGCGTATGACGATTGTATTTATAGCTGAGCTAATTACTGGGATTTTGTTTTTCACTCCGAGTATTGGACAAAGTGGTTCACCTCTCTGAGACGGATTACTGGCGCTGGTCCCAGTTTCTGCCTTGTCAGAAAGTGAGTGCTGTAAGTGGCACGGTGTTTACACAAGACTTCAGCAAAGTTGTAGAACTAGGAATTAATTAGAACCAGTCCCATGGTGAGGACTTGCTTTACATTACTATGCAGCTGTGTACGGTCTAATCTAGAATATCCAGTGGTGGAAAACGCTTGGTCTAGGGGGGTCTTGATCTGTACATTACATTAAAGTGAAGCTCCGTCTTTGCCTAACATTGTCTCTGCACTCATCAAATATGACATTTATCATCATTATACTATATCTTCTTGTTATATGTTCTTTTTTTGTATTTTTTGTATTGTTTGTTGTAGTACATGTAGGAAAAAAGCTCTTGTTGCTACATGGAAACAATCAGTAAGCTGCTGTTGATAGATCTTTCATTTTATTATGAACCGTCGGTCATTTACACCTTCGAAGCCGTGTTTCTCAACCAAGTATTGCCTATTTAATCAAATTACATCAAAGTACCCCCCAAAGTACTCCATGATCATACACTGCTGTGTTTATTAAAAGCAAAGTATTACTACAGTGCGAGTACCTCCCAGAGACAGGGCGTGTAGGCGTTGAGAACCTGGGCATTAAAACACATGTATCGTTACTCCTTAGGCAGCTGTGTATTACATTTAGTTAGGGTTGCACCAGGCCGGTAAACCACCGGCCCAGTCGATATTTATACTGGGATCCCGTAATCAGTAAAACAATTTTAATTTTACAGAATGAGATGTAGAATGTGCCTGCGCAGTCAGATTATGTCCTATTCGGATACTCCTCCTGGCACACCTAGCCCTAGTAAGGTCAGCAGTGTCAGGACTATGTGGAACTAAGGGTCATCTTACACGTGGGCCGTGTAAACGAGCGCCGATCATTGAGACAGCTCGTTCATCAGTGCTCGTTTGCTCCTTTCACAAGGACCTAGTATAGGGATGAGCGCTCATTACTGCGATCGCTCGTCCCAATACATTTCTATGATGTTGGCAGCACATCTCCCTGTTTACAGGGAGATGGGCTGCCGACAATGATAATATTTTTGGCTGCATAAACTATACGATCAGCCGAAGAATGAACGTTTTCTCGCTCATTAGCTGATCGTGGCCGTGCTTACACAGGGCAATGATCGGGATAGGAGCGTTCTGTGAATACTCGTTTGCCCAATAATTGGCCCGTGTAAAAGGGCCTTAAGCGTGGGATTGGCGCAGTTGGGAGATTGCAGCAGGCGAGGCAGCAGAGAGCCAGAAATACTCACATTCAGCAGCCGGACATGCGTAGCCCCAAGAGTCAGGAGGGGAGGACGGGGAGGAGGAGACTGACTGACTGACTGAGCTACTGAGAGTCCTAGTCACCGGGAAGTCACACACCGACTTTATCGGCTTTTTGGGGTGTATTTACATGTGCTGGTTTTGTGGTGCAGTTTTTTTGTTCTGTTTTTTTGTATTTTTTTTTACTGCAATTTGCTTAAAGAGGCTCTGTCACCAGATTTTGCAACCCCTATCTGCTATTGCAGCAGATCGGCGCTGCAATGTAGATTACAGTAACGTTTTTATTTTTAAAAAACGAGCATTTTTGGCCAAGTTATGACCATTTTTGTAGTTATGCAAATGAGGCTTGCAAAAGTCCAAGTGGGTGTGTTTAAAAGTAAAAGTACAAGTGGGCGTGTATTATGTGCGTACATCGGGGCGTTTTTACTACTTTTACTAGCTGGGCGCTCTGATGAGAAGTATCATCCACTTCTCTTCAGAACGCCCAGCTTCTGACAGTGCAGACACAGCCGTGTTCTCGAGAGATCACGCTGTGTCGTCACTCACAGGTCCTGCATCGTGTCGGACGAGCGAGGACACATCGGCACCAGAGGCTACAGATGATTCTGCAGCAGCATCGGCGTTTGCAGGTAAGTCGATGTAGCTACTTACCTGCAAACGCTGATGCTGCTGCAGAATCAACTGTAGCCTCTGGTGCCGATGTGTCCTCGCTCGTCTGACACGATGCAGGACCTGGGGCAGGAAGTGAGTGACGTCACAGCGTGATCTCTCGAGAACACGGCTGTGTCTGCACTGTCAGAAGCTGGGCGTTCTGAAGAGAAGTGGATGATACTTCTCGTCAGAACGCCCAGCTAGTAAAAGTAGTAAAAACGCCCCGATGTACACACATAATACACGCCCACTTGGACTTTTACTTTTAAACACACCCACTTGGACTTTTGCAAGCCTCATTTGCATAACTACAAAAATGGTCATAACTTGGCCAAAAATGCTCGTTTTTTAAAAATAAAAACGTTACTGTAATCTACATTGCAGCGCCGATCTGCTACAATAGCAGATAGGGGTTGCAAAATCTGGTGACAGAGCCTCTTTAAAGCTGAAGCCCAAAACATGACAGAACTGCCTCATAGGAATACACCCTGAACCTGGCTGCTATTTTTGGGCGGAAAAGGTGACAACAACAGATGTAGGTCTGCAAGAAATGTGTGCACCTTGCAGATTTTAGGTTATATCCTCCCCTCTGCTAGTTTTTGAAAATGGAAATTTTCTCTTGCCAAATGTGTAAAGTGGGTGAGCTTGTCCTGGGGTGCTGTATACTAGGATCAGATTATGCCCCTGCTGCTCTCCTCTTTTATGCTGTTTTACTGAAGCTGCATCCCCCTTTCTCCCCTCCTCCCTTTATGCTTCAGAAACCTGTAGCAAGGAATGCTGGAAGGTGAGGAAGATGCCACTTCCCCCTAATAAGATTTATTACAAAGTTTAATATATTTATGTGTTAATAATTTTCGACAGCCCTGTTCTTCAAATTCCTGAATACCCAAATGAAGTGTAATCAGACTATTGAGATGTTATAGAGTTGAGCTGCAGATGATATTAAAGTACACATTCTATTATTAGAATAGACTGACTTATTTTAAGTTTCCTTGTGGATAAAAAAAAATCTGTCTCTACATGGAAACCATCAACAAGCAGGCTAACATCTTCTGACGGATCAAGGCTTTATTGCTATAAAGCCTTGATCTGTCAACAGCAGCCTACTTGTTGATGGTTTCCAGTTTTTTTTGTCCACACTGCAATAAGTAGAAATTTTAATATAAGATTATCCATATTATAATCTGTCATTAGCATTTAGCCTGCTTATTGACGGTTTCCAGATGAAGATTACAAATATATATGGACTGAATAAAGACAGGAGAGGGGCTATTGGGATGTGGGTGTGACCCTGATGTTCAATTCATTGGCAGAATACAAACACCAAAAATAGAGCCTGTATTTTATAGGACTAAGGGGAGCGGGATTTTACTTTGCCCTATTACCGGAATTGCTCCATCTTGTAAGGGGAGTATTTCCTTTAAATTGAAGTCTCTAGTATCCAGTCTTCAGGGGACTTTGTAACGAGGATCACAATATACATTGTGACATGTTTCTAATATTTAGATTTTGCGGTGTAATTCTGAATTCCTGCAATTATTACATTTCAACCAGCGCAGGACGGTAACGTCAAGAGTCCTTAAAATCACAGATTCCAAGAAAGAAAAGCAAAACTTCCTGCTCGTGTCTGTTTGTTTTTCTAGTTTATTAAGAAATATCTGTTTTACGTTTGAAGATTATTTTAGCAGCTGCGAGGCATGTGTAAATGCAGTCTAAAGCCTTGTTAAGTGGATTGTGGAAATAAAACCTTATAAACGGTTCCCTTTTATGACACGTATCTTAGTGAAATGCATGGGATTACTGGTTAGGCTTCGTTCACATCTGCGTCAGGACTCCGTTCATGGGATCTGTCGGACCTTTCTGTCGGGATCCCATGAACGGAATCCAAATTGAAACAAAAGGAAACCGTAGGTCTCCGTTTGCATCACCATTGATTTCAATGGCGTTGGATGCGGTACAAATTGTTTCCGTTTGTCACCGTTGTCTAAAGGTTCCATTGTTTTGACTGCGCTATTGATTCCATCAAAACAACGCAACCCTTACACAACGGTGACAAACGGAAACAATTTGCATCGGATCCGTCACCATTGAAATCAATGGTGATGCAAACGAAAACCTATGGTTTCCATTTATTTCAGTTTAGATTCCGTTAATGAGTTCCCCTAACAGAAAGGTCCGACGGATCCCATGAACGGAGTCCCGATGCAGATGTGAACGCAACTAAATGTGTTGCCAACTTCGTATTGAATTTAAAGGGGACCTCTCAGGTTTGTGATTGAGGCAGGGTTTAAAAATAATAATTTTTGAGATGCCATATTTAAATGGTGCCCATGGGTGCCAGTGCATACATTAAACAGTCCCCCTTCCCTTTCAAACGTGCACACTGTAGGGTAAGAAGTGTGTCCTTTTTAGCGGATTGGCCAAGGAACCACATAGTTGGTGTTCATCATTGCTCCCTCTGCACTGGCGAAGGTTCATATTATCAACCTAATGTTATATGCTGCATATAGCCAATTACACAGTATACCGCCTCATACATGTAGCACTGGTTGCAAGCACCCTCTCCTAAAGGCATGTGGGCACAGGGAAAAACTTAGCTGCCAAGGTCGGTTTTCTAGTCACCATGGTGACCTGGTAATTGAATCTTGTCAATTTCTTGGGTATGACTATGGAAATAAATCAGACTTCTATATAGGTCCACTCTCACCTTTGCTTGAAACGGGGTAAGGACTCCAATTTCTCATGAAACCATTTCAATACAATATCGTGACATGCTGGCAAAACTCTTGACAGGCTGCAATCCACATCACAACCACTGGGTGGCCACACAGACATATATAGCATAGACATCTCGTGACAGAGTATCGTCCTATCATGTATTGGCACTTTCATTGATGCTGGTTATCTCGCGCCGTACATCTCAGGATATGTTAAGATAATAGGAAAGTGAAGGGAGGACGCATCTGTATTGAGGAGATACATTGCCATGTAAAAGCACAAGGAAGCAGGACTGCTAAAGAGGTGGAGCACAGAACCACCTAATATTCTTAACTGTTTAGAAGCTGTCAGAATGGGATGTTGCTGTAATATATGAATACTGCCTGAATACAATGGTACCTTACATTCAATTGTGAAGACGTGACATAAGTTCATTCAATCAATAATGAAAAAAAGTTGAGGTGTGTTTGATGCAAGGTCTACTAATTGATTGTGACAACAGCAGAGAAAGCAAATAGTGATATAAAGAGTTAGAGATGTAGCAGTGCTGAATTGTTCTCCTGGATCATTACATGCAGTAACTATATGTAGTTTGTGTAAGCTCAGTTATTTAGGCTCAGTTTCCATTAGAGGATAAGCTGTCTGCTCACATGAGAAAAGGAGGAAGTAGCTAGCTTTTCCTCATATTTGTCTAAGTGGTTGCCCAGTCAAAATAATCTTTAGTGCAATACAGGTCCCCAAAAATTAGAGGAAACAAAACATTATATGGTGCCCATTGAAATCAAAGCGCCATATGTGTAATGTACCACCAACAAGGGTCCTCCAAAAAGGACAGCCACTCTGTTTAGCAGCTTTCTGCATTGCCCAATAGAGGGGTTCCATTTTATTATGCTCTAATGTCTGAAACTGACAGCCCATTGAATAAAAAAATAAATAAATATATATATATATATATATATATATATATATATATATATATATACATATATATCCAAGAGATACATAGGCAGCAATCCACACAAGATTATCAAGTGCAAAAAACATTTTTTGTTCACCCATAAAAATGCAACGTTTCAGCCTTCCTTATTCAAAATCCCTTTTACCGTGTACAAATCTCCCACTTTACCAGCACCAAAGCAACCCCAGACCATCACATTACCTCCACCATGCTTGACAGATGGCGTCAGGCACTCTTCCAGCATCTTTCCAGTTGTTCTGCGCCTCACAAATGTTATTCTGTGTGATCCAAACACCTCAAACTCGGATTTGTCTGTCCATAACACTTTTTTCCAATCTTCCTCTGTCCAATGTCTGTGTGCTTTTGCCCATATTAATCTTTTCCTTTTATTAGCCAGTCTCAGATATGGCTTTTTCTTTGCCACTCTGCCCTGAAGGCCAGCATCCCGGAGTCGCCTCTTCACTGTAGACGTTGACACTGGTGTTTTGCGGGTACTATTTAATGAAGCTGCCAGTTGAGGACCTGTGAGGCGTCTATTTCTCAAACTAGAGACTCTAATGTACTTGTCTTGTTGCTCAGTTGTGCAGCGGGGCCGCCCACTTCTCTTTCTACTCTGGTTATAGCCTGTTTGTGCTGTCCTCTGAAGGGAGTAGTACACACCGTTGTAGGAAATCTTCAGTTTCTTGGCAATTTCTCGCATGGAATAGCTTTCATTTCTAAGAACAAGAATAGACTGTTGAGTTTCACATGAAAGCTCTCTTTTTCTAGCCATTTTGAGAGTTTAATCGAACCCACAAATGTAATGCTCCAGATTCTCAACTAGCTCAAAGGAAGGTCAGTTTTATAGCTCCTCTAAACAGCAAAATTGTTTACAGCGGTGCTAACATAATTGCACAAGGGTTTTCAAGTGTTTTCTAATCATCCATTAGCCTTCTAACACAGTTAGCAAACACAATGTACCATTAGAACACTGGAGTGATGGTTGCTGGAAATGGGCCTCTATACACCTATGTAGATATTGCATTAAAAACCAGACGTTTGCAGCTAGAATAGTCATTTACCACATTAGCAATGTATAGAGTGTATTTCTGATTAATTTAATGTTATCTTCATTGAAAAAAACTGTGCTTTTCTTGCAAAAATAAGGAAATTTCTAAGTGACCCTAAACTTTTGAATGGTAGTGTATATATATATATGTATATATATATATATATATATATACAGTATATATACATATATATATAGATATATAGATATATATACAGATATATATATAAATTATATTCTGATATAGAGCAACGGCATGCCCATTGACAAACTGAGCTCTGCTACACCTGTATTGAGAACTAATTGTAGTTTTATACGATGAAATACCAAAGGTCGTCTTCAGGCTACTTTTGTGCAAATAAGGAGCATGCTTTCTATTTTGTGGTCAAAATAAAATGAATTATAATTATTCTAATACATCGATTTCCAATTATAAACAGTTGTCTGTTGTAGAAAGCACAATTGTAACACCCTATTAGAAGGGCTTCCCCTCATTTAGTACTCTCACCTATGAGCCAGAGCAGAAATGTCTACAATAATTGTCTCTCCTGAGGACCCGGCACACTGTCTCTCTGGAGGACCCAGCACATTTATACATTACACGGCTAGCCCATTAATTTTCATTAGAATTGTGTAATGCTTCATTTCCCCTGTGGTGGCACTGTAGGAAAAGTGAACGCTTGCTGCTGGATTTCTCTATAGATCACAGCTGATTTTGTTCAGCAGCGGGATATCCTGTGATCTGGTTATCGTAAGAGACTCTTCTAACAAAAAAAGGATTGGAGAACCTCTTTTACTAACAAATGAATCAATAATGCTGACTTTGTTTCGCTTTCTGATGGCAGATTATTGGTTCATAATTTATTGTATTATTATTGGACCTTCTCCTGGTTTTTCCTTCTCTTTGTATATGCTATTTGTCTTGTGTTTTCTGATTGGAGAAATTTCAGCATCTGTTCCTTTACAAACACCCAATATGTCAACATGTTTAGGATCAGCTGGCTCCCAAATTCCCTGATGACAGGTCCATGAGGCTGAGGGTTGCATCAGTCATATAATACGCAATAATCTAATGATGTATAACCAGGGCAAATATTTTATTTGTAGTAATCTGAGATTTAATTCAATTGATATTTTGCATTAACGACGAAGGGAAACTTGGATTTGTTTGATAAACATAGAGGATTTTGGCTTTACGTTGATTTCTTTGCTCATAAGTAATTTTTCGAGCTTTGCTAAGACTCTCTTGGTCTCCTTCCATATATAAAATGCAGCTGATTATCCTAAATTCTTGGAATAAAGAAATAAGCCAAATATCAGCATTCGGTAAGAAGTAAGGGTAATCGGGGGTGGATGGAAGACTTGTCGAGAAGATTCATTGGACTAAACCACAAGCACGTTGCACAACTTGTCTGTATCCGCTCCATCATGTCTGGGGTGGTGTTTTTTAAGGAACAGAGGGATAATCCTTTGACGGCTGTTTTGTGTGTTTCTTTATAAATTCATATTATTTTTATGTTTTTCTTTTGCTTTGTAGGACCAGTTTACTAGAGCCTCATGGAACTTGACCAACCGTTTACCAAAATTAAAAAAATGTAAAGACACAATCATCATAGTGACCACTGGGGATGCACAAATGACTGGACACTAATATGGGGTGCTACTTTCTGTGCAGTCATCTAAGGGTGGCTGTATTAAGCTGTACCTCAATGCTGGACATGCTTATGCTTCTTCTGGCACTACTACAGTGTGGGCAGACACCGGAAAAGTGTGAATATATTTCTAGAAGTGTCAAAGTGTGGGTTCTCTGAAGCAAAGTACATTTTTATATCTATATTTTAAGGGGTAAATTCAAAGACAACATGTGATTTTTGTACCAGATACCACATGCCATGTCATAAAATTGCAGTCATTTTCATGTATCATTCCAAATGACGTCCTCCTGTCTGCATCTGTTGGTCAAATTATATCAGGCGCCACCTATAAAGCCAAAAGCATGAAATGCGGAGCTAAGTTAGCAGTACAAGTGTTTTAATGGGGTTTTCCGGGTATTTTATATTGATGACCTATCATTAGGTTATGATCATCAGATCTGTGGGGGTCCGACTCCCGGCACCAACGCTGCGGCCTCTTGTACACATCTGTAGCAGATGTGCCTAGGATTGCAGTTCCGGTCCCATTTAATTGAATGGAACTGAGCTGCAATCCAGGCACAACTGCTAAGGATGTATACGGCGCTGTGCCTTGCAAACATTGAAAAGCCCGGAACGTTTGTCACCGTGGCCCCTTCAGTCAACTGATCGGCGGGGGTCTTTGGAGTCATACCCCAACCGATCTGATATTGATGACCTATCCTAAGGATAGTCCATCAATATAAAATACCCGGAGAATCCTTTAACTAGAAGATACGTACAAAAAGTTGGTAATGTCCACAGACTCATAGGCCATGTTCACAAATAGGATTTCTCCTGAGGTAAAATTCGACATAGATTTGGCAGAGATTCCACAGCAGAAATCCGTGGGGCTAATCTGCGTGTGGCTACCTGAAACTATTTTTGTGTGGAATACAGAGTGGAAACCGCATCAAGAAGTGACATGTCACAACTTTTGTTTTTAAATTAGCATGCTGAAAATTTCGCCCCGTATAAAACAACAGGGCGGTTTCTCTTTGAAAACAATGGGAGGCATTTTACAAACAGATTTCACACGAATTTCAAAGCAAAAGACACGTCAGAATTCGTAATAATTTTTCTCCATGTGAACAAGGCCGTAGACTGTAGTAGATTTAGGTTTTAAATGTCATTGACTTGAGTTCGGAAGTTGTAGGTGTGGTTTCTTATATAACTGAACCGTGAACTTATGGTGCTGTAGGCTGAGCCAAGATGGTGACACGGCACACGTTGTCACGTAGTGGCATCATGTCACGTTATGGCATAAACCCAAAGCATTGCACCATACTGGACTATGAACTATTGCAACATTAGTTTGGGGCCATGTTGTAAAAGGCAGATTATCCAACTTTTACATTGGCATTATGCCATTACTTGCTGCCCATGCTTTAGCAGTGATTATGCTGGTGAGGCTATAGGGCATGGCTGAGCATATTCCCTGGAGATTCTAGGTAGCCAAGGCACCTAAAAACTTGCGAATAGCTAACTTTTTGAATTGTTTTCTATTGATGTCTATGGACAAATATTCACTGTACTCACTGACCACGGGGACCCCTATCCTGAGAACTAATAAATCTTTAGATAAAATGCCACCTTTGCCCATAGTTTTGTCTGGTATTGCAGCTCAGCCCTATTTAAGAAAACTCCAACTGCGCTGCAATACCAGACACAGACAAATGTGGTGCTGCATCTGCTGATCATTTGAGGTTCCAGCGATCTGTGATATGCCATCAATGAGTAATTGTACGGAACGGCTTTAAATACTGAGCCACTAAAACAGTCCAGTTGTCTCCCAGATTGGCAAAGGCCTCATGCACACGACCGTAGCCATGTGCACGGCCGTGATTTTCGGGTCGGCCGGCCGCGGAGTGAAACCCGCAAATCGCGGGCCATGCACATAACCGCGTTGATTATTTCCTATGAGCCTGGACCGCAGAATATCGCCGTAATAAGGCATGTCCGTTCTTTCTGTGGTCCGGGCTCCTGGGCCATGCACGGACCGTGGAAATCATGATCGTGTGCGTGGGCCCATAGGAATGAATGGGGCCGCAATTCTCCCGTGGATTTTCGGGGGAATTGCGGCCGCAAAAGCACGTTTGTGTGCATGGGGACTAAGTGGCTTCTAAAGCCTACAATATTTTGTCTAGCCCTCCTGTATGGTACCCCTACATTAAACAGATAGGTCCTATTTTTGGGCAAAATGTGGAGAAATCGGGACCAATTCATTTCATGCAATCCCCGATTAGTGTTCTGGTTTCTCCTTTTTTGGTGACCCATCAAATATGATGTTTAGACACCACAGATTCAAAAACTCTTGGGCCACTGTTTTCAAGATGGGGATAATCTTTGTGATGGGAAAAGGATTATGATGGTGTCCACAAAAATACACAGTGGAGTCCAAGATGGAGGATGGGAGAGGGAGCCCAAGGGGCCCTGACCATTTATCTGTATGAGACCCCAGATACTTTGGATGGCAGATGTTGCCTTGTTATACTTTCTGATAGTTGAAGAACTTGCACTGTGATGTAGTAACTTCCATATGAGAATCCAACTAATTGTAATGTTTTTGGTTTTAGATTAAATAAAAAAAATGTTAAACTTTAGTTGTGTGTTTTGTCCATTAGTTCTTTTCTTCCAGACTTGTTATATTTCAGCTCTTTTATTTTTTTTTTCTAGTAATCTTTCCTTTTTTCTTGGCTTCATAAGGAAAAATGATCAGTGTCCTAGCGTTCTGTTGGTGAATGGTGATCAAATGTCTTTCCGCAGACTTTGTATTATAAATCTACCTTTTTTTGCACATTCATTTGAAATGGGAGCCTGTGGTTATCTGACTTCATGCCTATTTGTTTTACTTCTATTCCGCCAAGGAGTAGAATCAAAAATATGAATTTAAAGGGGACCATTGCGACAAATAAATAACCACATTAAAATTTCATTACGACCGTACTGGTAATTCTGTCTCTAAATAAGAACCGTGGAGAGGGAATAAAGGCAGATTAGAAAAGAATGGAGAAGTGATTCTTAATGTTTCCCTGTATGGGGGTTTTTTTTTTTTATATAATAAGTTGTGACTCATGATCAGCAGGTGACATTGTTTGAGTTGAAATTATATTTGTGTTTTAGGGTTTCTCCACTGAAATATATTCTGGTTGATATGAAGTCTCTGTGGAGACATTACTTGGACGAGTCTTATTTTTTTGCTATACAGTTTTTGGCGGCAAATTCTTCTTTATATGAAAAGCATCATACCACTAGACATGGCTGTAATGACCTTAATAGATGGAGCAATTTTTATCCTGACTCTTATAACTTGCTGCAGCGCGATAACTTATCACTTAAGCCATTGAAAACAATTGATAAAGTGAAATGGAAGTTTCTTGGCACTGTGTATTTAACGCATTAACAGTCAAGTTAAAGATCACTACATCTGTATATTAATGACAATTTAAAAAAAATACAGGATGCCGTATAAGTGGTAATTGAATTGTGGCAAAGTGGTGTTTGGCTGCGTGGCTTGTACAGGTGAAGCACATGGCTTTAATGCATTTCACCCGTAAAAACCGCTCAACCAAAGATGAACCACAATTTGCGGTAAAACCATGTGCCAAGAACCGCACAGAACACTACTATTACCTGTACGGGCAGCCTAAAAATAACCCTAGGGAGATCAACTGTGGCAATTCCTGAATCGAGATAGTAATTATATTACCTGCGCAAAACTAAGAAAATTCTTAAAGCATGACCTGTTGGGGGAGCTTGAGGACTGGGGTTCTAGGCAACTGTTGCAATCTGAAAGAATGATTCAAAAAATGAAAAAAATACAACGGGGCTGTGTGGCACTATCTACTAGGGGGGCTGTATGGCACTATTTACAAGGGTGAGGGCTGTGTGGCGCTATCTACGGGGGGCTGTGTGGCACTATCTACTAAGGGGGCCTGTGTGGCACTATATACAAGGGAGGGGGCGTGTGGCACTATATACACGGGAGGGGGGGCTGTCTGGCACTATATACAAAGGAGGTGGGCTGTGCAGCACTATATATAAGGGGGGGCCTGTGTGGCACTATTTACAAGGGGGGCTGTGTGGCACTATATACAACAGAGGGGCTGTGTGGCACTTTATACAAGGGGGAACTGTTTGGCACTATATACGAGGGGGGCTGTGTGGCCCTATATACAAGGGGGAGGACTTTGGCTCTATCTAAAGGAGGGCTGTGTGTAATCACATATATAGTCTGCAGAGCTCCTGTGTATAACTGCCATCTACCACTATATAGCATAGTCGACCTTGCTATTATTTCCACCCAAAAATTAAGTACATTAAAAAATAGTGTAGTACCGTGTTAGCCAGAAACAATATGCAATGTTAAATACTTTTGTGTCAAAAAAGACAAAAGTATAGAAGGTATGATACCTTTATTGGCTAACCATAAAAGTTCTATATGCGGCTTTCAGAGCACAGAGGCCCCTTCTTCAGGCAAGTTTACAAATAAATGACTTAGAAAAAAAGCACAACATTTAAGATGTTACACAACGACAATTAGTACATGAGGTGATACATCATTAAGATAAGCCGGGGCAATAAAACTGAGGTTATAGGGGTGATGACTTAGGAGTTGAGGCATCTGGAGTCAGTCTGATGGGGATGTGACGTGTGTCCATGTAGTGGCTCATAAATCCAGGTGTTAGATTGAGGCCTTGTGTCAATGACTGGAATTTTATCATCATCTTGAATTCCCACATTTTTCTTTCTCTGCTGTTTTTAAAATGACCCTTCAGTATTAGGACCTTTAAATCTCTCAGACAAAAAAATACTACACCCTACTTAATGAAGACCCCACCAAACAATACACAGAGGAACTTGTCCATATCATCAATAGTTGATTGTCCAGACAATGTACTGGACCTTATACCGGACAATCCCAGAATAGGTACATTCTATTTGTTACCTAAAATACATAATGAAGGCAATCCAGGGAGACCAATCATTTTGGGTGTTGGGACTTTAACTGAGAATATTTCTGGCTGGGTGGAAAATCTTCTACGGCCCTTGGTGAGGTGCACACCCAGTTATGCCCAGGACACCACAGACGTCCTCTGCAAACTCTCAGCCCTAGGTCCACTACCAGAGGGAACAATATTGGCAACTATTGACGTGGAGTCTGTGTATTCTAACATCCCCCATGAGGATGGCATAGCCACATGCCAAGTAAAAGTACCTACAATGGAGAAACAAAACAAAATTTACAATCCAGTATGAATCTTCACAGACATACAATAAAACAGGAGGTGGATACACTTCTCTGGACCAGACCGCAGTTTGGCAGATTTAAAGGTCCTAATACTGAAGGGTCATTTTAAAAACAACAGAGAAAGAAAAAATTGGGAATTCAAGCTGATCACCAAAAAATGGAAACCTTACGGAGCAGAGACAAATGGAAACAATTTTCAACGGCAAGCATTACCATTGAAAACAGTGGTAATGCAAACGGAAAGCTATGATTTCAGTTCATGGGCTCCCCTGACAGAAAGGTCTGACGGAACCCATCAATGGAACCCCGATGCTGATGTGAACAGGCCCTAATTCAGCATATGGGGCCCCCACTGCTAACTTTGCCCATGGCCACACGATGTCTAAAACCGGCCCTGCACCTTACCTCACTGCACATGTGCGGTGTACTGTCCTCAGCTTCATATGCTCGTGCGCCTGATGCCGCTACTGGACTGATCTCAGTAACTGGTAAGTTATTTTACTAACGATTGCCTAACCGGCTGGTTTTGACATGTGCAGGTAGGGAACACTAAACTCCAGCGAGATGCTGATGCCATAGTGGCTCCAAACCTAGTAAAAGGTTCCCTTTAGGGATAGCGGCGTGGCTACTGTTTTGTAAATTAGTTGATTCCATTGGAAAGGCAGCCATCACTCATATCCAGCATGCTATAAAACTGTCTAGGGTTGTGGGGGATAAAAAAGTATTTTTAGGATATCCTTACGTCTGACTGGGTCTGCTCACTGTGTATTTGTATAACGTTTCCAGCCAGAAATGCAGAGACTACATTTATCTGTGGATATTCAATATATGTGGATATCTCTAGAGAAAACGTAACACTAAAGGAATTTTTGCTACTGTACTTAAACTTTTTCATTTACTTCCCTACTAACATTTACCAAGCTGTTTCACATAAAAAGATCTATCTATCTATCTATCTATCTATCTATCTATCTATCTATCTATCTATCTATCTATCTATCTATCTATCTATCTATCTATCTATCATCTATCATCTATCTATCTATGCGTCCCCCCCCCCCGCCCTCTCTCTCTCTCTCTCTCTCTCACACTCTCTCTCTTTCTCTCTCATACTAGAATAAGTTGTGTTTTATTCTGGAAATATCCAAATAGTTGTTCTCCAGAAGGAAGAAAAATGTCTTTAAATTATCATTTACAGTTAATTGAGGGGGTCTCCCATTCAGGTCCCTCAAATATTAGCTAGAGCAGAGAGTGGTTACAAAGAGTGTCTCTTGCTCTGGAGGACCTGTCCTGTCCTTTCTTTAGAAGGACAGCCATGGATTCCATTGGGAACTATGTAATGCTTCATTTCCCCTGTGGTGGCGCTGCAGGGAAACTGAACTCACAGATTACAGCTGATTGCTAAAGGTCACATCATTAGGACACCCTGTGATCAAATTATTATGAAGGAGTCTTCTAACAAAAAGGGATTGTTCAAGGGGACAATCTCTTTAAGAAGAAATGCTCTTTGGATATGATAAATCCTGAAACATATGAATTGCCTGAGGTTGTAATGCTAAATGCTATTTATATAATTCGGGATGCAATGGGACCTACTCTGCTCTAACGAACATTTAGTTGTTTCTTGATTAAAAAAATTCTACAAATAATACAGTAGTAATCATTGAGAATTGCATTAGTTTCCCTGATACACATCTGTAGTATAAGGACTCATGCAAACGGCCGTATTACGAATCTGTATTATACGGATCCATGAAACGGCACATGTAGAAATCTATCCACCCAAATTCTGGAATGTTCCATTGCAGGCCATATTACAGAGGTCAAAGCTGCTAGAAAAAAATACAGTGCTATATGGAGGCAACTTACAGCGGCACATGGAGGGCCTATTACTCTATATTATGTATGGCTTGGTCATAAGGTCTCACCCAATTCGCTCCCTTTATGAACAGAATATCCGAGGGGAAATCACTTTCTTAAATGATCACTAACTTTTCATCAAATTTTGAATAACTCAATAGTACAAGCGAATATGAGAAACATTGTAATATATCTTATCAGAGGAAAAAAAAGGCCTCTTTCTCCACGTATTAGGCCCCTGCCCAAGTAGGACATTGGGCGTCATATAGAGGGTTCTTTTAGCCAGACCAGAGCTACATTTTCTGCAGGGGCAATATACAGCCTGACCCAGCTGATATCTTTGGGGTTTAGGGAAGCCAAACCTGTGGAGATCAGCTGATTGCCGGGCCGGCTCTTACCTAAAAATGGGTCAACCCCTTTAATATAACTTGTGACTGGAGTTTATATCGACTCCCCGTTGAGCAAATCAAATCGTTCACCTCTCTCTTTGCATTTGATTGTAACTTTTCTCAAGCGAGTGCATTTTATCCATTTCTCGGCATGTGTTAACTCGCTGGTGTATTTGAGACATTCCTTTATTGTTTTCTTGTTGCTATTAACAAACATTGCAATGTCTTCGAGCTTAGTGAGGGCAAACACAACAAGCAGAATTGAATTGCGCCATTACAGACCCCTTTTCCATTCAACAAATAAAACCCATTTTCTTTGCATGTTACGCCACAAAGAATTGATTGTCGCCAGTCGTAACACAACTACGGATGATCAGTCGTGAAGCAATTCCAGCGTCTTTCCCCGGAACGTTTCCTTCCAGTCATTCATTCAACTTGTGGAGTCTTGTTTTAACCGTTTTAATACAAGGCTTAATTTTTTTTGTAAATCGTTGAGTCGTTTTTGTAAGTTTTTGAATTGTTTATTATTACGTCTCTCCGAAATGCTCATTTCTCTTCACTTCTGTGTAAACACTGGGTGATAAAAGTGTTTTTACAGGCCTGTATTTGCACAAGCTGACTCCAGTTCATGTGAATCGTCTGCTGTTGACCCCAGAAAATGAAAGTTTTGTCTTGTATGTAATTTCCAATTTATCCATAAAGAAGGACAATAATGCTTTAATGTAATGTTTAATAAACACGACGTTATCTGCAGATCATCTCACCATAACACGACACATGTTCATTCTCCCACGTTTAGGTTTAAGAAAAGTTTATGCGCTTCCTAACTTATTTTGAACGTTGGCAAGTACAGAGGAATAAGACGCGCTGCTTTTTTTCCCATGACCCTTAGACTCGCTCTGTTCCAAGGACTTAATGTTTGGAAATGCCTTGATAACAGCTTCCATTTTTCAAATTCTCTTCCTAACAAAACCCAGTGTGACAGAAATTGGATCCGAACCCCACCCCCCCCTAAAAAGATTTCCTGGCAAAGTTACTGTCATGGGGCCACAGTGTCATAATGATAACCGTCCGGGTCTTCACACATCATAATATTGCTACTGTCTAAAATGTATCTGAGTTTTAATATCAGCCTTATCAATTCTATGTGCCGCGAATAGTCTGTGAAATAACTCTCGGAGCAATTACTCCAAATTTCATTACATTTCTGGATGCCGGGCTGGGCGCACAGAGCGGCGTGTGGTTATATATTAAAACAAAGCCAATTATTATTTACTTTAAGATTATTTGCCAGATGAGGAAGCTTCACAATAGGAATTCTGCATTGATTATGGAAACCCGGTGTACTGATAATAAGTCAAATGTACTTTAAAGAGGAGCTGTCACCTCTCCTGACATGTCTGTTTTATTAAATAATTGTTTCCCCCAGGAAATAACAATTCTGGAACATTTTATCTTAGATTTCTATGTTGTTGCGTTCCTCTGTTATTCCTTCTAGAAATTTCTGAATAAATTGAAAGCTGGGTGTTACCAGTTGGGGGTGTGTCCTTACACAGACTGACAATGTCCAATCAGTGCTGCAGACTGAGATTGTGTAGGGACACGCCCCTTTGATAAGGGGAATGGTAACACCCAGTTGTCAATTTATTTATACATTTCTAGGAGGATTAACAGAGGTTTGAGACAACACAGAGTTCTGAGATAATATGTTTCAGTATTACCATTTTCATGGGGAATACAAGTATTTACTAAAATAGTCATGTCAGGAGAGGTGACAAGTCCTCTTTAAATAAGAACATGAAAAAGATGCCCATAAAGGGAAAAAAAGTATTCGATTTTAAAAGGGTTTTCCGGGCTCGACTGTTCCTGTATATTTCATTCACTTATATGTAGAGCGGTTACGCATACACAGCCAGCTCTCTCCCTAGAATGAGGACCTGGGACCCCTTGTTTTTGCAATTGACGGAGGTCACAGCGGTCTAAACCCCACTCATGATAAAGCGCTTTATGTCATATCTAATTGGTAGCCTGTAAAATTGATTCAGTGAAAAAGCTTTTAAAAGCTCCTACTATTCAGTTCCCAGAACCAGTTTGTGGGGCTGAATTTGGGGACTGTCATCAAGCTGAAAAGGACATTTGGGAGGAGGATCTGAGCTAAACAGCATTGCAGAGAGAAGATCTCAGCAGTCCTGATTGGATAAGAGCAGGCGACTCAAATACTGCTAAAGTCTATGTACACTTTTCAAATTGTTGTTATGTTTTTTTAAATAAAAATGTATCAGTGTGATTGGTACAACTTTCTAAATAGTTTTTGTTAAAAATTATTTTAACTTTTTGAGATACAGCTGCTTTGTATCCTGTGTCAAGACCCGCAGGACCTGCTGACACTGAACCCGTCAGTCCCGCAGTCCACTGACCTGACGGATTGAGGTCTTAGCGCACGATACAGCTGCTCTCTATAAGGGTATGTTCACACGGCCTATTTACGGACGTAATTCGGGCGTTTTTGCCCCCAATTACGTCCGAAAATAGCGCCTCAATAGCGCTGACAAACATCTGCCCATTGAAAGCAATGGGCAGACGTTTGTCTGTTCACACGAGGCATAATTTACACGCCGCTGTCAAATGACGGCGCGTAAATGGACGCCCGCGTCAAAGAAGTGACCTGTCACTTCTTTGGCCGTAATTGGAGCCGTTATTCATTGACTCCAATGAATAGCAGCGCTAATTACGGCCGTAATTGACGCGGCGTTCAAGCGCCTGCACATGCCGGTACGGCTGAAATTACGGGGATGTTTTCAGGCTGAAACATCCCCGTAATTTCAGCCGTAACGGACGCCCTCGTGTGAACATACCCTAAGGGATACAAAGCAGCTGTATCTCAAAAAGTTAAAATAATTTTTAATAAAACGTATTTAGAAAGTTGCATCAAACACACTGATAGACATTTTTATTAACCCCCCCCCATTTTAAAGGTGTACATATCCTTTAAGAATACTACTCCAAAATATCCTTTTCAGCTGGATTATTATAATAATGATAATGATGATACAAAGTATAGTTAGGCTGGGTTCACACGAGCACATTAACGTCCGTAATGGACGGACGTATTTCGGCCGGAAGTCCCGGACCGAACTCAGCGCAGGGAGCCGGGCTCCTAGCATCATAGTTATGTACGATGCTAGGAGTCCCTGCCTCTCCGTGGAACTACTGTCCCGTACTGAAAACATGATTACAGTACGGGACAGTTGTCCTGCAGAGAGGCAGGGACTCCTAGCATCGTACATCACTATGATGCTAGGAGCCCGGCTCCCTGCACTGAGTTCGGTCCGGGACTTCCGGCCGAAATACGTCCGTCCATTACGGACGTTAATGTGCTCGTGTGAACCCAGCCTTAGTGTAAAAAAAAAAAAAATAGCAGATATTTATATTCCTTGCTTTATGCATTATTTTATACTAAAAAAAAGACTGGCAGGCTGTGACAACCCCTTCACTTTGCCTCGCTAAATAATTATATGACCCTTTTTCAGGGCCTGAACCAAATGAGGGCATATATTAAGTTATATTAAAAAAATGGTCTATTTTTGTCTTGTTTTTTTTTCTTAGAAACAACGCCCCTCTTGCCTTAAATGTAGATGTGCTGCAATATCAGAAGTAGCCTGTGAACAAAAGTGGCACTGTTTCCTAGAAAACAATCCTGGACAAAACGCTTCTAACTTGATGTTGTAGAAAAGAAGACTCAAATCAACAGCCAGTTTATCCTGCTGCCTTAGGGTCAGTGCCAATTTGCAGGTCTATGCAATAGGTGACTGTGTTCGCCATGTATCTGGGGCCATAAGGCCAAACATGGACCATTGCCAATTCTCTGAATTCATACAGCTGGGGAGATCTACCTGGCTTAGTGTTCTCCCTTCTCCATTTGGGTTCCATGAACACGATCATAATTGCGGATCAATGTATGGATCCATTCTATTGTCCACGGACACCTTCCCATATATCTACAGGAAGGTGTCCGGGCCATAGAAAGCATCCGCAAAAAATAGGACACGTTCTAAATGTTTATTTTTTTACGGACCGTGCTCCCATACTTTAAAATGGGGAGCATGGCCCGCAAATGTGGGTGACAATCCGGGTCCGTCAGTGCCCGTAATTACATCTTTGGTCGTGTGCAGGGGGCCTAACTCCTGAGTGCGGGGGAAGTGAATAACAGCCCCTCTGGGCTCTACAAAAGTTACAGTGTGTGGTTGCTGCTGGGGGATGGGGAGATGGTACGCATTCATTGCATTAGGTCCTACAGGGCGAATCCGCCCTTGTGTATGAAAGGAGCATGGGAATATCATATCCTGCTGCTCTGCATGTTTAGACGTTACTTCTCTTGTCGGAGATGTAAAACTTTACTGACCTTGTAAGCGACTATATCTGCGTTAATCCGTGTGCATATTCCGCATCCTCATTTACCATTTATAACATTTAAAGTTCTTGGTTTATAAGCTTAATGGGATAACTGGCTCCATGTTCACAATCTGCCATGTGGGTAGAGCTGTCCCTGCGTGCCATGTTCTGCTTGAAAGCCAATTGAGTGTAGTAAGTGAAGCAGCTGGTGGAGACGAGAGGGGGTGATGCTGCGGAGAACGCCACGTGGCCCTGGATTTAGGTTTAGGATATTTTATATGCAGGCAGTGGAAATATTTCGGGTCTGATCCATTTCCTATTTCAAATGTCCATTATTTGTGAAGGAAAAGGTTGATGTTTGAAATAAAGTTGCACTGAAATCCCTTATGACGATAGAATACAACGGGGTTTCCATTTCTGTGTGACGCTACGATCGTCCGTTTCAGATTTGTCCTTTATTTCTTACATGTAGTCCATTGCCCCAATCATGTCATCATCATCATCATCTATCCAAAGCAGGTATGGGGGTCTCATTGCCAGTTTGCATTGACTGCCACAGTGCCCCAAAACGGTGTCAGACACAGTGCCCCCAAGACATTGTTAAAACAGTGCCCCCAAAACAGTGTCCGTCATAGAACCCCAAAAACAGTATCAGCCACAGTGCTCCAAAACAGTGGCAGTCATAGAGCACTCATTAGGGTATGTTCACACGTAGTCAACAAAAACGTCTGAAAATCCAGAGCTGTTTTCAAGGGAAAACAGACCCTGCTTTTCAGACGTTTTTTTACCAACTCGCATTTTTCGCGGCGTTTTCGCGGCGTTTTTTACGTCCGTTTTTGGAGCTGTTTTCATTGGAGTCTATGAGAAAACAGCTCCAAAAACGTCCAAAGAAGTGTCCTGCACTTCTTTTGACGAGGCTGTATTTTTACGCGTCGTCGTTTGACAGCTGTCAAACGACGACGCGTAAATAACAGGTCGTCTGCACACTACGTCGGCAAACCCATTCAAATGAATGGGCAGATGTTTGCCGACGTATTGGAGCCGTATTTTCAGACGTAAAACGAGGCATAATACGCCTCGTATACGTCTGAAATTTGGCCGTGTGAACATACCCTTAGGGTATGTTCACACGGCCAAATTTCAGACGTATACGAGGCGTATTATGCCTCGTTTTACGTCTGAAAATATGGCTACAATACGTCGGCAAACATCTGCCCATTCATTTGAATGGGTTTGCCGACGTACTGTGCAGACGACCTGTTATTTACGAGTCGTCGTTTGACAGCTGTCAAACGACAACCCGTAAATTTACTGCCTCGGCAAAGAAGTGCAGGGCACTTCTTTGCCACGTAATTTGAGCCGTTCTTCATTAAAATCAATGAAGCACGGCTCAAGGTTTACGAGCGTCTCAGACGCCTCGTAAATTACGAGGAGGAGCTTTTACGTGTGAAACGAGGCAGCTGTTAACAGTCTGTCTTTTCACACGTAACTGCCTCTCAGCGTGTGAACATACCCTAACAGTGTCAGACACAGTGCCCAAAAACCATGTGAGGCACAGTGTCTCCAAAACAGTGTCAGTAACAGTGCCCCCAAAACAGTGTCGGACATAAAGCCACCAAAACTGTGTGAGGCACAGTTCCCTTGAAACAGTGTCAGCTGTAGGGCCCCCAAAACAGTGTAATGAACAGCTCCCCACAACAGTGACAGCCACAGTGCTATAAGAAACAGTGACAGCCACAGGGCCCCCAAAACAATGTCAGCCATAGAGCCCCAAAAACAGTGTCAGATACAGTGCCCATGAAACAGTGTTAGCCACAGTGCCCCCAAAACAGTGTCAGCCATAGAGCCTACAAAACAGTGTCAGCCATAGAGCCCCCAAAACAGTGTCAGATACAGTGCCAGCCAGAGTGCCCCCAAAACAGTGTCAGCCAGTGAGCTCCCAAAACAGTGTAAAGCACAGCTCCCCGCAACAGTGAGAGCCATAGTGTCCACAGCAGTAGCTGCAGCGCCCTTCCATGAGTGCCAATCACAGAGCCCATCCCATGCTTCTATCTCTATATATCAGACTGGGACGGTTGCTTAGCAGCAGTGTGAATCCGGCTCGGTGACACTTTCTCTACTTGAGTCTATGGAGATCTATGTGTCACCCATCACAGGCTTCAGCAGTTCCCGTACCAGACTAATTATACACAGGGGGGGACAGAAACTTCTATCATCAGCTACCACCGATACATAGACAGGTTCCTGTCACACAGGTAGAATGTAGAAAAATATAGTGCAGCCTCCCTGACTAAACTTTTGGCTTCTCAGCTTATTTAGGAGAATATAGAGAGAATGATAATCACAGTGCTCCCCCCCCCCCCTCTAGCATGCAGAAATAGTTTGGTCTTTAGCTGATCATGTGATGCTGTGCTACAGCATCATGGGATTAATAGCAAAGCAGAGAGGAAGAGAAAGCTAGAGGAATCTGAGAATTAACCCCTTAGTGACCAGCCCATTTTAGGCCCTAATGACCAAACTATATTATTCGTTTTTCTATAGTCGCATTCAAAGAGCTATAACTTTTTTTATTTTTTCGTCTACATAGCTGTATGAGGACTTGTTTTTTGCGGGATTAGTTGTACTTTTTAATAGCACCACTTTTGGGTACATATAATTTTTTTATTAACTTTTTTTGGGGGGAATATAAAAAAAAATTGAAATTCCGCCATTGCTCTATGCGTTTTTAAATTGACGCCGTTCACTATGCGACGTAAATAACATGTTACCTTTATTCTATGGGTCGGTACGATTACGGCGATACCACATATGTGGAGGTTTTTTTATGTTTTACGACTTTTGCACAATAAAAACACTTTTGAACTAAAATTATTTGTTTTTGCATCGTCGCTTTCCAAGAGCCGTAACTTTTTTATTTTTCCATCAATGTAGTGATTTTTTGGGCTTGTTTTCTGCGGCACATGACGTAGTTTTGATAGGTACTGTTTTGGGGTGCATGGGACTTATTGATTCATTTTTATTATGACTTTTTTGGGGGGCAATGGAAAAAAATTGCAATTTCGCCATTGTTTTTTGCGTTTATTTTTTACGGTGTTCACATTGCGGTTTAAATTACATATTAACTTTATTAATTGAGTCATTACAGTCGCGGCGAAACCATATATGTGTACTTTTATTTATTTTTTACACTTTTACTAAATAAAACCACTTTTTATTGAAAAAAATGTTTGTTTGTTTTTTACTGTAACTTTTATTATTAATCTTTATTTCACATTTATTATTTATTTCACTAGTCCCACTAGGGGACTTTACTGTGCGATCTTCAGATTGCTGCTATAATGCTTTGGTATACTTCGTATACCAGAGCATTATTGCCTGTCAGTGTAAATCTGACAGGCAATCTGTTAGGACGTGCCTCCGGCGCGTCCTAACAGGCATGTGTCCAGGGCAGACCTGGGGGCTTTTATCAAGCCCCCGGCTGCCATGACACCCTATCGGAGACCCGCGATTGCATTCGCGGGCCGCCGATGGGTGACAGAGGGAGCTCACTCCCTCTGTAAACAAAGTTAAATGCCGCGGTCGCTATTGGCGGCATTTAACGGGTTAAACTGCCGCGATCGAAGTAAACTTCGATCGCGGGCATTGGAGCAGGAGCTCAGCTGTCATTAGACAGCAGAGCCCCGGCTCCAGCCTGCACGGGAGACACGTGCAGGACTTAGACTAGGCTGACGTGAAAAGGCGTCAGCCTAGCCTAAGGCCCCTTAGTGACCGACGTGAAAAGGCGTATTGGTGGTCACTAAGGGGTTAAGATAGAGGCTTTTTCTAAGCACAGACAAGGCAGCAGTGGAAAAAGTGAGTGCAGTATATATAAAAGAAGTGTAGAGCGCGGTATACAGTCAGGTGGGGAATGCAGACATGGAAAGTTGTGTTTCCACTGGAGGTCTTCTTTAAGATTGGTGAATGTCTTTTTATCAAGGCCCTCGCAGTAATCTAAATGTCGCACGGTTTGGATTGTCTCAACCTATGGAAGTCTAGGAGGTCTTTGGCAATTCTTGGATATTTCTGTAACTTGGAAAATCCATCATTATGAGAGCGGATTATTGATTTGACATGTTGGTAAATTGTAGAACTATCTATGGACGTGTTGCTTATGTGTAACCACAAGGGAAAGAAGTATCTTCATTCACACTTTACAAGGGCCAATTGTACTAAATTCATGCTTACTCCCAAGGGTGCAAATCTGAGACGTCAATGCTGTGTCACACTGACAAAGTCCTAAACTATCAGCGCTTTAAAAAGATGATGGCTTAAAAATCGTTTAATCTGGAATTCATGCTAATCTGGCATATGACAAAAATATTTGAGTACAATCAAATTATAGACCAAAGAGTTGCAAACCGCAACCTTATCTCATAAACAAGTGTCTCACCACCCTCAAAAATACTTGAATGCCAGATTAGTAGGAAATTACCAAAAATACGGTTTTCTTTCCTCTTCCTCTTTGTAGCCTGATTTCTGTCCAGCACGGATTATAAATGTAAGATAGCAGAAGAGAGAGAGGGAGAGAGCCTCGTTTTAACATTGGATAAGTATCGGCATGGCTTTTATAAGCAGCCGGGAGCATCAGACAAGGGTCGGGTTTATGGGGTGGCACACTGGGCAATTGCCTAAAGACCCCATTTACTAGGGTGCCCTCAAGGTCGTAAACTCTAGCAGAAGAAAATGACTGAGGAATATTTATAGTTGTATGGTGGTATGGTTTGAAAATTGAATTGCAGTATAATGTGGGAACTATATTACAGTATTTGGTTGTCTTTAAATGAACACTAACTTTTTGAACAATTTATGCTAATCTAATAGTATACCTGATGAATATCAACCTTGTAATTTAATTCCTGTCAAAATTTTGTTTTTTGATCCTTGCAAATTCTGTGTGAAATTACTGCCACTAGGTGTCTTCCTGTAATCTGCTGTCAACCCCTTGTTCTCAAGAAAAGTCTGTCTCTAGTAACAGAGAAGAGTAGTTGGACTCCAGAGAGTGGGGGCATGTCTCTTCACTGCCTGCCAATATATATCTATGGGGAGGGGAGCAGGAGGAGGAGCAGAGAGGGAAGGAAACACAGATGCTGCACATAGAAGTCTATGAATAGGGAAGGGGGAGCACCAGCAAAGTGAGAGGGACAGACACTCTCTTTTTGCAGCTTCCTGGTAAGTGTTATATCTCACCCCAGTGCTGGATTAACATTTACCCTGCTCATTACTGCTGTATAATCTCCTCCATGCTGCTGCAGCTTCTATATATGTGATAGATAGAGATAGGAGAGAACGATTTTCCTCTTCTCTCTGTGCAGTTTCTAGAAGACATGATAACAGTTAGACTCCACCCAGTAGCTCAGAAACAACTGATAATTAGAGAGAGCGCCTGCAGAGGGGAAAACTGCTAAATAATGCAGAATACAAGCCATATAATGGCCAGAAGTAGTGTTAGTCCTCATGTACAAACATATGACAATTTATTCTGAAAAGTCACCTGAAAAGTTAGGTACGCTTTAAAGGAGTATTATTTGAAAATGGTATATTAATTTGCCCGTAAATATAGCGGAATGATGTGGGTTTAAATGACAAGATAAACTGTAGAAAAAATTGCAAACGAGGGGGGGTTTTACTATTTGATTAATTTTTTTTCACCGGCCCTGCATCAGACTGCACAGGGGACAACATGAGCGACGAGTACATTAAAACCGCTATACATTTTTTTGAATTTCCTATAATCTGGCCCCTATTTCCTATAATTTGGCTGGTCCTGAATATGCCCAAAAAAATATATAAAATTGACCGTAGTATTTATAATAAACTGCAATAAGTAACTTCACATTGTAACAATAAATGGGTTTTACTGCCCCAGTCTATTCTTAGAATTTAGGAAATTGGTGAAAAACTGTCAGGAAATCTTTCATTTTTGTCCCAGTTTTAAAAAGTAACATATGGTTGGAAACAAAGAGCATATGGAATATGACACCTAAGTCACGGTGAGTAATGCAAATGTTCTTCTTCCTTGTGATCGTTTGCTTTTATGTCCATGTGGATTTGCTCACGTATGCCCTAAGCATGTTAAGCTTCTGCTTAGCTTATTACACACCTCTCATTGGGGGTCTTCAACTTGAGGGGCAATTTGCAGATTTGAATGATAAATTACAATAAAAAAATGTTTTGTCCCCCCTCCCCTCCTCTCTGTTGTGGTGATTGCTACACCGTGTGCGTTTCTTTTAGATTATTTGTATCCGGGCATCTGGTCATATTCAGAGGAACGTTACCTAGGGAAGCAGTTTGCAGCAACTCAAGTTGATGATAACAATGACAAATTGCACCCTTTGGAAATCATGGCATTTCAATGTCTGGTTTCTGATCATCAAAGTGTAATATATTTTGGTTGAATGGATACGATGTTGGACATAACAACATCAGTTATTCCGTTTGACGTGTGATATGCAACGTCCGCAAATCAGTAGTAGACACAGATATTTGGTCCCAGATAAAACAAGATAACATAAACTTGGTTTAAGGCTGGCACTTATGGAGGCATCTATGGCAGACACTTGCAGTATGGGATATTCTGTGGCAAGGCACTTATAGGGGCACCGGTCACTGAGACACTTATTGGGGCACCGGTTGCTGAGAAATTTAAGAGGGCATGCCTAATGTTGGCTGGGAGCGTATGTGGCTTATTTTCACTGTTTGGCTAAAAAAAAAATGACATTGTGGGGGCACCACTTAAAAGATAGCTTAAAAATTGACTGCTATTTTTTTTTTTTACAGGGAGCTGAATTTTTTATTTTCAGACTTGCCCATTAATAGATTTATTTTACGATTTTCAGTGCATTTTAGAAAACAAAAGCTACTCATGGTTTCTTTGGGAAACAATGTGACACTGTGAAGCCTCAAAAAATGTTTTGGGTGTATTTCCCTTGTAGACGCTGAGCACTCACTTGGCACTATAAACTATTTCCATTGTGCTCGTTCTCTTATCTTGTAGTCACTAAGGATATTTTTTTAGTTATAACTTATTTTTGCTCAACATAAAATGCATTTATTTCAATCTTAGTTATTTTGCTTGTAAATTTAGGGAGGTCAACCTGGTAAGAAAAAAACATTTCTTCCCTTGCATCCTGTAGTCTACAGATGTGCTCTGAGTTTCTTTGGGTCTTGCCAGATTAGAGCACTTTGGAATATAAACTACATTTGGCTATTATTTATCTACCGACATCTGCTATTTAAGAGACATTTGTATGATGTAGGTCTTTGAAAATGTTATGTTTTTTCTTCAGACAGGTCCTTCTCCTTGTGAAAAATGCATTGTTTTCTTGCCAGCTGGCCTTGTTCAGAGTTCATTTTGTGAGTCCTTGGTGTACAGGCACACCTCAACCTTATAAAACCACTGTACCAGTAAATAATTTTCTTTGTGTTTCCTATAGTCAAATTTTCTTGCATTTTGTCCAATGCAATATTCACATACAGAGTTGCATTCAAAATGTTGCTTGTTTGCTGCAGAAGCTCATATGTCACCGCCATCCCCTGCTGGTTCAGTGCCTGTTGAGCATGTTATAATGTGGTATAGGGATGCACGATGCATCAAAACTACGATACTGTTTCAATACTGTGCATCCCCAAACGGTTCGATACCGTTGTTTCATGTATTTCGATACTAAGCTGTGCGGCCGCACATCTCAGTATAGTCATACATGAATGTATGGGAGCGGGGCTGCGGCTGTGTAATACAGTCACTGCCCCACTCCTGAGTCCTGACAAGTGCGCGCCGTCAGGATGATGCGATGTGACCAGCGCTGCACTAATTAGCGGCGGCACTGAAGACAGAACATGGCAGGCGCTGTGCAAAACACCCTCATGTTCTGTCTTCAGTGCCTGCTCCGCCGCTCATTAGTGCAGCACCAGCCGCATCTCCTCATTCTGACCGCACATGCACTTCCTGTCAGGAGCGGGGCTATGGCTGTGTTACACCTCTGATCTCCGCCCCTATTCCCCTGAATACTGCGATCAAAACTGACTGCAGCATTCAGGGGAAAATAAGAAGTGGGGATGCCCTGGGATCGTGTCACATGGAATTCCTGTGACGCGATCGAGGGCCATACCATATATGGCCAGAAAGCCCAGGGTCTATTGAAGGACCCCAGGGCTGTCTGACCATATTTCCTGTTGTTAGGGCATACTTAGGTATGTCCTAACAACTGCCTGTGTACTATCAGTACACAGGCTAATGTACTGGCATATATCTGATATATGCCAGTACATTAAACTTTAAAAATAAAGTAAAAACATAAAGTAATATTACATTTAAAAAAATACACATACACCTTTTTTTTACAATAAACATTAAAATAAGTGTCAATACATAAAACATACACATATTCAGTATTGGCGTGGCCATAATAACCTGCACGACATTTTTTTTTTCGTCATTTATGATGTGTACGCAGTAAAAAAATTAAATAAAAATGTATTTCAGTTATTAATGTGAGGCCCGAGGTGTGATGAATTTAACCTCCATGTGCTTCACATTAATAGTAATTAACCCCATCATGTACCTCACACAGTAACCCATTATCACTGAGAAACATGATGGGGTTCATTACTATTAATGTGAGACACATGGAGGTTAAATTCATCATCGCACCTCGCGCCTCACATCAGAAAATAGAAGAACTTTTATTTATTTTTTTTTATTACTATTGGCAAAGTATAGTTTTGGTAATGAAATCGCAATACTACACGAAGTATCGGTATCAAAGTCCAAATTCTGGTATCGTGACATCTCTACTGTGGTATATGAGTTGCGATGTAGTTATGACACCAGGCAATATAGAATAAGTTAGATAGAGCATCTGGTATTTTTGGTGACAAGAATGGACCTACAGAATGCAAAATTCTTGCCGTCAATATTAACGGAAACCCGGCTGGGACCCATTAATACAAATGTGAACACAGACTTATTGATCGACATATGTAGATGGGAAATTACATTCAAAGATGGAGACTACCATTATGTTAAGACCATCTGTATGTTAGGCTTGATATATAGTAAAATAGTTTGCTACCTGGTGGTCCTGAAATAATCACTACTAATCTCCTGATTATGGATGATAATCCGGTGTATTTACAATATAGTCCCAATATAGTCCCAATCTCAAATATCAGTCTTGTAGTTTGTAGATAACAAAGATGGCTGTTGCAATGGGCGGAGTCCTCCGTTTCTAGAAAACATCACTATGGACGCGCTTCAGTGGGAAATCCCAAGTATCTTCTAGAGTCCATTTATAGGTCAGTAGGGTTTTTAAAGTGTAACTAAAGTGACATAGTGACATGTCAGAAGTTTTGATTGGTGGGGGTCCGAGCACTGAGACCCCCACCAATTGCTCGTGTGAGCGTTCAGCCGTTTCGTGTCTGTTCGGCTTTTTCCGGAAATAAATGTATCAATAGAAAGTCTCAAAAGCCGAACAGAAACAAAGCGGCTGAGAGCTTCTTCCGCTTTGTTTTAGCGATTGGTGGAGGTCTCAGTGCTCGGACCCCCACCAATCAAAACTTCTGACATGTCACTATGCAAAAGCCTGTTCCTTGTTGTTCTGTATAATTACTGTGATTACAGAGAACTATAGCGGACGTGTTATGATTTAAATATATAGAAATATGGCTTCGTGTCTGGCTGACTTCTAGTTTTATATGGAATATTTAATATGTCGCTTTTACCCCCAAAAAATTATAATTTTATCATCCATCTGAAACCAGATGAAATTGAGTCCAGACTGCTGACTGTATTTAATGTGTAACTACATGTTTACATTGGGAGAAGATCAAAATGGGGATTAGTGATCTCGGTTAGATACAAAATTGGTTTTATTTTCTTCCAGATTTTGTTTAATATTGTGGCTTTCCCAATGATCACTTAGCGTCTACTTTACAATTTTATATTTTTTTAGCAGTGTGTTACATTATTTATCTAGACATTCAATGCTTTCTATGTGTTGGTGTTGTACGGCACTATTTATCACATCGTATCTTATGTAAGCAATTTATCTGGACGCTATAATATATATACACACCGGTATTTGTTTGACTGCTGTTTGCTCTTTTTATCTGTACGCAGTATATACTTTTTAGTTATGGCAGGGATCAGACAATTATCACCTACCCTGTGGATAGGTGATATTTGTCGATTCTGGTGCAATCCGCGATTATAAATTTCTCTTGACGGGTCTTCTCCCTTTAACAATTATTACAGGACCTTGTAGTATAAATTGCCTAAATATAATGTAATTTTATATAGCTGCTTTAAAAAAATATAATGGAGATTGTATATTTTGCTAATATAATTTCAGAAATGGAAAAGAAAGCAAAGAAAATAGGTTTTCAGTCTTTCAAGCTGATTCTTTTGCTGTTCCTACCAGTGCGGTCATTTCTATTAATTTCATCACCCGGGGGATAGCTGCAGGGTTTAGCAGATTGATATTACTGTACTTTAGATGTTTTCTTGCTTCTCTATTGCATGGACACTGCAGTAACCTTCTCTTCTTTAATTGTATTTGCAATTCCAGAAGAGATGAATTGGTAAAGGAAAGGTCAGTGTCTTAATGATAAAGCGAGACCACAAAAAAGATGCACAAATACAAGACATGTAGTGAAGGCGTAAAATAATCATGGATAAAAACAACTAAAAATAGAAAAAAAAAGTTAAAAAGAAAATAAAAGAATAATCATAGTGTAATGTTGGATTGTTTTCCTACCAGAGGACGCCCTTCATGATGTGTATAAAAGAAAGACACCCCATATTGTATCAGTTTGCCCGTAGTCTTACATCCTCTCGCTTTTTGGGTACCCTTCTTTATACAATGTCTAATTATCAGTCTACGACTTTCACCTGGCCTTTCGGAAAAAAACATCTTCCTATCTTTTTCTTTAACCAACATCTCTTACAATTCCTACAATTTATAGCATGTGATGGACATCTGCAACCAATTCTAAAAGTATAATTTCGGACCCATTTAATGGTGCCGATCTCTAGATATAAACTCTAGGTCACTTTGTGTCTTCTGTATAAATGATAAGCTCATTATGCAAGTTCTTGAAGACTGGGCAAGTCCCATGAGCGAGGTAACCAATAGCCATAGTAGTTTGCTACTGGCACCTAACTTTTTCGGCTGTTTACTAGTGGAAGTTCTTATTGCCGGGCTACTAAAAAAATCACACAAGCTCATGGAGTGGTCTAACTGGCTAAGCAGCCCAGGGCGGCACATTTTCAAAAAAATTAGCAACTATACTTGTTCATGTATTACTTGGTCGTTCACCAGAACGGGAGCCTCTCTTTGCAATGGTTCTCCGCTCCCCCTAATATGCTGTAGGGGCATTGCAAGTGGAAGAGCCTTCTCTATGACATCCATATGCCCTAATAGGCCACTGTCCATTTATAATACCAAATTTATCATGCAAAGGCCTCTGCTGAACTGTTCTTCCCCATGTAAAATCAGCCAGGGTTCTCAGGTGCCGTACCTGTGGCCATCATAAATCACATATTAAAGGGATTGTCTGTTATGAGTCCCTACTTGCCCTCCAAACCACAATGTCCTTCAAGCAACTAGAGGTACGTTGCCCTGACAAAGTCAACTCTATTCTGAATTTGTGACCCTAGCAATGACTTTACCCTAGTTAGTTGTCCATGATTCTTCTCGCCAAAACTGGTTAGGTTGGTTGATCAAAGAAACGGGCATAGTCAGGGCTGCCCCCAGCAGTTCCTGGGCCCCATACTGCACAGAAGTCTGGGCCCCCCCCTTATGGAGGTACGGAGTGGTTAAGAGGAAACAGAAGTTTGCTGGTGGGTCAGATGCAAGGTAGAATGAGCTTTTGCAGCAGGGAGGGCGGCAGGGGCTTTGTGAGAGGACAGAAAATACAGAAAGAGATGGGTTCTGTTTGAGGGAGAGTGGACAGAAGCATGTGGCATGGGATCTGTGAGGGAGAGCAAGGACATGGAAGACACAAGGTTGAAAGGGCTTTCTTAGGGGAGGAAGGGCACAGAAGGTGGAAGGGGTACTGCATGGGACGGGGTGGGCATAAAGTGGCAGGTGCTCTGTAGGAGCAGAGGTGCAGAAGGAGATTGGGGCTCTGTTATGGTAGAGGTGAAAAGCAGGTGGCAGGGGCACTCTGTGACGGGGTCAGGGACATGCAAGACAAAATATGGTATGTGCTCTGATAGGGGAGGGGGATACAGAAGGCAGTAAGGGTACTGGGAGGAAATGTGTCTGGGGGACCAGGTGGCAGGGGCACTGTGGGGGGCATGGGCATTGATGACAGAAGGAAGCAGGGACTCTGTTGGGGAAGCAGAACAAAGAAGATGGTAGGAGTAGTGTGGATGGTAGGGGACAGGGGGACAGAATGTGGTGGTGGTTCTGTGAGAGGCAGGGGGACAGAAGATGGCTAGGGTCTGTTGGGGTAAGGGACACATGGTGGCAGGGGCTCTTTGAGGTTGTGGAGGCACAGAAAGTGGCATTGGCTTTGTCATGGTAGGGAAGAGGTGCACAGAAGGTGGAAGGCATTCTGTGGAGGAAGGGTTATAGGGGCTATGTGGAATGGCAGAGGGGACACAAAGTGACAGACAGGCACAGTTTTCTTACCTGTCACTGCTGCATAGGCTGTCCTTGTGGCCTGGCTTCACTGGCACTGCTGCTGAGGGCTGGTGATGACATTAGAGGGCATTAAAGACTCCCGCTGCTGCGGCCCGCCACAAAGGGAGCTCCATGTCCTTCTAGAGATGCAACCGCACATCGCATCACTGTGAGGAGGAGAGGGGGCAGGAGGTGCCAAAAGGAGATGATATCGGACACTGGCTGTTTCTTACCGCCCCTTTTAATTACATTTGCATCCGGGCTCCATACGCAAGTACCACTAGTACTGCCCAGATGGCGGCCCTGGAATGGGTTGTAAGAGTCAGATGCCTGGGTCCTTGTAGGCAGGACGTCACCCAGGACATGATCTTCTGCTGCTCTACCCAAACTGCAATAGTTGCCTGAGGACTGGGTCAAGGTGATCATTTTCTCCAGAATGGATCTTCTACAGCTCCGCAATTGGTACAGGGAGGTGCACCCCGTGCCAGTCACGGCTGCTGTTGCACCAACGTATGAAATTGTAAGACCTGTTTAAATAACAGATATGGCTGCATATGAAGTTTACGGCTTTATTTTCCATCTCACAGAGTGTTATACAAACACAAATTTTGGCTGCATTTTAGTCGCATTCCAAATCTGCATCACAGCTTGACAACACAGGACTGGCAGATAACAGCGAGAGAGAGAGCAAATAATTTTTTATACCGTAAAATGCTCCTTTCTATAAACATATATAATTCTGTCTGGGTATTTTTCCTGCACACTTTGGGATGATATAATGTCCAGTGTGCGTCGGCGCTTATCTGTATATGAAGACCAGCTCTCTTATAATGACGGTGTTGCCGACATTCTTAAGTGTTCATTTCAGCATGGATTTAAGGGAGTTATGGTTTATTGGTAATTTCATAGGTTGAATTTCACGCTGGCTTCTCTTGGCTCGTACGAGCGATCTCAGGATATATTTTGGAATGTCCGTTAGATAAGTTATTAAAATCAATCACGTATCATTTGAACCAGATGTTGCTTTGGCACAAGGAAGAATCTTTTAGAGTTCTTTTCTATTTCCAGGAAAAGTTAATGTATAGTATAGTGTGTCTCAGGAATTATATTTCTATACTTTGAAAAATAAGGGTGAAGGAACATGAATAGGACTCTTCTAGAGAATGTCCTTAACTTTATATTACATATAATAATAATATAATAATATCACAAATTAATATCAAAGTGATGCTACGCATTTAAATAATCAAAATTGTCCTATGTAATGTATCTTTATGGTGGTTTTAATGGTTTTAACTTATGTTTCATTTTATTTTTTATCCTTTAGTGTAGGAAAAATATTTTCTACCTGGAAACCATCAACAAGCAGGATGATGGTTGCTTACAGATCTTAAAGGGGACCTATCAGCTTTCCTGACATGTCTGGTTTAGTATACAGTATACTAATAGTATTCCCTCATGAAAGAACAATGCTGGGGCATCTCTTTTTATAATTCTGTTTTGTCCTGTTATTGCACCTGGAAATATATGAATAAATTACCCTTGTCGTGAGGGCGTGTGTCTCTACACAGTCTGACAAAGTCCAATCAGTGCGGACAGTGTCAGACGGTGTAGGGATACAACCCATTGACAAGGGGAATGGTAACACCCAGTTTGTAATTTATTCATACATTTCCAGGAGGAACAATACAGTTTTAAGAAAAGACTATTCATTAAGAGATCCAGCAACAGCAACTTGTTGATAGGTTCCGAGCAACAATATGAACCCTTGTGTAAGAAAACAAAATATAAGTGGAAACGGCACAAAGGTCGTGCACTCCACCCATCTGTACAAGATTGTTTTTATTGAGTGCAGAATAAAGTTCAGTAACACCTATAAATGACTTTTGTAGGCCTAGGTGACTCACCTGTTGTGCAGATATAATGTTTAGTGTAGGGACCTATGTGAACGCGGTTGTCTTGTCATTGGGCCCTTATAATAGGGTCAGGATAGAGGAGGAGATGCTGAGCTAAGATAAATATAGTTGTCAGTCAAAAGCTGTTTAAATGCTGTGCACACTATCGCCCCCTGCTGACTAATGCACCTTATATGAACAGACAAAAGGAGGGGGAATAGAAGTGATGTCTGACCTCAGCACATTTCTAGCCCAGAAAATACTGCCCCCTATGGACCATAGGGTATGGATTTCTCCATGTCTTATTGGAGTCTATCTTTAAAGGGGTGTTCCCACACATTTTTTGACGCGGAAACTGCGATGGAAAACGCGCCGAAAAACGGCCGAAAATGCCTCCCACTGATTTCAATGGGAGATGGAGGCGTTTTTTTCCCGCGAGGGGAAAAACCGTCTCGCATGAAAAATAAGCGACATGCCCTATCTTCGGGCGTTTACATCTCTGACTTCCCATCGACATCAATGGGAGGCAGAGAAAGGGTATTTCGCAGCATTTTGTGCCCGCGGCGCTCAATATCCGCGGGCAAAAATTCCAAACTGAATTTTGAGGCAGATTTTCTGCCTGCAAAAAACTCCGGTTGAACCCAGCCTTAAGCATTCATGTCATATCCACAGACCATAAAATTAAAGAGGTTATGCGGAGACCAAAAATTATTAGCAGTGTAGTCCCTGCAGTATGTGAGTACACTCGCTAATATATATTCCGGTCCCCCGTCGCGCTGATTCTGAGATTCTCAAAGATGTTTATAGCGCTGCCGTGGGATCGGAAATCCAGTTGCGCAGTCTTCTTTGATGACAACATGACTCTTTGTCATTTGACCGATCCCGCTGTGCTCTATATACTCGCTGTACTACTGCTCCTGTTTGTACATAGAATACAGCGGGGCCGGTCACATGACGAAGAGTCATATTGTCATCAAAAAAGGCTGTGAAACTAGACTTCCGGTCCCCCGGCAGCGCAATAAAAATCGATAAAAATCTCAGAGTCAGTGCGACGGGGGACCGGAATGTATATTAGCGAGTGTATACACATACTGCAGGGACTACACTGATAATCATTTTTGGTCTCTGCATAACTCCTTTAAAACCTAATAGATATGGATCCCACTTCCTCAGAGCCTCACCTATTGGAAGAACTGATGTCTGGTGACCCCGTTGGCTGATTCCCGGCCGCTGTATACTCCATTGAGGTAACTGATCAGCCTTTTCGGTAAATCCCATAGACTTCAATGCAGAGGGCCACGTGCATGTGTGACCACTTCTCCATTGAACTAAAAAGAACATGCAGGGTCTGATAATCACAGGGGACACCGAAACCGAATTCACCTGATAGGTGAGGATACCAAAGGCGACACCCGCACCTATCAGGCAGTTATGGCATAAATGGTTAAGATGGAAATATCCCTTTAATGTTCTTAAAGAGAACCTGTCCCTTTTTTATTTGTATAGATGACAAACTTTCTTTCCCCAGGACTTTTATGTACAACTGTTTTCTGTGTAACCAAAAATCTCAGAAATGATTTCATTAAATGGGAAGTCTTATACATTACGTCTAATTTTCAAGTGCGTTCTCAGTATCTAATTAATTTAATCAATGACAATTTAGCTCAGCAGGTCTCAACCGGCTGTAGACAGCTTGGCGAATAAATGACCTTTAAATAAAGCCCAATGAATTTGGGTACCAGCATGAATGTGACCGACCTGTATATTGCCCAAATCTTCTCATCGGGAATGTTGATGGGAATTACAATGGTTGTCTGGTTTCAGCAATTAAATGTATAAAAAAGTTTTACAATTTCCCAATATACTTTCTGCATCAATTTCTCATGGTCTTCCAGATCTCTGCTTGCTGTCATTCAAAATGTATCTTTATTGTTTACTTTAGGGGATTATAATCTGTCCTGGTCATGTGAGGGGAAAAAAAGGTGTACGGCTCCTTACAAGACACAGCTCTGATAACTGTACAGTAACGAGCCATGCACCTGTGTCCATCACATGACCATGAACACATGTGTAACCACTGGAAGTAAATAATGAATGACAGCAAGCAGATATATTGATGCAGAAAGTATATTTCAAAATTGTGTAACTTTTCGTTAGATAGAGAATAAAATCTATTTGCGAAATCCGAAATAAGTTTTTTCATTTATCCACTCTGTATGCCCTTCTATACTTAAAGAGAATCCGTCACCTCTTCTCACATGTGTGGTTTAGTAAATACCTGCATTCCCCGTAAAATAAAAATTCTGGAGCATCTTTTCTTAGAACTCTGCGTTGTGCCGTTCCCCTGTTATTCCACCTAGAAATGTATGAATACATTGACCACTGGGTGTTACCATTCTCCTTGTCAAAGGGGCGTGTCTCTACAGTCTGTCAGCCCTGATTGGACATTGACAGTTTGTGTAGGGACACACCCCTAACTGATAACACCCAGTTGTCAATTTATTTATTAATTCATAGGAGGAATAAATGAGGAACAGTACAACGTTATAAAAACAGATGCTCTAGAATTGTCATTTCATGGGAAATACAAGTACTTACTAAAACAGACATTTCAGGAGAAGTGACAGGTCCCCTTTAAGACATAATATAACATATTAATAAAAATAAATTTGGACATTGTTAAACCTCTATCATGGGCACCAGGGTTTTTCACAGGTGCATATCCCATTAGAGTAAGGTCAGGTTCAGACGTGGTGATATTGCTGCAGATTTTCGTGTCAATTCCATACAAAAAATCAGCGACAATTTATAGGTATTACAGTTCACGTGGATGGAATTTTTTTCTTTTGCGAAAATGTGGTGGATTGTCACTGCGGATCTCACAATTTTCAAAACTGGAGTAAGTAGAGTCGTGTAATACCTGTTACTCTCTACCGAGCTTCTGTGACCCATTTGAACCAACACTAGGAGACCGGGTTTGGATTTAATGGCCACAGCAGCCATTTTATTAGATAATATTTCCAACATAAATTACCAAAAACACCGAAAATAAAACACAACCCTATCAGGGTCATGATATTCAAACGTAATTATGACATAGAAAGTCCTTGAAGTCACCCACAATTTTTTTGCGGCCATCTGCCCACACCACTTTTCTTACCCCCAGCCGTGACCCGGCTCGGAGGCACTGAGCACACCTGCTGATAACCTGTACCAAGAAAACCAACCTTCTAAGGGATAGCACCCTAAGGCCTCATGCACACGACCGTGTTTTTGCGGCCGCAATTCGGCTGCAATTCCGCCGAAAATCCACGGGAGAATTGCGGCCCCATTCTTTTCTATGGGGCCGTGGACACGACCGTAGTTTTTGCGGTCCGTGCACGGCCCGGGAGCCCGGACCGCAGAAAGAACAGGCATGTCTTATTACGGCCCGGTTCTGCGGTCCGGGCTCATTGAAAACAATGGCCGCGGCCATGTGCATGTGCGGGCGGCCTGCGGCTGACAGTCCGCTGACAGTCCGCAGCCGGCCGACCCGAAAATCACGGCCGTGCACACGGCTACGGTCGTGTGCATGAGGCCTAAGAAGTCTCCCAGTATCCAGCCGTACATCTGAGAGCCACACCCTCCAATGTTTTGGGGTGAATGCACACCCGCGCTGCATCGGCTCCACCACTTTTAATGACCAACCTCAAGGACTCCCCCTGCAGCTGCCATGACGGACAAAAACAAAACAATACAACATTCACATGAACGAAGCAACCCCCACTTTAGCAAACAGCAGTAACCTACAATCAGAACAGCAAAGAAATAACAATCAATAAGAGGCGGTGGGAACGATGTTGTCGTGATCCTCAGCTGGGGCAGAATATGGAGGAAAACGGCAGGAAGAATGCCACTGCTACTGACCCCTCCCCTTACCAGGCTGCTCCTCTCCACCCATCTAACCCCCCATAGGCGGTGCCCTCCCTCCTATCTCGGTCATGGAGGCCTCCCCCCAGCGCCTTTCAGCCTACACTACGGCCTATTCTAGGGTCAAATCTGAGGCAAATCTGTAGCAAAATCGACACATGCAGATTTTACAGCGGATCCACCACAGGTTTGCAGTGAAATCCTCGGCAGAAAAAGTCTGCTACCCTAATGTGGACCCTAATAGAACAATTATCAGAGCGAGCCATGCACCTGTGTGATCATCACATGACCAATAAACCGATATACAATGAAGGGTCCCATTCACTGACAGCAAGCAGAGATCTGAATCCCTTAACAACCGCCCACATGTGTTTTTATGGCAGCCGTTAAGGAGCACAGGAAATACTGCTGCCTCTATTGGTCCCGGCGATCATGTGATCACATTATCAGGGCGTTTCCTTCCCTTGTAACTGAGGCCGCTATGACCCGTTACCAGCGCTTCAGTGATATACGACGCGGTCCAGTAAAGGTCTCACTTACTCACCACTTTCTGCTATTTTTTTTCAGATCTCTCTATGGCTGTTCAGAAATTTTCCCATTCGTTGCAAGATTTCCAGTTTGAATGTATTGGTGACGCTGAAACGGATGACGAGATTAACATTGGTGAGTGGCGCGTTGTATGCGCGTGGTCATTATTATAATGTGTTATGTATAAAGAATCGACATCTCCTAGAATTATTCACGTCAGTTCTTTATACGATGCATCAAGTAAAGTCACGTTTTCCAGAATGTAGAATTTATAGAGGAGGGCGATGTGTAAGAACTACCGGCGCTCTAGTCCATATCAACCAATCACAACTGGTTTTGCTTCCTTGGTGAATATAGACGGCCACTTTTGGGCGTTTTCTACATCACTACCCCCACATATCCTGTAACCTTTCTTCTCCTCTCTGTCTGATGTGTGGAGTAGACGGACACAGTATTCAGGGGAAGGGGGGGGGGCATGGCTTCCTCTTCTAGTCCATATAGAGAGCTATGCTCATGAATGGTAATTGTTATGTTTACTAAAATGATTAGTTCCTTAGATTAGGCCATCAATATTTGTTCGGTGGGGGTTCGACTCCTGCCACCTACTCCAATCAGCTGAATAAGGGGCCTCTTAATTGTTTACCCAGGCACAGCGCCATACACACCGTTGTGGCTGTACCTGGTACTGCAGCTCACTTGCAGCTCAGTCCCATTTAAGTCAGTTGGACTGACCTGCAGTACCAGACACTGCCACAACCGTATGTTCGACACTGTGCCTGAGTAAATAATATTTAGCTGGGGGACCCATGATTCAGTTCCCTTCCAAGGAAATTTTCTTACCTGCAGTACCAGGCACAGCCACAACTATATGTGCAGCGCTGTTCCTCAGTAAACAATGATTAGCTGGGCGGCCAGAAGTCAGTTCACCTTTCGAGGTAATATTTTGGACTGCAGTACCAGTCACAGCCACAACTATATGTGCAGCACTGATCCTGAGTAAACAATGATTAGCTGGGGCCAGGAGTCAGTTCCCCTTCAAGGGTATATTCTGACCTGCAGTACCAGTCAAAGCCACAACCGTATGAGCGGCGCTGTGCCTGAATAAACAATGATTAGCTGGGGGACCATGAGTCAGTTCTCTTCTGAAGAAATATTCTGACCTGCAGTACCAGGCACAGCCACAACCGTATGTGCAGCGCTGTGCCTGAATAAACAATGATTAGCTGGGGGACCATGAGTCAGTTCTCTTCTGAAGAAATATTCTGACCTGCAGTACCAGGCACAGCCACAACCGTATGAGCGGCGCTGTGCCTGAATAAACAATGATTAGCTGGGGGACCATGAGTCAGTTCTCTTCTGAAGAAATATTCTGACCTGCAGTACCAGGCACAGCCACAACCGTATGTGCAGCGCTGTGCCTGAATAAATAATAATTAGCTGGGGGGGGGGGGGATCAGGAGTCACTTCCCCTCTGATGACATATCGATGGCCTAGCCTAAGAATGACTGCATGTACTTACGGGCTCCTGAGTGATATTCTACCTAAACCTTTACCGAATAACAACACTGAGTCAGCTTTAGTGGAAAAACGTGGGGGTGGCCACAGCTTTATTTTAACAATAACCAAAAGGAAAACCTTGTCCGTTCGTAGCACATCGATTGCTTGATGTTATTTCAGATGACTATCACCTCGCATGCCGAGCCACCGCCCCCGCGGTGGGCATGTCTTTGTTGATCTGCCAGGTGACCCGTGTTACAATTACCCATCAACGAACGGAACAAGCCTCCAACAAAATGCCAGCTGTGACAAAAGAAAACAAATAATTACACATACAACATCAAATATGCCATTTTTTAAGTGCTTATAAAACTTCAAAATCAAAGGGGCGGGTGGGCGAGCGTTCCTCACACTGCAAGGGAGCGGGAAAAGAGGCTGCATCCCGGAAATGTCTCCTTATTTATATCTTTTACCCTCCCCACCCATGTGACCTCCTGGACCAATCCTATTTTCCCCCAAAAACTCAGTTGGCCCCTAGGAATATTTAAAGGGGAACTGACCTACAGTCAAAGATTCACCGGCTTAACACAGCCTGTGAACCCTAAGGAGCCCTTTAGCACCACTCTACATCACATTTTGTATGGCTCTACAAGACACATAGGGAGGTTGTTCTTATCCTGTTGTAATATCCTCTATACGTTTACTGTGATCCTGAGATTTGTCAGGTCAAGCAGTGAAAACATCTGACTAGCATTAGTGACAGTATTGAGGCCTGCACGGCTCATCTGCTCAACGGATTTCGTCCCGATGGTAAAATGATTACGGTGAAAGTGGAAACAGCGATCTGCATCTTTTGCGCAGCTACTGTAACAATATGAGTCCTTTGAAACTGTTATTTATGCATCAATTAATACATACAATGTAGCAGCACCGTATACAATGGAATGTGCGCGTTACACATATGATATGAATTACCGAATTCCTGCAGGATCGGATGCTTGGAAGTTAGTTTTGTAAGTAAATACTGTTTCAAGGGGAATTTACCTTTGTAATATTGGGCATATTTATTTATTTTTACTATATGGGCAAAATTCCATTTGCTCAAAAATGTTTTGTTTGGAAAATGATATCTGGAGTACGATTGGTTGCTGTGGTTTTCATCCATGGGGCCCAAAGATTTTTTCATCTGTGATGGTGCCATAGTTGGTGCACTGTAGACCACAACATGTGCTGAAAGGCAAGTGGGACCTCCTGCCCCTTGTATTCTATTCATGTCTATGAACGTTTTTAATGCTCGACTACGAAAAAAAAAAAAACTGGCTCCTACATTCTGCAGTAATTTGGCCACCACTGAACTATGTGCGGACATTAGATCTTTAGTCATGGAACGAGTCTCATTGTAGCCCAAGCCTCAAAGTCCACAACATTTTTGGTGCCAAAACATGATATAAATGCTGGAGTGGATTATTAGGTGTTTGGGGCACCAGCCGTGGATAAATGATGTCACCGCATGGACATTGTGGCTTCATTTAAAGGGGTTCCGTCATCAGAAAGACATCCTTCGAGCATCTTTTTGAAACTTTATGTAGGATGCCCTAAATTTGAAGACATTGGCTCAATGACAGAGTGTCGACAGATGGAGAGTGAGTTTCTCAATGTTTTCACTTCTTTAACCTGCATATTGCTTTAACAGTAGGCTACCGGTGGGCGTACTGTTACGTGGTTGTGCGTGGGCACGGAAGCACTTCTGCCAATCATAGCCGTGCTCCCGCTATAATGTTGGAGATTAGAGAAACCGTTGCTCTTGACTGTTTAACCCCTTCTGTGCCACGAGCAATGCTAACTGTAGAATGGGGTAACGGGGGGGGGGGGGGTCCCTTTGTAAGCAACACAGGGAATCCCTGTGATGTGATATTCACTGAATGATCCTAGGGCTGACTTTGAATATAACCAGTTGCTGAGGCATATTTATTGATGCCCTAGCAACTGCCTATGTATTTGACATACCCAGGGTAATATGCTGGCATAATACAAAGTAAAAAAAGAACTAAAAAAAACAAAAACAAATCAATTTATTATATATATATATAACATAGTAAATAAAAAGTGGGAAAAAAACAAATTAATTTATTTAAAAAAAATATATGATCATAGATAAGATTATAGTAAAAAAAAAAAAGTGAAACCCTCACAAATTAATTATAAATAGAAGACATGAAATAATCTGGACTTATTTAATATCCACATAAAAGTAACGTTCTGTACTAAAAATGTATAGAATTATTTAAGAAGATTGGACAAGAAAACCATCAGCAATTGTTGTACAGAATCTGACCTCTGTTTTTATTGTGGTTTTGGCATTAGGTTTTTTGAAGGGTTTTGTTGTGATGTCTGGAGCACGTGTTTGATACTATATTATACTAGTATTAAGTATTGGCGACTTTTATCAAGAGATTTCTATAAATTTTCCTCCTGAAATTAATGGCAGTTTTTACATACCGTGAAAGCCGGTCCTTAGTGACAGTTTTGATAAATCTGCCCCAATCTATTGAAACAATGTATCTAAATAGTCCATTTTCCGACTCTAGAAATCCCCTCCTGCGGGTTAGAGAAGTGATTTATGACCATACATCAGAAAACTATTCTTGTTCTGGAAGCCACAAAACACAGGCAAAAAGAGCCAAAATAACATGACTTTGATGTAGATCTACAAACCACAGAAAATAGTGTAACTGGACTTCCCCAAGAGAAGGGCTAATCGTGCTGTGAGAACGAAGTTTTCCGCTGTCTGTGTGGGAGCCACTCTTACAGACTCCCTCTATGATGTCCATATGCCTTAATAGGGCAGCTACGTTTATATACTGTACATCTAGAGAACCACTTTAAGGGGTTGTCCAGTTTGGACAACCTCAGTCCTCTGGAAGGCCCTTAAGATCTGGGTGCTCATGCGGGGTGCCAGTGCTGCCTTTTGTAATGGCTCTGCCCCCTGGCTTGTAATGGGGGATCCAAAATGGGGGACTACCCAAGTGTTAATTAAAAATGCACTAGTAGACATTGGTCGCATGTATAAATGCATCCTTCAATTTCTTACGGTGTGTGTTGTGGTTTAGGCTGGAGCAAGATGAAGCATTTGATGACTTTCATAGCATCCGCTACAGTAGCCGGTAGAACGTGTTAACAATTATTATCTCATGATTAATGCAAAGTGCAGCGGCCATAGCACATCCGTAGCATCAAGTTCCAGTTGAGTAAGACTTGACCAAAGTATCGTGGTGAGATAGCCCGAATCAAAAGTTGGGTTGTCCCCGCCACAAGTCCGAATCCACATGTTGTGGTTGCGCACTGCCCATACAGCCCTTTTGGGTGGAAGGGTTTAAAGTTGTCTTCAAGCTCCAGACTTAGAACTTCTATAAAAACGTACAAGAGAGACACTGGTCATGTTAGACAAGTCTCTACAAAGATAAACAAGATGGGTCAATGACATAAGACAGAACATTATAGAACAATAAATACACGAGCAAAACAACTGGTCCCACTAGAGTCTCAGGTTTTGTTGTTACCACAAAGTTTTTAGATACCTTCGCCCCAGTATTTAGAGGAGTCTTCCCATCATTTAATGTTATGGGATATTGTATATGTCATTAAATTACGATCGTGAAGGTGCGACTTCTGGGACCCACAAACACCATTTTGTTTGTTGCATGTAGAGATGTGTAATGATGGGGTAAGGAGACAGGTGAGCCCTAATCTAGTCTGGCAGATCCTTTACAGTACCCCCCCCCCTTTTATGAGGAGCCACTGGACCCTTTCTAGGTGGACCTGGCTTATTGGGGAACCGAAGATGGAACCTTCTGAGCAATACCCCAGCGTGAACATCCCGGGCGGGTACCCAAGTCCTCTCCCCAAACCCGTATCCTCTCCAATGGACCAGGTACTGGAGGGAGCCTTGGACCATCCTGCTGTCCACAATCTTGGCCACCTCGAATTCTACCCCTTCAGGGGTGAGAACAGGGACCGGAGGTTTCCTCGAGGTAGCCAAGGACGGGGAGCAGCGTTTCAGATGGGAGGCATGAAACACGTCGTGTATTCGAAAAGACGGGGGTAACTCCAGTCGGAAGGAGAATGGATTAAGGACTTCAATGACCTTGTACGGCCCTATATACCGGGGAGAAAATTTTTTGAACGGGACTTTAAGGCACACATTTTTTGAAGACCGCCACACCAGATCCCCGACCACAAACAAGGGGTTAGCAGAACGTCTTCTATCTGCCTGAGTCTTTTGTATGCTCTGGGACGCCTCTAGGTTCTTCTGAACCTGGGCCCAGACTGTGCACAGTTCCCGATGAACGACATCTACCTCGGGATTGTTGGAACCACCAGGTGAAACGGAAGAGAACCGTGGATTAAACCCAAAATTACAGAAAAAGGGGGAGACCCCTGACGAGTTACTGACCCGGTTATTAAGGGAAAATTCGGCGAGGGAAATGAAGGAGACCAAATCATATTGACAGTCAGAGATAAAACACCTTAAAGGGAATGTGTTGCCAGAAAAACATGTTTTTTTTTTAAAAATTAAACATTTAGTGTGTGGGTGATTAAACATTGTTCAAATTTTTTTTATTTTTTTGCACGAGTCCATGTAATATTATAAATTATTTCTAATTTATAATACTACCCATTTTTGGTCACTAGATGGAGCTGTTCCCAAAATTGCAGCATTGCAACATTGGGTTAAAAGCCCTCGCTCTAGTGAGCTCTCAGCATCCCCCCCTCCTTTATCCTGGCTAGTGCCGGGATAAACGAGGGGTTTGAAAGGTTTAACCTCCTACACTGTGTGTCGCCATTTTTTGAGGTAACCCACAGTGTAGTAGGTTTACATACAGTAGTAAACACACACAAACACTAACATACATTGAAATCTCTTACCTGCTCCTGCCGCCGCGGCTCCCTCCGGCCCGTCCGCTCCCTTTGCTGCCGCTGTTCCATGTGCACAAGTCCGGAAGCCGCGACCGGAAGTAGTAATATTACTGTCCGGCCGCGACTTCCGGTCCACAGGAAAATGGCGCCGGACGGCGCCAATTTCGAATAGGACTGTGTGGGAGCGGCGCATGCGCAGTTCCCACACAGACGCCGTACACGGCAGTCAATGGGACGGGAGCCGTTCGCAGTCCCTATGGGACTGTGGCTGCCGTATTCCATGTCTGTGTGTGCCGTTAATCGACACACACAGAAATGGAACAAAAAATGGCAGCCCCCATAGGGAAGAAAAAGTGTAAAAATAAGAAACAGTAAAACACAAACACACAAATGAAAATAAACGTTTTTATTAAAGCACTAACATCTTTAACATATAAAAAAATTATTTGTGATGACACTGTTCCTTTAAATATTGTTCTAGAGACTGATTAGTCCTCTCGGTTTGGCCATTAGTTTCAGGATGGAAGGCCGAGGAGAAGGACAGATCAAACTCCAACATTTTACAGAAAGCTCTCCAAAACAATGAAACAAATTGTACCCCTCTGTCAGAAACAATATTGACAGGAACCCCATGGAGACGCAGGATGTGTTTGACAAACAAGGTAGCTAACGTCTTAGCATGGCCGGCCTTAGCTATGTGTGACACGTGCGGTCGCACAGGGCGCCGGCCGCCATGCTGTAAGGGCGGCGCCAGTGGGTACGAGCCGAAGAGAGGAGAAATGTTCCTTCCTCTCCACGGCTGTGTGAAGTGAGCGCTGATTGGAGGAGCAGCAGGTGCTTCTGTCTGCTCCACCAATCGGAAGACCCTGTACTGCAGTGTCACACAGACTCAGCACCTCCCACAGCTCCTTCCTGCTGTGCTGCTGCCACAGTGAAGACTCCTCCACGGAGCTCCGGTGTCAGGTAAGAGCAGCAGCTTTAGGTTAATCTATGTTTATTTATGTGATGTGTGAGGGAGGGGGAGAGAGGGGGCTTTATGTGATGTGTAACAGGATGTTTTTTTTTTGCAAAGTTCGATTTTGTGAGGGAGGGGAGACTGGGTTATAGGGGCTTTGTGTGTGTGTATTTTTTACAGATCGATTTTGAAGGTGAGGGGACATTGCTCTAAATGCTATAGGAGTGTGGGGGGATTCTTTATAAATTTATTTTGTGAGGAGGGGGACTTCTGTATAGTTTATTTAGTGGTGTAGGAGCTTATTATGAATCATGGGGAGGGGAACTTAGCGTTATGTATGGGGAGAAAGGATTCTTTAGGGTACGGCCACACGGAGCGGCCCTCACACTGTCGCAACGCGGTGACCAACAACCGCGCTGGCACTATATAGGAGCGGCTGTCAAATACCTCGTTAAGGGGTATTCCGGTTACATTCACATGCGCACTGCCGCTCCATTCATTCTCTATGGGAGCGCCGGAGATAGCCGAAAAAAATAGTGCGGCCATAAAGGGTGTATTAATTCATGGCCGCACGTTAACGCGGGTAAACCGTCCCTTTATCTGCAAAATCGTGCGGCCATGAATTAATATACCCTTTATGGCCGCACGATTTTGCAAATTACAACAGCTTACCCCCTATTCATTCTCTATGGGAGCGCCGGAAAAAGCAGAACACTGCACTCGGCTATCTCCGGCGCTCCCATAGAGAATGAATGGAGCGGCAGTGCAAATGTAACCGGAATACGTGCGGCCACTAACAGGCTGTTTGACAGCCGCACTGAACATGATGCCGGCGTGGTTGTTAGCTGCGTTGCGACCGTGTCAGGGTCGCTCTGTGTGGCCTTACCCTTAGGCTGGATTCACACGAGCGTGTGCCTTTTGCGTTTTGCCTGCGCAAAATGCACTTCACAGCTCCGTGCGGAAACATCATATGATGCGCGGCTGCGTGGTTTTTGCGCAGCCGCCATCATTATGACACTCCATTTGGATCTTTGTAAACAGAAAAGCACGTGGTGCATTTCTGTTTTCATTCATCCTTTTCACAGCTGTTGCGCGAATCACACTGTTCGCACGTTAATGCTTCCGTGTGGCATGCGTGGTTTTCACGCACCCATTGACTTCAATGGGTGTGCGTGATGCACGAAAAACGCTCAAAGAACGGACATGTCGTGACTTTTACGCAACGGACAAACACTGCATAAAAATCACGCACATGTCTGCACGGCCCCATAGACTAATATAGGTCCGTGCCACGAGAGTGAAAAATCACGCGCGTTGCATGGACGTATATCCCATTCGTCTGAATAAGCCCTTAGAGATAATATTTGTGGGGGAGAACAACTTGATTATAAGGGTAGGAACACACAGGGCGGATACGTAAAACGACACAGTGTATACGTCCTGAGAACCGCAGGGAATTTCACCTGAAAAACAGCACCAAATTTTGGTGCAGTTTTTTGGGCGGAAAGACTGCAGAAATAAATGTAAAAAAAAGGTAATACACCGGGCTGTAGTCATAGTGATGCGTATTCTGTTCTGAGTGTAGCCCGGCCTCCTGCGATGACGCTGTAGTCCATGTGACCGCTGCAGCCTTTGATTGGCTGCAGCTGTCACATGGGATGCATCGTCATCCCTGGAGGCCGGGCTATGCTCAGAACAGAATACGCATCGCTATGACTACGACCGGCTGTATTACCTTTTTTTTTTTCTCATTTGAGATTAACGATAAGCAAAGTTTTTATCATTGATCTTCCCCTTTGTTAACACTGACCAAATATCATTATAATTGGTCAGAAACGAGCGAATCATGATGATAATTGGCTCAACTAAATAGGCCTGTAATGGGGGTATATTCAGGCTTAGTGCCTAGGGCAGCGTGAGTTGTAAATACGGCCCTGCTAAAGACGCAGATACTATTGAACACTATAGCAGAGCAGGGAGGTATCTCCCTGCTCTGCGATCTGCTAGGCTGGTGGTTCCCAACATGAGGTTCCCATGAGAACCCTCCAGGGGTGCTGCGACACTCCTCTGGACAACTGCCACGGACGTGCTTTCTCTCCTCCTCCTCATAGCGCGGTGTGAGGAGGAGGAGATTTTTTTGCAGAACCCCTGTAGATAGCACCCCCCGACTAAATGGACAGAGACGTCAGGGGCTTCTCCTGGAGTGGAATCCCCGGTCACAGCGTCGGTAACGCTGTGGACAGGGATTCCGCTTCAGGAGTTAGTTGCCCGATGTCACTGTTCATATATGGACAGAGACATCAAGCACTCCGTCAAGGAGCGGAATCCCCAGCCGCAGGGAGCTACAGTGGCGCTATCTACAGGAAGGGAGTGCTACCTACACGGGGGCTGTGTGGCACTACCTACAAGGGTGTGTGTGGCACTACAAGGGATCTGTGTGGCACTACCTACACGGGGGCTGGGTGGCACTACCTACACGGGGGCTGTGTGGCACTACCTACAAGAGGGTGTGTGGCACTACAAGGGATCTGTGTGGCACTACCTACACGGGGGCTGTGTGGCACTACCTACAAGGGGGCTGTGCGGCATGGGGGAGGGGATTTGTGGCACTACTTACTAGGGATGCACAATGCATCGAAACTTCGATACTGTTTCGATACTGTGCATCCCCAAATGGTTCGAGCCACACAGCTCAGTATAGTAATACATGATGAATGAGAGCGGGGCTGCGGCTGTGTAATACAGCCATTGCCCCGCTCCTGAGTCCTGACAAGTGCGCGCCGCGAGGATGATGCGATGCGGCCAGCGCTGCACTAATGAGCGGCGGCACTGAAAACAGAACATGGCGGCCGCACTGCAAAACACCCCCGTGTTCTGTCTTCGGTGTCTCCGCCGCTCTCATTAGTGCAGCGCCGGCCGCATCACCTCATGCTGACCGCGCATGCACTTAATGTCAGGAGCGGGGCAATGACTGTATTACACAGCCGCAGCCCCGCTCTATAACGGCGGAGATCAGAGAAACCGCTCATCTCCGCCGCTATTCTCCTGAATGCTGTGATCAAAGCTGACTGCAGCATTCAGGGGAAAGTGAGGAGGGGGGCTGTCCCTGGATCGCGTCACAGGGAATTCCTGTGACGCGATCGAGGGCCATACCATATATGGGCAGATAGCCCAGGGTCTATTGAAGGACCCCAGGGCTGTCTTACCATATTTCCTGTTGTTAGGGCATAATTAGGTATGTCCTAACAACTGCCTGTGTACTATACATACACCGGCTAAAGTACTGGCATATATCTGATTAAAAACATAAAGTATGTTAAATTTAAAAAAATACACATACGTCTTTTTTTTACAATAAACATTAAAATAAGTCTCAATATATAAAATATACACACATTCGGTATTGGCGCGGCCATAATAACCTGCACAACAATTCTTTTTGCGTCATTTATGAAGTGTACGCTGTAAAAAAATAAATAAAAAAACTTTTAAGTTATTAATGTGAGGCCCGAGGTGTGATGAATTTAACCTTCATGTGCCTCACATTAATAGTAATTAACCCCATCATGTACCTCACACAGTAACCCATTATCACTGAGAAACATGATGGGATTAATTACTATTAATGTGAGGCAAATGGAGGTTAAATTCATCATCACACCTCGCGCGTCACATCAGAAAATGGAAGAACTTTTTTTTATTACTGTTGGCAAAGTATCGTTTTGGTATCGAAATCGCAATACTACACGAAGTATCGGTATCGAAGTCCAAATTCAGGTATCGTGACATCCCGACTACCTACAAAGGGTCTGTGTCGCATGACCTACAGGGGGCTGTGTGGCATGACCTACAGGGGGCTGTGTGGCACGAACTACAAAAGGGCTGTGTGGCATTACCTACAAGGGGGCCTTGTGGCACTACCTACAAGAGGGCTGTGTGGCACTACCTACAGGGGGCTGTGTGGCACTACCTACAAGGGGGCTGTGCAGCAAGGGGGCATTTGTGGCACTACCTACAAGGGGGCTGTGTGGCACGACCTACAGGGGGCTGTGTGGCACGACCTACAGGGGGCTGTGTGGCACGACCTACAAGGGGGCTGTGTGGCACGACCTACAAGGGGGCTGTGTGGCACGATCTACAAGGGGGCTGTGTGGCACGACCTTCAAGGGGGCTGTGTGGCACGACCTACAAGGGGGCTGTGTGACACTATCTACAGGGGGCTGTGTGGTACTATCTACAGGGGGCATCTGTGAGTGGCGGGCTGATGGTCATTTTACTATGAGTGGAGGGGCTGATGGTCATTTTACTGTGAGTGGCGGGCTGATGGTCATTTTACTGTGAGTGGGGGTCTGATGGTCGTTTTACTGTGAGTGGATGGGCTGATGGTCATTTTAGGGTATGTTCACACGGCAGCCTCCGTTACGGAGAAAACAGCTCCGGAATTTCAGCCGTAATGGCATGTGCAGGCGCTTTTCGCTGCGTCCATGACGGACGTAATTGGAGCTGTTTTTCCATGGAGTCAAGGGAAAATGGCTCCAATTACGTCTCAAGATGTGTCAGGCACTTCTTTGACGCGGGCGTCTTTTTTTTACGCGGCATCTTTTGGCACTGTCTACAAGGGGGATGTGGGGGCTGTATGTCACTCTCTACAAGGGGGATGTGGGGGCTGTATGTCACTTTCTATAATGGGGAGGTGTGGTGCTGTATGACACTGTCTACAAGGGGGCGGTGGGGGGCACTGTGTACAAGAGGGAGGTGGGGCTGCATGACACTACAAGGGGCATATGGGGGCTGTATGGCACTGTCTACAAGGAGGAGGTGGGGGATTATGGCACTGTCTACAGGGAGGCTGTACGGCACAATCTACAGGGGGCACTTTCTACTAGGGGGGCTGTGGGGGCATTCTACTCTGTGGAGGCCACTAAGCGGACATCATACTGTGTAGGGGCACTACAGGGGCAATATAATGTGTGTGGCACTTAGGGGGCATAACACTGTGTGGGCACAGTTAGAGGACAGAATACTGTGTCCTTGAAGGCGTTATAATATATTACATTATTAAATATTATTATTATACTGTGTGTGGGGCACTAAAGGGGCATTACACTCTGTGGGGGCACTATATAGGGCATTATACTGTGGGGAGGAATGCTTTTTTATGGGGCATTTTTTATAACGGCGTGGGGCGCAGAAAGATAATTTAAGGCCGGCCCTGCGTTTTAGCATTGGGTAGTTTCTTGAGGGACACAAAGTGGCACATCTTACTGAAGCGGTCTACTACAACCCACACCACCGACTTGCCTTGAGATGGAGGCAGATCGGTGATAAAATCCATGGAGATATGGGTCCAAGGTCTCTGGGGAATGGGCAAAGAACATAGTAAGCCCGCTGGTCGGGACCTGGGAGTCTTGAACCTAGCACAAATTTCACAAGCGGCGACGTAGGCCTTAACGTCTTTAGGCAACCCAGGCCACCAATAGTTTCTGGCAATGAGGTGCTTGGTATCCAGGATGCATGCATGGCCAGATAGTGCAGAGTCATGATTTTCCCTGAGTACCCTTAGCCGGAATTGCAGGGGAACAAACAGCTTGTTCTCAGGAAGGTTCCCGGGAGCTGAACCTTGATCAGCCGCAATTTCGGAGACTAAGTCAGAATCAACAGAGGAAATGATTATACCTGGGGGCAAAACACAAGCAGGATCTTCCTCCGAAGGAGGGCTGGCCATGAAGCTACGCGACAGTGCATCAGCTTTAATATTTTTAGACCCAGCCCTATAGGTGACCAAAAAGTTGAATCTAGTAAAAAAAAACGCCCATCGAGCTTGCCTCTGGGCAGATTCTTGGAAAACCCGATTCTTGTGGTCGGTAAGGACCGTTACCTGGTGCCTAGCCCCCTCCAGGAAGTGGCGCCACTCTTCAAATGCCCATTTAATGGCTAAGAGTTCGCGGTTGCCAATGTCATAGTTACTCTCAGTGGGCGAGAACTTCCTGGAAAAGTAGGCACAGGGACGGAGATGGGTGAGGGATCTGGTACCCTGGGACAAGACAGCACCCACTCCCACCTCGGAGGCGTCAACCTCCACGATGAATGGCTCCATTTGGTTAGGCTGAATCAGCACTGGGGCCGAGATAAAGCACTTCTTAAGGACCTCAAAAGCCTGGACCGCCTCCGGAGGCCAGTGGAGGAGATCAGCACCTTTGCAAGTAAGATCCGTAAGAGGCTTAGCGATGACTGAGAAGTTAGCAATAGATCTCCTGTAATAATTAGCAAACCCCAGGAAGCACTGTAACGCCTTCAGGGAGGCAGGTTGGACCCATTCAGCCACAGCCTGAACCTTGGCAGGGTCCATGCGGAATTCATTAGGCGTGATGATTTGACCCAAAAATGGTATCTCCTGCACCCCAAACACACATTTTTTCAGTTTTAGCAAAGAGTTTGTTTTCCCGAAGGACCTGGAGCACCTTCCTGACATGCTCAATGTGGGAGGACCAGTCCTTGGAAAACACAAGTATGTCATCAAGGTACACTACAAGAAATACCCTCAGGTAGTCTCTTAAAATCTCATTTATGAAATTCTGGAAGACCGCGGGAGCATTACACAACCCAAAGGGCCTGACAAGGTATTCAAAATGACCTTCGGGCGTGTTAAACGCAGTCTTCCACTCATCCCCCTCTCTGATGCGGATAAGGTTATAAGCCCCCCGAAGATCAAACTTAGAGAACCATTGGGCCCCCTGAACCTGATTGAAGAGATCAGGAATCAAAGGAAGGGGATACTGGTTCCTTACAGAGACCTTATTCAAGTTTCGGTATTCGATGCACGGCCTAAGACCACCATCCTTCTTCCCTACGAAGAAGAAGCCAGTACCTACTGGAGAAGTAGAGGGGCGAATGTAACCCTTGGCCAGGCATTCCTGGATATACTCTCTCATGGCTTCACGTTTGGGACAAGAGAGATTAAATATCCTACCCTTAGGGAGCTTAGCTCCTGGTACCAAATCGATGGCGCAATCGTATTCTCTATGAGGAGGTAACACTTCGGAGGCCTTTTTAGAAAAAACATCAGCGAAGTCCTGAATAAACTCGGGTAGAGTGTTCACCTCCTCAGAGAGAGAGATAAAATTAACAGAAAAACATGACGTCATGCATTCATTACCCCATTTGGTAAGATCCCCAGTATTCCAGTTAAACGTGGGATTATGCATCTGCAACCAGGGAAGGCCTAAAACCAAATCGGACGATAATCATGGAGCCAACAATGAGTTCAAAAATAGGGGTATGCTGCGTAAAATAACCATTAGCAAGTGGAGTGGAGTCGATACCCACTACCGGTACAGGTTTAGGCAAATCAATCAATGGCATAGCTAGAGACATAGCAAATTCCACAGACATAATATTAGCAGAAGACCCTGAATCCACAAATGCACTGCCGGTAGCACACCTACCCTCAAAAGAGACCTGAAAGGGAAGCAAGATCTTATTAGGTTTCATATTTAGGGGAAATACCTGTGCGCCCAAGTGACCTCCCCGATGGTCACTTAGGTGCGGAAGTTCTTCCGGCTGCTTATTCTTACGCCTAGGACAGTTGTTCACTTGATGCTTGTCATCCCCACAGTAGAAGCAGAGACCATTCTTCCTGCGGAGCTCTCTACGTTGTTGGGGAGACACAGAGGCCCCGAGTTGCATTGGTTCATCCGAGTTTTCCGTGGAAGAACGAAGCAACGGAACCTCGGGAGCCATCATGGGGGAGCCAGAGGAGAAAGCACAAAAACTTTCAAGTCGTCCTTCCCTGAGACGTCGGTCGAGACGTACCGCTAAAGCCATAATCTGATCTAGAGACTCTGAAGAGGGATAGCTAACTAACAGGTCTTTCAGGGCGTTCGACAGACCCAATCTAAACTGGCACCTCAAGGCAGGGTCATTCCACCGAGAAGCTACACACCACTTCCTAAAGTTAGAACAGTACTCCTCAACGGGTCTCTTACCCTGACGTAAGGTCACCAGCTGACTCTTGGCAAAGGCAGTCTTGTCAGTCTCGTCATATATTAGCCCGGGAGCAGAAAAAAAAAGATCAACAGAGGAAAGTTCAGGGGCATCAGGAGCCAAGGAGAAGGCCCATTCTTGGGGCCTGTCCTGGAGCCGGGACATAATTATACCCACTCGCTGGCTCTCAGAACCTGAGGATTGGGGCCTTAGACGGAAATAGAGCCTACAACTCTCCCGAAAGGAGAAAAAAGTCTTCCGGTCCCCTGAGAACTGGTCAGGCAACTTGAGGTGGGGTTCAAGAGGTGAGGTGGGGGGCACTACCAGGGTAGCATCACGCTGGTTGCCCCTCTGAGCCAGGGCTTGGACCTGTAGGGAGAGGCCCTGCATTTGCTGAGCCAGGGTCTCAAGGGTGTCCATAGTAGTGTCAGGGACCAGGGTAGAAAACGTATATAGGCCTGTGATTCTGTAATGACGGGGTAGGGAGACAGACAGGTGAGCCCTAATCTATCCGCCACTCAGTCCCTGCCTACATGTACGGCCCGTCCTTGGCGACGGCGTACAACTGGGCGACGGTCCCTACGCTCAATAAGTGTACAACAGACAAGGGTACACAGAAGCTAAGGGAAATGGGGCAGTTGCCCACGACAACACCGTGAGCAACAGGAGTAGTGAACGAGCCGAGTCAAACCAGGAGTGTACGAGGTACCAAACGCAGAGCAGGAGCGTAGTCAGTAAAGCCAGGGTCAAAATGAAGCAAGGTCAATAATAATAGCAGGAGCAGTAGAGCCAGGAAACAGAAAAGAGTCACAGGCACAGACAAGCAGGAAATGAAGGTATAAATAGACCGAGGGCGGGAGCTAGAACCGTCTGGCCAGTCTGTGATAGGTTCTCCCACTCCTGAGCCTACCAGCCTGAGTGGTAGCAGATCGAGTCACTCTATCAGATCTAGGAGCAGGTGCAGACCGATTACCCATGGGGCGTCGACACAGAAGCTGTGTCTGGCAGATCTTTTACAGATGTAGCAGAGTTTCATTTGTCATTAAAAAAGAAAAAAATGGGCATGGGGCACTTTGGTGTGAGACCTTGAAGGACCATAGGCCTCCAGGAACAGAATAGTAAATAAGGAAATAGCCATCATTGGGGAGCCGCTGCCATCATGCGGTACTAAGCCATATTCGACAACCCGCATTGAAATACAACGACCCACACATACGCAAAAAGCAAAACCCCAAATTATTTTTCTCTTTCTGTTGATCACATTTTTAAGCATATTTCCATATCTTAAGATTTGCAAATGTGTTTGGTATCGTCACGGGAGGCATCTTACCATCCAGACTTCGAGATTCTCAGCACAGGGAAATATCGTATATCTAATCTCTCTAGAGATCGGCAGAAATGCTGTGGCAGCCACTATACTATACATACTGATGTGTTCTGCAGACTACAATATGTAAAATGTAAAAATGTTAAACTTGATTTATAACGTCTTTCTACTCTTTCTCACAACATTGTAAAATCCCTGAGCTCTGGATATTTCTTATATTTTACCAGTATAAGATTTCTGGAGCAGCTTCCTCCTCTAGAATTACTTTCCTTTCATTGCACTGACCCGATTAACAGTCCCCAGGATATGGCGCCATTCTTTGACGGGACCTACAGCTCCACTTTTACCTTCTCAAATGACATTGAAGTATAGAAGACTATCACTCGGTTTACCAATGACCACCACCCCATCCTTATAAATAAAACTCCAACTACTAGCCGCATTTATTAAATCTCCATAAAAAACATCAATATACAATTTAGCACAATAAAATATAATCATGTGCACAATTTTTATGTGAATATCAAAAACATTCCTGAAAACATTTCACCCTGCTTTATCCATCTAACCAGCTCGTCTAACTTATGGGGAAAAACGATCCTTGAAGGCAGTGTCCACCCCCCCCCCCCCACTTTCTATGTGGGGTAAATCTCCTTACCCTTAGCCATCCAAACCTGATCCAGGGGCACCGAATACGACTTATCAAACTGGTCCTGGGGACTCCATCCCCACAGGAAATCCACTTGTTGTATGTTCACAACAATTCCGATGCACAACCTATTTTTGTGCACCTGGCCATATATTTTCTGCCTCCAAGGACCCCTTGTCCCCGCACTCCTAAAGTAAAAGGCCACCAAGACAAAGAAAAGGCAGACCCTTCACAAATAAAATTAGGCGGGTGGGCGAGAACTTCTCTACCCTGCATGTCAAACTGTAACTTCCTTCCCCTGCTCTTCCATATATAAGTCAGCCCAGGCCGTTCCCATACACGCCTCCTGCTGGCCCACATTAGTATAACAACTCCAATATTAACCTATTGAGTACCTTCTAAGCCTCCCTGCTTCTTCCCCAGTCAAGCAGCATTCCACTACAGCTGTGCCGCGCTCCATTGCTCTCCTTACTACACTCCTTCACCACGGCCCCACTTCAGGCGGCTAGTAAGCTGAGATATGGGTAGTTTGTTTGTTGTAGGTTCTCACACTGTAGAGCTGCTTTAGCTGTCCTTGTGTGTGCCTCTGGTGAGCGCTGTGCCCTTTTATTTCTGATCGTCTTTCCTCAGAGCGGTGTACAGGCATAATAGAAAGTCTATGAGTCCGTACACCGCTCGCTCGGCTTTTTGAGGCAAGTCGTTCAGAAACGGAGCGGCACTGCGCTCACCCGAGCGCTTCTGCTGCTTCTGTTTAGAGATCGGTGGGGGTCTCAGTGCTCAGACCCCCACCGATCAGAACTTCTGATATGTCACTATGACATTTCAAAAGTTTTTACAAGTTTAGTTACACTTTAAGAATTTACCTATACTGCTTTTCTTTAAATATATATAATCTCTCTGTGATGTATTTAATATTATATACCATTTGTCACTTCTAATGAATGTTACTAGTAAGTATTTGTCACTTTAAGTTATTGATGACTAATTTGTATTTCATGACCATATTTTCCTTCGTAGTGCAAGTAGTGTTGGGTGCAGTTGTGACCGTTCTTATTTTAATCTGCATACATTAATACAGGCCCCATCTGTCCAAGTATTTTACTGTACAAAGTCCTTTACTTATAGCCTAAAATACAGGTTGAATTTGAGCTCACGCGTTTTCACAGTTATGGGCTAAATTATTATATAGTATTTTTAGAACATTGGCCATATCTCTTAGATTGTTGGGATACGTATAGTCCATAAAATATCGACCATATTTTGGGAATGGTCATGCACAGAATCACACTTTTAGGCTATATCTATCTTAGTATGGGTGCATGCGTAATAGCCCTTCTCACTAGCTAAATTCTACTAAGTGTGGACGTATGCGCAGTTGCTGCACTCCATCAATAATAATCTGAAGTGTTGGAGCATGCCCAGTTTGATCAGTTTTTAAATTCATCTAAATACATGAGCACGCGCAATATCCCTCTTTATTGGTCGAATCCATCTAAGTGTTGGGTTGTGCGCAGTTTGAGCCTTCTCCTGGACCAATAGACGCGCGCCCACCAATGACTCGGTCACATTTTCCAGCTGGGCGAATAGGATCAGGCACTTTCTGATGACGCTTACGGCTCATTCAGACGAACGTGAATAACGTCCGTGTGCTGCGCAGGAAAATCACGCGCAGCACACGGACCTATTGATTTCAATGGGGCCGTTCACACATGCATGAGTTTTCACGCACCTCTCTCCCTTTGAAGTCAATGGGTGCGTGAAAATCACGCACCGCACACGGATGCACATGTGTGTGCGGTGCGTGATTAACCCATCAATTCAATTGAAAGAAAAAAGATGTGGAAGGAATTTTGAGGCAGATTTTTTTCTACCTGCAAAATACTCCGTGTGAACAGGGCCTTAGTATGGAAAAGGGGCGGGGCTTAGGCTGCAGCAGGAACCTTCCTTATGTCTCTGTCTTATGTGGAAAGACAAACCAAATTCCCCCTCTTTAACTTAGCCATATCCTGTATTGTTTTGCAAAGATGGAGTGCATCAGAAGACGATTTCTACAAGGCTGTTTGGTTTCGAAATTGCAGACTGACAATATTCAACAATTGTCCTTGTCCCCACCCCGGTCCTTGTTTTCTAGTTTTAGTGTTGCTTTAATAGTCTTGTGTATGAGTTTCCTTGACGAGTCTCTTTTTAGCTGTCACGTTCCTCTGAAGTCCTTTTATCAGTGGATCAATACATGCACTTAACTCTGTTTCCTTTATTTCAGCGCAATCCCTGAAAGAGTTTGCTCGCCTACTCATCACGGTGGAGGAAGAAAGGAGGAGACTGGTAAGAATCTTTTTTTTTTTCGCTTCACAGTAAAACGTAATCATCCGGAGCGATCAATGACCAGAAATATACAAAAATGTTGAGCAACCAAACAGCAATTTGATAGTAGACGGATACTATCCCTGAATGACTAAAGTTATAGGATACGACTTTCGTATGATTTGAGTCACGTGTTTTTCATTGCAATTTTCCATTGAGTCCCCGAATTTCTCATGACTATTGAGTCATCTCCATTCTGTAACGTTCATTACTAGCTGAGACTGCGTGGATCATGCTACTGTACAATACGGTAGATTTAATCTGGACCCCTTCTTAATTTGAAGCTGTCCTGGGGATTGAGACATAAAACACAGAACACCCTTTAAACTAAGGCCGGGTCTGGTTGGTGGGAGCTCCGTGCGGCCACTTATTTCCCATGCAACATATTCCAAAAAATGGTTGACCATAGTTGACGTGGTTGCATGAAGTTCGCCAGAGTGGGAACCACTTTTTGCTTCATGTCACAAAGGACCCCCATGTATAACGTCCATGTCCAATTTTCTCTAATAGGGTCTGCCCATTCACAGTTTAATTATATCTATTATTAGGGATTAAATCATCTTTACACTTTGTCAGAAAATGACAACCTCTGGTGTGTTGTTGTAGAGGTTTTTTGTGCCAGTTGTACAGTCTTTTTGTTTCCACAATCTTCTGATGTATAAAATAAAAACCTAAATTTACTCTCAATATATCTTCTTTTCTAAATGTATTAGGTAGACTGTCAAACTGCTTGAGATTTGAGACAAACTGTCCACTAGGGAAACTCTGCCTAGCAACAACAACCTTTATATCGGATTGTCAGACATCCAGACCCCGGTCCCTAGCAACCAGTTTCAATGTAGGTCTCAAGCGAAGCTGAGTGACAACCTTTGTGGGAAATGTAATTATGCAATTACCTTGAAGGTAGAGAAGTGAACGAGAATTTGCACTATGATTTTTATGTTTTTGTTTTTTTTTCAATCTTAATATCCATGTTTCAAAAACCTCTTAAAAGCTTTAAATTTCCTCTTATGTAGCAGAGTTAGTTGGTCCTTCTGTGTGGTGTCAGACAATAGACAGACTTGTCCCATCAACACCAGCGGTTGGTGAGGTACCTACCTTAGCTCTGTTTTCTCATGTAACTCAAAAAAACTTCTAGTTAATTTTTGTAATTGATTTGCGTTAATGGGCACAATATTTAATTGAAAGGGGCAAGATGTTTGGAGCTAAATGTTTTGTGGCTTCAGGCTCAGCCGTGTAGATCTGTCTCTGACCTTTAATATTCTGGATTCATTTTATTTCAAAGAGAAGAAATGCAAAATTTGAATGACGATGAACATTTTGTGGTCACTTCCTCCTCCTTTTACATATTAACTTTTGTCACAGAATATTTCGTGAAATTCAGACAGAGCAACTAGTACTGTAGGTCCGAGAGACTGACCACAATGCTCTAGATGTCTGTCCAATCTGTTGGCTCGAGTGTCCCTATAGCAGGAGATTAGATCATTTGATATTTACTTTTGTCATCTCTTAATAATTTTATTTGGTAAAAAATATTAAAAATTTCATGACTTTAACAAACCTTAAAGATTTTAGAGGAGCATCTCGTCTCAGAATAAATATTCTTTGAGAGACTTTTTTGTGTCTGTTTGCTACACGTTATATTTATCTTTTTTAGTTGCACTACATGTCCAATAATATTTGGATACTTTTTCTAACAAAAGCATAAAATCAAACAAAAAGCCGTAAAAAGTAATATTTGTCAGTGGAATGGGTCTTCTTGAAGAGCTCAGTGACTTTCAGTGGGGCAATGTCATAGGATGCCACCTTTCCAACAAGCCATCGCCTCCGATTTTTACCCTGCTAGAAATTCCCAGTCAGCTGAAAGTGGTATAAGTGTCAGCCATAAGCAACGTCAGCACAAGAGTTGTTGAATAGGAGCTTCTTGACCGAACATCTAAACTCAAGCTTGGGAAAACCATGCACAATGCCTAGTGGCGCCTGGAGTAGTGTGAAAAATGGCAACCATTGGAGCGTTCAAAACGTGTTCTTTGGAATGATGACTCACGCTTCACCGACTTGTAGACTGAAAGATGGATCTGGTTTTGATGGCTTCTGGCTGCTAACTGTAACATTTGGTGGAGGAGGAGGAATACTGGGCCGGGGCTGGGGCAGTTTTTCATGGTTTGATCTGGGGTCCTTGGTTCTTCTTATAGCATATTCTGAAGTGCACCATCATTGGCGCTAAGTGTGGTTTGGCATAACTTTACCAGCCTGCATGTTTCTCCTGATCTCCATGGGTGTAATTGTAGCCAATTTTGTTGGGAAAAAACACAGTGGTGACTATGTGGGTTCTACTTTGTGTAGAAGATCTTTTATTTCTTTGCATTACATAAGCACAGTTTACTGTAAAAAAAAAAAAAAGTCAGGGGCCCTTTGATAAGTTTACTGTGGGGGCCCATGAATTCTAGTTATCCCTTTCTACTTATCCCTTTGTCACCTACATTATTTTTGGGAAGTATTGGAACGTTGACTGTGAGCCTGACCATATTTCCCTACATTTGTGTCAAACCTCACAAAAGATAAGGATGAGTTCACACCTGACTCGTCAATTCCATTGTTCTGATCCATCATAGAAGCACCAAAACTGAATTGAAAGAGTGGCGTATGTGTCGCCTGATGGACTCCATTGACATGATGGGGTTTGTCGTTTTCCGTTGTGGTGTTCGTCGTTTTGATGTTATCTGCGATGGAGGCTCTCTCCGATGTAGTTGTGAGCAGAGCCTAAGTTGACTCCAGAAGCCATCCTAAAAAAGTGGAATCTGTTATAGCAACAATGAGGGATCAACTTTCTATGGACGTGGGGTTCAGTTGTCCACATACGTTTGGCCTTGTAGTGAATATATGTTTTTAGGAAAAAAACGGGCAACAGCTAGAATGGCCTCCCACAGAGGTTGTCACGTATCTTCACTTCATTACTAAATGGCCAAGTTATACTGAGTGATAAGTGCCAGAGATGGAGATGTACATCTTGGCAGACTTATGATTCCAAAGTCCAGAAAATCTTGGGGTCCGGCCCCCGTGGGAAATGGTGACCATATTGATTGTTTTTTTTAACTTCACCAAAAATAGACTAAAAAATAACCGGAAATATATATTTTTTATATTTTACAACTTCACAGAAGAGGAGGCTCCATGGAATTTGATGTATCTTATGCCTATTGTTTTCTCCTTGACCTAAATATGGAGCAGACATTATGTTTCTCTCCAAAAATAACAAGTTTGTTGCTTCACTTTCCTAGTAAAATAACCCTTGCCCGTAACTCATTGCAAAACTAAAGTATTCGCTCTTCTACAGAGTTTCATCTTCAGTTAAGGTTAAATTGCACATTTCCTTATAGCAGATTGTGGTAAATTGACTTCCCTTTTAGTATTCTTTATCGCTTCCTTTAATCATTGTTCAGCTGAAGTGTTATCTGACCTCGGCGTATGATGAACATTCAATGTTGAGTCTTGACTCGGCTCAAGAACTGATAGCTTGTTTACTACGATGTGATGTGTGCCATACCTCAACCATGCCGAGATGTTCATCCCAGTGAGCATCACGGGAGATCAGAAGAGATGTATGAAAGGAACTTTACTCTTGGCTTGTAATTTTTTTTTTTTTAAGACTATATCAAGCATTCAGCAACCCGGTATAATAGATCCAAAAACACCATAGGAATGTAGAAATTCCATCAATACCGTAGGGGAAATTTATCAACATTTCTATGCCTGTTTTCTGGGAAAAGAAAAGTCCCAATTCATAAAAAGCAGCAGTCTCTTTTGATGCATTTACGCTGGTCACGCCACTGGTAAAAAAGTGAGCATTGCCTAGCGGAAGAGGCGGCCACCTGTGGCCTCGACACATTTACTATAATTTACTGCAGAAACTGGTATAAATTATAGGGGAAATCCATGCCAGCTTGTAGGTGGTCGGAGAATCCTCTGGTACTCTGTGGACTAGTCTGACCCTGAGCTCAGAGATCTACAGATATCTAAGCTAAAAGCCTAATGGCAACAGTGTGCAAAATATTCTGCTTATTACCATAAGAATGAATCTTAGGGTGGCACAGTCAAGATAAACCGGAAGAAGGGACATGGCTTCGAAGACTGCGGAGGACTCCTTAGTTGTACAGGGGGATTCCGAAGTGTCCGTACATAATTAAATTGTCACTTTGAAAAAAACACACAATCTACCCGGCAACTATCTCCGCAGCTGCGCAACAATAACCGGTGGGCCCCAGTAATCGAGGGGTTGACTGGTATCTACATACACAGCTGCCAGCCAACAGTCACTATGTAAGGGCAGAATTTTTAATCGGTGGGAGTCACTGAGACCCTCACCGATCACTAAGACGAAGCGGCAGAAGCGCTCTGGCTAGTGCTGTGCCGCTTCGTTCCTGTTTGACTTTCCTCTGCTTTTCTCGGAGCAGTGTATGGGCTCGATAGGGGGTCTATCAGTCCGCACACCGCTCGATCGCCTTTCCTAGGAAAACCGATCAGAAACTAAGCGACACAGAGATCACAGGAGCACTTCTGATGCTTCATTTTAGCGATTGGTGGGGGTCTTAGTGCTCAGAGCCCCACCGATCAAAACTTCTGACATGTCACTATGACATATGAAAAGATTTTTAAAAGTTTAGTTACCCATTAATAAATGTGTTGCATTTTTTGGGTCCTCTTAGTTATATACCTTTTTAAAGACACTATCGATGGAGGCGTACAAAGTGTATAAAAGACTTAAAAGGCTTGGTGATTGCCAAGTACTACACTTGCCTTTACTTAGTAAATCCCCCTCCAGTGTTGGAAAACTCTGCAAATACTTTCTATTATCGTGTACTGATCTTATACAAAAACAAAACAGTTCTGTTACGGCCGTGGTCACGGACCGCCACCTCCACTTACCTGCCTCCCGCAGATCTTCCTCTTCCTGCCGGCGTCTCTCTCCCCTGAGACGCCGACACATGCGTCCGCTCTGTCCCATAGTGCTCACTAGAGGACACGCGCGCACATATGTAAATAATTTATTCATTATTCCCAGATCACCCTGGACTATAAAAAGGGTCCTGCCCTTCTGATCCTTACCTGAGCCTTGTTAGTAATTCCCATGTTAGTCTTTGCAAACGGTCCCTCAGTGTTTACCCTACTGTGTTATTATTTCTGATGTGATTGGAGTAACATCCTACTGCACCTGCTGTCATCCGCCACGTGTGGCGCAACCTGCTGCACCCACCTCCATCCATGCCAAAGCCCCTGCCACTGTCTGGACTATTCAGGTACAGTTGTGCTGGACTTTGTATTGCTTGGGCGCTCTATTGTTTGGCCAGCTGCCTTCCCGCTACGGCGGTGCGGCCTAGTGGGTCCATATACCCACAGACCGTAACAAGTTCTCATACACTAGTCACATACAGAGCTGAATTTAGAATTCTGTCACCACTTAGACTAAGCCTTGTGCTTACGGACTCCTTACTAATTACCTAAAAGTCATTAAATATATTTTTTTTATAGTCTCTGGTGCAAACATTACATTTCCCAAAAATCACCACAACAAAGCTCTGCACACACCTACAACTGCTGAGGGTTGTAGTGAGATACAAGATCATACAGTCTCTGTGCGAAACAGGAAACCAATATGCATCTGATTTCAGCTTTGGTTGTGACTGGAGAAGAAGATGTTGTAATTTAAGATTGTAAACGTCCTCTATGCTCATCATAGAATATCTACAGTCCCTGAGATCTCATTTCAGGACCAAATTGGCAGCCATACGAAGTTTGTGCAGACTCCATGCTGAGGACATTACTCCTCTACTTTCTGGACTCTTTTAAATAAAAGTTATCTATTTCCAATGCCACAAAACTTTCAATAAGACTTCCTATTACTTTAGCATAAACACAGACACCAGATGCCCAGGGTGCCCGCCAGCATTGCATCTGATGCATCTTTCAGGTTTACAGCTGGAGGGCATGCTGGGTCTAATATGAGATTATTAGTGAAGCGATTCAGCGGCGGCCATCACTTGTCCAGTCGGTGTTATTGACATCCGTGTAATTTCTATCTTCTTCCAGTTATTAGACTTGAAGGCGCATTGAAGGCAGAAGTGCTGGGAGTGCTGAGAGTTTACTGAACGGTGGGAGACACAATTTTATTGTCTGATGTAGAAAAAGGAGGTCCAATAAAAAAAAATTTGTATTTAGGTCAGGGGAAAGAAGCCATTTGGGGGCTATTTAGAAGGTAAACTGCAATTTCGGAAATAACTGATATTAACATCTATGGTGCTGTAAACTATGGGGTGCCATTATGTAAAGGTAAAGGATTTACTTTGTAAACACATGCATAGGTGGACTATGAAATAGACTCGTGAACCCCTCTGCTAAAGGGACGGAGCTGATGGCAATATATCTAAAAAGGGGCGTTAGGGGAATATCCACCCTCGCCTAGGAACCGAGAGGAACCGGAGTGGGGCTTTTAATGCCCCATAATTTGATTTCCATATGTTAGTAAGTATGAACAAGCAGTCAGTTTGTACTATTAGATCATAGGAGTCAGACACCTATATAGCCTATCTGCAGGGAATATAAGAAAGGATATTCTCAGCTGTTAGAGGGGAAAGGAGTCACATTCTGCTCGGGCGCCCTCCCCCAGCAGCACATATTAGCAGCAGCACCAAGGGGGACACAGGGAAGTAAAAAAAGATGAGAAAATATTTTTTTTATATACTAGAAACACTTCAAGTTCCTTTAATCAGCTATTAATAGTTTTTCTGGCTTTTTGGTATGAAAATGATTAATGGGGTAACCCCTTTAATAAACCTCTCGGTGCCCTGTTTGTGGGCCGTTTGTTGTGGTCTATAAAAGTTTTAAATTCCAAACCAGGGGTGCAGCTAAGTGGAGCTTACTAGGCTGGCTTGGTGCTCAGAGAGGCACCAACAAGCCACGTTGGTTTGGCCAGGGTATTTGGATAATGGGCTAGAGCAGTGAACTAAATCTTTGCCCTTGGTGATGAAAAAGCTACAACCTAGCCACAAAGGCACTGGAGTGATCAGGTTTTTTTTTTCAAGATTGAAGTAGTAGTATATAGATGGAATAGAACACGATACAGTCATTGTAACTATTATCAACGTTTCGCAATGTGTCTGCAGAGCTATAATAACCTAGAAGTACCATCTGGAATGTCAGAGACTGTCGGGAAGCATTCTCCATTCTTATATTTTCTTTGGCTCCGGTTCAGTTGGTATCTGCTCTAATAGTCAACATTCACTTCCCTGAAACCTTTTGATGTGATAGACCATGTTTATTTCTTTTCTACTGGGTTACTCTATTTTTTTTACCTCATATTTAATGGGTTTCTCAATAATTGCCTCTTATGACATTTCAATCAGACATAATAGATGAACAAGGTAGTTAATATCCTCTCAATTCAATTCGACATTTTATTCGCTCATGTGATTAACATTGGACCGTTCCAGCAGAAGCCCCACCAATGTCGAGAGTGAATGGATCCTGGCACTGGTATCTTTGTAAATGACAGTGTCAACCAAGGTCCTCAACATCAGTGCTGGTCCCAGCTATTATGTAACCCCCCCTTCTGGAAAATGTAACTCTTTTTTAATTGTAGATTTATGTCTCAATTAAATATAGTTGACACATAACTCAGGAGCCGTAAGTGCATTTTAACCATTTTGTGAGGGAGCAAACATTTTTTTCATTTTTTTTCTTTAAATCCACTTAGGCGCCACAATAAGCATTGGCGGTTGTTCATGGAGTTAAAAAAATGACCCCATATGTGACATTAAGAGAGCAGGTATGCTGTCTGATTTATAAGGGAGAGGTGATATCATAAATAAAAGTCAATGTTACCCCTCCCCTGGGGTCATCTGAATCCATACAGGGACAGGAGAAGGGTTCCCTCTGGCCTTTCTTTGCTTCACACAGTCTAAAGTAAGAGTTGAAAGTAGAGAACATGCAGCTCCCACTTCAATCTGTTCTAACTCAAGCTAGATGGCAACCAGAGCCGCAATCCCGGTCTTGTTTTAAAGTCAAGATAATGTGGCTAGAGCCTTTAGGCTGGGGTCACACACACTATTTACGGACGTAAATCGGGCGTTTTAGCCCCGAATTACATCCGAAAATGCGTCTCAAAAGCGTCGGCAAACATCTGCAAACATCTGCCCATCCATTTTTATTACGCGCCGCTGTCAAAAGGCGGCGCGTAAAAAAGACGCCCGCGTCAAAGAAGTGCATGTCACTTCTTCAGACGTAAATGCAGCCGTTTTCCATTGACTCCATGGAAAAACAGCTCCAATTACGTCCGTAATGGACGCAGCGAAAGACGCTTGCACATGCCATTACGGCTGAAATGCCGGAGCTGTTTTGTCCTGAAAACAGCTCCGTAATTTCAGCCGTAACGGAGGCTGCCGTGTGATCATACCCTTAGAGTAGCAGCTCCTTCTGCCCAAGCTGTGCTCTGGCTAAACAGTAAGGTTTTTTCCCTCCAGCCCAAGCCCAGCTCGGGATAAACTGTTAGGTGATTGAAGGGGTTCTCAGTTTTGGACAATAACTACTTGTTAATAAGCAGATCAGTAAGTGAACTCCTGCAGTGACCGCCGGCGATTGGCTGTAATCTGCGGGATAACTGGGCAGTACGTTTTTTCTTTCCTGCAGCGCCACAACGGGGGAAGTTAAGTATAACATAAAACCCATTATAGTCATGGGCGGCCTGTGTAATGCAGGACAGTTCATACAGAGCAAGAGACGGTATTTGTAACTGTTCTTCACTCTGGCCAAGAAATGAAGATCCTGACGGAGGACTCCGCTCTACTAACTCAAAAATCCCTTATAGGGTATATGAAAATGTGTTTTCTAAACTGGACTAGACCTTTAGGATTTGTTTAGGGACAGTACTCCATCTTCACACACCAATTAATGACTAATTATAAATCTCTCAGTGAAAACTTGATAGGCAACAATGGTTAGTTTGATTTTCCTCAACCCTTGAAGTTTATTTTTGGAAGAGAAAGGCTTATAATGCAAAGTAAGTAATAAGTAAAGTAGCTTCAAACCTGATTAAAGCTCCTCTGTCTTGTGTGAAGCTCCTCTGTCTTGTGTGAAGCTCCTCTGTCTTGTGTGAAGCTCCTCTGTCTTGTGTGAAGCTCCTCTGTCTTGTGTGAAGCTCCTCTGTCTTGTGTGAAGCTCCGCTGTCTTGTGTGAAGCTCCTCTGTCTTGTGTGAAGCTCCTCTGTCTTGTGTGAAGCTCCTCTGTCTCAGAGGATAAATTCAAGTGTTTCTGTAAGATGTCCATTAAGGGTCTGTTCACACGTATCGAAAAATACGAGACTAATTTCAAGACAAAACAGCCTCTGATTTCTGGCATTTTTGGAGCTAATCTTCAAAGCGTTTTTGGTGTTTGCAAACATATTCTGAGACGTATTTTGAAGTGTTATTTTGTAGCGTCTATAGAAAATCAGCTCCGAAAATGCCTCAAGACGTGACACGGCACTTCTTTTTTATGAGGCTTTTTTTAATGAGACATTTTTTTAATTCAGATGCGTAAAAATACGCCTCATGTGAACAGCACAGTCTATTTCCTATTAGGGTATGTGCATACGTAGTGACCAAAAACGTCTGAAAATACAGAGCTGTTTTTCAAGGGAAAACAGCCCCTTATTTTCAGACGTTTTTTGAGCAACTCGCGTTTTTCGCGGCGTTTTCGCAGCGTTTTTTACGTCCGTTTTTGGAGCTGTTTTCATTGGAGTCTATGAGAAAACGGCTCCACAAACGTCCAAAGAAGTGTCCTGCACTTCTTTTTACGAGGCTGTATTTTTACGCGTCGTCGTTTGACAGGTCGTCTGCACAGTACGTCGGCAAACCCATTCAAATGAATGGGCAGATGTTTGCCGACGTATTGTAGCCCTATTTTCAGACGTAAAACGAGGCATAATACGCCTCGTTTACGTCTGAAAATAGGTCGTGTGAACCCAGCCTCAAAATGAATGGGAAACGGTTTGCAGGCTGATCTCAAGTGTATTTTGGAGTGTAAGGGTATGTTCACACACACTAATTATGGACGTAATTCGGGCGTTTTTGCCCCGAATTACGTCCGAAAAATGCGCCTCGATAGAGTTGACAAACATCTGCCCATTGAAAGCAATGGGCAGACGTTTGTCTGTTCACACGAGGCGTATATTTACGCGCCGCTGTCAAATGACGGCGCGTAAATAGACGCCCGCGTCAAAGAAGTGACCTGTCACTTCTTGGGGCGTAATTGGAGCCGTTATTCATTGACTCCAATGAAAAGTAGCGCCAATTACGTCCGTAACTGACGCGGCGTTCAAGCGCCTGCACATGCCGTTACGGCTGAAATTACAGGGATGTTTTCTCCTGAAAACATCCCCGTAATTTCAGCCGTTACGGACGCTGTCGTGTGAACATACCCTAATACGAGACTTTTATGCTTCAAAATATGCATGAAAATAAGTCGTGTGCCCATACCCTAAGAAGGGACATGCCACTTTTTTTTACGAGGCATATTTTTATAGGGCGTTTTTTTTAAATTCAGCAGTGTAAAAATATGCCTCATATGAAGAATACAGTGAATTTCTAATTTAAATCAAGCAGTTTGCAGGAGTATTTTGTATATTTTCTTGAGTAATACGAGCGTTTTACTCTCCAAAATACACCTGAAAATAAGCCATGTGAGCATACCCGAAGGGTTAAACTAATGGGGTGTACGGTGTCTGGCATCCTGGTGAAAAGGACATTTGGGACGATCATTGCGAGGACAGAGATCTTCTTTTCCAGTTATTCTTAAACCAATCAAAATTGCAAAGAATACTTTGAGACCATACTACCAGTGATCCTGATTGGTTGAGAAGAGCTGACAGATAAGAGCAGCGATTCCGAAGCATAAATTACTACTTTATTACGCTGCATAGACTCTATAGAAAAACAGCTCCAAAAACGCTAGTGGCTTAAAAAACTTCTGAAAATCAGGAGCTGTTTCCCCTTGAAAACAGCTCCGTATTTTCAGACGTTTTTGAGTTTGCGTGTGAACATAACCTTAGGGTATGTTCACACAGGCTATTTTCAGACGTTTTTCAGGCCGTAAACGGCCAGAAAAACGGCTGAAAGATCAGAATCAGAACGCCTACAAATATCTGCCCATTTATTTCAACAGGAAATATGGCGTTCTGTACCGACGGGGCGTTTTTTTTACGCCTCGTTTTCTAAAAACGGCACGTAAATAGACGCCCACGAAAAGGAAGTGCATGTCACTTCTTGGGATGTTTTTAAAGCCGTTTCTTTCATTGACTCTATAGAAAAAAAAGGTCCAAAAACGGCAGTAAAAAAATTCCCCGAAAAATGCGATTTGCTAAAAAATAATCCGAAAATCAAGGGGCTGTTTTCCCTTCAAAACAGCTCCGTATTTTCAGACATTTTTAGTTAAGCGTGTGAACATACCCTTAGCCTAAAAAAAACAAAAATGATGTACATGTAAATTATAAATGGAACACAGGCGCTCTGCGCTCGTCGGCGTACCACCTCTCCCAGCAGGCACAGCGGCCAGGTGACTTTTGGTACACGCTGTACAGTTCCTAGATCTCCACACTGCCGTGCATGTGAACTTCCTTGTGCAGCTGAGTCTGCCCATAGGGCGGGCGCCCGCTCACTTCCTGCATCTAATAGGGCAGGGGCGCACACCCAAATCCTTTCCCAGCCTATACCTGTCAATCACCAGGTATATGAGTCTGCTTCACTGGACACACCCGGCCTGTGCAATATTGGAACAACATGCAAAGTTTCCTGTGACCATCTGTTTCCAGTCCGCTATTGCTATCTGTTGTCAGCCTGTATCCAGTCCGCTATTGCTATCTGTTGTCAGCCTGTATCCAATTATCTGCTACTGCCTGTGTCCTGTTATCCGCTGATACTCTCATCGGTGTAGTAGCCCAGTGGGTCCACAACCCGCTGGTCATATCAATAATAAAAGAAACCTGCATTTATCACAAAAAAAAAAACATTGCAAAAATCATGTCGCTAAGGCTAAGTTCACATCTGGTTTTGTGCACACGTTCGTGGTATACGACGACGTATACGTTTTTAAAGTTACCAAAATGTATGCGTTTGTAACATATGCTTACGTTTTTTGTGGTATACGTTTTATACGTTTGCGTCCATTCTTCTAAAAACGTATGTTTTTATTTGTTCTTTAGCTAAATCAAACTTTGCAAAGTCAAGATTTCACATATAAGGTGACAAAAACGTATACGTTTTACGTATGCAAATGTAGGGTTTAATATTGCGTACGTTGTCCATGCGTCGCCATTGACTTCAATACAAATAAAAACGTATACGTTTTGGAAAAGTACTGAAGAGCGTAGTAGACTATGCTTTTCAGGACATGGAAAAAAAAAAGGATACAACGTAAGCAAACAAAACGTAAGCACAAACGACACCATTAGGGCCTCCGTCCTGACCATAGAAATCAATGTGCACGCTGTGGTACATGTTTTGATAGGGTTTTCTCGTGTCAAAACGTGCACGTCAGACGTAGAGAAAAAACGAGATGTGAACTTAACCTACCCAACAAATAAAAAATGGTGGCTTTTCCTGAAGTGGTAAAATTTAGCACGTTCTTGTTCAGACTCTTCCATTGTGTAAATATATTAATCCTTTCTTAGGCCCCATGCACACGAACGTGCTTTTGCGACCGCAATTCCCCCGAAAATCCATGGGTGAATTGCGGCCCCATTCATTTCTATGGACCCATGCACACGACCGTGGTTTCCACGGTCCGTACATGGCCCAGGAGCCTGGACCGGGGGAAAGAACGGACATGTCTTATTACGGCCGTGTTCTGTGGTCCAGGCTCATAGGATATAATGGGCACGGCCATGTGCACGGCCCGGGATTTACGGGCGGCTCGCGGGTGACACTCCGCGGCCGGCTGACCCGAAAATCACGGCCGTGCACATGGCTACGGTCGTTTGCATGAGGCCTAAATCTTCTTAATCCAGAAGAGAATGATTGTGCTCGGCATCCTACATCTTTAACCCCTTAAGGACGCAGCCTAGTTTGGGCCTTAAGGCTCAGAGCCCATTTTTCAAATCTGACATATTTCACTTTATGTGGTAATAACGTCGGAATGCTTAAACCTATCCAAGCGATTCTGAGATTGTTTTCTCGTGACACATTGGGCTTCATGTTCGTGCTAAAATTTGGTCGATATATTCAGTGTTTATTGGTGAAAAATTGCAAAATGTAGAGAAAATTTTGAAAAAAATAGCATTTTTCAGAATTTAAATGCATCTGCTTGTAAAACAGACGGTTATACCACCCAAAATAGTTACTAGTTCACATTTCCCATATGTCTACTTCAGATTGGCATCGTTTTTTGAACATTCTTTTTTTTTTCTTGGACGTTACAAGCCTTAGAACATAAACAGCAATTTCTCATATTTTTAAGAAAATTTCAAAAGCCTTTTTTTTAAGGTACCTCTTGAGTTCTGAAGTGGCTTTGAGGGGCCTATGTATTAGAAACCCTGATAAAACACCCTATTTTAAAAACTAGACCCCTCAAAGTATTCAAAACAGCATTTAGAAAGTTTTTTAACCCTTCAGGCATTTCACAAGAATTAAAGCAAAGTGGAGGTGAAATTTGCAAATTTCATTTTTCTTGCTGAATTTCAATTTTATTCATTTTTTTCTGTAACACAGAAGGTTTTACCAGAGAAACACTACTAAATATGTATTGTCCAGATTCTGCAGTTTTTAGAAATGCCCCACATGTGGCTCTACTGCGCTCGTGGAATAAAACACAAGCCCTAGAGGCAAAGAAGCACCTAGTGCATTTTGAGGCCTCTTTTTTATTAGAATATATTTTAGGCAGCATGCCAGGTTTGAAGAGGTGTTGAGGTGCCAAAACAGTAGGAATCCCCCAATAGTGACCCCATTTTGGAAACTACACCCCTCAAGGAATTCATTTAGGGTTGTTGTTACCATTTTGACCGCACAGTTTTTTCACAGCACGTATTTGAATTGGGCTGTGAAATGAATTTTTTTTTATTTTTTTCCAATAAAATGTCATTTGTGATCAAAATTTCTTATTTTCACAGGGAACAAAATACCCCATTTTGTTGCCCAATTTGTCCTTAGTGTGGCAATACCCCATTTGTGGTGATAAACTGCCGTTTGGGCTCATGGGAGGGCTCAGAAGGAAAGGAGCGCTATGTGTTTGTTGGAGTCCAGATTTTGCTGGATTGGTTTTCAGGGGGCCATGTCGCATTTGCAGAGCCTCAGAGGTATCAAAGCAATGGAAACCCACCAGAAGTGACCCCATTTTGGAAACTACACCCCTCAAGGAATTCATTTATGGTTGTTGTTAGCATTTTGACAGCACAGTTTTTTCACAACACCTATTTCAATTGGGCTGTGACATTAAAAAAAATGTCATTTTTTCCAATAAGATGTAATTTTTTATGAAAAATTGTTATTTTCACAGGGAACAAAATACCCCATTTTGTTGCCCAATTTGTCCTTAGTGTGGCAATACCCCATTTGTGGTGATAAACTGCCGTTTGGGCTCATGGGAGGCCTCAGAAGGAAAGAAGCGCTGTGTGTTCTTTGGAGTGCAGATTTTGCTGGTTTGGTTTTCGGGTGCCATGTCACATTTGCAGAGCCCCAGAGGTATCAAAGCAATGGAAACCCACCAGAAGTGACCCCATTTTGGAAACTACACCCCTCAAGGAATTCATTTATGGATAATGTGACCATTTAGACTCAATAGTTTCTTCACAGAACTTATTTGAATTGGGCTGGGAATTAAAAAAATATATATTTTTTCCAATAATATGTAATTTTAGCTCAAAAATTCTTATTTTCACAAGAAATAAAATACTCCATTTTGTTGCCCAATTTGTCCTGAGTGCGGCAATACCCCATTTGTGGTGATAAACTGCTGTTTGGGCCCATGGGAGGGCTCAAAAGCAAAGGAGCGCTATTTGTTCTTTGGAGTCCAGATTTTGCTGGATTGGTTTTCGGGTGCCATGTCGCATTTGCAGAGCCCCAGAGGTATCAAAGCAATAGAAACCCACCAGAAGTGACCCCATTTTGGAAACTACACCCCTCAAGGAATTCATTTATGTGTGTTGTGACCATTTTGACCCCATAGTTTTTTCACAGAACTTATTTGAATTGGGCTGGGAATGAAAACAAAATTATTTTTGCAAATAATATGTCGTTTTGGCCGAAAATTTCTTATTTTCACAAGAAACAAAATACCCCATTCTGTTGCGCAATTTGTTCTGAGTGCAGCAATACCCCATTTGTGGTGATAAACTGCCATTTGGGCCCATGGGAGGGCTCAGAAGGAAAGGACCACCATTTGGCCTACTGGGGATTTTCTAGTGCGAAGTCATGTATGTAGAAGCCCCTGAGGTACCAGTACAGTTGAAACCCGCAAGAAGTGACCCCGTTTTAAAAACGACACCCTTAAGGCATTCATCTAGAGGTGTAGTGAGCATTTTGACCGCAGACCTACACCCCATAAACTGTAATGTGGGTTCTCCCGGGTACGGCAAAACCCTACATGTGGCTGTTATCAGCTGCCTGGGCACACAGCAGGGCTCAGAGGGGAAAGATAAGGGGGGATAAGCTGTGCGGGGGGCGTCAGGGTAAGTAAAATTGGGGTAAATTATAAACCAAGGGATGTATGATAAATTTAAAAACACTCTTTCATACAGAGCTCTGGTTATTCGGGACACGTGTCACATTGATATATTGTGTCCTTCCTTATCCCCCTCTTATAGCAGACTTTGCACCTCTTTTGACTTTTTCCCTTCTTGCCAGTTTGGGGAACTTCTCCTGGAAAGTGTTGCCATGGTACGATGTGTGTGTGGCCTGGCTTCCAGAAGTACTGGGTGCCCCCCCTTCTTGGTCCCTAAAGATTAGGTTCTTGATAATCACCTCTTGAAATTCCAGGAAAGTTCCCCTCTGGCCTGCACATCGACGTAGCACGTACGCATTGTACAAAGCCATCTGTATGATGTGCCCGGCCAGCTTCTTATACCACACCGCATGGCGCTGTAGGGCTTCAGGATTTGATCTGACAAGTCCACCTCTCCCATGTACCTATTGTAGTCCAGGATGCAGTCTGGTTTGGGGGTGGCCTTTCCTTCATATATCCTAAATCTGTAGGTATACCCTGATGCACTCTCGCAGCTTATATATCTTCACGCCATACCTTGCCCTCTTAACCGGCAGGTACTCGCGGAATTGAAGCCTACCTTTAAAATGTACCAGGGACTCATCAATAAAAATACACATCTCGGGGGTGAATGCTTGGGAAAACCGGGCACTGGAACGGTCTAATAGGGGTCTCCGTTTATACAAACGATCAAAACTGGGGTCATCTCGGGGTGGGCACGGCTCATTATCAGTATAATGTAAGAAGCGAAGTATTGCCTCATTTATTTATTTTTTTAGGTTCCCGTTCAGTTCTGAAGTTGCTTTGAGGGGCCCATATATTAGAAACCCCTATCAAACACCCCATTTTAGAAACTAGACCCCTCAAAGTATTCACAACAGCATTTAGAAAGTTTATGAACCCTTTAGGTGTTTCACAGGAATTTAGAGCAAAGTAGGTGTGAAATGTACATTTTTTTTTTTGTCAGAAAATCCTTTTTATACCATTTTTTTATAACACAAAATAATTTATCAGAGAAACGCAACTCAATATTTATTGCCCAGATTCAGCAGTTTTGAGAAATATCCCACATGTGGCCCTAGTGCGGTAATGGACTGAGGCACCGGCCTCCGAAGCAAAGGAGCACCTAGTGGATTATGAGGCCTCTTTTTTATTAGGCACCATGTCCGGTTTGAAGAGGTCTTGTGGTGCCAAAACATTGGAAACCCCCCAAAAGTGACCCCATTTTGGACACTAAACCCCTTGAGGAATCCATTGTAATTTTCTTGGGGTGCATGCAGCTTTTTGATCAGTTTTTATTCTATTTTTAGGTGGCGTGGTGACTAAAAAACAGCAATTGTACTATTGTTTTTTTATTCTATTTTTTTACAGCGTTCACCGTGCGCTATAAATGACATATTCACTTTATTCTTCGGGGCGATACGATTACGGCGATACCAGATGTTTATAGTTTTTTTTTATGTCTTATGGCGTTTGCACAATAAAATACGTTTTGTAAACAATCATTTACTTTTTGTGTTACCTTATTCTAAGAGCCAGAACGTTTTTATTTTTCCATCAATAAAGCCGTGCGAGGACTTATTTTTTGCGTAACGAACTGTAGTTTCGATCAGAACCATTTTTCGGTACATGCGACTTTTTGATCTCTTTTTATTCCATTTTTTGCGAGGTGAAGTGACCAAACAATTGTGATTCTGGTACGGTTTATTATTATTTTATTTTACGGCGTTCACCGTGCGGGATAAATAACGAAATAATTTTGTAGTTCAGGCCGTTACGGACGCGGCGATACCAATTATGTGTAGTTTGTTTGTTTATATATTTTTATTAATAATAAAGGACTGATAAGGGAAAAAGGGGGATTTTTACTTTTATTACTTTTAAAACTTTTAGTTTCTTATTTTTACACATCTTTTTTTAACTTTTTTTTAACTTTTTAACTTTGTCCCACTAGGGGACATGAGGGCAGGAGGCCCTGATCGCTATTCTAATACACTGCACTACATGCGTAGTGCAGTGTATTAGAACTGTCAGCTACTGTCAGGACCCACTAGGCTTCCGTCTATGGCATAGCCGGACGCCATTGTTTGGTGTCCGGTTGCCATAGTCACCATCGCCGGCCGCTATCGTGTAGCAGGCCGGCGATGGCAGCTTAACCCCTAAAAAGCCGCGATCTCTATAGAACGCGGCTTTTAAGGGGTTAATCAGCGGGGACACAGCGATCGGTCCCCGCTGTAGGAGCTGTGACAGCTGCTGAACAAGACAGCAGCGTCACAGCTCCTGTATGTGTCGGGAGGACGGCCGAAACGGCCGTTACTCCCGAGACGTACTATTCCGTCATGGAGCGCGAACAGGGTGCTTTCCATGACGTAATAGTACGTCACTGAGCGTTAAGGGGTTAAAAACAGTCACCTTGAAATCTTAAGGCTCGATTCACACAACCTATTTTCAGGCGTAATGGAGGCGTTTTACGCCTTGAATTACGCCTGAAAACACGGCTCCAATACGTCGGCAAACATCTGCCCATTCATTTCAATGGGTTTGCCGATGTTCTGTGCCGACGACCTGTCATTTTACCCGTCGCTGTCAAAAGACGGAGCGTAAAAATACAAACTCATCAAAGAAGTGCGGGACACTTCTTGGGACGTAATTGGAGCCGTTTTTCATTGAATCCAATGAAGAACAGCTCCAAATTACATCCGTAATTGACGCCCCGCAAAACGCGAGTACGAGCAATTACGTCTGAAATGCAGGAGCTGGTTTCTCCTGAAAACAGCTCCGTAATTTCAGCCGTAATTGACGTTATCGTGTGCACATACCCTAATGTAAAACACAAGAAACACAAAACAAAAAAACACACAAAAAAAATAAAATCTTAAGAAATTGTAAGGCGTCATGCGCACAGTTTTGCGTCCGTATACTATCCGCAATTGTAGTATAGAATGCATTCTTTCCTTTGGGGCAATACACACGACCGCGGTTTCCACGGTCTGTGCATTGCCCGGACCGGAAAAAAAACAGGACATGTCATTATACGGTCCGCATCTGCGGTCCGGGCTCATTGAAATCAATGCACGTGTTCTGTGTGCACAGTCCGTGACTGCGGGGGCGGCCCGCGGCCCGTCCGTGCCGTAATCACAGACCGTAGACACGGCCCGTGATTACAGACGCGGGCAGCCACGGGCAGTCACCCATTATAAAGTATGGGAGCACAGTCCAAAAAAAAAAAAAGAGGACGTCCTAATTTTTTACGGCCCGGAAACCTTCCCGTAAATATACAGAAAGGTGTCCGTTGGCCATAGACATGAATGGATCAGTATTTTGATCCGCAATTACGCTCCGTAATTGCGGACCAAAATTACGGTCGTGTGCGTGGGGCCTAAGAGGAAATATTTCTGAAACATTGGTTCATTGTCAGCAGAACTGTTCATGAACACGGGCGTAGATTACATATCCTGACTCCTCAGAAGTGTTTCTGTCTCCTCTTCCCAGACTGAAGCTGGAAACATTGTAATAGGACTTATCAGAGATAAGGTGAGAAACTGCCTCTATTGATCAGTCGATTATATCTCTGCACGTCTTGAGGCAGAACATCTGTGCTGAAATAAACAACCGGTCCTTCAACCTTCAGCGGAGGCCCGACATCATCTCTCCACGCTCAGCAATTACCTCAGCTCAGATAGAGGAGCATTGTAATGCCGAAAAATAACAGTGTGCAGAAAGGGGGGCCGATTGTGTATAGCAAGACCTCGGAGTACTCCCTTCTACAAATTGTGCAAGTTTAATGCGGTTATGCAGTATGAAATAAGAAAAAAGGTGTGTATTCTTCCCCACAGAAACAGCACCACTCTTGTCTAGTGGCTGTGTCTGGTATTGCAGCTTAGTCCCATACACATGTACAAAAGAACATCATTTCCGTTGTTACTGTTATCCTGCTGTGTCTTTCACTTTAACCATTAGGGTATATTCACACGCTTACTAAAAAACGTCTGAAAATACGGAGCAGTTTTCAAGGGAAAATAGCTCCTGATTTTCAGACGTTTTTCGTTGCGTTTTTTACGGCCGTTTTTTTAAGCAGTTTTTCTATAGTCAATGAAAAATTGCTCCAAAAATGTATCAAGAAGTGACCTGCACTTCTTTTTCGCAGTCGTTATTTTACGCGCCCGTTTTTCAAAATGGCCATGTAAAAAAATGGCCCATCGGAACAGAACGCCGTTTTTCCTATTGAAATCAATGGGCAGATATTTGGAGGCGTTCTGCTTCCGGTTGTTCGGCCGAAAATAAGCTGTGTGAACTGCACTTAGCTTCCCTGTTGTGTCAAAAATCAGAACATTGGTTAGATTAGAGGAAAGTTTTCTAGAAAATTGACCATTTAGACTTTTTTCAACACTTGAATGTGTTGGGAAAAATGGCCAGGGCTTCAGAATCATGGCGTTCATGTTGCTTTGTTGCACGGTTTGTACAATGCGCCAGTAGTATAAATCCCCTGAAAGCATATAGGTGTCTAATAATAATAATCATGCTCATAAATTACCCTACAGAGTAAGGCCTGCATTCGCAATACATCAGCAAAAATGCAGCTGAATTGCAGACCCATTAATTTCTATGGGCCCATGCACACGACCGTGGTTTACAAGTCATTTTACGGTCCGCAATTGCGGTCTGGCCCCATTGAAATAAATGCACATCTTCTGTGTGCACGGTCCTTGATTGCGGATGGCCCGCGGATGACACTCCTTGGGCTGTTCGTGCCGTAATCACGGGCCGTGCACACACCTACAGTCGTGTGCATTAGGCCTTATGCACAGGGCCGTAATTTGAATCCGCAATTACGGATTCGTTATTGTGGACAAAATACTGACCCATTCATCTCTATCGTCCACCTTCCTGTATATTTACGGCTATAAGTCTGGGTCGTAGAAATTACCCACAAAAAAATAGGACATGTTTTCACATTGACGGACCGTGCTCCTATACTCATAACTGTGAGCAAATGGGGGTGACACTCCGTGGCCCGTCTGTGCAGTATTTACTGACCATAAATACTGCACGCGTACCTCCCAACCGTCCCGGATCCGGAGAGACAGTCCCGGTTTCTCACCGCTGCCCCGCCGTCCCGGGCGGTCTGCAAAATGTCCCACTGGGCGCTGCATCAAAACAGCTGATCGCTGCTGACTGCAGCAGCGATCAGAAGAAGGCAGGAGTCTTGCGGCGGTGTTCTCACTTGGATCGATGCCGGCCCGGGAGTGGACCAGTCCAGTCACCTGACCTGTCACCTGACCTCACCGGTTACTGGAGTGGCAGCAGTAGAGCCGGCTACCTCTACCGCTCTCCGCTCTGGCAGCAATGTGGCACCTGTGTGGAGCTATCTACTGGGGGGCTGTAAGTGGAGCTATCTACAGGGGGGCTGTGTGTGGAGCTATCTACAGGGGGCCTGTGTGTGGAGCTATCTACCAGGGACTGTGTGTGGAGCTACCTACAGGGAGGCTGTGTGTGGAGCTATCTACAGGGGGGCTGTATCTGGCGCTTTCTACAGGGGGCTGTGTGTGGCGCTATCTACAGGGGGCTGTGTGTGGCGCTATGTACAGGGGGCTGTATCTGGCGCTATGTACAGGGGGCTGTGTGTGGCGCTATCTACAGGGGGGCTGTGTCAGGCACTATCTACAGGGGGCTGTGTGTGGAGCTATCTACAGGGGGGCTTTGTGTGGAGCTATCTACAGGGGGGCTGTGTGTAGCGCTATGTACAGGGGGGCTGTATCTGGCGCTATGTACAGGGGGGCTGTGTGTGGCGTTATCTACAGGAGGGCTGTATATGGAGCTATCTACAGGGGGGGCTGTGTGTGGCGCTATCTTCAGGGGGGCTGTATCTGGAGCTATCTACAGGGAGGGCTGTGTGTGGCGCTATCTACAGGGGGCTGTGTGTGGAGCTATCTACAGGGGGGCTGTGTGTGGAGCAAACTACAGGGGGGCTGTGTCGAGCTATCTACAGATCTACAGGGGCCTGTGTCTGGAGCTATCTACAGGGGGCTGTATCTGGCACTATGTACAGGGGGCTGTGTCTGGAGCTATCTTCAGGGTGGCTGTATATGGAGCTATCTACAGGGGGGGCTGTGTGTGGCGCTATCTTCAGGGGGGCTGTATCTGGAGCTATCTACAGGGGGGCTGTGTGTGGCGCTATCTACAGGGGGATGTATCTGGAGCTATCTACAGGGGGGCTGTGTTTGTCGCTATCTACAGGGGGGCTGTGTGTGGAGCGATCTACAGGGGGATGTATCTGGAGCTATCTACAGGGGGGCTGTGTTTGTCGCTATGTACAGGGGGACTGTGTGTGGAGCTATTTACAGGGGGGCTGTGTGTGGAGCTATCTACAGGGGGCTGTGTGTGGCGCTATCTACAGGGGGCTGTGTGGAGCTATCTACAGGGGGGCTGTGTGTGGAGATATCTACAGGGGGCCTGTGTCGGCCGCTATTTACAGGGGGCTGTATCTGGAGCTATCTACAGGGGGGCTCTGGTGGATGATTTTTCCATTGACCGGTAGCAGAGTTACACAACTGTAAAAAAAAAATCACCATCATGTAACTCTGCTACCTGTCAATTGAAAAGTCATCCACCACAGGGTCTCCCTCTTGACTTTCATTGTTCTCAGCCTTTTGGTTTTTCCTGCAGCTGCTGCCGTGATGAGCAAATGTTATACCCAAGATAGGAAAAGTAACACAAAGACGATATAACCGGATCCATAATATCTGTAATATCCAGACAGTCCAGAGATCCGCAGTGAGAATGTAGCGTGTTATTTGCAGAAGTATCTGGCCGTGATTTGATGTGTTTATGCGGGATATTGGGCGTGGCTTAAAATGTCCCTCTTTTCCGAATTCAAAAGTTGGGAGGTATGCTGCACGGTCGTGTTCATGAGGGCTAACCCTTTATAATTTTCCAGAGCTTTGCAGTGAAAAAAAAATGTGCAAGCAGGACGAAATGCCACATTGATGCCCCTCGGACTCTAACAATCTCCCAGGGCGCTGTATATGGCCTTATACTCACGTTTTATGGAAAAACATGTCATCGATGTGTCTTCCGCTGCAGCACTTTAAATCAAACCTCCACATTGTAGTTTTATTGGTGACACAATAACGGTCTATGAATATTTTACACTTGGTATTTCGAATGTGAAGTTTGGAGTAAGCTAAGATAAATGAACTGTGAAAGAGAACAGACGCACGCTGTATTATTTAGAAGGTGCACAGATTTAGCAGTGGAATCAGCTGATCCGATTACTGACACCAAAATAAGACTTCATAAGAAGGATGATCTGAGAAAACACTACCTTAACCCCTTCCCGCCGCAGCCCTTTTTCAGATTTTCATTTTAGTTTTCCTCCCTACATTCTAAAAGCCATAACGTTTTTATTTTTCCGTCTATATAGTCCTATGAGGGCTTGATTTTTTGAGGGATGAGTTGTAGTTTTTCGTAGCACCATTTATTATGCCATATAAAGTACTAGGAAACGGGAAAAAAATTATTTGTGGGGTAGAAAATTAAAAAAACAGTGATTCCTCCATTGTTTTTTGCACGTAGTTTTTACGGAATTTACTGTGCAATTAAAACAACATGCTAACTTTATTATGTGGGTCAATACGATTACAGCGATACCAAATATATATAGTTTTTTCCAGGGGCGCAACTAGGTAAGACTGGGTCCCATAGCAAACTCTTGATCGGGCCCCCCCCGTGCCACAAGCAGCCCCCCTTATAAATAGTGCCCCCTGTAGAATGTGCCATACAGCCCCCCTGTAGACAGTGCTCTAAAGCCCCGCCTATAGACAGTGTCACACCCAATTTGTAGATAGCGCCCCCCACCTCCCACTTGTAGAGAGTGCCATACAGCCCCCTGTAGACATCGCCATAAAGTCCCCACTGTATATAGCGCTATACAGCTCCCACTGTATATAGTGCCACACAGCCCCCCTTAGTAGATAGTACAGCACAGCCCCCCCTTAGTAAGTAGTGCCACACACAGACCCTTGTAGATTGTGCCACACTCAGCCCACTGTAGATTGTGCCACACTCAGCCCCCTGTAGATAGAGCTACAGCCCTCCCCCTTGTAAATAGTGTGATACAGTTCCCCCTTGTGTATAGTGCCACACAGCCTCCCTTGTGTATAGTGCCACACAGCCCCCCTTGTGTATAGTGCCACACAGCCCCCCTTTGTGTATAGTGCCACACAGCCCCCCTTGTTTATAGTGCCACAAGGCAATGGCGCATCCGAGAAAGTTGTATCAGCCAGAGAGATGTCACTCAAACATGGAAAGGTAGGTTTGGAGGCAGGACTATGTGATTCTTCAGGAGAGCGGCACCGCCCCATGTCCCTCTAATGAGTAATTAGCATATAGTGTGTGCCGTTTTAAAAGTGGATTTTAAAGATTTAGCTGCATCTGAAAAGAACATTCGAGGGAATGTTTGGAAATATTGTCAGGTCATGTATTACTGCATGGTGGCGGTTCAAGGGGTTAAAACTACCTGACAGATTCCCATTAAATATACAATGAATTGAGAACAATTCCATCTGCCCTGGAATTTTGTTTTTATAAATATATCCTATATAAATACAGCACTAGAATCAAGCCCATACATATATACAGAACCAGAACCAACCTCAGTGCGTAAATACAGCACCAGAACAAAGCTCAGTACATATATACAGCCCCAGAACCAACCTCAGCGCATAAATACAGCACCAGAACAAACCTCAGCACATAAATACAGCACCAGAACCAACCTCAGTACATAAAAACAACACTAGAACCAAGCCCATACATATATACAGCACCAGAACCAACCTCAGTACATAAATACAGCACCAGAACCAACCTCAGTACATATATACATCCCCAGAACCAAGCTTAGTACATATATAGAGCACCAAAACCAATCTCATACGTATACACAGCACCAGAACAAAGATCAGTACTTACATACAGCATCAGATCCAAGATCAGTACATATATACAACACCAGAACAAATACAGCTCAATTTAGTGCAACCCCTGCCGTATAGGTTTGTATGGCGTACAACTACAGCTACCAGCATGGCCCGAACAATGGTAAAGATATGCTGGGAGATGCTGATTCACAAAAAAAAAATCATACCACCCATCATCTCGCTGCAGATCATACAGTGACTACAGTGCTGATTAGAGGCAGAATAAACATTTACATTAAGTGACTCACCGGTGACGTCTCAGATTCTAGTTCTTTTCTTCTCCCTCCAGTCCAGACCTCTATGATGGATTTCTCCCGGCCACGACCCATTTCTGCAGTTTTCTGCTCAGATGTCTTCAGCTTCACACTTTTAAAACATTTCTGCACCTATAAACGAAGTTCAAATTCTCAATACCTCTAAATATAATAATGCATACACTGCACTTCTAACTATAATAGCGCCATAGACAGTGTCCCTGATTATAATAGTACCATACAGTGCACCTCTAACTATAATAGCGCCATACACTGTGTCCCTGATTATAATAGTACCATGCACTGTGTCCCACACACTGTGCCCCCTGTAGATAGTGCCCCCATAGCCCCCCTGTACATAGTGACCCCATAGAGCCTCTGTAGATAGTGCTCTACATAGAAGCCCCTGTAGATAGTGTCCCACATACAGCCCTCTGTAGATATGGACTCCAGAGCTGTGAGGAAACAGTGCTAACCACTGAGCCACCGTGCTGCCCTACATATAGCTTCAGCTATAGATAGTGCTCCACGTATAGCCCACCTCTGTAGATAGCCTCACATATAGCTCCCCCTGTATATAGTGTCTCCCCTGTAGACAGTGCCCTATATATAGCCACCTTGTAGCTAGTGCCCCACAGGTAACCCACCCCTGTATATAGTGTCCCACATATAGCCCACCCCTATAGAAAGTGCCCTAAAAATATCTACCCTATAGATAGTGCTCTACATATATCTGCCCCTGTATATAGTGGCCCACATATAGACCCCCCGGTATGTAGTGGCCCACATCCCCAAATATAGTCCCCCCCTGTAGATAGTGCTCCACAAATCCACATATAAACCCCCCCTGTATATAGTGGCCCACATAAAGACTCCTGTAGATAGAGAGCCCACTATAGATAATGCAAGCCACAGTTTTATTGGAAAAAAAACAAAAACTTTACATACTCACATGATCCCGTTCCCGCGCCGTCCGATGGAAATGCAGATCTGCTCTCTTCTGAGCAGGTCTGTTGGAGCTGAACGGCGCTTCGTTCAATGACGCTGATTGGCGGGGCAAGTCATTTTGCTCCACCAATCAGCATCATTGTAAGGTGATGAATGCATGTATTTGGCTGTCGCTAGCATCGGGGCCCCCTCCGGTGCTAGCGACGCCTACAGGCATGAGAGGGCTCGGCGGCGCGGGCCCCGTAGTAGCGGCGCTACCGCTTTAGCAGCCATAACAGCTGCTAGCGGCGCCACTGGGCATATAGGGGGGGAGTGTCGGCTGGCGGCACGGGCCCCCTCAAGCCGCGGGCCCCGTAGCGGCCGCTACGGCTGCTACCCCGGTAGTTACGCCACAGATTTTTACTTGTAAAATATAGAAAAAAACAAAGTGTAAAAAATGTAACCCCTTCCCGACATTTGCCGTAAATATACGTCATGGAAAGCCAGTGCTTCCCGCAAAATGTTGTATACTTACGCCAAATGTTTGGCATCGGCTCAGAAGCTGAGCCGGTGCCATCATCGTCGGATCTCAGCTGTATCTTACAGCTGACATCCGACTGTAACGGCGGGGACCGAAATTAGCTTCGATCCCCGCCATTAACCCCTTAAGTGCAGCGCTCAAACGCGATCGCTGCACTTAAGGTGTTTGCAGCTCATCGGAACCCCAGCAATGGCCTAATACTGGCCTCCCGGTCTGCCTAGCACCGAAGCCGGTCAAGATCCGCCCGGCGGCGGAGCCTGATCGGTTTCCGTAGCTGCCGGCAAGATGGCGCCGGGTCAGGAGCTGATCCGGCGTCATCAGCGGTGGAAGTCAGCTGTACTGTACAGCTGACATCCACCTGTAACTGCAGGAACCGGAGCTAGCTCCGATCCCTGCCATTAACCCCTTCAATGCAGCAATCGAAAGCGATTGCTGCATCGTAGCGGTTACTAGCAGATCGCCAGCCCTGTCAGGCAATCAGGACTGGCGACAGCTGTTATGGCAACAGGAGACACAATGGTCTCCTGCTCTGCCATTACGGAAGCCGATTTAGGCCCCGCCGGGAGGCGAAGCCTAATCGGCTTGCTGTCAGTGAATGACTGACAGATCTAATACATTGCACTACATACGGTAGGTAGTGCAATGTATTAGAAAAAAAAAAATCTGACCCTTGGATCTTCAAGTCTCCTAGTGGGACTTGAGAAAAAGTGTAAAAAAAGTATAAAAAAGTGTAAAAAAAAGTGAAAAAAATAAAAGTTTGAAAACAATAAAAGTTTAAAATAATCAAATAAAACACAATCCCCCTTTTACTCTTATCAAGTCCTTTATTATTGAAAGATAATAATAAACCATATGTATTTGGTATCGCCACGACCGTAACGACTGGAGGTATCAAAATATTATATTATTTATTGCAGGCGGTGAACAGCGTAAAAAAAAACCGTAAAAAACGTTACCAGAGTTTCTGTTTTTTGGTCACTTTGCCCTACAAATATTAGAATAAAAAGTGATCAAAAAGTCGCACGTATCCAAAAATGGTACTTATAAAAACTATAGCTCGTCCCACAAAAAACAAGCCCTCATACACCTCCGTCGACAAAAAAATTAAAAAGTTACGGTTCTCACAACATGGCGACAGAAAAAATACATTCTTTTTACAAAAGTAATTTTATTGTGCAAAAAGTTGTAAAACATAACAAAGTGCTATAAATTAGGTATCGCCGGAATCGTACTGACCCGCAGAATAAAGTTAACATGTAATTTATAACGCATGGTGAACGCTGTATAAAAAAAACGAAAAAAGCTGTGCCAGAATTGCGTTTTTTTGTTTACCTGACCTCCCAAAAAATAGGATAAAAGGTGATCATAAAGTTGCATGTACCCCAAAATGGTACCAATAACTACAGCTCGTCCCACAACAAACCAACCCTCATACCACTACGTCTATGAAAAATAAAATTAGTTATGGCTCCAATAAGTCAGGAAATAAAAAAATATGCAGTTGTGCCCGAGGGGAACATTTCTTCTGTTTCAAGAGGCGATTTATCAAGGACCTAAAATTACGGAACCAGGAAGGGGAGAGCCCAAACATATCCGCTGGAAGCGACGGTGCCCGTATTATACCAGGACAACACTTTCCCAGCAAAATTCCCCAAACTACAAAGGTGCGGAGTGTGGACCAAAAGGGGGATAAGAAATGACACCATTTATCAGTGCGACACCGGCCTGTGCAGAAAGGATTGCTTCACAGCGTAAGGGGAGATTCACACGAGCGTTGCGTTTTTGCGCGCGCAAACAACGCGGCGTTTTGCGAGCGCAAAAACCATTTGACAGCTGCGTGTGTCATGCGTGTCTGATGCGCGGCTGCGTGATTTTCGCGCAGCCGGCATCATAGAGATGAGGCTTGTCGACGCCCGTCACTGTCCAAGGTGCTGAAAGAGCTAACTCTTTCAGCACCCTCGACAGTGAATGCCGAACACAACAGCGAAAAACCTGTAAAAAAAAAAGATAAAGTTCCTACTTACCGAGAACTTCCCGGCCGTTGCCTTGGTGACGCGTCCTTGGTGACGCGTCCTTGGTGACGCGCCTCTCTTGACATCGGGCCCCACCTCCCTGGATGACGCGGCAGTCCAAGTGACCGCTGCAGCCTGTGATTGGCTGCAGCCTGTGCTTGGCCTGTGATTGGCTGGAGCTGTCACTTGAACTGAAGTGTCATCCCGGGAGGTCGGACTGCAGGAAGGAGACAGGAGTAATCGGTAAGTTAGAACTTCGTTTTTTTACAGGTTCATGTATTTTGGGATCGCAAGTCACTGTCCATGGTGCTGAAACAGTTTAACTCTTTCAGCACCATGCACAGTGAATCTCTCCCGACGTCGCGGACCGGAAATTTTTTTGCCGGGTTCGGCCAAAACGAGTTTGGCCGAACCCGGTGAAGTTTGCCTCGGTTGTCGGGGTTCGCTCCTCGCAAAGACACTCCGTTTGGATGCTTGGAAACAGAAAAGCACGTGGTGCTTTTCTGTTTTCATTCATCCTTTTCACTGCTGTTGCGCGAATCACGCTCGTCCCACGGAAGTGCTTCCGTGTGGTGCGCGTGATTTTCACGCACCCATTGACTTCAATGGGTGCGTGATGCGCGAAATACGCAGAGTTATTGAACCTGTCGCGCTTTTTGCGCAGCAGACAAACGCTGCGCAAAAAGCACGGACTGTCTGTACTGCCCCATAGACTTGTATTGGTCCATGCGTGCCGCGTGAAAACCACGCAGCCCGCACGGACCGAATACACGCTCGTGTGAATCCCCCCTAACACACATCCAAAAGCCAAATGGTGCTCCCTCGGCTCTGAACCCTACAGCGTGCCCAAACAGCAGTTTCCTTCAACATATATGGCATCATCAATTTTTCGGGTGTGTGTCTCCAGCGTCATAAGCTTGGCATGACATATTTGCCACTGAATGGCATATCTAGGGAAAAATATAAATTTTTAATTTGCACCATCCGCAGTGCATTCATTTATGGAAAAGACCTGTGGGGTGAAAATGCTCACTACACCCCTTAATAAATGCCTTGAGGGGTGCAGTTTTCATAATGGGGTCACTTCTCAGGGGTTTCTTTTTATTTTTTCACATCTGAGCATCTGCAGTTGTGAACCAATACTTTGTAAATCGCCAAATTAGGCCTCCACTCCGCATGGTACTCTTTCACTCCTGAGCCTGGTCAAATGTCCAGGCAAATGATTAGGGCCACATGTAGGGTGTTTCTAAAACCGGGAAACACCGCATAATAATTAGAGAGCTGTCTTGTTATGGTGGCACAAGCCGGGCACCACATATTGGCTGTTAGGGATCTGCCAGGTACTACGTCTAGGTATACTCCTGGGATTAATCAATCCACACCTGAGGCCAGACCTGTTCGACTGACACCATCTCCCACCAACCAGGGTGGCAGGCTCAAGAGTGGGAGAGCCTATCGCGGCCTGGTCAGTCGGAGTTAGCTCCGCCCCCTGTCCTTTATTACCTGCCGTGCTCTCTTCCTCAGTGCTTGTAATTCTTCTGGATTCCTGGCCTCACTGCTGCTTGCTCCAGCCTGCTTCTGCCGTGCTTCTGCCTTGCTGCAGTTCCGCTTAACCTGCTTCGCTTTGCCCCTAGCTTGCTTCCTTCTCCATGCTCACGTTGGTATACTCCACTTCATCCTGGTCCTGACCACTCGTTCACCGCTCCGTTTCCTCGCGGCGTTCCGTGGCTACTGCCCCTTCCCTTGCGTGTTCCCTGTTTGTTCTCCCGTGCACTTAGACAGCGTAGGGACCGCCACCCAGTTGTACCCCGTCGCCTAGGGCGGGTCGTTGCAAGTAGGCAGGGACAGGGCGGTGGGTAGATTAGGGCTCACTTTCCCTTCACCTCCTTCCTGCCATTACATAATTACAAGCCCTTACCTAGTCTACCATTTCTCCTACGCTGACGCTATCATGGACCCCCTTGAGACCCTGACCCAGCAGATGCAGGGCCTCTCCCTACAGGTCCAGGCCCTGGCCCAGAGGGTCAACCAGGGTGACGCTGCCTTAGTAGTACCCCTCACCTCACCTCTAGAACCCGACCTCAAGTTACCTCACCGGTTCTCAGGGGACCGTAAGACGTTTCTCTCCTTCCGGGAGAGTTGCAGACTGTATTTCCGCCTAAAACCCCACTCCTCAGGTTCCGAGAACCAGCGGGTGGGTATCATCATATCCCGACTCCAGGAAGGGCCCCAAGAGTGGGCCTTCTCCTTGGCTCCTGACGCCCCTGAACTTTCCTCTGTTGATCGTTTTTTCTCTGCCCTCGGACTCATTTACGACGAGACTGACAGGACTGCTTTAGCCGAGAGTCAGCTGGTGACCTTACGTCAGGGTAGGAGACCGGTTGAGGAATACTGTTCTGATTTTAGAAAGTGGTGCGTAGCTTCTCGGTGGAACGATCCGGCCCTAAGGTGCCAGTTTAGGTTAGGATTATCTGACGCCCTGAAGGATCTGCTGGTTAGCTACCCCTCTTCTGACTCCCTTGACCAGGTTATGGCCCTAGCAGTACGACTTGACCGACGTCTCAAGGAACGTCAGCTTGAACGTTTCAGTGTTTTCCCCTCTGACTTTTCTGCGATCCCCCCCCGAGGTCCTGTCTCCTCGCCCCTCTGCGGAGGACTCGGAGGTACCTATGCAACTCGGGGCCTCCATGTCCCCTCGACAACGTAGGGAGTTTCGCAGAATGAATGGTCTCTGCTTCTACTGTGGGGACGACAAGCATCTACTGAACACCTGTCCCAGGCGCAAGAATAAGAAGCCGGAAAACTTCCGCGCCTAAGTGATCATCGGGGAGGTCACTTGGGCGCACAGGTATTTCCCGTTAATGTGAAACGCAATAAAATTTTGCTTCCCTTTCAGGTCTCGTTTGCTGGCCGGTCTGCCACGGGCAGTGCTTTCGTGGATTCTGGCTCATCTGCTAATATTATGTCTGTGGAATTTGCTATGTCTCTAAAGATGCCTTTTATTGATTTACCTTATCCTATCCCTGTAGTAGGTATCGACTCAACTCCCCTTGCTAATGGTTATTTTACTCAGCATACTCCTGTTTTTGAACTCCTGGTTGGCTCCATGCATTTGGAGCAGTGCTCTATACTGGTGATGCAGGGATTATCGTCTGATCTGGTATTAGGTCTTCCCTGGTTGCAGTTGCATAATCCCACGTTTGATTGGAATACTGGGGATCTCACCAAATGGGGTAGTGAATGTCGTATGTCATGTCTTTCTGTTAACTCTATTTCTCCCCGGGAGGAGGTAAACACGCTTCCTGAGTTTGTTCAGGACTTCGCCGATGTGTTTTCTAAGGAGGCCTCCGAGGTGTTGCCCCCCCATAGAGATTACGATTGCGCCATCGATTTGGTGCCTGGTGCCAAGCTTCCTAAGGGTAGGATATTTAATCTTTCATGTCCTGAACGTGAAGCTATGAGGGTGTATATCCAAGAATGCCTGGCCAAGGGTTTCATTCGCCCCTCGACTTCTCCTGTAGGTGCTGGCTTCTTCTTCGTGGGGAAGAAGGATGGTGGTCTTAGGCCGTGCATTGATTATCGTAACCTGAATAAGGTCACCGTAAGGAACCAGTACCCACTTCCTTTGATTCCGGATCTTTTTAATCAGGTTCAGGGAGCCCAATGGTTTTCTAAGTTCGATCTACGGGGGGCATATAACCTTATCCGCATCAAAGAGGGGGATGAGTGGAAAACTGCGTTCAACACACCCGAGGGTCATTTCGAATACCTGGTCATGCCCTTTGGGTTGTGTAATGCCCCTGCTGTCTTCCAGAATTTTATTAATGAAATCCTGAGAGATTACCTGGGTAATTTTCTTGTTATGTACCTTGATGACATACTGGTGTTTTCCAAGGACTGGTCCTCCCACGTGGAGCATGTCAGGAAGGTGCTCCAGGTCCTTCGGGAGAATAATCTGTTTGCTAAGACTGAAAAATGTGTCTTTGGGGTACAGGAAATACCATTTTTAGGGCAAATCCTCACTCCTCATGAATTCCGCATGGACCCTGCCAAGGTTCAGGCTGTGGCGGAATGGGTCCAACCTGCCTCCCTTAAGGCGTTACAGTGTTTTTTAGGGTTCGCCAACTATTACAGGAAATTTATTGCCAACTTCTCGGTCGTCGCTAAGCCTCTTACGGACCTTACTCGCAAGGGTGCTGATGTCCTCCATTGGCCCCTTGAGGCCGTCCAGGCCTTTGAGACCCTCAAGAAGTGCTTTATCTCGGCCCCCGTGCTGATTCAGCCCAACCAAGAGGAGCCATTTATTGTGGAGGTTGACGCATCCGAGGTGGGAGTGGGTGCCGTCTTGTCCCAGGGTACCAGCTCCCTCACCCATCTCCGTCCCTGTGCTTACTTCTCTAGGAAGTTTTCGCCCACGGAGAGTAACTATGATATTGGCAACCGTGAACTTCTAGCCATTAAATGGGCTTTTGAAGAGTGGCGGCACTTCCTGGAGGGGGCCAGACACCAGGTAACGGTCCTTACGGATCACAAGAATCTGGTTTTCCTAGAATCGGCCCGGAGGCTTAATCCTAGACAAGCTCGGTGGGCACTATTCTTTACCAGATTTAATTTCTTGGTTACCTATAGGGCTGGGTCCAAGAATATTAAGGCTGATGCTCTGTCATGTAGTTTCATGGCCAATCCTCCTTCCGAGAAGGATCCTGCTTGTATTTTACCCCCTGGTATAATCGTTTCTGCCACGGATTCTGATTTAGCTTCTGATATCGCGGCTGATCAGGGTGCAGCTCCCGGGAACGTCCCTGGGGACAAACTGTTTGTTCCCCTGCAATACCGGCTAAGGGTACTCAGGGAAAACCATGACTCCGCTCTATCTGGTCATCCTGGCATCTTGGGCACCAAACACCTCATTACCAGAAACTATTGGTGGCCTGGGTTGCCTAAAGACGTTAGGGCTTACGTCGCCGCTTGTGAGGTTTGCGCTAGGTCCAAAAACCCTAAGGTCCCGACCTGCGGGCCTACTACGTTCCTTGCCCATTCCCCAGAGACCTTGGACCCATATCTCCATGGATTTTATCACCGATTTGCCTCCATCTCAGGGCAAGTCGGTGGTGTGGGTGGTAGTAGACCGCTTCAGCAAGATGTGCCACTTTGTGCCCCTTAAGAAGCTACCTAACGCCAAGACGTTAGCTTCTTTGTTTGTGAAACACATCCTGCGTCTCCATGGGGCCCCAGTCAATATAGTTTCTGACAGAGGGGTACAATTTGTTTCCTTATTTTGGAGAGCTTTTTGTAAAAAGTTGGAGATTGATCTGTCCTTCTCCTCCGCCTTCCATCCCGAAACTAATGGCCTAACGGAAAGGACTAACCAATCCCTGGAACAATATTTAAGGTGTTTCATCTCTGACTGTCAATTCGATTGGGTCTCATTCCTTCCCCTTGCTGAATTTTCCCTGAATAACCGGGTCAGTAACTCGTCAGGGGTCTCCCCGTTTTTCTGTAATTTCGGGTTTAACCCAAGGTTCTCCTCCGTTTCCCCTGGTTGTTCCAATAATCCTGAGGTAGAGGGTGTTCATCGGGAACTGTGCACTGTCTGGGCCCAGGTTCAGAAGAACCTAGAGGCGTCCCAGAGCGCACAAAAGATTCAGGCGGATAGTAGACGTTCTGCTAACCCCCGGTTTGTCGTCGGGGATTTGGTCTGGTTGTCGTCCAGGAACTTGCGCCTTAAGGTCCCGTCCAGGAAGTTTGCTCCCCGATTTATTGGACCTTATAAGATCATTGAAGTCCTCAACCATGTATCCTTCCGTCTGGAGCTGCCCCCATCCTTTCGCATACATGACGTCTTCCATGCCTCCCTCCTTAAATGCTGCTCCCCGTCCTGGTCCCCCTCGAGGAAACCTCCTGTTCCCGTTCTCACCCCTGAGGGGGTGGAATTCGAGGTGGCCAAGATTGTGGACAGTAGGATGATCCAGGGCTCCCTCCAGTACCTGGTCCATTGGAGAGGATACGGGCCGGAGGAGAGGACTTGGGTACCTGCCCGTGATGTTCACGCTGGGGTATTGATCAGTAGGTTCCACCTTCTCTTCCCTACTAAACCGGGTCCTCTTAGTAAGGGTCCGGTGGCCCCTCATAAAAGGGGGAGTACTGTTAGGGATCTGCCAGGTACTACGTCTAGGTATACTCCTGGGATTAATCAATCCACACCTGAGGCCAGACCTGTTCGACTGACACCATCTCCCACCAACCAGGGTGGCAGGCTCAGGAGTGGGAGAGCCTATCGCGGCCTGGTCAGTCGGAGTTAGCTCCGCCCCCTGTCCTTTATTACCTGCCGTGCTCTCTTCCTCAGTGCTTGTAATTCTTCTGGATTCCTGGCCTCACTGCTGCTTGCTCCAGCCTGCTTCTGCCGTGCTTCTGCCTTGCTGCAGTTCCGCTTAACCTGCGTCGCTTTGCCCCTGGCTTGCTTCCTTCTCCATGCTCACGTTGGTATACTCCACTTCATCCTGGTCCTGACCACTCGTTCACCGCTCCGTTTCCTCGCGGCGTTCCGTGGCTACTGCCCCTTCCCTTGCGTGTTCCCTGTTTGTTCTCCCGTGCACTTAGACAGCGTAGGGACCGCCGCCCAGTTGTACCCCGTCGCCTAGGGCGGGTCGTTGCAAGTAGGCAGGGACAGGGCGGTGGGTAGATTAGGGCTCACTTTCCCTTCACCTCTTTCCTGCCATTACATTGGCATATCTATGGAAAAAATCCCATTTTCACTCTGCAACATCGAGTGCACACTAATTTATACAAAACACCTGCAGGGTGAAAATGCTTACTACACCCCTTGGTAAATGCATTGAGGGGTGTAGTTTCCAAAATGGGGTCACTTCTGGGGGGTTTCCACTGTTTTGGGCCCACAGGCGCCCAGAAACCAATCCAGCAACATCTGCACTCCAAATGGCGGTCCTTCCCTTCTTTTTTTCCTTTATTTGTTGAGAAAATGAAAAAATTTGCGCTAAAGCTACGTCTTATTGAAAAAAAAAGGATTGTTTTTATTTTCACTGCCCAATTCTAATAAGTTCTATGAAACATCTGTGGGGTCAAAACGCTCACTACACCCCTAGATGAATTCCTCAAGAGGTGTAGTTTCCTAAATGGAGTCAGTTTTTGGGCGTTTTCATTGTTTTGTCCCCTCAGGGGCTTTGCAAATGTGACATGGCCTCCGCAAATCATTCCTGCTAAATGTGATCTCCAAAAGCCAAATGTCGCTCTTTCCCTTCTAAGCCTCGCCGTGTGTTCAAACAGCCGGTTATTACCACATATGGGGTATTGTTTTACTCGGCAGAAATTGCTTTACAAATTTTACGGTGATTTTTCTCCATCAGTCATTGTGGAAATGAGAAAAAATTAGCTAAACCTACATTTTCTTTGAAAAAATTTCTATTGTCATTTTCAGGGCCTACTTCCAATAATTTATGCAAAAAACCTGTGGGGTCAAAACACTCACTATACCCCTAGATAATTTCCTCAATGGGTGTAGTTTCCAAAATGGGGTCACTTGTGGGGGGTTTCCACTGTTTTGTCCCCTCAGGGGCTTTGTAAATGTGACATGGCCTCCGAAAACCATTCCTGCTAGATTTGAGCTCCAAAAGCCAAATAGCGCTCTTTCCCTTCTCAGCCACGCCGTGTCCCCAAACAACCGTTTGTTACCACATGTGGGGTATTGTTTTACTCGGGAGAAATTGCTTTACAAATTCTGCAGTGCTTTTTCTCCTTTAGTGCTTGTGGAAATGAGAAAAAAAATCGCTAAACCTACATTTTCTTTGAAAAAATTTCGATTTTAATTTTCACGGCCTACTTCCAATAATTTCTGTAAAAAGCCTGTGCGGTCAAAATGCTCACTACACTCCTAGATAATTTTCTTGAGGTGTGTAGTTTCCCAGATGGGGTCACTTTTGGGGCGTTTCCACTATTTTGGCAGAGCAAGAGCCCTTCAAACCTGACATGGTGCCTAAAATATATTCTAACAATAATAAGGCCCCAAAATCCACTAGGTGCTCCTTTGCTTCGGATGCCGGTGCTTCAGTCCATTAGCACGCTAGAGCCACATGTGGGATATTTCCTAAAACTGCAGAAACTGGGCAACAAATATCGAGTTGCATTTCTCTGGTAAAACCTACTGTGTTATAAAAAAAATTGTATTAAAAATTTATTTCTACAAAAAAATATGAAATTTGTAAATTTCACCTCTACTTTGCTTTAATTCCTGTGAAATGTGTAAAGGGTTAAGACATTTTCTAAATGCTGTTTTGAATACTTTGAGGGGTGAAGTTTTTAAAATGGGGTGACTTTTTGAGGGTTTCTAATATATAAGGCCCTCAAAGCAACTTCACAAGTGAACTGGCCCCTGTAAAAATAGCCTTTTGAAATTTTCTTGAAAATGTGAGAAATTGCTGCTAAAGTTCTAAGCCTTGTGATGTCATAGAAAAATAAAAGGATGTTCAAAAAACGATGCCAATCTAAAGTAGACACATGGGGGATGTTAATTAGCAAGAATTTTGTGTATTATAACTGCCTGTCTTACAAGCAGATACATTTAAATTGAGAAAAATGCTAATTTTTGTAATTTTTCGCTAAATTTTGGTGTTTTTCACAATTAAATACTGAACATATTGAGCAAATTTTGCCAGTAACTTAAAGTGCAATGTGTCACGAGAAAACAATCTCAGAATCGCTTGGATAGGTAAAAGCATTCCGTAGTTATTATCACATAAAGTGAAACATGTCAGATTTGAAAAATGAGGCTCTGTCAGGAAGGTCAAAAGTGGCTAAAGAGGGAAGGGGTTAATGTATTTTGTGTCGCCAAATTCTGAGAGCCATAACTTTTTTATTTTTCCGTCGATTAAGTGGTATGACGGCTTATTTTTTGCGGGATAAGCTGTAGTTTTTAATTATATAATTTTTGGGTACATGCGATGTTATGATCACTTTTTATTTCATTTTTTTGTGGGAGATGAGGTGACCAAAAAATAGAGATTCTGGCATTTACAATTTTATTTTTTTTGGCGTTCACCGTGCGGGTTAAATAATTATATAATGTAATAGTTCAGACTTTTACGGATGCGGCGATACCAATTATGTTTACTTTATATTTTTTACTATGCTCTAGAGGGGGTTTTTGAACTTGAAAAAAACCCTTTATTTGACTAATTTTTACTTTTTTTTATTAGTCCCCCTAGCGGACTTCAACCATCGACCCCCCCCCCCCATGATTGCATTGCGGTGGCGCGATGAGTTGTTAGAGGGGGTCGTCCCCTCTTTCTAACAATTTAAATTAGTTACTCTGAAGTGTCGGCTGTAACATAAAGCTGACACCCACATCGTATGGAGCGGGTTCACTCCTTGAGCCCGTTCCATACTTCCCCTATCCGACTTTGGCGTATGGATACGTCAAATGTCGGGAAGTGGTTAATGGGGTATTCCCAACTAAAGCATATGTGCTGCTTGTGCACCTTTTTCTACCACACTTTTTCCTTCCTCTCTACTTTCCATTAATATGCTTGGATACAGCAGCTTCTTTAGCAATGTCCTTTTGTGGCTTCCCCTCCGTGGTGGGTGTCACTGGCGTAGCTATAGGGGTCGCAGCGGTCGCAATTGCGACCGGGCCCCGAAGCCAGGGGGGCCCACGGCCCCCCACACCACATCAATAAAAAGTTACTATAGTAACTCGGGCCGCGGGCCCCTGTTACTATAGTAACATACTTTACTTACCTTCCTGGTTCCGGATCGCAGCGGAGGTCCTGAGGTCAGGCGCTGTGCGCAGCGCATGACGTCACAGCGCTATGCCGCCGCGCACAGCATCGAGACGACAGAACTCCCGCCGCGGCCGAAGAGGAAGGTAAGCTTAGCCCTGACTGGCGGGGTCCGACTCCCGGGACCCGCCAATCAGCTGTTTTGAAGGGGCCGCAGCACTCGTACGAGAGCTGCTCCCCTTCATTCCGGTCACTTCATTCCGGTCACACTGTGAATCGGTGTTGGCGATTCACAGTGTGAGCAAGTAGTGAAATGAAGGGGAAGCAGCTCTCGTACGAGTGCTGCGGCCCCTTCAAAACAGCTATTTTGCAGGTCCCGGGCCACACATCAGCTATTGATGGCCTATCCTGTGGATAGGCCATCAATGTTTAGGGACTGCACAACCCCTAAGCCTACGATGTAGCAGGCTTAGGGGGCCCATGAGACAGGATCACAGATTGTGTGATCCTGTCTGCTGGGCCCTGTATCTAAGCCAATCACATGGTAGGCTTAGATACATGGCCCACGTGTGATCCTGTCTGCTGGGCCCTGTATCTAAGCCAATCACATGGTAGGCTTAGATACATGGCTCATGTGTGATCCTGTCTGCTGGGCCCTGTATCTAAGCCTACCACACTAGGTTTAGATACAGGGCCCCAGCACACAGTAATCTTATACTGTATAAGATTACTGTCTGCTGGACCCTGTATCTAAGCCTACGTTGTGGTAGGCTTAGATACAGGGTCCCACAGACAGTATCACACATGGGCCCTGTATCTAAGCCTTAGGGTATGTGCACACACACTAATTACGTCCGTAATTGACGGACGTATTTCGACCGCAAGTCCCGGACCGAACACAGTGCAGGGAGCCGGGCTCCTAGCATCATACTTATGTACGACGCTAGGAGTCCCTGCCTCACTGCAGGACAACTGTCCCGCACTGTAATCATGTTTTCAGTACGAGACAGTTGTCCTGCAGCGAGGCAGGGACTCCTAGCGTCGTACATAACTATGATGCTAGGAGCCCGGCTCCCTGCACTGTGTTCGGTCCGGGACTTGCGGCCGAAATACGTCCGTCAATTACGGACGTAATTAGTGTGTGTGCACATACCCTAACACATGTGTTACTAATCATTTTTTGTGTGTTTTCTTACAGGTTCGGTCGTTGGACTACGGCGGATTCCAGGACTACTTCGATGACAGCTTTTTTTTTTATTAATAAAATGGTTAATGAGGGTTGTGTGGGTTTTTTTTTATTTCAATAAAATATTTTTTCTATGTCTTTGTGTTTTTTTTTAAACTATATTACTACCGCCTTAGTAATGGCCGCCGGCTGATTGACAGCATCCATTGCTAAGGCGGGGCTTAGTGTTAGCCGGTGCAGAGGCTACACTAACCCCCATTATTACCCCGGTACCCACCGCCACCAGGGGTGCTGGGAAGAGCCGGGTACGATCCAGTACTTGACCATCTGTAGTGATGGTCGGCCACTGGGGTGGCCGCAGGCTGGTATTATCAGGAGGGGAAAGGCCAGATACAGTGGCCCCTACCACCCTGGTAATGCTAGGCTGCTGCTGCTTTATTGTATCTGGCTGGTTATGAAAAATGGGGGGGACCCCACGTCATTTAAAACAAAATAAAATAAAAAATAATTGGAAAGAACGATGTGGGGTCCCCCCCAATTTTCATAACCAGCCAGATACAACACAGCAGCAGCAGGCAGCATTACAAGGGTGGGAAGGGCCACTGTTTTTGGCCTTCCCCAGCCTAATACTACCAGCCTGCGGCCACCCCGGTGCCTGCCCGTCACTACAGATGGTCGGGTACTGGTTCGTACCCGGCTCTTCCCAGTACTCCTGGTGGCGGTGGGTACCGGGGTAATAATGGGGGTTAGTGTTGGCCTCTGCACCGGCTAACATTAAGCCCCGCCTTAGTAATGGAGGTTGTCAATCAGCCAGCGGCCATTACTAAGGCGGTGATAATAAAGTTTAAAAAGATACAAGCACATAGAAAAAATATTTTATTGAAATAAAAAAACAACCCTCATTAACCATTTTATTGAGAATAAAAAAAACGCCGTCATTGAAGTCCTCGTATCCGAAGTCCAACAACCGAACCTGTAAAGAAACAAAAACACAAAAATATTCAGTAACACATAAAGAAGCAAACCTATTATTCTTACCTTTCCTGGGTCCAGCGCTGGAGCCGCAATGTCAGCGAGCTGGGCCCTGTATCTAATCCTATCATGTGTGATACAGTCTGCTGAGCTGTGTATCTAAGTCAATCATGTGTGATACTGTCTGCTGGGCCCTGTATCTAATCGTATCTTGTGTGATACTGTCTGCTGGGCCCTATATCTAATCCGATCATGTGTGATACTGTATGCTGAGCCACTGTATCTAATCCTATCATGTGTGATACTGCCTTCTGAGCCACTGTATCTAATCCTATCATGTGTGGTACTGTCTGCTGAGCCACTGTATCTAATCCTATCATGTGTGATACTGTCTGCTGGGCCACTGTATCTAATCCTATCATGTGTGATACTGCCTTCTGAGCCACTGTATCTAATCCTATCCTGTGTGATACTGTCTGCTGATCCACTGTATCTAATCCTATCCATAGTTTATAGGGTTGTAGTGCTATAGATATGCTATGCTGTCTCATATACACACTTTTTTTGGGGCGGACACATATGTATTGGGGCTATTTCCCCTGACATTTTAAGCCCTGAGGGTATGTTCACACGGCAGCGTCTGTTATGGCTGAAATTACGGTGCTGTTTTCAGGAGAAAACAGCACCGTAATTTCAGCCGTAAAGGCATGTGCAGGCGTCTTTCGCTGCGTCCATTACGGACGTAATTGGAGCTGTTTTTCCATGGAAAACAGCTCTATTTACGTCTGAAGAAGTGACAGGCACTTCTTTGACGCGGGCGTCTTTTTTACGCGCCGCCTTTTGACAGCGGCGCGTAAAAAAAAATGACCGTCGGCACAGAACATCGTAAGACCCATTCAAATGAATGGGCAGATGTTTGCCGACGCTTTTGAGCCGCATTTTCGGACGTAATTCAATGCTAAAACGCCGGAATTACGTCCGTAAATAGTGTGTGTGAACCCAGCCTTAGTGACGCCCCCGGCTGCTAGTGCTGCATTGTTGGGTTACTTAGGAGACCCAGCGATGCAGCTGAAAGCTGCGGACCGTCGGCCATGAGAAGTTTGCGGGGGGGGGGGGGGGGGCCCAGTAAGAATTTTTGCATCGGGGCCCATGAGCCTCTAGCTACACCCCTGGTGGGTGTCAATGACTGTCTTCTGGACAACTGTCACATCCGCTTCTTCCCCATGATTGTGTAGCCTACTGAACCAGACTGTTGGACCATTTAAAGGCTTAGGAAACCTTTTGCAGGTGTTTTGTGTTGATTCGCTGATTAGAGTGTCACACCATGAGACGACAATCTTCAACTTTTACCCAATATTCTAATTTTCTCAGAGACTAAATTTTGGGTTTTCATTAACTGTTAGCCATAATCTTCAACATTAAAAGAAAAAAATGCTGGGAATAGATCACTCTGTGTGTAATGAATCTGTATAATATATGAGAGACACGTTTTGAATTGAATTACTGAAATAAATTAACTTTTTGATGATTTTTTATTCTAATTCATTGAGAACGACCTGTATTCTATATTCTGGAAAGTTATCCAAAAAGTGTATCGGAAAGAGCAAATAGTTTATTATTATTATTATTACCTGTATGATGGTTGTGCGCTACCCCAATATGGCACACACTCGAAGCTGAGCCTATGCCATACACGTCACCATAACCACCAGCAATGGTCTGGATCGTAGATAACTGATTTTCTAAGTAGGAAGGATTTTCGACTTTGTAGCTTCGCCCACTTTTTCCTCACACATTCGTATGTGTCAGAAAATGCAGCCCATGGGCTTTAACCCGAATGTCATATTTAATGTATTTATGCCATAAATCTGCCGCATTATACTTGATTTGTGCCTTCTATCTACTTGGCTGGTCTGTAGCCTGATCATGCCCAATAAATACCAATTTCCTAAAATAAATGAGTTAACATGAGCTACTATTTCATCTGTTGTCAGACGCTATGAGATGTACTTGTTTGTGGTCACAGTAACACAGTGTCAGGACTAGTTGACAGCAACAGAACGGTAATTTCTGTCTTGTGAACACTTCATCCAGACGTTCATTGGACAGGAAGCCACATGCTCCGAGAGGCTACATATGGAAGCTATTGTTGGTAATTTCTGTGGCAGTGATCGAGAGCTAGAATATAAGGAAGAACCGTGGGAAAGTTTACTCGAGGAGAAAAAAAAATTGATGTTGAGGAAAGAATTACAATTCCTGATTCGCATGTAAAAATAAAAAACAAATCAAAAATAAATCAAATTAAGAATAAACTTCAAGTAGCTGAGGACCCTTCAATGGGTCCAATTGCCAAGTTAAGAGGTACCTAATATGTGTTAACCACATGTTCCCAGGTACGATATAATATTACCAGCGAGTGCCGATCAACGAGACATCATTGATCGACGCTCGTTTGCTCCTGTCACAAGGGGCTATGGATGGGGACGAGCAGTCGTTACTCCAAATCGCTTATCCCCATACATTATTATCATGTCGGCAGCGCGAGTTTACACAGGGAGATGTGCTGCCGACATCAATAATACTTTACCTTTTTAAAACGATACGACCAGCAGATGATCGAGCGTTTGCTCGTTTGTCTGCTGATCGCTGCCATGTTTACACAGTTCAATTATCGTCAACGAGTGGTATATGAACGCTTGTCTGCCCGATAATCGTCTAGTGTAAAACCCCTTTTACTCTTCTTCTTTATCTTTTACACATCTATTCATCTGTTACTAAATCACCTACCCTCTAATGATAATGTGATAACCCTGTCCAAGTCTACACAGCTAAGCTGAAAGTGAGCTGCAGAAAACAGGGGATGTCAGCCTATTGTGTGTGCCCCAGTGACTAGTGAAAACTGCAATATTTGGCTAATCACATAAAAAAAAACACAGCTAAAATGTAAAAATTTGTTTTCAATATAAACCTGATTATAATAATATGCTATTTTCTTACATTGCCTTTCCCCCAGAAGCTTTGTGGACAGGCTCCATATTCAGACTTTCTCCTTACATTGCCTTTCCCCCAGAAGCTTTGTGGACAGGCTCCATATTCAGACTTCTCCTTGCTTCGGCCTACCTACCTTAGCACTAGAAGAAATTTGGCACAGATACTAGGTCCGCTTGAGACAAATAATTTATGGGGGTGGGGGAGTTCTTAATGCCTTGAGCCCCATGATCATCTGTTATGTGGATACGTTCGGTTCTTCAGAGCCATATTGCAGTCTAATTAATTATTAATCTCCAGTTTCTCCTTTAACCCCTCACATTACCCATTTAGGGTCACAGTCTAATTTCTCTATATCATACACGTTAGAGCCAATTTCATAGGAAGTCGATCACCCTGATATTTAAATCTAGTATCTCCCCAAACAGGACTGTGGCATAAAAGGGGTTGAGATCATAGCTGTCAATCACACGGCAGTCCCATCCACATTGAGCTGATCAATGCCATTTTAGGGGTACATTTACTTTTAAAGTAAAAAAAACCAAAACGGATAATCTGTATTGATATTATATTATCCATATCATTCCTAATATACCTTACAGTGTGACGTATAGTAAAGCTGACAGTTTAGTAAGTTTTAGTTGGAAACTTTTCATTTGCCAGAATTAAATTATGTGTTACAAAAAGCCCCAAACGCTTTTTATAATGTTTATTATGTGTTTTAGGATTTTATCCCTTCGCCCCCATTTTCGTGTATATCCGTACTGATTCTTGATTCCAGATTATCCGTGAGAAGATTTTTTGGAGTTTTCTATAAACACTACAGTGGAATAGATCTTTATATATGGTATTGTTTGGATGTCTGGTTGGTTTCTCATGTATATTTATGTAGGAATATGAATGTTATATATAAGGGAGCAGAACTTCAAAGCCAGCGCTTCAAGTGTCTTAAATATGTACCACGTAACTGTTATAGACGATGTCCAATATCCTAAGTGTTATTTAATTGTCTTCATACTTTGTAGTTGGAAGGAGTTGGCTGGTTCTAAAAATGTGTCGGTAACACGTGACCATTAAAATTTAAAGGGGCGACTAGTATTATAAACCAAATACTTTATAATAAAAAGTTATACAAATTTTTTATATATTTTGTCTACGTTCTTCACTTTTCTCTGATTGCTGTTAGTGAATAGAAACATTCTTGTTTACATCCAGAGGCTGAAACCTGTCCTGGCCTTGTCGTGTTCACACAGCTTTGTTACTATGTATCAGTGCAGGTAATCCTCTGTATGTGTCAGTTCACACGTTGCGTAAATAGTGCGGATTTTCCGCAACGAAATTAGTCGTGAATCCACAGCAAATACAGTAGCAGCAAAGTGGGTGAGATAACACAAATCTCATCCACACGCTGCGTAAATACTGAGCGGAAAAAATGCACAGAATTTGACCTGCGATGCGGAATTTTTTTCCGCAGCATGTCAATTGTATTTGAGCAAATGCTGCATATTTGTTTGCGGGTTTTCTCCATTGAATTCAACGGGAGGTAAAACCAGCAACAAATAGCATCTGTTGTGTTTTTTGCGGTGGGTGTTTCCCTCGCAAAAAATGCAACTCAGAAAAAAATAAATCTTATACTTTTCATTGACGTTTCATCCAGGGGCGTAGCTAGGAAAGACTGGGCCCCATATCAAACTCTTGACTCTTAGCAAGCTGAGATCTTGAAAATGGTGAATTGAAACAAAAATCTGAAAATCGCATGGATTTTTTTTACATAGTTCTATATGGGGAATAGAGTGGTCTGTGCTGACGTTTATCTTTCATCTGCGAAGGGGCAGAACCTTGATCACTCCAATAAGCATTTTCTGGCAAGATTAGCAATGTACAGCCTATAGACTATAGAAAAATACTGATGGGCGCCGAATGGGCACAATACTTAGCCGAGAAACTCTGCCCCATCATTTTCAGTCTCTGCACCCCAGACTCTGACAATCAAAATTTATAAAAAGTCTCTAGGTCAGAATTTATTACAATTACAAGTATACGTTAAGCTGAATCGCCCCCTTATCATCATGTTGTTTTTTAGTGCTGATTTCTTAATATATGATCAAAGCTCTGTTTTTTTCTGATACAAAGCTCCAAATCCCCTGCAAAAGACATTGGTGTAAAAGATGACATGCTGGCTGTTTGGTGCAACTTTCTAATTACATTTTATTTAACATTATTTTTTACTTTTCGAGGTACGGCTGCTTTGTATCCTGTATACAGAGCAGCTATATCTAGCGCTGAAACATGAATCCGTCAGGTCAGCAGGACTGACGGGTTCAGTGTCAGCAGTGGGTCCTGCATGTCTCTGACACGCAGGATCCACCTGTTATCGATCACATCTAAGTTCATTAAAAAAAACTGCTTTCAAAGGTGTACATGGGCTTTAAAGGGTTCTCTCACAACAGACATTTATGGCATATCCATATGATATGGCAAAAAATATCTGAAAGATGAGGGTCCTACCTTTGGAGCCTACATCTATCTCAAGAACAGGGATCCCCAACCCCGTTTCAGCCTGGTGAGGTAACCGCTGACCGATGTATCCAGGTGGTGAAGGTGGTCAGGATCCACAAACAGCCGAGCTCACTGAGCTATGCGGTTTCCCTAACTTGAGAGTGCATACTGTGTTATCAATTTCTTGCTGTCACAAAAACCTGAACCCTGAAAGAATCCTGACAGACCCCACTATAAGTCAAGGGGATCCATCAGCATCTGTAAAGGATCTGCCAGGCACAGCTTCGGGGTTAACGCCCATAGATAATCAGTCTGCACCTGCTTCTGTGTCTGTGAGACTGACTCCGTCTTCCACCACTCAGGGTGGCAGGCTTAGGAGTGGGAGAACCTATCACAGCCTGGCCAGACGGAGCTAGCTCCCGCCCTCTGTCTATTTATACCTGCCTTTCCTGTTCCTCCTTTGCTTGTGATTGTTTTCGTTTGGTTTCCTGGCCCTGCTGCAGCGTCTTGTACTATTGTCCTTGCTTCATATTGACCCCGGCTTGCTGACTACTCTTCTGCTCTGCGTTTGGTACCGCGTACACTCCTGGTTTGACTCGGCTTGTTTACTTCTCTTGTTGCTCACGGTGTTGCCGTGGGCAACTGCCCCTTCTCCCCCTAGCTCTGTGTACCCTTGTCTGTTTGTCTGTCGTGCACTTATTGAGCGTAGGGACTGTCGCCCAGTTGTACCCCGTCGCCTAGGGCGGGTCGTTGCAAGTAGGCAGGGACTGAGTGGCGGGTAGATTAGGGCTCACTTGTCTGTTTCCCTATCCCTGTCATTACAGCATCTGTTTGAAAACTGATTCATCATGTTAACTTACTCACCGGAAACGTGGATTTTCTAAGCCGAAATCAGTTTGGCGTTGGCTAGACTGGGAGACAGAGTCTTAGAAATCTCCCTGCTCTTCACTCTTATTCCCCACAAGGAGGTATAGTCTTTACCAGTTTGATTCCAGGTCGCGGTCTCCAGAATTGTCACCGATTTTCAGTGGGTGTGCTGTATGTAGCGAAGAAATTGAAGTGAAGTCATGAACCTAGCCAGGTGTCGTTAACGGTAAAACAGTCAGGATGTAGCAAGCCGGAGAATGAGACAGAACTATAATCAGGAGTTAGGGACAGAGTCAATAAATAATAATAATAATAATAATAATAATAATAAAATAAACCAAGCATGTACCTCGATCTGCAGACAAGGAGACATGGTCGATCTCCTTGAACTAGGTCGCCAGGGTGACGTCAGGATGAAGCACACGCAGTAGGAATGCCGCGGCTAGATTGGCTGAGCCTCATCTGGAAAAAGAGAGAGACAGCGGCGCACAAACATTGCATTCGGTTGCCTAAAAACCCGACGGGGACGCCTGTCAGAGCCGCGGGGCCCCGGCATAGGAGCAAAGAGAGGGGACTAACACATTATAGCTGCCATGGCTCTGTAATGAACACACAAAACAAATATAGATAGGTAAATTGGGGTTTATGAAATTGCCCCTAGTGTGAACGTGCGTATAGTAGGTTCGATTCCGAGCCCTATTGGGGACATTGACTGATGTGAGTGATGAGAATCTCTGTACAGAACTGCGGAATATGTTTGGGCTCTATATAAGTAACAGGAAATAAATAAATGACCACTCGTTTTATGGTAAATAGAGTTTTCGATTATGGCAATACTCGTTTTCTACTGTGTACTTCTCACAAGGTCCGATTACGTAGTTCTTTGAAATGTAGGAACATCTTGAAGCTTTTACGAGGTGAAAACAAACTTTTTAAGTTCAGAACTTGGATTTTTGCCCTGGAAGAATACATGATTTCAAGCATTGGAAAGAGAACATGTTATCTGCGCACTTTATTACAAAAATAAGTAGATCTGTTTGATGGGTGCGGTGGCAGGTGTAAAGGATCTGCCAGACACCGCTTCTGTGTCGACGCCCGTGGTTAATCAGTCTGCATCTACTCCTAGGTCTGATAGAGTGACTCGATCTGCTACCACTCAGGCTGGTAGGCTGAGGAGTGGGAGAACCTATCACAGCCTGGCCAGACGGTTCTAGCTCCCGCCCTCGGTCTATGTATACCTTCATTTGCTTCTTGTCTTTTCCTGTGATTCTCTCTTGTTTCCTGTCTCTGCTGTTCCTGCTATTTCTATTGACCTCTACTTCATACCCTGGCTTTACTGACTACGCTCCTGCTATGCGTTTGGTACCTCGTACACTTCTGGTTTGACTCAGCTCGTTCACTACTCTTGTTGCTCACGGTGATGCCGTGGGCAACTGCCCCTTTTCGCTTAGCTTCTGTGTTCCTTTGTCTGTTTGTCTGTCGGGCACATATTGAGCAAAGGGACCGTCGCCCAGTTGTACGCCGTCGCCTAGGATGGGTCGTGCAAGTAGGCAGGGACTGAGTGGCGGGTAGATTAGGGCTCACCTGTCTGTCTCCCTACCCCGTCATTACAGCAGGTTTGAGAGAATTACAGGAATGTCTTCTGCCCTACTAAGTCTGTGCAATTTTCTCATGTTTCTACCTTTTCTTAGGATTGTCCATATAGTAAAAATCTGAATGAGATTACCCTCTCAATGGTGGCCCATACTTCTTCACTTCACCAACTACTCCACTCTTCCAATGCTTATGTGCAGGGGGTAGTGATACTTTTGGACAGTTTTCCCTTGTTCGCTAATAGTGTTAAGTGTAGAGGAGCAGCCTTGCTCAGGTTAAAACCCCGCCCATGAGGATAGAATGGGGCCAAACTGAGCTCTCTTTTCTTTTCAGGCTGCCAGAGGGTCTGGTTTGAAGTGTGTACGTGTATCATATACAAGAAAATGTACCTTTTGCCTTGCAAAAATATGTCAAAGAGTTTAAAATAATCTGCCATTCTATGCCTTTAACCCCCACCCCCAAGGTGTCTCTATGGGTTAGTAAGATCTGACTAGCATGCAGAAGTCTGAAGCAAAATACTAAGTCATTAGGAAAACTCTAGCCGGTTGATACTACTAGGGACAGATCCAGATCTGTCCATTGGCCACTGTTGCCCAACGACTCTATGCTCCATGGTGTGTTCTAAGTAGCAGTTGTCACTTAATGGGAAACCAGTTGTGTACCTTCCATAGAGGCAGGGCAGATGACTTCTCTGGGTCCTGAGGTGGGAAGGGGCTTGGCACTGAACAACTTCCCTTCTTGCCATTACACTATCGTAACGACCACATGTAGCCGCCACTAGAGAGATTTCACTGCATACAAATGAACACAGCTCCCATTCAATTCAATACTAACTGTATAAATCCATATGCAGTTAGCTCCCCCTAGGGGTGACTTGACGAAACAAGAATTATAAAAATTAATCAAGTAAAAAAACAGAGCTCCCGTATACAGACTTTTTTAATCTAAATATGGAATGGTGGATATTTATTTTAATGAAAGCATAGTACATTTGACCGATTTCTCGGTGGGGATTAAGGCCTATTCAGAGTTTGCTATGGTGCAATTTGATCGTCTTGCTATTTACTATGACTCACTGTCCAAGTGATCACTTCCTACAACTCTTTTGTGGATAGAAGTAGCCAGTATTTATTTTTTATGTCTTTTAAAATCACGGGAGCACATCGCGAGCCATTTGACATCACTACCTCATAGTCATTATTGTTCGGACCAGTAGATAGGTTCAATTTAAATTAAATACAACCTTGACTTTTATTGCTAACATACTCTTAAAGCAGGTAAGCGTAACAGCAGGACACAGTCCAATACCAAATAATGCAATTGCTCATTATACGTGAATCACCGCTGTGTGACTCATGGGTCCAGTTCAGATGTTACTGCATTAGTTACGAAGTCAAAACAAGCAGTCATTTTTTTGTTAACTCTTTATTTTGTCATTTATCTCAATGGGGCCTATTTAGCTAAACTAGTTAAAGGAGTTGTCCACTTCGGGCAATCTATTCTTTTTAGAAGGGACCCTTGGCAATAAGCTGAACACAATGTTTCTTTCTGCTGGGATCCCCAGTGATCAGTTGTAATCTGTAGGAAAACCTGGCAGCAAGTGTTCAATTTCCCTGCAGCGCCACCACAGGGCAAATTAAGCTTTATACAGTGCCCATTCAAATCAATGGGTTGTCTGTGTATTGTAGGACAGGACAGGTCCCAAAGAGCGAGAGACACTCTTTGTAATCACTCAAAAGATTAGGATCCTGAACAGAGGACCTCCTCTATTAACTTGAATTCTCTAAAAGGGTATATGAAAATGGGTTCCATATGTGCAGGTTTTGTTCATAGCAACTGGTTAAAAAAACAAAAACATTCACTTGTGTTATTACCACTACCTGTCAATCAAAATCTCAACTTCCCTTCTGTAATGACATGAGCCACATGTTCCCACAAGTAACGCAGGCCACACAAATGGACAACTTGGCCCTTATCTGACAAGTGATCCAATATTTTTGCCATTGGATTGTTAATCCGGAAAGAGGCATACAAAATTATATTTTACATGATAATGTATAATGGGAAGTATTGGACCCTTGCAATGTTCCATAGGACATAGAATTGTTTTTAAAACCGATAAGGGTTTTTGGTTTATGAAGCATATTTCCATCAGCTAGTACCAATTGGACTGATAACTAAATTATTATTGGTACATGTATGGCCACCCGGAGACAAGCGTTTGTTTACAATAAGCCGATCAGCTGTTCTGTGACTTCTTGCTTGGAGAAGGAGAGAGAGAGCTGCTTCAGTCAGTGTCTGGGCCATAATTTGTTGGCATGGCTACTGCAGGAAACCCACAAAGCAAAATACCATATAGATGGGGAACAAAAATTTACCATTTTGCATAGGGCTGAGAACAGTTAATAAAAAACATACAATTGTGGGTATTTTTAATTGTTTTTTTTATTTTTACTGGTTTGGGGGCATGGGCGTAACTATAGTGGTAGCAGCTATAGCAGTTGCTATGGCACACAGTGGTTGAGGGGGCCCACTCAGGTGCAAGAACATTGTACCTTTTTGTGGGGAATGAAAAGTTGTGGCTTTTTGATATCTAGCACTACTATGTGGATTCTCCGATATTTGGTTCTATTATCCATACCTACTTGAGCTTCTGCTTCATTTTTCTGCCACTAGATGGTTGGCCCGCCTAATTTTGCTATGGGCCCTATCTCAATTATAGTTACTCCCCTGCTTGGGAGTTTGTAATACAAAAATAATAGCTACAATCTGATTGTTTGTACAATAACAAAAACACTGACTACCGAGAGGTGAGGAGCAACAATGCCGAAACATTACTGTCTATAAATGAGTGTCATGTCAGACGTTTTGATCGGTGGGGTTCCAAACACTGAGACCCCCACCGATCACTGAAATGAAGCGGCAGAAGTGCTCGGTTGAGTGTGGTGCTACTTCGTATCTGATCGACTTTCCTCGTGTACAGACTCATAGACTTTCTATTGAGCCTGTACACCGCTCCGTGGAAAGCCGATCAGAAACGAAGCAGCGAATCTCTCACCCGAGAACTTCTGCTTTGTTTTAGCGATGGGTGGGGGTGTCATTCCTTGGACCTCACCGTTCCAAATTTCTGACATGTCAAAAGTTTTTTAAAAGTTTAGTTACACTTTAAAGACTCTCTCCTAGCTGGATCTCCACAAGAATTCCCGTGCACTGGTTTTGCACTTCTTCATGGTTATACACAACTAAGGTGATGTGTCATATAAGGAATGTCCATCAAGTTTTATTACTTTACTTTGTTACATCCAGAATTTTAAAGATCTTTTAAGATTTGGGCAGTCTTGGGCTTATGGGATTTCCTCTGCCCACACTTTAGAAGGTAGAGGAAGTGCCGTAGTCTAAAGAATAAAGTAATCAGCACTGATGTAGTCTGACAGGATTCAGTAAAAACAAGAGTGTTTCCTGCTTGGTCCGGAAGTGTATTACATATGCCGGGAAATATACAACCACAATACTGGGGACATCTGTTCTCTTTATTACATTTATTATTCTCTATTCTCTTTTATATAAATTCTGTGTTATTTTTGGGGATTTTCAGGAGATGTCAATGATCTTTCCCTCCTAAAAATCCCGCAATCTATACATTTTTGAATGACATAATATCTTAATCACATTTTATTTATGGCCGTATTATTTGTGTTGTACGAAATCATAATATGGCGCCCATAACCTGCTAACGGAGAACATTTAAAGGTGTTTTCCAGCCAGTAAAAATTGACGGCCTATCCTCAGAATAGGCCATCAATAGCTGATGGGTCAGGGTCCGGACTCACAGGTATTGCAGCCTATTCTCCCATTCACTTCAATGGGAGAAGGCTGCAATACCTGTGAATCGCCTCTAAATGCGTGTCCCTTCAAAACAGCTGCTTGGCGGGGGCCCTGGGAGTCGGACCCCGACCCATCAGCTATTGATGGCCTGTCCTGAGGATAGGCCATCATTTTTACTGGTTGGACAACCCCTTTAATAAAGGGATTTAGAAAAAGATCCCTATGGTTCTGGTTGGGCTCTTGCTCAGGTTTTTTAAATAGCAAAAAGGCTTAACATGCACAAATAGTCTCTTCTCTTCTTTAAAGGGTTTATCCAGGGGATGGCATTACATAATGAACTACCAGATACTCACTCCCCTGTATCCCCCCCCTACTCGAGCTCTGAGGTCCCTTTCTCCACCACTCCAGTGCATGTGACTGCTGCAAGGGATCCGGGACCGTAGCAGCAGGGAATGGGACCTCAGTGCTGGAGCGGTGTGTGTGTGTGTGTGGGGGGGGGGGTTCAGGGGGTGAGTATCTGTTAATTTATTACGAAAATGTTTTTTTCTGTCATTCTGCTCCTATATCGAAACAAAATAATGCGTCGGTCTGGTTTTCGTCAGCTGTCCATTTTTGATTTTTTTTACTAGATAGAATAGCACCGCATGCTACACTTTTTTGACCTTCAGAAAGCAACGGAAACCTGATGGATAAGAACTGACACGTGTGAGCGTAGCCTAAGTTTGGCTTAGTAGAACCACGGGGGTTCCAGTCTTGTGCTCATAATACAGAAGTTGAAATTCTGTCATTTTATGCCCATCAGAAACCGGCATTATGTTATATTTTACATTGGCTTCCAGTCACTCCCCTGTTTAAATCCTTTTGGGTAGAAATTTTAAATGTGCAAGTTGTGTCCTAAATGCTTCAAAACTATGTCTGAATGAGAGGTGGAGAATAGAGTTTCTGACCTCAGAATAGTTTTCATGTAGAGAGGCAGTAGAAAAAAAAGTCAGTATCTGAGATGTTTTACATCCAGCGCTGCACAGTCCCAGGAGACGGGATGAAGCACATTGTTATCATTTTTTTCAGGGTATTTTTGTATTCCTTTTAGATCCTGCTAAAAATACCTGATACCTGTACATTCTGGTAGAGCAGACTGTGTTTTCATATATTATGTACAGTACTATATTTAACTTGTAAGTCAGAGGTCACTGCTCCTGTGTTCTCCTTTAGGCTGGGTTCACACGACCTATTTTCAGACGTAAACGAGGCGTATCATGCCTCGTTTTACGTCTGAAAATAGGGCTACAATACGTCGGCAAACATCTGCCCATTCATTTGAATGGGTTTGCCGACGTACTATGCAGCTGTCAAACGACGACGCGTAAATTGACTGCCTCGGCAAAGAAGTGCAGGACACTTATATACATTATATGCAGGGCACTTCTTTGCCACGTAATTTGAGCTGTTCTTCATTGAACTCAATGAAGGGCAGCTCAAGATTTACGAGCGTCTCAGACGCCTCGTAAATTACGAGGAGGAGCATTTACGTGTTAAACGAGGCAGCTGTTAACAGTCTGTCTTTTCACACGTAAATGCCTCTCAGGCTGGGTTCACATGACCTATTTTCAGACGTAAACGAGGCGTATTATGCCTCGTTTTACGTCTGAAAATAGGGCTACAATACGTCGGCAAACATCTGCCCATTCATTTGAATGGGTTTGCCGACGTACTGTGCAGACAACCTGTTATTTACGCGTCGTCGTTTGACAGCTGTCAAACGACGACGCGTAAAAATACAGCCTCGTCAAAAGAAGTGCAGGACACTTCTTTGGACGTTTTTGGAGCTGTTTTCTCATAGACTCCAATGAAAACAGCTCCAAAAACGGACGTAAAAAACACCGCGAAAAATGCGAGTTGGTCAAAAAACGTCTGAAAATCCAGAGCTGTTTTCAAGGGAAAACAGACCCTGCTTTTCAGACGTTTTTGGTCACTACGTGTGCACATACCCTTATCGTGTGAACATACCCTTAGGGTATGTTCACACGGCCTATTTACGGACGTAATTCGGGCGTTTTTGCCCCGAATTACGTCTGAAAATAGCGCCTCAATAGCGCTGACAAACATCTGCCCATTGAAAGCAATGGGCAGACGTTTGTCTGTTCACACGAGGCGTATATTTACACGCCGCTGTCAAATGACGGCGCGTAAATAGACGCCTGCGTCAAAGAAGTGACCTGTCACTTCTTTGGCCGTAATTGGAGCCGTTATTCATTCACTCCAATGAATAGCAGCGCCAATTACGTCCGTAATTGACGCGGCGTTCTAGCGCCTGCACATGCCGTTACGGCTGAAATTACGGGGATGTTTTCAGGCTGAAACATCCCCGTAATTTCAGCCGTTACGGACGCCCTCGTGTGAACATACCCTTAGGGTATGTGCACACGTAGTGACCAAAAACGTCTGAAAATCCTGAGCTGTTTTCAAGGGAAAACAGACCCTGCTTTTCAGACGTTTTTTGACCAACTCGCATTTTTCACGCCGTTTTTCGCGCCGTTTTCGCGGCGTTTTTTACGTCAGTTTTTGGAGCTGTTTTCATTGGAGTCTATGAGAAAACAGCTCCAAAAACGTCCAAAGAAGTGTCCTGCATATAATGTATATAAGTGTCCTGCACTTCTTTTGACGAGGCTGTATTTTTACGCGTCGTCGTTTGACAGCTGTCAAACGACGACGCGTAAATAACAGGTCGTCTGCATAGTACGTCGGCAAACCCATTCAAATGAATGGGCAGATGTTTGCCGACGTATTGTAGGCCTATTTTCAGACGTAAAACGAGGCATAATACGCCTCGTTTCCGTCTGAAAATAGGTCGTGTGAACCCAGCCTAAAGCCCTAAATATAACAGCCTAAAAAACAAAAATCACTTGGATAGGCTTATTAAGAAAACAATAACTAGAAATAGCACCACCCTTATCCATGGGCTGTGTCTGGTATTGCAGCTTAGTCTCATTACATAAGGTGCAGTTTTTAGAGCGGCAGAAAATGACCCTTTTTTCTAATTCTTGACAACCCCTTTTAGACCAAAAATATCCTTTTGAGCGGTTACGGTGGAACAAAAAAAAAAATTCCAGTTCTTGAGTGGTTAACTGGAGACGAGAGCTGTTTGCCGGGTATCTTCTTATGTTAATATGTGCTGTAATTGAGAGGTTTCATTAAGCGGCGTCTTATCTAATATCTACACAGCGGCACAGACCTGCATTAATACGGTGTGCGGGCATTTCACACCGTCTTGTCGAGTCTACACAGCCAGCAATTAAGTGTCTGCGGAAAATAATTCAATGAAGTATTTAAGGTTTCACAAGAGAAGGAAACGGGCTGGAAGATATTCTTCCTGCCATATAAAAGCATTCCTAGTAATGATCTGTGAATGATTTATGAGAAATCCCTTGTGGCAGTTTATTAGAACCACTTGAAATATCAAAAGCCGAATGACAGGAAGTATAATGTGCCGGTCGGCTGAGAAAACAGCACAATAGTAATGGACTAGAGGCACCGGCTTATTAAATGGCTTAATCTACTATGAAAACCTTGATTGACTATTTAAGTAGCAGTCTCCACAACGCTGCTGCGATGAGCGTGCCCGCCGGGAGACTCGGGTTGCCCTCGTTGTATGGGTAATCTGCCAGCCTCTGTGGTGACCCATGTAGTAATACTGCACCAGCAGGACAAGCCCTGGAGTCTTTCTCCATCAAGTCGTTTTCGTTGGCGTCAGTAACTTAAACTCAGTCCTATGGATTTTACTGTAAATTCCGTTCCGTAAGGAAGAAGAACATTTTGCCCTTCTGGACCATAATAATTTTTTCGTTTTCATCCTACATCATTGCAGTGTTCACAAATTGTATATTTTGGCATCTACATAGCTATACAATGTGTTAGGTTTGTTTTTAGGGAGTACAAGTATTACTTTTTTTTTGTACGGGGGAGAGCCGTTGGAGCAGGAGGGCTGGGGGCGAAGTGGCCATAGTTCTGAAGATAGGAGTGTTTTACCTCTAGAACCTGTTACCTAGTAGGGTATGTAAACACATCCTATTTTCAGTCATTTTTTGGGTCGTAAACGGCTAAAAATGCGGGGGCTGAACGCTCCGTTCCCATTGAAAAAAGCGCCACGTAAAGTGCATGTCACTTCTTGAGCCATTTTTCATTGACTTAATAGAAAAACAGCTCCAAAAACGGCCGTAAAAGACGCCACAAAAAAATGCTTGATGCTTAAAAAACGGTTGAAAATCAGAAGCTGTTTTCCCTTGAAAACAGCTCCGTATTTTCAGCCGTTTTTTGTTAAGCGTGTGAACATAACCTTAGACATTCATGGCATATTCTGTGGAAAGGTCTATGCTAGTAATACCCCTATAAGTATAATATATTAACATTTATTAGTATATTATGCCAGTATACCAGTATATTCCTGTCAGCAAAAGTCAAATCTAGCCTGGAAACCATCAACAAGCTGCTGATCCTTTGCAGATGCATTATTCTATATTTTAATTTAAAACCTCGAGTGCAAAAAACATGTCCTGAAAAGAATGTGTCGCGGGCCTATTTATCTCCAAATGATAGATCTGTAAGGAATCAGCAGCTTGTTGACGGTTTCCAGGTAGCAGCAGGAAAACATAAAAGCTAGATTTGGCATTTGCTGACTTTTAAAAGTAGCTTTTAGGGTATAATTTAGGTATGCCCTAACGCTGCACAGACATACAGTACTATACTGGTATACTGGCATAATATACTAATATATGACAATACGTTATACTTCAAGGTCTATAATAGACCTATATAGTATAGCCACGGGATATGCCATGAACGTCTGATAGGTGCGGGTTCTAGAGGTAAAACACACCTATGTCCAGAACTGGGGTCACCTGACCCCCAGCTCGCCCAGTCAGGTGGCCGTCAGATGCCACATCCAGCCGTAGAATTAATAGAGAGGTGGCTGCGCGGCTCTCTTTATTTGTTTAAATGGGAGTTATGGAAACAGCCGAGCACTGTTACCCGTTTCCGAAAAGAATATGACATAAACTTTAAACAAAAAACAAAAAGTAAAAAAAAAAACACTAGTAAACATGCAAAGAAAAAAAAAAAAAAGTTTGAAATAAAGACACAAAAAAACGTATTAAAAACTCTATCTTTTATAGAATTTGTATAAAAAGATTAATATAAAGTAAAGATTTCCTAAAACTCATCCTACAGGTTAAAACACAAAAAAAATGAAAAATACAACAGCTACGCAGAGACATTCATGATATAGTATATCAAAAGAATTATGTAAAAGTTGTCCGCATAAAGTAAGTGTATGATGTATCCGATATGGAGTCTCAGCACCCGGTTGTACATGGCGGGCCGTCTGTATCCGCAGTAAAGACATGCTGTAATTTGCCCTATTTGTGAGGAGACATATTATTATTCTTTGTGCTGTGGCGTACGTGTGGATTTGATTTTTTTTTTATTGACGTCAAATCACGGATTTAGCAATATTTGTGAGGATATAAAACCGGGTTTATTATAAAGTGTGGCCTTTAAAGAAAAAGTTCAAGGATTATCATGTCCTAGCGAGCAGCCATATCTTCCTGATGTGACCGGTTTGATTTGTAGATGTTATAAACAGTGGGACGCCTTGTTCTCGGCGTTGATTTTACAACTTCAGAACATGAAGGTCACATGTTTAAAGGGAAATTATTATTTTGGATCCCTGTTTATTGTAAGAACACACCTTGACCTGACGGGCAATATTTAATAATAGAAATAAAATAAAAAAGTAAAAAAAAAAAATGTTCATACCTCTGTGTATTAATATATTGAGTATAAAGTTAAATATAATGTATCTTTTTTTATGTCCTAAAAAATAATTTATATTAATAATTTCAAAAAATCTAAACTGTATGTGCAAAAAAAAAAAAAAAAAAAATTTTTTTTTTTTTTTTGTCATTTACTGGGTTTAATAGGGCATTGTGTAGTTACTCAGCCAATAATGTCCTTTAGTAACAATATCCGTTTTTTGATGTACAATTCCCAGCATGCTTAGTTGGCTTTAGCCAGATGACAAAGCATGCTGGGTATTGTATTTAACTGAATGCTGAAAATCTACAGGTCGGGTCTGAATTGCTCCCGCTACCTACAGTACTAACAAAAATAATCTGTAAAGGGATTCTTGTAATTTGTGTCATAAAAGCTTTTCCATTTTCATGAATCTGTGTTGTTCTCCGCATGTAAACACCATAAAGCCCACTCTGAGAAACCATGAAGTGGCGGCTCCCACTTAGCAAAGGCTACGATTGTAAAACTTGTGTCACATTTATTGCCCTTTTTATTACCCTCAAAGTCATTTTCGGAATTTCCAATATTCTTCTTTTCATTGTTTGCATTCCACTTTAGTTTTGTATTCCACCCCGTAGAAAACATGATTGCATTACTGAGAATAAATCTACTATAGGACTGTGGATTATACTTTTTTTATTTGGCTTTTATACTATTTGGAGATTTTAATTCTATGTTTATTTTCTTTTATGTGCAAATGTTATTTTTTGTTATCAATAAACCGCAGAGTTGGGGGACAGATTTCCAGGGAGACTAAATAAATGCAGTAACCAGTTTGGCCTTATTGACACGACAGGGTCCGATTGTTGGCCGATAAAATCGGCCGTTTTGGGCCGTTTTTCCCGGCCGGTTTGCATCCGTTCCGATTCCGTTACGGGTCGTGTTGCCATTTTTAGGCCTCATTCCCACGACAGGGTTTCCCGGCCGGGTGCCGGCCGTTCATAAATCGGCCGGCACCCGGCTGCATTAGGAATAATAGACCCCTAATGGGGCTATTCACACGACCGATTTTTTGACGGCCTGGAAAACCGGCCGTTAAAAAGTAGGACATGCTCTATCTTCGGCCGGGTGCCCGGCCGCCCGGCTCCCATAGAAGTCTATGGGGCCGGGTAATACACGGCCATCACCGGGATGTGTCCCGAGTGATGGCCGGGTTTTCCGGCGCTTGCGCTCTATCTCCTCCTCCTCACAGCGCAGAGTGCATGTGAGGAGGAGGAGTTGATGCCATTCTGACGAATGGCTGTACGCTGTACACTGTGTGGCAGGGCCGGGGTGTACAGCAGGTGGAAGGGAGCGCTGCGCTGGCTCCCTTCCCCTGCTTGTTTTAAAAGCGCCCTGGCCCGGCGACACCTTCGATGGTGCCGCTAGCAGCTGCTGCGGCTGCTACTACTGTAGCGACGCCACTATAGCAGTTCAGGGAGGTATCTCCCCGCTCTGCTATGTGCTAGCCGCACTTTAGCTCCTTGAAGGAGCGGAATCCCCGTGTTTTCGGGGATTCCGCTCCTGGACAGAGCGCTTGATGTCTCTGTCCATATCTGGGCAGCGACATCAGGGGAAACTCCTGAAGCGGAATCCCAGAACACATGGGTATTCCCCTTCAGGAGTTGCCGCTGATGTCACTGTCCAGATCTGCCCGGCCCGGCACGGATGCAAAACTTTATGCAAACCGGCCGGGCAAAATGGCAGATTTTACCGGCCGGCACTCGGGCTCGGGCGGGACCCGGTCGTGTGAATCCCGCCTTAACGGCTGATTTTGACCCATTTTTCATCCGTTTCTTTCTCTGTCCGTTTTAAAATCGGATGAATTTAATTTGTAAATTTTTGCCACACACTTCCCTCTGTAGATAATGCCACACACTGCCCTCTGTAGATACTGCCACAGCCCCCCTGTAGGTAGTGCCACACAGCCCCCTGTAGGTAGTGCCACACAGCTCCCTGTAGGAAATGCCACACAGCCCCCTATAGGTGTAGTGGCACACAACGCCCTGTAGGTAGTGGCATACAGCCCCCTGTAGATAGTCGCACACAGCCCCCTGTAGGTAGTGCCACACAGCTCCCTGTAGGTAGTGCCACACAGCTCCCTGTAGGTAGTGCCACACAGCTCCCTGTAGGTAATGCCACACAGCCCCCTGTAGGTAGTGGCACACAACCCACTGTAGGTAGTGGCACACAGCCCCCTGTAGGTAGTGGCATACAGTCCCCTGTAGTTAGTGGCGCACACAGCCCCCTGTAGGTAATGCCACACAGCCCTCTGTAGGTAATGCCACACAGCCCCCCCATAGGTAATGCCACACAGCCCCCTGCAGGTAGTTCTACACAGCTCCCCCCATAGATGGCACCCCCTACCTGTCTGTAGATAGCGCCACCGTTTCAGGAGAAGTCCCTGACTTCAATGTCCATATATGGACAGTGAAGTCAGTGACTTCTCCTGGAGCTGAGACTCCGGCCACATTGCCGGGGATTCCGCTTCAGAAGTCGCTGATGTCACTTTGTCCATATATGGACAGTGAAGCCAGGGACTTCTCCTGGAGCGGAATACCCGGCCACATCGCCGGGGATTCTGCTTCAGAAGTCCCTGACTTAACTATGCCCATATATGGACACAGTGAAGTCAGGGACTTCCACTGGAGTGGAATCCCCAATCCCCGGCCACAGCGTTGCCGAAGCTCTTACAGGGAGCAAAAGACATACCCTCCTCCTCTTCCTCACATGCACTTCGCACTGTGAAGAGAAGGAGAGAGCGAGCGACGGAAGACACGGCCGTCACTTGGAGTACATTCAAGTGATGGCCGTGTATTACCCGGCCCCATAGACTTCTATGGGAGCCGGGAGGCCGGGAGAACGCCCGAAAATAGGGCATGTCCCATTTTTTGACGGCCGGGTTTCCCGGGCCGTCAAAAAATCGGTTGTGTGAATGGCACCATTAGGGGTCTATTGTTCCTACTGCAGCCGTGTGATGGCCGTTTTTTGAACGGCCGTCACACGGCCGTGAAACCCTGTTTTGTGCATAAGGGCTTAGACTTCGTTCACATCTGCGTCAGGGCTCCGTTCATGGGTTCCGTCGCAGCTTCCTGTCAGGGGAACCCATGAACTGAACCCTGACTGAAACAAACGGAAACCGAGCCGGTGACCTAACGCTCCAACGGAACACATGAACGGAGCCCTGATGCAGATGTCAAAGAAGCCTTAAAGGAGTTTCCGGGTTTTTACAATTAATGGCCTATCCTTAGAATAGACTATCAAATTTAGGTCGGTGGAGTCCGACTCTCTGCACCCACACAAATTAGCTGTTTGAAGGGGCCACATCGCTCGTATAAATGTGCCGCAGCCTCTTCATTGTTTACATACATTTAATCTTTGTTCGTACTTGAATGCGCCGTTACATTCGTAGCTGTGCAATTTATTGCAGCACTGTCCTATTTACTTGGCCCTTTCAAACAGCTGATCGACAGGGGTGCCGAATTTGACCCCATCTATCTATCTATCATCTATCTAAGTATCTATTGTGGTGCGGCCTAATGGGTCCACATGCCACCAGATCGTGACAATATTATTATTTATATATATTATTATACCATTTTATTATGCCCTGATGTACTCCGCACAGATTACATTTGCCCCCATGTTATAATCTAAAATACCAGTAATACCCGAACAGAACTATTACCAAGCAAAATTCGCACTCCAAGAAATCTATCTACCTGCCTGTCTGTCCATCCGTCCATCCATCCATCCTGTCCATTTACACAGCTTTTTACACTAAAATGCAGCAATAAATAATGTAACTAGTATATATGGCAGCATAGTAGACCTGACAAATCCTATTTAATTGGTTTCATTGAGGAAAAACACTTTAGGCATAACTGATAAACTGTGCACGGCCACAAGTATTCACATAACATGAAATATAGAATCCCTGTGTCATGTGTCATGCTCCGCCCCCTCAGGTCTGCACTAGGTATAACACAATGTACCAGTTTTGCCTGGTGTGTTACTTTAAGATAAGGATTTAGAGTATATGCTGGACACATTTGGACACTTTAGCCAGTGTTTATTAGACAGAGTTCATGAGAGAATATCGTATTCATGTTGAGTCACTGATGCTACCTTGTATGGTTTAAGCAATTCCTAGTTCTACGGTTGGAGTGATAAAAATCAAACATCAGTAATTGAAGAGCACTATGTTTAGCACTCCACAGATTGTAAATGGAATAAACCACGAACGGCCCGTGTCCTAATGTGGACACCAAGGTCATCTTTGTAAACTCATCTTGGCCATTTATGGTATTATTATGTTCCACCACGTTCATTTGGATTCCTGGTGACCATAAAAAGGGTTTCTCGTGAATGTCCTGCCTTATGTTTGGGTCTTCAGGCTTCCCAATGGTGTTTTCATGATTTTTGTAGTTGTCTCCATCCATGTTGTTGCTGTAATCCTCCTCCTCTTTTACCTTTAACTTTCCATTGCCTTGTCCAATGAGCTGCATCTTCTCTTAATACATTGACTATAAGATGAAGCTTCCGTCTGGTCATTTGTTTGGAAGGTAAGGCTTAATTTGGCAACTTGTTTATGTTACTTTTATATTTAGACTAAGGTCTCTTGCACATGACCGTTGTGCCACTTGGGCCATCACGGACCCATTCACTTTAGCGGGTGAATCGGATCTCCGATCCGAGGAAAGATAGAACATGTCCTATCTTTCCTCGGATCACTGATGGGACTCGGACGGCACACACGGTCGTGTGCATGACGTGGAAGGGCTTATTCACATGGCCGAGTTACGGCTCCCAATATGCACAGAGTTGTACAGATCCGTAATTCGGCACCCATTGATGTCTATGGGGCCATATTGTACCTTTGTACAGTATGTCTGAGGCATGCAGAGGCTTTTTCTGTCAGATTCATACAGAATCCATGTTCCGTACGGAGAATACGGATGCCGTATAGAAGAATATTTCTGTTATATGGTGCCGTACAGAGGCAACACTATCTGGCGGCACATGGACTGCCTACTGCTCCGTAGTACAAAGCCATGAGGACTACATGTGCTCCCACACGGCATGACACTAAAGTATGAGAATATAAAATAACCCTGTTACTGCTGATATACTCTCACTTTCTCGCTTTTGGTCACATTTCCCATGCGAGCCAGCCATGACTTTTTTTTACATCCAAGTGGGGGAAAGTAAAGGTCGGTGCCCCTCTCAGAGTTCATTAATATTGTGTTTAGTGATAAATTGCTTAAGTTCTGCCTTTTCTCCTTGGGATAGTTCATAAAAGGCAGGAAATGCCTTTTTCTAAAGAATTCCAGCACATGACTCGAATATTAAAGACTGGTCACACATTCTCAACCAAAAACTCTGGTGCTTCTATTTCTGTCAACGACCCATCCACAAATCTGTCAAGCCGGCACTAAATTTATTGTGGAACTTGAAAAAAATCTATATTTGGAATCAATATGTTTTATATGAAACATGAGTGCAACTTATATGCCAAGTGAGATTTGTGATTCCACGATGCCGAGGGTTTGTCATCAGGGTAAGCGGTACTAAAATATATTGGGGGTCGCACAACAGCCTTGATCCAAACCATATCATTTTATTTTGTTATCATTATTATTATTTTTCTTTTTTATATTGCTATTTCTTTTTAATGGTATTATTAGATAGAGAATTTCTAACAATTTGACAGAAAATAATCACTCAGTATCCATATCAGCCATTTATTACTATAGAGAGTGACAGTGCATGTACGTCCATCGAGAACAGAAATCCGTGCGCCCTAGTTATCAGGAGGGGTCCCAGTAGTCAGATTCCATCCAAACACAGTTTTATCACATAACTCCGTAATAACTTCAATTATTCAATTACCACTTAAACTTTGGATTATTCCTATCTAAGGCCCCATGCGCACGAACTTGCTTTTGCGGCCGCAATTCCCCTGAAAGTCCACGGGAGAATTGCGGCCCCATTAATTTCTATGGGCCCATGCACACAACCGTGGTTTCCATGGTCTGTGCATGGCCCAGGAGCCTGGACCGCAGAAAGAACAGACATGTCTTATTACAGCCGTGTTCTGCGATCCATTCTCATAGAAAATAATGAAGGTGGCCAGGTGCACGGACCGCGATTTGCGGGCGGCTTGCCGGGTCACACTCCGCGGCCGGCCGACCAGAAAATCACGGCCGTGCACATGGCTACTGTCGTGTGAATGAGGCCTTAGAAATATATGGTATATCCATTCATATTCCACCTGACGCAAGACGGAGGTCGGGGGACCCTCGTTCTCGACATAGGTGTGGGTTCCACACATTAATGGCGTATCCTATAGATATGACATAATTGTCTAAAATGGGAAGAACCCTTTGATTACTGGAAAACCTTCTTAGGTTCGGACTCCATGGTTCATGAGATTGCACCGCAAAATCAAATGTAATCTGTACATTGAAATTTTATGTGATACGGCTTGCAAGATAATCCTATGAAGAAGAGAATTACATATGGTTATTTGCAATTTAGGGTAGGAGCCCTATATTTTTGATATTGTTACATGCATTTTCAATAGAACTCTATGGAAGCTAAAACCTTGTGATTTGCAATTCAAATTTTGCATTTTTGTCATTGCAGAAAATCATATGTACAGATGTAGCCATCTTTATCTTGACTTTTAACGCATTAAATACAGTGTCAAGAAACTTTAACTTGACTTTTTCAATGGATTTTCAATTACTTTTGTTGTGTGATATCACGCCGCAGCAAATTATCAGTCAAAATAAACTTGGTTACATCTGTACACTTGCTATTTCATGCAACCCCATAGGAATACATTAGGCGCTATATGTACAGCCTTTTTGTTGCCATGGTGGATTTAGGGAGAAAAAGTTTAAAAATTATTAATTTTTTTATATACATTTTTTATGTATAATATTTATTAAATGTGTCAAGTATTATATATTGGGGTACACCTTCAAAAATCAGGAATTCTTCACAATAAATGTTGAAAAATAAATTAATTGTCAATCTTTTTTTTATGTTCTACTTCTACTGTAAATGTAAATGTAAATGGTGTTTTATAATTTCGCTCATGACAGATTAGAACACACCCGTTAAAATGTTTGTACTCCTTGCTATGATATTGTCTCCAACAAACTAAAACTTGGTTGATTTATGGCAAAGAATGTTTCGTATTAGTTTATTGTCAGCAGTTTACAAAGTCCTTGATAGAATTAGGTACAGTTCTGCTATTTGAAAAGTAAAAATGCAATTCCTCTTGTTTTATTATGTTTTTAATATATATTTTTTGTTTATACAGATCCAGAATGCCAATGACGTTCTAATATCCCCCCTGGAAAAGTTCCGTAAGGAACAGATTGGTGCAGCAAAGGTAAAGAGACTTATGTATAAATGTTGTTTAACTTTTGAAAAATGTAACAAAAAATAATGCCCCAAGCAGGTGACTTATTCCTTGTGCGCTATGATACCTCACTTTTTTTAAATAAATTTTTTTTGTTTAATATAAATTAATTAAAATTATATTAAGTATGTTGCATAATGTACAAAATAATAAACATGCACCGTTTTGTCAGTTGTGGCAGATGGCTTGGCCTTTTACGGGGGTTGAGAAACCCTGGTGTTTTTATAGGTGGTAGTCCTATAGGTGGCATCTCCACCTATCAAACATTTAGGCCATAAATGCAAATCATGGGTGTGGCTCAACAGTATCAGGAGTGTGGCTCAACAATTTTAAGGGGTGTGGCTCACCAGTATCAGGGGTGTGGCTCACCAGTATCAGGGGTGTGGCTCACCAGTATCAGGGGTGTGGCTCACCAGTATCAGGGGTGTGGCTCACCAGTATCAGGGGTTTGGCAAATCAGTATCAGGGGTGTGTCAAATCAGTATCAGGGGTGTGTCAAATCAGTATCAGGGGTGTGTCAAATCAGTATCAGTGGTGTGGCTCACCAGTATCAGGGTTGTAGCTCACCAGTATTGGGTGTGGCTTACCAGTATCAGGGGTGTTGCTTACCTGTATCAGAGCGTGGCTTTCTGTCCACGTGAGATTACTCTCATGTCTGAATTCTGGTAATTGCGGTGTGGTTTGACGGCATAAAATACAGCTTGAGAGTGGCGAAGCATGAATTCTATGTGTCATGTGTCCAGCAAGGTAGTGACACTTAAGCGGCATGTGTACAACCTGTGAGTGGCTTGTGTACTGCATGTATTATATCTGTGAATGACATATGTGCAACAGCTGTCCTATGTGTGAGTGTCGTGTGTGTGTGACATATTAACTATTGTATGTGTGAGTGTCATCCGTATGACGTGTTACCTATGTATGAGCAGTGGCGTAGCTATAGGGGTCGCAGTGGTCGCAGCGCGCTAATACAAAGTTTGTATGTGCCGTGATACCGGCACTTCTTGGCTACGGGCATGGATTGTTTAGACGTCACAGTCACTTGGTACACTCAGTGTACCATGTGACCGTGACGTCACGAGAGGGGGCATTCCAGCCACTGTGGAAGAGCCGATGCAGAAGAGCATGGAAGACTGCAGGTGAGCTGCAGAGGGGGCCCGTAATGTATGTGTGTTGTATTATATTGTATTGTACTGTACTGTCTGTTGTACTGTACTGTCTGTGTTTGCGGTTGAGAGAGGGACTTTAAATTACAGGCCCCCCTCCCCTCTCTCCACCACAAACAGAAACTGCACGACACAATACATTACAATTGGGGGGTCGTGTGAAGACCTCCGGTGGGTCGCAAACCACTCACCGAGGTCCTGCTTCCAACTGTAATTGCGTCCTCAGGACGCAGATCCAGTTGAATTTAATCCTGGAGCAAGGAGCTGATGGCTCCTTCCTTCAGCATTCACTGCCGTGAGGTATTAGCGGCTCGGCGCAGACAGGCGCGATTTAGTGACATCATCGCGCCTGTCTGCGCCGAGTCACTCATAACACAGGGCAAAGGAGGAGAAGGATCTCCTACTCCACCCGTCGTGGGAACGGGGATAGGTAAGTAACTTTATTATTTTTCTATTATGCACATATGGAGGACTTATACTGTATAAGGAGGGGGGCTAATATGGTGGCAGCTATGAGGGGCATTATACTGTATGGGGGCTGATATGGTGGCAGCTATGAGGGGCATTACTGTATTGGGGCTGATATGGTGGCAGCTATGAGGGGCATTATACTGTATGGGGGCTGATATGGTGGCAGCTATGAGGGGCATTATACTGTATGGGGGCTGATATGGTGGCAGCTATGAGGGGCATTACTGTATTGGGGGCTGATATGGTGGCAGCTATGAGGGGCATTATACTGTATGGGGGGCTGATATGGTGGTAGCTATGAGGGACATTATACCGTATGGGGGCATTATACTGCCGGGGCGGCTGATATGGGGGCAGCTATGGGGGCATTACACTGTAGGGAGACAGCTATGGGAGCTTTATACTGTGTGGGGGCAGCTAAAGGGGGCAACAAATGTCGGAAACAAATGAACGGCATAAAATTCTAAGATTTATAACAATTCTTTCTATTGATGTTTCACACAACGGTCCTCTTCTACGGTACATTAAGGAAATTAATAAACATTATCATTAAATGATTAAGTTGTGGCTGACAACGATTCAACATTTCTACCCAACTACGAGGTAATGTGTGCCGTTCCATCACCGCGTGGCATTTGGCTGTGTCGTGGAGCTAATGCAGCAGAAGAGATTTATAAATGGTCCTCGCCCGATCTCGAAATAGTCATATTTTTCCCATCGTCACTCAGGTCCCTTCTGTAGCGTTATTTAATGTTGCAGCGAGACACAATTACTTTATGATATGATTGTGAACTTAGTGATAAGAGGTTTAATCATTCCACTTGTCTCCGGGGGACTGTGCTGCTGGGAAGCCATGCAGTAAATGTATATCTGAGAGTAACTAAAAAATATCCGTCTTCCACTCCTGTATGATTTGATAGACTGATATTTTGATCCCGAACCGCTATCTGAGAAAAGTTGACAGGTGAAAAAAAAATCTATCACCAACTCTATAGTGAGGAAATAAATAATCATTCAGTGATTTCTTAATCCGGCTTTTATTACACTTCAGTAATTCATTTTCTTAAAGGGCCACATAAAGGGGTTTTCCATTTTGAACATTGAAAAGTTCTACAACTTACTTATACTCTATTTGTTTAAAGAGGTTGTCCAGTGTTAAAAATAAATAATTATGGCTGCTTTATTCCACTTCAATGGAGCAGAACTGTAATACCAGACACAACCTGCGGACAGGTGTGGCACTGGTTTTTGAAGAAAGCAGCCATGTTTTTTTAATCGTGGACAGCCCCTAAAAATTTTTACAGTTTCCAAGATTTCTGTCAGTGAATGGAAACACTCTTGTTTAAATACAGAGCCTTAAAATACTTGCAACTTTGGAATGATTTTACCTATTCAAGCGATTACTGGCAACATTTTGCCAGTTTTTGATCCGGCGCCACCTTGCCGTCGGCTACGGAAGCCTTTCCGGACCCGCCTATGTGCTGGGGCTGAACGGCTTCCGTGCTATGCAGACCAGTATTAGGCCCCTGTTTGCCATTGCAGCCACCGTAACTCCGGCAATTTCTTTGCTGGGGGGCCGATGAGCTGCAAACTCCTTAAATGCAGCGATCGCTTTTGACCACTGCATTTAAGGGGTTAATGGGGGGAATCAAAGCTAATTTCGGTCCCCGCCATTACAGCCGGATGTCAGCTGCAATACACCACTGACATCCGGCAATGGTGGCACCGACTCCGCTTCTGAGCCGGTGTCCACCATTTGTTGTATGGATATGGCAAAATGCGGGAAGCACTGGCTTTCCATGACATATCCATACGGCAAATGTCGGGAAGGGGTTAAGACCACTGACAGGTGAAGTGAATAACATTGATAATCTTGTTACAATGGCGCCTGACAAGGGGGGTGGGATATATCAGGCAGCGAGTGAACAGTCAGTTATTGAAGTTGATGTGATGTAAGCAGGAAAAATGGGAAAGTGTAAGGATCTGAGCGACTTTCACAAGGGCAAAATTGTAATGGCTAGACGACTGGGTGAGAGCATCTCCAACACAGTAGGTCTTGTGGGGTGTTCCCGGTATGTTGTGGTTAGTACCTACCAAAAGTGGCCCAAGGAAGAACTACCGGTGAACTGGAGAAAGGGTCATGGGCGTCCAAGGTTCATTAATGCACGTTGGAAGAGAAGGCTAGCCCATCTGGTCCGATCCACAGAAAACCTACTATAGCACAAATTGCTGAAAAAGTTATTGCTGGCTATGATAGAAAGGTGTCAGAACATGGAGAGCATCACAGCTCATTGTGTATGGGACTGCATAGCCGCAGACTGGTCAGAGTGCCCAGGTGGCTTGGTCTGATAGATTTTCCACCATGTGGACGGTCGGGTGTGTGTGCATTGCTGACCTGGGAATGAGATGGCACCAGGGAAGAATACAAGCTGTGTGATGCTCTGGACAATGTTCTGCTGGGAAACCTTTGGTCCTGGCATTCATGTGGATGTTACTTTGACACGTACCACCGACCTAAACATTGCTGCAGACCAAGTACACCCCATCATGGTATGGTATGGTATTCCCTAATGGCAGTGCCCTCTTTTAGCAGGATAATGCGCCCGACCACACTGTCAACTTGGCTTTCAAATTCCCCAGATCTCAATCCGATCGAGCATCTGTGGGATGTGCTGAAAAAATAAATCTAAAGCATTAAGACCTCACCCAACAGGATCTGCTGCTGACGTCTTGGTGCTAGATACGACAGGAACCTTCAGAGGTCTTATGGAATCCATGCCTCAACGGGTCTGAGATAGTTTGGCAACATGAGGGCAACCTTCACAATATTAGGCAGGTGGTTTTAATGTTATGGTTGAGGGGTTTATGCTACATAAATATATAGTACATTTGGGCACGGGGATCGATCCTTACTCTAGATGGGGAAAGAGGGGAGAGTGTGCAGCAGGCATGAGATGGAGTCCACCTGCTATGAGTGTGATAATAGTGACCATAGTAGGGAAGCAGGGGCATGAACCAGCGGTGCCCAGTCTGATTGCCCATATAGGTGGCTGACATATAATGCAGAAGAATTGCAATCGGTTTTGTGTGCTGCAACAGCCTTCACTGTAGCTGATCGAACAAGGTGGGATATCTTAGAGCAGGGGCCAACGAAGGCCTGGAGCGGGATCCAGGCAGCGATCGGTTCTGTGATCCAGTTGTGGTTTTAACAACGGATCAGGAGAAAAGGCCAAATACTGGCCCAATTCCACCCCAAGCAGCACAAATCTCTGTCCTGAGTGTGCTACAATGTATCAGTGTAGGTAAAATGCATCACCCTGGAGTCCAGAATAGCTCACAGAGGATTAGCTAGACTGTAAACATTGCAGCAAACCCTCAGCTCTGAGAAATGTTAGGTCTATACAGATTTTCAGCCCCTAGCTATTAATTAGAATTCAATGACAACAAGCAGAAATCTTGAAAATGGTGAGAAATGGAAACACGAAAAAGAAAAGTCTAACTTTTTTGTTTTTATTATACATGGACTGACATAAGACTAGAAAAGCGGATCTGTGGCCGCCAGTGACATGGAGGGTGCAGTAGTAAATCCTGAAAACAGGATGCAAGAAGTGTCCATCACAATGAATGCAGAAATCCCAGTAACTCCTGAGGGATCAGACTGGTAGAACTGGTTGCCTTATTTGGTCAGTGTAGTTGATGTGTCCGCAGCTGGTTATATTGATGAGCTCATCCCTGCGTGGGCCAAAATCCTGTGATTCTTTCTATCTGTCCAGTCTGTTAAACATTATTCTATTCTAGTGCCCCTTGACCTTCGCTAGAATTCTCGGCACATCAAAGGAAGCAGAGAAACATTTACGCACCATAGAAATAACTGAGACTAAATTGGGTTTTCTGTTTGAATGATACTCTTCCTCCGTAATTGGTATTTTGCGATGTGTACCTAAGGGATGCAATGAAAGCATCGGGAATTTCAACGTATTTATAGACAGAGATAGCTACTTATTAAGGGGGTTTCCAAGTTTACAGATATATACCTTTTAAAGGGGGTGTTGAAAGCCGAAAACCCCTGTTCATATGAACTTTTAGGGGATATAGACGTCATAGAGGGGGACTAGCTTGTATGAGCCAGTACGCTGAGCCGCTCTGGAGAAGCCGGAGTGTCAATGCATTATATAGGCGGCCATTAGTTTGAAGGGTTAGCACGCAGGTCAAAATAGATACACTCTGTTATGCCAAGTGCAGGTCCTGAGGGGGCGGAGCATGACACAGTGATTCTCTCTTTGGTGTTCTTTGACTCCAGGTGTCATGCTCCGCCCCCTTAGGTCCTGCACCAGGCATAACAAAGTCAATCAGATCAGTTTTGCACATAGTGTTCCTTTAAATATGGCAAATTACACTAAAATATTTTCATACTTTTTATAAATATATATAGAAAATCTTAAAATGATTTTACTATTCTCCCAGCTCATTGACCCCTGGAATCATCGCTGTTTAGTATCCTAATCCTTATAAGATCCGAGTCTAAAGCTGCTAATAATATGCAGCTATGATCATTCATTATAGTGAATCCCCCTGCCCGGCATTAGTTTAGATTAATATATAATCCGATATGTATTAAATGTAATAAAGCTGCGGCTATACTCGGATCAGCGTCTGGACAAAATCGCCTCGTCGTCTTCTTCTTTCCTTCCATTATGTCTTTAGTTGTTTGAAATAATAGAATAATTGAGCAAATACGATTTGAACGGATAAAGAAATGTCAATAATAAATATTACCAAATACGCAGGCAGCTAAATGCTCATATCGTCCGATACCCCTCCTCCATAAGAACATGGCGGCTCTCATCCTAAGCTCAGCGTTGGCCCCATGTATTTAAATAGAAGATAAGAAAAGTCCTAAATTCTGTTTGGACAAATAATATAAATGAAAGGGGTTTTTCTATCTCAGACATTTCTTATAGATGTCTGTAACATCTCTGGGACCCGCACCTATATCGAGAAAGAGAACCACCCGATCCCCATCCTGCGCTGCCTGTCTATCTATCTATCTATCTATCTATCTATCTATCTATCTATCTATCTATCTATCTATCTATCTATCTATCTATCTATCTATCTATCTCATATCTATCTATCTATCTATCTCATATCTATCTATCTATCTATCTATCTATCTATCTATCTATCTATCTATCTATCTATCTATCTATCTATCTATCTATCTATCTATCTATCTATCTATCTATCTATCTATCTATCTATCTATCTATCTATCTCATATCTATCTATCTGTCTGTCTGTCTGTCTGTCTGTCTGTCTGTCTATCTATCTATCTATCTATCTATCTATCTATCTCATATCTATCTATCTATCTATCTATCTATCTATCTATCTATCTATCTATCTATCTATCTATCTATCTATCTATCTATCTATCTATCTATCTATCTATCTATCTATCTATCTATCTATCTATCTATCTATCCCATCCATCCATCCATCCATCCATCCATCCATCCATCCATCCATCCACCCATCCATCCATCCATCCATCTATCTATCTATCTATCTATCTATCTATCTATCTATCTATCTATCTATCTATCTATCTATCTATCTATCTATCTATCTATCTATCTATCTATCTATCTCATATCTATCTCATATCTATCTATCTATCTATCTATCTATCTATCTCATATCTATCTATCTATCTATCTATCTATCTATCTATCTATCTATCTCATATCTATCTATCTATCTATCTATCTATCTATCTATCTATCTATCTATCTATCTATCTATCTATCTATCTATCTATCTATCTATCTATCTATCTATCTATCTATCTATCTATCTATCCCATCCATCCATCCATCCATCCATCCATCCATCCATCCATCCATCCATCTATCTATCTATCTATCTATCTATCTATCTATCTATCTATCTATCTATCTATCTATCTATCTATCTCATATCTATCTATCTATCCTGCCACATCTTCTATGTGGCTTGTCACCCAGCTTCTCTAGGCCCCAGTGAGGCCCCGAACCTGCTTAGATACTCCTCAAAACAGGAACAATGTATATTAGCGATTGGTTAGTAATTTGCTATTCAGGAGCCTGGGAAAGTTGAGTGACAACACCTGTGGAAATTTTATTGTCATCTGTAACACCCAATTTATTAGAGGTGATTTTTATTTTATCTTATTAAAGGGGAAATTTCTTTTAAGCTCACTTATCGTTAATAACAGCGAGTTCTTTATATCGTGTTTTGATGATTAATACAACACATCAGGAGACCTGGAAGACTGCAGGAAGATTGGATTTCAACAGAAAAAGAGGAAAAAAAAGTATTTTGTCTTCAGATTAAGTAAAATAACAGAACTTATTTGCGATGGAAGCAAATCCAACAATTCTGCAACTGGAATGAGCTAAAGAACATAACTCGCCTTTTCCCGTTAGTAAACAGGTTTTATGACTGAAATTGAAACAGCAGGTGCTTAAATCTCCTGAAAAAATAACATTTTACTGTAGTTAGAGGAAATCAAACATATTTCCACATCTCTATGAAGCTCTTAAAAAGGGTTTCCACGTTTTAAAATCTGTCAGAAAAATATATCACAAATTTGTTCAACTAGACTAGGGCTACATTCACACGACCGTATCAGATTCATGTGTGAAAAACGCGTGTGAACCTGGTCCGTGTGCTTTGCGAGTGGGATGCGTTATTCACGCACTCGCAAAGCACATCTTTTTAAAAAATATATATATTTTCAATTGAATTGATGCGCAAATCCGCACCGCACGTGGATGTGCATCTGTGTGCGGTGCGTGGTTTTCACGAACCCATTGACTTCAATGGGGGCGTAGGTGAGTGAAAACGCACCAATACAGGACGTGCAGTGAGTTTCACGCAGCGGACACTGACGCATGTGTGCATGGCCCCATTGAAATCAATGGGTCCGTGTGCTGTACGTGATTTCCATGCACAGCACAAGAACGTTATTCACGGTCGTGTGAATGGGCCCTAATACAGTCTTCAGAAAAATATAAGAACAGAGTACTTTTTATCCTCAAGAGAAAATGGAGTGGTTGTATTTGTGTATAGTATAACAATCCCGCCTTATCTAGGCCTCCAGTAGTACAATAGAGCTATTAATAACTCACTTAATGATAATGAGATGACTCTGCTCATTATGTCCCAGGCTACACAGCAAAGGATTAAAAGTGAGCTGCAGCCAACAGGAAATGTCAGCCTATTGTGTCTACTCTAGTGGCCAGTATGAAAACGAACATATTTCAGCATTTTATTTTCAATTATAATGTATGTAATAAAAGCCTGATTTAAATAATTTTCTTTGGATGCATTCATTTTAAAGTGTATATGCACCTTCATTCAAATGTTTCTGTCTTTCGTCATATCATAGTGATATTTCAGAAAATAGCATAAGTAGAAGTATCAAAGCTGAGATCCAGACCGATAACTAAAATTAACCCCTTAGGCCTCGTGCACACTTCCGACACATTTTTCACAGCTGTTTTTGACGGATCCGTGTGCCCGTTTTAGCGGCCATGTGCACTCCGTGTTTCCGTTTCCGAGCGCCGAGCATGGTACTGTCCAGGGTGCTGAAAGAGTTAATGGGCTGCACTGATCGGCGGTAACTCTTTCAGCTCCTTGGACAGTACCATGCTCGGTGCTCGAAAAATAAAATTTTAATGAAATTAAAAAAAATAAAATAAATAAGTTCATACTTACTTTCCTCTTGTCCGGCCACCAGCGATGACGTTTCATCCATGTCACCGCTGCAGCCAATCACAGGCTGTAGTGGCGGTCACGCACGTCAGGATGACGTCAGAAGGCCGGACTCCAGGGATGACGCTTCATCCCACGTGAACGCCTCTACAGCCAATCACAGGCTGCAGCGGCCTCTGCAGCCAATCACAGGCTGCCGCGTCATACAGGAAGGTCGGACTGGATGAAGAAGAGGGACTCTTCACCAAGACAACGACCGGGTACGTATGAACTGCTTTTTATTTTATTTTTAATCAGCAGCCTCTTTTCTCTATCAGTGATTGATAGACAAGTGGCTGCCGATTAGTGTAATATTTCTGTAATGTATTTCTGCCCGCCCGGCCGTTGCTAGGCAACGGCTCTGTCACACACGGACGGCACACGGATGGATCAAAGTAGGACATGCTCTACTTTGGATCGGAACGGAGCAACGGGACCGTCAAGTGTGTGCATGGCCCCATTGAAATAAATGGGTCAGGGTGCTAGCCGTCAGAAAAACGGCTAGCACCCTGAAGAAAAACACTGAAGTGGGCATGAGGCCTTAGTGACCACCCATACGCCTTTTTTACGATGGCCACTAAGGGGCCTTAGGATAGGCCGCCACCTTTTCACGGCAGCCAATTCTAAGTCCTGCATTTAAGTTGTTTAAAGAGGGAGGGAGCTCCCTCTGTCACCTATCGGCTGCCTGCAAATGTAATCGCGGGCCTCCGATAGGGTGCCATGGCACCTGGGGTCCTAACAGAGGCCCCCAGGACTGCCCTGGCTATACGCCTCTTAGGCCGTGGCATGTTTTTGTATACTAAGTATACCAAAGCATTATAGCTGCGATCAAAAGATCACATAGTAAAGTCCCCTAGTGGGACAGAAAAAATAAGTAATAATTGTTAAATAAAAATTATTATTAAAGTTTAAGTTAAAAAACAAAACCATTTTTTCCATTAAAAAGTGGATTTATTTAGTTAGTAAAAGTGTAAAAATGAAATAAAAGTACACATATATGGTATTGCCGCGACCATAATTATCCAAACAATAAAGTTAAATTGTAATTTAAATCGCAAGGTGAATGCTGTAAAAAAACAAATCTGTTAAAAAAACTATGGCGGAATTGCAATTTTTTTCCATTTCTCCCCAAAAGGGTAATAATACAATGTAATCAATAAGTCCCATGTACCCCAAAAAAGTACCAATGAAAACTATGTCTTGTCCTGCAGAAAACAAGCCCTCATATCACGACATTCAAGCCCTCATATCACGACATTGACTGAAAAATAAAAAAGTTATGGCTCCTGGAAAGTGACAAATAATTTTAGTTCAAAAGTGTTTTATTGTGCATAAGTAGTAAAAAAACGAAACATAACATTCATATGTGGTATCGTCGTAATCGTACCGACCCGTAGAATAAAGGTAACATGTTATTTACGTCGCACGGTGAACAGCGTAAACTTAAAATGCATAGAACAATGGCAGGATTGCTGGGGTTTTTTCTATCCCCCATACAAAAAGTTAATAAAAGAAATGATATGTACCCCAAATGGTGGCATTAAATAATACAACTAAAAAAAAAAAGTCCTCATACAGCTTTGTCGACGGAAAAATAAAAGAGTTTTAGCTCTCTAAATGTGATAATGAAAAAAACAAAAAAAATGAAGGCATTAAGGCCCCATGCACACGAACGTGGTTTTGCGGCCGCAATTCCCCCGAAAATCAACGGGAGAATTGCGGCCCCATTCATTCCTATGGGGCCATGCGCACGACCGTGGTTTCCACGGTCCGTGCATGGCCCCAGAGCCCGGACCACAGAAAGAACGGGCAAGTCTTATTACGACCGTGTTCTGCGGTCCGGGAGCATTGAAAATAATGGCCGACCATGTGCACAGCCCGCGATTTGCGGTCGGCTCGCGGCTGACACTCCATGGCCGGCCGACCCGGAAATCACGGCCTTGCACATGGTTACGGTCGTGTGCATGAGGCCTAAGGCCTAAAATAGACTGGTTAGTGAGGGGTTAAAGGGCCTGGGCTGCTTCAGCTGGGAAAATAATGCAAGTTTATTCGCAATGATCCACCAAGCAGATGATTACATAATATTACACTTCTGGGGGGAGCTGTATACACTGGTACAACCTCCACAAGAATACACTGTGATGAAAAGATGTGACTGTCGCTTTAAATAATCCCCCCTTACATCATGCAGCGCAGTAAAGTGGTGGCTGGAAAAGACATTGGGCTGAGATGATGGAATAAAGAGTATGAAAATAATTAGTTCGCAAAGCTTCTTATGAGGAAAATATGTCATCATGCCGCACATTCCACAATTCTTTTCTGACTGCTTTTGGGAAGCAGATTAAAGACTGGATGACATAACGCTGAGACACGCTCCTGTGCGTCCAGGACAAAGCACTGATTGAAGTCCACAATACCTATAGAAAACATAACTTAAAGGGATTCTTAGTTACTCTATAATAAAAAGTTATGCAACTTTTTTATATACTTTGTGTTTTAATTTCTCACCATTGTCAAGATCTCTGTCCCTGTCAGTCAATGAAAACATATTCGATGCATATGCCCTAAATAATTCACATGGGAATATCCCTTTAAGGACCTACCATACCTTATCTTATCTTAATGAGGTTCAAATCAGGCCACATTGTAAGTCCTTGAGACGTCTGCTTCGTAAAAAAAAAATATTTTAGTGCAATGTTTTTTTTGTTCCTCACTCCTGAGAAGTCGCCTTGCATGCGTCACATTCCGTTAAAGTCAATGGGGGGACATGAACATCCGAGCGTGCTGGCACTGTTCTCGGATTGGTGGGTGAAACCCAAGCCAATCAGACTTTTATGGGATATCTCGTTGATATGCCTTAAAAATATTTAGTGGAATCCACTTTTAGCTCCAGGTAGTGACCAGGTCCTTACCGGTACTTCAGGGTAAACTTTCAAGCATCTAATGCCGTTTTACTCTATTTACAACCACAAATCTCAGCATACCCTGCGGTCTTTTGATTAGTAAGGGCATGTTGGGAGCAAATCTATAACAGGCTGAGGATCCCATACATTCGAACTATGTCCAAGGCAGGCCTTAGGGGTGTGCGAAATGTGCGGTCACACTGGATCACCCACCCCTTCTAAAGCCCTGTGGCTCGTGACCACCAATAGAACCTATCGCGTTAAAAATGCAGTCAGACATGCAGGCCACATGTGATAGAGCTGGAGGAGCTGAGCAGATTGATGTATAGTTTTGTGGAAAAAACAAAATATAATTTGTAATTTATTGATCTAAACCTCTGCTCATTCTGAGCTTAGGAGTCCAGTGGGCGGTCAAACATAGTGATTGACAGATATCTTTATATAACTCTACAGATGTGTTCTTTCATAACTTATATCTTAATCCGACATGTCCTGAGCTGTATGGCGGGAGATGTTAAACAAATATGTTAAATAAAGGTACATCTCTGGTGGATTCCCTATATGGACAGTCACGTCAGGGGCTCCTCCAGTTCCAGAGTCCTCGGCCATAGTGCTTCCGATTCTCTGGCCGGGGACTCTGTAATTGAAAGCCCCTTACATCACTCTCAGTATATGGACAGTGTCGTCAGAGGCTTCCTCATGGCCAGAACACCCGGGCCGAGTGCTAAATTGTGCCCGGTCACAGGACACACTGTGGCATCCGTCACACAGTCTCCCATGTTAAAAAAAAACCATATACTGCACAGTATACTTTTTATTACAGGATCCCTCAGGATGGAATAGTGTAGTCTATTACGTAATTCCATCCACTCAAAAAAGGTAAACTGATGAATACCAGCCCGACGGGACACATTTTCGGCCTCCGTTAAACTAATGGAGCCCAGTGAACATATTTAGCGTGTACGTCGGGAGTTATTCCAACGTACATGCTAAACGAAGGGCTAAAACGCAAAGTGAATCAGACCTAATGTGCTTCCTGCAGATTGGATTGTATTTTCACATGTTCCCTTTAATATAAATTATATGCCAGTATCATTTAGACATTGTAATTTATTAGGCATCATCCAGTGTAGGGCCGGCTCTGCCTGTGTCTCACCATCCTTACCTGTCCTTCTGAATATTGTGGCGTAGGAACCCATCCAAGCCTCCTATTATTTAGTCAACCACTTTATAAACTTTAAAGGGGTTTATCCGGGAACCACAAAAAGAGTAGAAACACCCACAAATAAGTTTTAGCACCTTTATACCATGCCACATGCACACTTCAACTTCAAAAAGATTTTTTAGCGTAACTTACCGCACCCCAATGTAAAGTTATTGCCCCACATAAGAATTCTGTATTGGGCGGGACTTGTAGTTTCAGCTCTGAAAACGACAAGACCCGTCATCCCCTTCTTTTCCCTCAGCTCCTTTAATCCTTGCCCCGCGACAGGGTTTAATGCACATGCATGGGGAAATACTGTATGATGGGAGAGACGGCACTGTGAAAGAGGAGGGTCTGACTTACTTCCTATGCATCATCACAATGCCAGCCACCTAGCAGTCACGTCGTTTGATGACGCTCCGACACAACGGAATAGGAAACCACTCTTGGTCACGTGGGCCTGTGTCGCAGCGTCATCAAACAAAATAAATACTGAACTTCGGGAGCCATGTCTTGTCAAACGGGGAATCGGTGCCCTAAAAGAAGAACTAGTATATCAGTAAGTGAGCTAATTTGAAGTAATTAGATGATTGGCAGACAATTTTCTTCCACCAAATAACCCCTTTAACCTTGAAACCACAAAGCCCAGCAAGCCCTGTAGTCCTTTGACTGGTAAGGTCATAGCGTCTATGGTAGTGCTGAAGCCTAAACAACAGAAAACATTAGGAGATGTTGTCTCATATTTCACCGGCTCGTATGTTGGCTTTAGTGGTCCTTGAGGAAGGCGCGCTAAGATCCTTAGTCAGTAATTACTATTACACGCTGAATGTTAATGCCGTTACTTTCACGTTTCTAGGAAGGAAAGAAGAAGTTTGACAAAGAGAGTGAGAAATATTATTCAATATTGGAGAAACACTTGAATCTGTCATCAAAGAAGAAAGAGGCACATTTACAAGAGGTACATTGTTCTTCATTTTCTCCTTGTCTTGGCATAGACTTCAAATACTGGTTTCGTAGGTTTAATCATCAGTCTATGCCTACGACATTATTGTGTATTTGAGAACTGGAAAAATGTTATCTGGCCTGACCGGAGTACAAGAGATGAGTGGTAATATTTCTTGCTTAGATGGTCCTCGCGGTCAAGCGATAATTACATGATCGATTAATAAAAATTAGACGATGACTACTGGGTGGAGAAATGATGGAAATACAGTTTAATATAGACAAGTATAATTAAACAAGTGGTTATAAAATATTGAATGCTTTTATTAGACCACCTTACATTTCTAATGTGATTACGCTTTTCATAGTCCCTTGTTCACCACATTACCCATCGTTTTTGAAATATGGCAAATAAAAATGAAAAAAATTTAGGGAGACAACCAGTTATTTGGTAACATGTCATTAACTCTGCGGTCTACAATTTCATGTTCTTGAAAATACCTCTAGAACTTTCTACTCATAGGCTGAAACTGTGTCTTAAAGGGGTTGCCCGGTTTTAGCAAATGAATGTATTTATTTGTATAATTAAAAGTTATACAATTTTACAATATATCGTCTGTATTCATTTCCCACGGTTTTTAAGATCTCTGCTTGTTGTTATTCAGTAGGAACATTCATTGTTTACTTCCAGTGGATATAATTCTGTCCATGGTCATGTGATGGACACACAGGTGCTGGGATCGTTACAGTATGTGTATCAGAGCTGTGTGGTGTAACGAGCCGTGCACCTGTGTGTCCATCACATGACCATGGACAGAATTTTATTCACTAAAAGTAAACAATGAATTTTCGTACTGAATAAAAATCTTGAAAACCCTCAGGAATTAATGCAGAAAGTATATTGAAAAAGTTTTACATTTTTAATTACACAAAAAAGAAATCTGACAACCCCTTTAAGTCCCAGGAAACCCCTTTAAAGTGAATGTCCATCATTGAAAACACGTTTTTGTGATGACTGATTTATCATATTTTTATAGCTTCAAATCCTATCCATAGTCATAGAGTTAAATTCAGGGTGGCGGCAGCCACCACAAGGAGCATAGGAGCTTACAGCATACTGTTTATTCATTGTAACACAATAAAATAACAGTATGCAGAAATATCCTAAGCTCCCCCTAGTGGCTGTCATAGGCATCTAGAATTTTGGCATTAAACTCCATAGTTGTGTGAACGGCAGAAGGGGATTTGGAGCTCTGTATCTGAAAAATGCTGCTCCCATCCTTATAAAGATATATTGCAAAATGAACCATCGCAGAATGTGGGACCTAAATACAACATAGTGTTAAAAGGTGGCCGTTCACTTTAAACTGGCACAATGACAACTTTTTCTGCCTAATGTTCTCAAGGCTCCTCAAAGATCAGTTAAGTATCAGACATCACACCAGTCTGTATAGTCTACGGTCATAAAATATAAATGCCAGGGAGCGGAATGAACCCATAAGATATTTAGAAGTAACGGAACAAGTGCAGTAGCGTTCCTTTAATATTTGTCGTTTTTATTATTTGTTTGGTGACATCTTGTAATTGTCATAACAAAGCTTTATTTATTGTGTCCTCAGGAGCGAGCGTAGAATAGGTACAAGATGTGGGATTTAGCTTAAATAACAGACATGAATAAGCCGCTAAATAGTTTGGCTCATATTCTCTAAACGTACATGTAATTTCCAAATATGGCCACCTGCCCAGCAAAGTGTAGCAGTTGCTTGTTCTGTGACGTATGCCAAATATACAATGATTTATGCTCCGCTTCTCAGACGCAGGTCCGATCCTCATGAGCACATAGACTAGTTATACTGCAGTTACAGATATCATTTTCACATTAGCCCAACAAGACAGTAAAGCATCTTAAAATGTACCACAATCTACCAACATTAGTTCATTTTTAGGTCCAGAATTCTGTGCTGATTCATTTTCCTAAATATCTCTACAGGGGTTAGGGCTCTGTTCACACATCCATAAATAATTCTGAGTTCATGCATCCACCCCTAGGGGGAGCTTACTGAAGACGGATTCGTACAGCTGCCATTACATTATTTAATTTATAGGGGTTTTGCCAATGAGAACAGTTATCACCTATTTACAGGATGGCAGCCACACTTGGGTGTACTTGCGACTCAGCTGAGTCCATTGACCCCATACACATTGAAAGGAGTGGCAGGGCGCATGCACGACCCCTGCTCAATTCAAAGTCCCCCTCGCTGTGATGGTGCAGTGAGGAGGAACTGGGGGCTCAGGACCCCCATTTTAGTGATCGAGGGGGATCCCAGTGGTGAAGCCCCAGTGATCATACATTTATCACCTATCCTGTAGACAGGTCATAAATGTTCTTAGTGGGAAAACCCTTTTGAATTAAATATATTCAATGGAGCTATATGAATCCGTCTCAGTTAATAATACATTCTACTTTAGTTACCTCCCCCTAGTGGTGGCCGTGTGCATTGAGAATTTTATTATTTAACTCTAGGGATGTGTTAAAGAGGCTCTGTCACCACATTATAAGTGCCCTATCTTCTACATAATGTGATCGGCGCTGTAATGTAGATAACAGCAGTGTTTTTTATTTTGAAAAACAATAAATTTTGACCAAGTTATGACCTATTTTAGGTTTATGCTAATAACTTTCTTAATAGACAACTGGGCGTGTTTTTACTTTTGACCAAGTAGGCATTGTGGAGAGAAGTGTATGACGCTGACCAATCAGTGACCAATCAGTGACCAATCAGCATCATGCACTTCTCCCCATTCATTTACTCTGCACATAGTGATCCTGCGTTGTTCACTATGTGCAGTCACATACTCACACATTAACGTTACTGAAGTGTCTTGAGAGTGAATAGACATCACCTCCAGCCAGGATGCAATGTCTATTCACAATCCCGACACTTCGCTAACGTTTGTGTGGGACTTAATGACAGCAAGCATGATCTCGATGTGCTGTGCTGTAAGTCCCACACAAACGTTACCAAAGTGTCGGGATTGTGAATAGACAGCGTGTCCTGGCTGAAAGTAATGTATATTCACTCTCAAGACACTTCAGTAAAGTTAATATGTGAGTAAGTGAAAACACATCGTGATCTAGTAAGAGTAAATGAATGGAGAGAAGTGCATGACGCTGATTGGTCACTGATCGGTCAGCGTCATACACTTCTCTCCACAACACCCACTTGGTCAAAAAGTAAAAACACGCCCAGTTATCTATTAAGAAAGTCATTAGCATAAATCTAAAATAGGTCATAACTTGGTCAAAATTTATTGTTTTTCTAATATGGTGACAGAGCCTCTTTAAATAAGGAAGAGGATTTGGAGGTCTGACCCCTGTAAAGATATCTTGTGAAATTAAAGGGGTTGTCCACTTTGGACAGTCCTCTTGAGTGAGAGTAGTTCTCTGAGATAAGCTATTTATAGGTTTCTCACTGTTGGGGCCATCCGCAGTCAACTGCAATATGTGGTGGAACGCGGAAGCGAATGTTCACTTTTCTTGCAGCACCACCAACAGGAGAAATTAAGTATTACAGTTTCCATTGAAATCAATGGGCTGTCCATGTAATGCATGGACATGCTGATTCCTCCAGCTCGAGAGATACTCTTTATAGCAACTCTGCTCTGGCTAATATATGAAGATCCTGAACAGGAGACCCCTATCTATTTGTTCAGAATTTACTAATAGTAATTTTAAAAGTGGGTTTCCTGAACCGGACCACCCTTTTAATCAGCACATACATTCACCTTGCTACCTGAGACTCTTGCCATCCATCACCCCCACTTTTATGTTCAGAACTTTTCTACAGTTCCCCACAGAAAGCTAAACCCTCCTAATTCTAAGAGGATCAGGTTGAAGATGCCAAAACTTCAACCAACTGCTTTGAGGAGGCACAATTTGGCATTGGGTCCCCCTGCTACCAGGTCCCATAGCCAAGTTGCTCCCGGTCGCTATGATAGGCATACCATTGCTGTACATTAAGACGATGGGGAGTGGGAAGGACCCACCAAGTGCCGTACAGTATGTAGAGAACATAAAACTCCATGCAGATGTTGCCGTGGTCTAGCAGAAACTCATAGACCTAGACATCATTGCCCACCACTGATCCCCCATGCCGCCCATCTGATTAAGTATATAGCATGTCTGCTCCCACATATTTATTTTAGAAGACTGTTTACAGAAGTCCGGTTATTAGAACCTAGTAAATGTTGCACATATGGTTTACTGTTTAGACAAGCCACAATAAACGCTACTTATAAGTATGTGTTTTTCCCTTCATCTGATAACATTGATGTCTGTGAATTTGGTCCAGAAAAGTTGTTAAACAAATAGACTACATGCTTTTCATAGCCCAAATGATCCTACAGAGGTAAACATGTGAGATTACTTCTTCTCGGTGGCCATAAGAGCAACATTTACAGTCTACGTGAAACATTTTGTGTTACTTTACATGGCAGGTAATCACTCTATATACTATGAATCTTGTGGTTGTATCTGGAAGGACAACTCTCAGCATGTTCTGCTTGTGTGAGGATGGGTGATGTTTGAAGCAATAGTTGGGGTGACACTGAATACAAAAGCCACACACGGCTCTGTGCCAGGCACTGATAGCCATTTACTCTATATGGATGGGATATATACAATACACCGTTCAGCCATAACAATAAAACCACTAGCAGGTGAATAACATTGCTTATCACTTGACAATGGCGCCTGACAAGGGGGGGGGGGGGATATATTATGCAGCAAGTGATCAGTCAGTTCTTCAAGTTGGCGTGTTAGAAGCAGGAAAAATAAGTAAGTGTAAGGATTCTGAGCGACTTTGACCAGGGCCAAATTGTGATGACTAGAAGACTGGGTGAGAGCATCTCCAAAACCGCAGGTCTTGTGGGGTGTTACCGGTATGCAGTGGTTAGTACCTACCAAAGTGGTCCAAGGAAGGAGAATCGGCGATGGGTTTATTGGCTCCCAAGGGACATTGAGGCGCGTAGTGAGCAATGGCTAGCCCGTCTGGTTCGATCTCACAGAGCTACTGTAGAACTAATTGCTGAAAAAGTTACCCCTGGCTTTGATAGGAAGGTGTAAGAAAACACAGAATTGCAGCTTGCTATGTTTGGGGCTGCACAGCAGCAGACCGGTCAGAGTGCCCATGCTGACCCCTGTCCACGGTCAAAAGTCCTTACAATGGGAACGTGAGCATCAGAACTGGACCAGGAAGCAATGGAAGGAGGTGGCCTGGTCTGATGAATCATGCTTTTTTTTACATGATGTGAGTATCCGGGTGCCTGTGCGTTGCTTACCTGCAAGATGGCACCAGAATGCACTATGGGAAGAAGAAAAGCTGGCGGAGGCAGTGTGATGCTCTGGGCAATGTTCTGCTGGGAAACCTTGGCTCCTGGCATTCATGTGAATGTTACTTTTGCACATATCACCTACCTAAACATTGCTGCAGACCAAGTGCACCCCTTCATGGCAACAATATTCCCAAATGGCAGCAGTCTTTTTCAGCAGGCTAATGCGCCCAGCCACACTGCAAAAATTGTTCAGGAATGGTTTATGGAACATGACAAAGATTTCAAGGTGTTGACTCCAAATTCCCCAGATCTCAATCCAATCGATCATCTGTGGGATGTGCTGGATAAACTATTTCCGACATGGTCCTACTTCGGAAGTATCAAGGATGTCAATGTTTCCTTAAAGCACATAGTATGATGATCACATTTACAGATGTGTCCTTCCTTACCTTTCCTCTTATCTCAACATATCCTGAGATGTGTGGCGCGAGATGACCAGTTTTGAAAAAAAACATGATTTCACGATACTTTATCATGAGATGTCTATGCTACATGTGTCTATGTGTGGCCACCTAGTGGTTGAGATGTGAGTAGGAGCCAGTCAAAGGTTTTGCTAGCATGTCGCGATATTGTATTGAATTTGTTAAATGAGAAATTTGAGTCCTTAACTAAATTCAAGCAACGGAAAGGATGGTCACATCATATATCGTAACAAACTAATCTGCTCTAAAATTATGTTACCTTTTCAAAGAGTACTAAAGTCCGAAGATTTAAGAAGCTTCTAGCATTCAGTTAAGTTCCTATTGTCAAAAGTTACTGTTCTATCATGTACAAAACTATCTGAAAGTGAGAGAATCCGATTTATTATATATTTAAGTCATTCCCATCTCTACCAGCTCAGCAGTATGCAACCTGCACTGTATTCCTATCACCTCGAAGTAATAACCATCAACTATTGACCTGTCCACCAAGTAGACCGTATTGTTCATCATGTTCATCAGCAAGTGTCAGCAGAATTGTACATTCCCTGTAAATCGATTGCATTTGCTTTATCGTAGGCAGACTCCTTAATTGATCGGGAACACCAGAACTTCTATGATGCGTCTCTGGAGTATATCTTCAAAGTGCAAGAGGTTCAGGAGAAGAAGAAATTTGATTTTGTTGAGCCGGTTGGTATAATTGTTCTCAAATTTTCTTGTTTCCTCTCCAATTCTCTTTATTATCCTGTTAAGTGGTTACTTTTTATTGCACATTGTTGTTTTGCATTATTTATGCATTTTATTATTGAGTGAACTGCAGAGAAGGGTCATAAAGAAGACTTTAAACACTTTCCACAATTTCTAATTTGTACCAGTCTTGAAAGTCAACGTCTAATTGAATGACTTTCCTCCTCGTTGAATAGCCTGAGTCACGTATTTAATGAAGAAGAATTTCTTCCTTTCTTTGATGTGAATTTATGTAGCCAGGGGTTTTCTTGTAAATATTCTTCCGTACATTGATGATTACACAAATTGTTTTTTGTGTACCTGGTTCCTATGAGTAAAGAAGAGAAAAGGATGGGATCATTCAAAGGTATAAGACGAAGGGGGAAGACCCTGTCGAAAAAAAAGTCTCCCCACCCTTCTTGGTACCGACACCATTGCCACTACGCTAGCTTGGAGCTAATGGGTGTTGTGAAATTTCAGCCTGGTCAACTCTCCAAAGTTGTTCACATTGTGGTGCTTGTGGAGAGGGTAAGCTTCCTATGGGGAATGAGAGTGGGAACCTCCCGATCCACAACTCCTATAGCAAAGAGTATATTGCTGAAGCGAGACCATAGCAGAGGTCAAAACTGCTGCATCGGAAAAATCACAGCGTGACTCCTATGCATAGAAACGAGTAGTAACCAGGGAGTGTCCCTGCTACTAGGGTGCCCTCCTTCCAATCATGTGTTTGAAGTAGGGCCCTGTTCACATCAAGTTTCTATGGCCTACGTTTAGTTTATACGCTTGGAAAAGTTCTCGACGTATATGTTATACGTCGGTTGTCACTGTATGTAATCCGCAAACCCAAAGGCTGCCATGTTAAAAAAAAAAGTTCACCGCATGGTGTATGTTTTTTTTACTTTATTCCGTGGTATGGATTAGCCTAGTCTACTAAGCTATTCCATACTTTATTATTTTTTTGGGCGGTTTGCCGGCCTGGCATAGGTCAAGAGGTCACTCTTTTGGGCTCTGTTCGGCAATGTTTACCTAGGGGCACAATAAGCGCGTACATCGGAGACTTTACAAACACGCTTAATGTGGGGAAAAGCGTGATGTGCATTGGCCCTAAGGGAGCCAAAGCATCCATGTTTGTTTTCGCTGCAGAAGATCAAAAGTAAAGCAGTGTGTACATTTCTAGTCAATTGATGTCCACGCCACCCATTGTGTCCATATAGTCCTCCGGATCAGTGCTGGACGAGTCTATCCGCTTTATGGTGACTTTATTAGGTAAATTTGCCCCTGAAGTGGATTTGCAGCAAAATAAGCCAACGAGATTAGTGACAATATTAGTTGTTTTATGAGATTGTGATGAATTTTAGACAACCTTTTAATTGTTTTTGCAGTAGAAAAAGCCACCGGTCCTCTATATTCTGGACAGTGCCATGTGACATCTGTGGTGACAGCTGCCTTTATCATGTGATGTAACAGCACACTAAGGGTATGTTCACACAGAGGTTTTTGCAGGCAGAAATTTCTGCGTGGAAAATTCAGCTCTGTTTTTTTTAAGTGGTTTTGCACCACAGGTTTTTTTTGACGCAGTTTTTGATGCATTTTTAACTATTTCTTCATCGGACAAAGGAAAAACCGTGAGCGGTTTTTGACATAAAACGTGTCAAAAACCGCGTCATAAAACACGTCGGTCGTTCGCTGCGTTTTTCTCCAATTGATTTCAATGGGGTTTGTGAGGCGGAAAATGCCTCATGATAGGGCATGTCGCTTCTTTTTCCTGCAAGCTTTTTTTTCTGCTCGCATGAAAAAAAAGCCTCCACCTCACATTGAAAACAATGGGAGGCAATTTCAGCCGTTTTTTGCCACGGTTTTTGGCACGATTTCCACGGCAAAAAACGTGAAAAAAAAACAAACTCTGTGTGAACAGGGCCTAAGGGTAAGTTCACATGTAGGGAGAATACTGCGGATTTTCTGCAACGGATTTCACTGTGTAAAATCTACAGCGTAGAAAGGTAGTAGCAGAGTGGATGAGATTTGAACAAATCTCATCCACACGCTGCAGGAAAAATTAGCCAAATAAAGTTTATAAATTGACCTGTGGTGCGTTTCTTTTAATCCTCAGTATGTCAATTTATGCTTTGGACAGAGGCGTTGCTAGGTTCTCCAGCACCCGGGGCAAAGATTCAGTTTGGCGCGCCCCCCCCCCCCTCCAACCTCTTTCCCGACATCTTCTTCCCCCTCGCCATGTTTGTTTTCCCTAATAATCAATGAGGTGTCATTTTTTTCTGTAACTCGAGCATAAAGCCATTTGTACATTTTACAAGCAATATAGTTCTATATACAGCACCAGATCAGAGCCCATTACATATATATACAACACCAGAACAAAGCTAATTACATATATACAGCACCAGAACAAAGCTCAGTACATATATACAACACCAGAACCAAGCACAATACATATATACAGCTCCAGAAACAAGATCAGTACATCTATACAGCACCAGAACAAAGCTCAGTACATATGTACAGTGCCAGAACCAAGCTCAGTACATATATACAGTGCCAGAACCAAGCTCAGTACATATATACAGTGCCAGAACCAAGCTCAGTACACAAATACAACACCAGCACGAATACAGCTCAATTTAGTGCAACCTCTGCAGTATAGGTTTGCACTAAATTGTATACAGCTCCCAGCATGGCCCAAACAATGATAAGGATATGCTGGGAATTGCTGTTTGACAAAAAAAAAATCATACCACCCATCATCTCACTGCAGATCATACAGTGACTACAGTACTGATTAGAGGCAGAATAAACATTTACATTAAGTGACTCACCGGTGACGATCTCAGATTCTAGTTGTTCTTTTTCTCTTTTTTTTCTCCATCCGGTCAAGACCTCTATGATGACTTCTCCCGGCCACAGCCCATTTCTGCAGTTTGCAACTCAGATGTCTTCAGCTTCTCACTGTTCAAACATTTCTGCACCTATAAACAAATATAAAGTTATCGTGGTGCCAGACACTTAAATATTCTTAAATATAATAGCACCATACACTGTACCTCTAATTATAATAGCACCATACACTGTCCCTGATTATAATAGCACCATACACTCCACCTCTAATTATAATAGCACCATACACTGTGTTCCACACACACACACACACACACACACACACCGTGCCCCCTGTAGATAGTGCTCCCATAGAGCCCCATGTAGATAGTGCCCTACATAGATCCCCCTGTAGATAGTGACCCACATAGAGCCCCTGTAGATAGTGCCCCACATACAGCCCCCTGTAGATAGTGTCCCACATATAGCCACACCTGTAGATAGTGCCAACATATAGCCACCCCTGTAGATAGTGCCCCATATGTAGCCCCCCAAGTAGATAGTGCTCCACGTATAGCCCCTCTGTAGATATTGCTCCACATATAGCCCATCCCTGTAGATAGGGCCCTACATATATCTCCTCCTATAAATAGTGCTCCACATGTAGCCCACCCCTGTATATAGTGCCTCACATATAGCTCCCTCTATAGTGCTCCATATATACCCTACCCCGTATATAGCCCCCTGTAGATATAGCCCACCCCTGAATATAGTTTGCAACATATAGCCCACCCCTGTAGATGGTGCCCTACATATATCTCACCCTATAAATAGTGCTGCACATATAGCTCCCCCTATAGTGCTCCATATATAGCTTACCCCTGTATATAGCCCCCCTGTAGATATAGCCCACCCCTGTATATAGTGTGCAACATATAGCCCACCCCTGTATATAGTGCCTCACATATAGCTCCCCCTATAGTGCTCCACATATAGCGCACCCCTGTATATAGCCCCCTTGTAGATAGAGCCGACCTCTGTATATAGCCCCCCCTGTAGATAGAGCCAACCTCTGTATATAGCCCCCTCTGAAGAAAGAGCCTGCCCTCTGTAGATAGAGCCCCCCCTGTAGATAATGTCACTTACATTTTCATTAGGGTATGTTCACACGCTGAGTCAAAAACGTCTGAAAATACGGAGCTGTTTTCAAGGGAAAACAGCTCCTGATTTTCAGCCCTTTTTTAAGCCACTCTCGATTTTCAAGGCGTTGTTCGGGGCCTTTTTTACGGCCGTTTTTGGAGTCTATGAAAAACAGCTCCAAAAACGTCCCAAGAAATGACCTGCACTTCTTTTTCGCGGCTGTTTTTTTACGCGGCCGTTTTTCAAAACGGCCGTGTAAAAAAACGGCCCATCGGAACAGTATGCCGTTTTTTCCATTGCAATCAATGGGCAGATGTTTTGAGGCGTTCTGCTTTCCGATGTTTCAGCCGTTTTTCGGGCGTTTACGGCCTGAAAAACGGCCGAAAATAGGCCGTGTCAACATACCCTAAGGGGTGAGCAAGTGAGCAAAAACTTCTGAAAATATGGAGCTGTTTTCAGGCGAAAACAGATCCTGATTTTCAGACGTTTTTTTAACAACTCGCGTTTTTCGCGGCGTCTTTTACGGACGTTGTTGGAGTTGTTTTTCAATGGAGTCAATGAAAAATGCCTCCAAAAATGTCCCAAGAAGTGTCCTGCACTTCTTTTGATGAGCCGTCATTTTACGGGCCGCCTTTTGACAGCGACGCATAAAATAAAGGCTCGTGGGAACAGACCTTCGTAATTCAAGGGCAATGGGCAGTCAATGGGCAGATGTTTGCAGGCGTATTAGGGGTGTTTTTTCAGGCGTAATTTGAGGCGTGTTAACATACCCTTAGGATAAATAAAACAAAAACTTTACATACTCACCTTAATCACGTTCCCACCCATCTGGTGTCAATGCAGACCTGCTCTCTTCTGACATCCTCGCGCCGCTTGCGTTGTTGAAAGGTGCTTTCTTACAGGGCAAGTCATTCTGCCCTGTCAATCAGTGCCTTTCATAGGCGCAAGCGGCACAATGCCGTCGTCGCACCGCTTGCGTCTATGAAAGGCGCTGAATGGCCAGGCACGGTACGTACCCGGCCGTTCATTACCTACAGTGCAGGAGGGGGTAGCGGCGGCTGGTTTCAGTGGCGCAGCTGCCCCCTCAGAGAGGCAGCAGGCCGCCTTCATGGGCGGTGCGCTCCGGGCACCCCCCCACCTTCCCTCTTATGTCGGAAAAGCTGTGATTCTGCTGCAAAAAAATTGCGATTCAGATAAAACAACACATTTTTTTCGTAAAAAATTTATAAAATGGTTAATACATACCACATTCTCCATTGTCTTAGCAAATGGTTCTTTTGTTCTCTGTCCAAGCCGGTCTCCTTGGACCGCGTTTCATCCCATGTGACTGCTGCAGCCAATCATAAGCTTGTCACATGCGCTGCAGGGTCATCCGAGTAGGTCGGCCTGGACTAGAACAGAAGAAAGTATCGCTATGAGAACGGGGTAAGTATAAACTTTTTTTTTTCAACCACTGTTTTCCACAGCGGAGATTCTGTCCGAAAAACTGCGCCACAATTTGGTGCGGTATTTCGGACGGAATTCCCTGTGGGTCGAGGACGTATACACGGTGTACTTTCACGCAGCATATCAGCCCTGTGTGAACATGGCCTAAGCGCTGCTAGTAGAGAACAGAATGGCCACCGCTGAAGAGCAGCAACAATTAAGGGGTTCATCAGATTCTCGGAAAAACCTCCTTCAGTCGACATTAATATGGGGGTCGATGCATAAAAATGTCTAATGTCCCTTTAAGAAAACTAAAAATGTAGATATAAAAACTCTGAACTTTAGGAAGCAGCATCCACATTTCAGAGTTTTGTTTCAATATTCTCTCCATCGAGCCGGCGGAGGATGGGAGTCTGCTTTTCACAGAAATGAAATGGTATTCAGAGGGAACTTGTGTTGGAGAAGTGAAATTGTTCGATGTGGTGAAGGACAAACGAGGCGCACCTCATTCTCAGCTCTATATTTCTTACATCTGTCAATGAAGCATTGTGCTGAAACCCACACTTGGCAAGTTCCGCACAACATCGCCATGCATGAAATATTGATTTTTCTGCTGCGCTGCCGTACGCTGCCTTTTAATCCACAGTAATCAGAGCGGTAGGGGTTTCTTTGTTGGTATTTGGAGGGGATTAAAGGGCATTGCATGCAAAAAGTAGAGTCAGCAAATGAAAGACATAGATGGCTCAGCTAGATTTACACTGACTGAACACCACTGTTTATGGGATTTATTTATTTTTATTTATTTTTGTACATAAAGATCAAGAAAATACAATGAGGTTGAGACTTTGAGCTGTAATCACGAGGAAGAATACTGGCTACTCATACTGGTATAAAACCGATCACTAGCATTGTGACTGGAGGTAGAATATCATAGGATCCCTGAATACTGGCATATGGGGTCGTAGAATAATTAAACACTATTACTTGGGGTTCAATAACACCAGTTGGGCATCATCTAGATCAGATCATTGTTAATGGTGTTGGAGCAGGGTTAGATTTATTGTCAACTCTACTATATAGTCTTCGGTATGAGACTATATAAAAAAAATATGTACCTTGTGTTGCTAGCTTGTGGACAGTGACCGGCAAGATGATACCATCTACTGGAAGTGACGGTTGCACCACCCCTGCTGGAACATAATCCAAAATGGTACCACCTACTGGAAGTTAGCCCAACATAGAACAACCTCCGGGAATTTAGTCCAAGATGGTACCACCTACTTGCAGTTAGCCCAAGATGGTACCACCTGCTGGAATTTACTCCCAAGAAGATACCATCTACTGGAAGTTAGCCCAAGATAGTACTACTTGCTAAGGGTTAGTCCAAAATGGTATTTGCTTCTGTAAATTGGTCCAAGATGGTACTACCTTCTGGAGGTTAGTCCAAGATGGTACCACCTGCTGTTATTTAGTCTAAAATGTTACCACCAACTTGAAGTTAGTTCAAGAAGATATTACCTACTGGAAGTTAGTCCAAGATAGCACCACCTACTTGCCCCTAGCGCAAGATGGTACTACTTGCCATTAATTATTCCAAGATGGTACTACTTGCGGTAGGTTAGTCTGATATGATATTAGCTTCTGGAAGTTGGTCCAAGATGGTTCGATCTGCTAATGGGGTTTTACACTGGGCAATTATCAGACGGTCAAGCGTTCATAGAACGCTCGTTTCCGATAATTGCCCTGTGTATACAGGGCAGCGATCAGCAGATGAACGAGCAAACACACCATCATCTGCTGATCATGTAGTTTCAAAAAAGTTAAATATTATCGTTGTCGGCAGCACATCTCCCTGAGTAAACAGGGAGACACGCTGCCAACATGATAACGTATGGGCCGAGCGATCGGAGTAACCCAACCATAGCTTCATGTGGCAGGAGCTAACGAGCGCCGATCAACGATGTCTCGTTCATCGGCGCTCGCCGCACCGGACGATTATTGGCCAATGTAAAAGGTCCTTAAGTCCAAGATGGTACCACTTACTGTAATTTTGTCTAAAATGTTACCACCTACTTGAAGATAGTCCAATATAGTACCACTTGCTGAAAGTTAGTCCAAGATGGTACCACCTTTGGAAGCACGTCCAAGATGGTACCAGCTGCTGTAAGTTAGTCCAAGATGGTACCACCTACTGGAATTTAGTCCAAAATGGCACCACCTGCTGGAAATTGGTCAAGATGGTTACACCTGCTGAAAGGAAGTAAAGGTAAACAGATACCACTTGTCGGAGGGAAGAGACAGGAAACACTATTCTCCTGCTGATAGACATATACCTGCTGGGTGGCAATCATGTATTCTGTTTCTGCGCTTATCAATGAACATAACAAGGCAGAACCCTGTTTCCTAGTGACAGATAAATGTAGGAATGTTTCATATATTTTCCCCTTCAAGGAGTCTCGTTGATGATACATTACAAAAAATAAAAAAAAGGAATGCACATTGCTTCGGCACATATAAGTCCGTATATTAATTGTGAATCCTGTGCAGGGTTTCACTGGTCACCACTTTTGGACATACATATAAAAGTGGACATAATGTCTGTTCAGCATAACTTCAGGTTTTGGTGGTTCCTCAGGGATGGTTCCTGGAGGGGTTATGACTTTGGAATAAGAAACCATTCTATAGGACTGGGGGGAATTTTATCCAACTACTACTGACCATAGTAGATCTCAGCTTGCAAACTATATAGGTCAAAAGTCGCCCCTTCCTACCAACTATACACACTGGGTAGTCACAAAAAAATTAGCTATTTTTCAAAAATATTATCAACTGCTTTTTTATTCGCTTTCTCGGAGCCATATTGTCCATATGGGATATTTGACAAGGTAGAACTGAACCGCTCCTGTGTCAGATATACAAAATATTACTACTCAGGTTTCCGAGCACGGCTGACATGTCTTTGATAGAACACTTAGTATCACCTCAGGCACTTTGGATTAGTGTAAAGAAGAAAATAGCATCTCGAGGAAGAAATTGTAACACTTGTCCATTCTGAATTCTTAGGCTGGGTTCACACTGAGTTTTTTGACGAGTTTTTTGACACGGAAAACGCTCCAAAAAATGGCTGAAAATGCCTCCCATTGATTTCAATGGGAGGCGGAGGCGTTTTTTTCCCGCGAGCTGGAAAACCGGCTGGCCGGAAAAAGAAAGCTTATGCCCTATCTTCGGGTGTTTACGCCTCTAACCTCCCATTGACATCTATGGGAGGCAGACAAAGCGTATTTTGTGGCGTTTTATGCCCGCAGCGCTCAATCTAGAGGAAGCTCTACCCTGGTTGACCCTGCCCATGAGGATTAAGGCACCATTGCAGCCCCAGAGGCTCCCTGTTTCTGTTAGTTTTCATCCATCTATGCTCCAAATCTCATAATTTTTTAAAGGGTTGTATGAAGACTGGTGGAATGTCTAAAGAACGTGATGGGAATGTAAAAAAAACGAATTTTTTTATTTTTTTTTCAAATATGGTTATTGTTAGTACTTCTCATTGACACAGTCATCTGACACATGAAAGCGAGATATGACCTCATGGAGGAAACATCACTGCAGCCTTGGGATACCAGCAATGAGTGACAGGGGAAGAATTCCAACGTAAAGTATATCAAAAACTTTGTTAACATTTTCGGCAAGTTTTCAGGGTTTGAGGGATCCTGTCTGCATGGGCCAATATTCCTGCAGAACGATTTCAACACCTAGTGGAATCAGCGGTGCGACAAATTGCCATGGGTCTGAAGGCCAAAGGAGGTACAATGTGGTACTAATATATATATATATACACACAGAAAGAATCGAAGATAGGAGCAGCACTGTGGTTGAAAATGCCTTCATAGAGAAGGTGAAATGTTGTAGTGGATGTTGGATGAATAAACCCAATTATTTTTTAGTGCTGCTTCGCTCTTTCTCTTCTTTACCGTGTATATATATATATATATATATATATATATATACACACACTAGTATATATAAAATATAAATTCAGTCAATCCGGCATCCTTAGAACTGCTCAGGTGCCAGATTGTTGTATGCTCCGGACGATGGACCAACTGTGCCAAAGTTATCAAAATAGTATGTGCAGCATAATAAATTTGGCGCAACTTGTTAGTCAGACACATTTCATTACCTCGCGGCTGGCGAACATTTACATCAATAAGAATTTGGTAGGTGCGTTTTTTAATCTCAATTGTATTTGCGTAATCGCTGCTTTTGTGTTGCGGGTTTTCCGCATTGAATTCAATGGGGAGGTAAAACCCGCAACAAATAGCAGTTTTTGCGAACTTATGATGATATTTACCCAGAATTCTCTGCTTCTGTGTCCAGCCCGGCCTCCAGGAATGACATTTCATCCCATGTGACTGCTGCAGCCAATCACAGGCTGCAGCGGTCCCATGGGATAAAACGTAATCCCAGGCCGGGCGGCAGGACGTCAGAGGGATGAGTCGCCATGGCGCGGGTAAGTATGAAACTTTTTTTTTTCTGTGCAGTTTTACACAGCTTTATTTCGGATTAAAAAATGCACCACAATTTGGTGAGTTTTTTCGGCCGGAATTTCCTGCGGGGACCAGGGCGGATACACGGAGTGCTTTTATGCAGCGTATCCACCCTGTGTGAACATAGCCTTAGGCCTAATTCACACGAGCCTGTTAAACGTCCGTGGGACAGCCGTTGAAACAGCGGCCGTCCCACGGACCTATGTAATTGAATGTGGCCGTTCACACAGCCGTTGTTTCAACGAACCATGTGAAGGGTCCGTGCGAAAATAGGACATGTCCTATCTCATCACGCATCCCTCCATAGACTCTCATCTATGGGGGATGCGTGACATCGCGTCCCGCAGCGCTGAGCACGGATGCACCTTGGACGTGAAAAACTGCAGTTTTTCACGTCCGAGATGCGCAGCGCTCGTGTGAATTAGGCCTTATAGTGGCTGTATTGGTTCACTCAGCTTTCCCAGGAACAGATATAACTATAAAACAGAAAAATAGAATATTAAACTGCATCACATAAGAGGGTGACTCAAAGACGTAAATTTACCAGTGATTTTTAGATCTATACTAAATATGCATTATAAAAATATACAAGGAAACATTTTAAACTTACACTATATTTCTTCTTTGAGTGTGAGAGACTACAGGCGTCTCGTGAGAAAAGCATTTACGTTTGTGTCCCTATGACAACACTTCCTGTTCATGTACTTTGGTAGATCAGTGTTATCATAGATAACATACTTAGGGGGGATTCACACGAACGTGTATTGGGTCCGTGCGGGCCGCGTGGTTTTCACGCGCCACGCACAGACCAATACAAGTCTATGGGGCAGTACAGACAGTCCGTGCTTTTTGCGCAGCGTTTGTCAGCTGCGCAAAAATCGCGACATGCTCAATATCTCATTCATCATTGAAGTCAATGGGTGCGTGACTGAACCGACTGAAACAGCGCACCAGCTGTCAAAAGGATGAATGTAAACAGAAAAGCACCACGTGCTTTTCTGTTTCCAAACACCCAAACGGAGTGTCTTTGAGATGAGCGAACCCCGACAACCGAACCGAACGTCACCGGGTTCGGCCAAACTCGTTTTGGCTGAACCCGGCAAAAAAATTTCCGGTGCGCGACGTCAGGAGATAGTCACTGTCCAGGGTGCTGAAAGAGTTAAACTGGTTCAGCACCCTGGACAGTGACTTCCGATCCCAATATACATGAACGTGTAAAAAAAAAAAGAAGTTCTGACTTACCGATAACTCCCGGCTTCTTCCTCCAGTCTGACCTCCCGGGATGACAATTCAGTCCAAGTGACAGCTCCAGCCAATCACAGGCCAAGCACAGGCTGCAGCGGTCACATGGACTGCGGCGTCATCCAGGGAGGTGGGGCCCGATGTCAAGAGAGGCGCGTCACCAAGGACGCGTCACCAAGGCAACGGCCGGGAGGGAAGTTCTCGGTAAGTACGAACTTTTTCTTTTTTTTTAACAGGTTTCTCGATATTGTGATCGGCATTCACTGTCGAGGGTGCTGAAAGAGTTACTGCCGATCAGTTAACTCTTTCAGCACCCTGGACAGTGACTGACGTCGACTAGACTCATCTCTATGATGGCGGCTGCGCGAAAATCACGCAGCCGCGCATCATACACGGATGACACACGCAGCTGTCAAGTGGTTTTTGCGCGCGCAAAAACGCAACGTTCGTCTGAATCTGCCCTTAACCTAATACACCAGTCAGCAATCTTCTTTGCTATTATTGCCTGTGCTATGAGCCCCAGTGTCCTTGTGATAAGACTGAACTGCCCGAGGACAGGAAAAGGAAGTGTTGTCATGGGGACACAAGCAGACACACTCTTTTTACACTAGGCTTCAGCCTCTAATAAGGCAAGTTATAAATAGATGTCTCACAGGAGTAAGTAAGTGGTTAGGTACCAATCAGCACAAGTGTACAAAGTACCCCCAGACTATTAGATCAAGAAATAGCAGGACTCTACTAAATCATGCGAAAACAAATGGAGAACCAAGAGTCACAAGGCTACATATAATGTAAAAAAGTACAATTTTATTGCATATAAATACATCAACACATAACATATAACATATATAATGATAAAAACACAACGAGGTATCTCAAAGACGACAGATAATAACCGGATCATATGGCAAGGTGGTCAAATCGCAGGAAGGGTATACATATCAGCACTCTGTCAAAAAATGACGGGAAATATCTTCCACCTAATAACCGGGGACATGTATATGATGGGCACAAGTAATTAATGAAAAAGTCATATAATCAATGCATATGTTGCCCAGGTGTAAGTTACACACAGTCTGCAGACCAGCCTGTTACAGCAATAGCACTAAAGATATCCCAACATATCATGTCCGTCCCTCTTAGTAACTTATAAACAAGTTTGTCCCACAAAAGCGGGAGGGGCAGGGAGTATACCGTATATGTGTCCGATAGTGAGCAAAAGGGCCCGACCGGCAAGTACCAGTGGGAGCCCCTAGATCAAAACTTACCCATCTCTGCAGAGTTGCGCCTGCGATCCACGTGATCCCCGTAACAAAAAGATAATAGTAGCACCCCATTATCTACTATTATCTTTTTGTTACGGGGATCACGTGGATCGCAGGCGCAACTCTGCAGAGATGGGTAAGTTTTGATCTAGGGGCTCCCACTGGTACTTGCCGGTCGGGCCCTTTTGCTCACTATCGGACACATATACGGTATACTCCCTGCCCCTCCCGCTTTTGTGGGACAAACTTGTTTATAAGTTACTAAGGGGGACGGACATGATATGTTGGGATATCTTTAGTGCTATTGCTGTAACAGGCTGGTCTGCAGACTGTGTGTAACTTACACCTGGGCAACATATGCATTGATTATATGACTTTTTCATTAATTACTTGTGCCCATCATATACATGTCCCCGGTTATTAGGTGGAAGATATTTCCCGTCATTTTTTGACAGAGTGCTGATATGTATACCCTTCCTGCGATTTGACCACCTTGCCATATGATCCGGTTATTATCTGTCGTCTTTGAGATACCTCGTTGTGTTTTTATCATTATATATGTTATATGTTATGTGTTGATGTATTTATATGCAATAAAATTGTACTTTTTTACATTATATGTAGCCTTGTGACTCTTGGTTCTCCATTTGTTTTCGTCTAATAAGGCAAGACAGGAATACTATTTTTTTTTACATTTTTGTAACACACTAAGGGGGCTTTTACATTGTTCCTCTGCTAGTTCTGCGAGCATCAGTTGTTCCTCCTGTAACTGATTATTTCCTCCTGGCGGTTTGTTCTGATGAATCATGATTGTTCCTCAGACCTCTCTAAACCTGCACTATGTGATTGTTGAACTCCGTGAACCCCTTTCTCTAGCTACGAATTCCCATCATAAACCAATTATTCATATTTCATGTCTTAAACGGGAACATTTTCTGTTTAAAACTTTTCAACCATTTATTTCTAGCAAATTACTTCCAGACAATTCATAAAGAGTGATTTTGAGTGTTGAGGGAATATTCCATGTTTTATCAGTTAGTATTTAGATTGTAAGCTCCTTGTACAAGGCTGTCCTCCTAATAGAGGATAATGTATAGATCTGTATAGATTTTCTTTCTTCCTCCCACTGGGCGGAGCTTAGACATCACATGACACTGTGCACCTGCAAACTGATGCAGAAAACAGAAATAAAATAACATGAGGGGGTGGAGTCCATTGTGGGAAAAAAGTTGTCACGCAGATAACAGCCATAAGCTGCTACAATACTGTAACAGTGAATACAAGGAGTGTCATTGCAACTTAAAAATAAGTACTCGCATGTATTTTTTTATTTTTCTTATATAGTATTAACATATTCTGCAGCGCTGTACAAAGTCGTCACTTACCAACCCCAGTTGAGCTCACAATCTAAATTCCCGATCTGTACATTTTTGAAGTGTGGCAGGAAACCCACACAGAGTACGTCACCCTTGAACCCAGGACTCCATTGCTGCAAGACAATAGTGCCGACCACGGAGCCACCGTGCTGCATGTGTAATCCCTATGTGGTAGTCGGTAATCTTTTCCTTTTGTCAGGCGTTTACTTTTAACCCCTAATCGGTGCCGACTGGATCATAGATAATTCCAATCCTGGCCATTTAACACCTCAGTAGCCACGGTCAATAACGACCGCAGCATCTGAGCAGTTAGACAGAGGGTGGGGGCTCCATATGACCTCCGATTCCTTCCCCGTACAACAAATCGCAGGGTGGCGAAGGGCTGCCATGGGAGCCGAAGGCCTAACGAAGGGCTACAGGTCTATCTTCTGTGTTTGATTGGTATCACCGCATCCGTAAAATCCAAATTATTAAAATATCACATTATTCAATCCGCAGGTGAACGCTGTAGGAAAAAAACTCATAATGGCGAATTGCTGTTTTTTGATCACCTCACTTCTCCAAAAAATGGAATAAAGAGTGATCATAAAGTTACATTTACCCTAAAATAGTACAAATAAAAACTACTGCTTTCTCAGCAAAAAAACAAGCCCACACATGGCTGTGTCAACGGAAAAATAAAAAAGTTCTGGGTCTCAGAATATGGCGACACAAAGCAAATTTTTTCAAAAATGTGATAACTTTTTTTTTTGAAAATTATTCTGCGTGTCAGTACGACTACGGTCAGAAAAAATGTAACATGTTATTTTTACCACACCGTGAACACCATAAAAATGATGTTTTTTCAATTCCACCCCGCAACATTTCTTAAAAAAAGTTACTCAATACATTTTATGGTACTTTAAATGGTGCAGTTAAAAAATACAACTCGTACACAAAAAACAAGCCCTTAAATGGCTATGTCATTGGAAAAATAAAAACGTGATGGCTCTGGAAAGTCAGGCCCCATGCACACGACCGTAAAAAATCTCCGCAATTGCGGTCAGCAAAAACTGACCCATTCACTTTCATTGAACGCGGACACCTTTCCGTAGCACTACGGAAGGGTGTCCGTGCCGTGGAAATGTTCCGGGAATTATGGAACATGTCCGTTCTTTTGCATTTTGCGGGCCGTGCTCTCATACTTTGTATGGGAGCACGACCCGAAAATGCGGCTGTCAGTCGGCGGCCGGCCGTGCCCGCAATCGCGGGCCGTGATTGCGGGCACGGTCGTGTGCATGGGGCCTCAGGGCGGAAACAACGAAAATAAAAAAATTAAAATTGGCCTGGTCCTTAAGGGGTTAAGTACCGATTGTACAAATCAAAAATGACTCCCTAGGCAGCTGTAGATGTATATTAGATGTAGTGCAGTCAGAAATCTTTACGCCGATTTGTGTTCAATTTTTCTCTCAAGTGGGCGGGCTCTTCCTGGTGTGATGTCAGAGATGTGTAGTGTGTTGTAAGCCAATCAGATATCTTAGGCCCTGTTTACATCATGTTTGTGATGTACGCTTAGCTTCTATGCTAGGAATAGCTCCGGCGTGCACGCTAGGCGTATCCATAGGGCTCCATTAGCCTGATAGAAGCCAACACAGTGTCCTTCTAAACGCTGTTATGCCAGTATATATTGGTATACTGCACAAAAAAGTTTATTTTACAATGGGAGCCTATGAGCGACGTATACTACTCTATGCCTTTACGCCGGTAGCATTTCCAAACATGTACGCCAAACAGAAGACAACAGCGTGCTGTGTACAGGGTCTTAGCTGTCTCCCTTTCATGCAATCTCTAACATAGGCTGAGACAGAGAGACTGTCAAATAATCCCTCCTCCTCCTTCCCCTCTCATTGCTTGAATCTTGCACAGACACAAAGAGAGAAACTGCTGCTGCATCCCCCTCCTCCCCTCCCCTCTGTCTAGTATTAACTGTTTCAATCTAGACAGATTTTTGGGGTTTCTGAACATTTACTGAGAGCCTACAGGCTGCTGGAAGGTGAGGCAGATGCCACTCATATACTAATCACTTATGGAAAAAATTATACCGATAGATACACTTTAAATTATAAAAGGGCTGAGGATCAGGTAATAAAAGAAAATCTAAAAGTTCTACAGCAGCAAAGTCTGCACCAGGGATCTGGATGATACAATAGTCGGATCTTTGTCTTTTCCATACATCTGTTTTCCCTGGAGCTCCGCTCTCCTTCCTTCAGTCATCCGTCATGTAGCCGCACATACCCGCAGATTGTCCAGGTCTTCCGTGGAGAAATTACCGTGCGCTCTGATTTTATAACCTTGCATAATTTAATGGCAGCAGCGGAATGAAGTCTTGGCTTTCAATGACGGTCTCAAGGTCAGCGCTAAGCAGCTACAATGCAGCGCCCTGGCAATCAATTCTGCACCACTGCGCTCCCTGCCCGGTTATAATGTATGTAATATATAGGTGATTTTCCTATATAGTGTCAGAATTACAGACGCCTGCTGCTGAAATAGATGCATAATGTCAAATTAACCATTACTATCACTATACACACAGGGGAAATCCTTCTGATATTAACAGAATGTGACAGGTGACAGATTATCAAATGTACTAGACTACCGGAAGGTCAAAAGAGAGTATAACATCATGGAAAACAAACTGCTACTTATGTAGAATGGAAATCCTGTTATATTTATTAGTTTTTTATTTATTCTGTATAATTTTATCAATATAATCAATTAGGGGCGAGAGTTAAGGCCCTTTTACACTGGGCGATTATCGGCAGACCGGACAAGTGTTGATAGAACGCTCATTGCCGATAATTGCCCAGTGTAAACGGGAGAACGATCAGCAGATGAGCAAAACCCTCGATCATCTGCTGATCGCACTGTTCTAAAATAGTGAAATATTATCATTGTCGGCAGCGCATCTTCCTGTGTAAACTCGCACTGCCGACATGATAATAATGTATGGGGACGAACGATCGGAGTAACGACCTCTCCTCCTCCACATCCATAGCTCCGTGTGACAGGAGCAAACGAGCGCCGATCAACGATGTCTCATTCATGGGCGCTCGCTGCACCGGCCGAATATTGTCCGGCGTAACATGAACCTTTACCCGGGTAGACAATTGTAAAAACTCTTTCTGAAATAGATAGATAGATAGATAGATAGATAGTGTAAAGGATCTGCCAGGCACTACGCCTGGGTATACTCCCAGGATTAATCAGTCGACACCTGAGGCCAGACCTCTGAGACTGACACCTGCTCCCACCAATCAGGGTGGCAGGCTCAGGAGTGGGAGAGCCTATCGCGGCCTGGTCAGTCAGAGTTAGCTCCGCCCCCTGTCCATTTATACCTGCCGTTTTCTCTTCCTCCTTGCTTGTTATTCTTCTTGAATTCCTGGCCCCACTGCTGCCTTGCTCCAGCCTGCTTCTGCCTTGCTTCAGTTCCGTTTATCCTGCATTGCTCTGCCCCTGGCTTGCTTCTGCTCCGTGCTCCCGTTTGTATACTCCACTACTTCCTGATCCTGACTGGCTCATTCACCGCTCCGTTTCCTCGCGGCGTTCCGTGGGCTACTGTATTCCCTTGCGTGTTCCCTGTTTGTACTCCTTGCACTTAGACAGCGTAGAGACCTTGGACCCATATCTCCATGGATTTTATCACCGATTTGCCTCCATCTCAGGGCAAGTCGGTGGTGTGGGTGGTAGTAGACCGCTTCAGCAAGATGTGCCACTTTGTGCCCCTTAAGAAACTACCTAACGCCAAGACGTTAGCTTCTTTGTTTGTGAAACACATTCTGCGTCTCCATGGGGCCCCAGTCAATATCGTTTCGGACAGAGGGGTACAATTTGTTTCCTTATTTTGGAGAGCTTTTTGTAAAAAGTTGGAGATTGATCTATCCTTCTCCTCCGCCTTCCATCCCGAAACTAATGGCCAAACGGAAAGGACTAACCAATCCCTGGAACAATATTTAAGGTGTTTCATTTCTGACTGTCAATTTGATTGGGTCTCATTCCTTCCCCTTGCCGAATTTTCCCTGAATAACCGGGTCAGTAACTCGTCAGGGGTCTCCCCGTTTTTCTGTAATTTCGGGTTTAATCCTAGGTTCTCCTCCGTTTCCCCTGGTTGTTCCAATAATCCCGAGGTAGAGGACGTTCATCGGGAACTGTGCACAGTCTGGGCCCAGGTTCAGAAGAACCTAGAGGCGTCCCAGAGTGTACAAAAGATTCAGGCTGATTGTAGACGTTCTGCTAACCCCCGGTTTGTCGTCGGGGATCTGGTGTGGTTGTCGTCGAGGAACTTGCGCCTTAAGGTCCCGTCCAGGAAGTTTGCTGATTTATTGGACCTTATAAGGTCATTGAAGTCCTCAACCCTGTATCCTTCCGTCTGGAGCTGCCCGCATCCTTTCGCATGCACGACGTCTTCCATGCCTCCCTCCTGAAACGCTGCTCCCCGTCCTGGTCCCCCTCGAGGAAACCTCCTATTCCCGTTCTCACCCCTGAGGGGGTGGAATTCGAGGTGGCCAAGATTGTGGACAGTAGGATGATCCAGGGCTCCCTCCAGTACCTGGTCCATTGGAGAGGATACGGGCCGGAGGAGAGGACTTGGGTACCTGCTCGAGATGTTCACGCTGGGGTATTGATCAGGAGGTTCCACCTTCTCTTCCCCACTAAACCGGGTCCTCTTAGTAAGGGTCCGGTGGCCCCTCATAAAAGGGGGAGTACTGTAAAGGATCTGCCAGGCACTACGTCTGGGTATACTCCCAGGATTAATCAGTCGACACCTGAGGCCAGACCTCTGAGACTGACACCTGCTCCCACCAATCAGGGTGGCAGGCTCAGGAGTGGGAGAGCCTATCGCGGCCTGGTCAGTCAGAGTTAGCTCCGCCCCCTGTCCATTTATACCTGCCGTTTTCTCTTCCTCCTTGCTTGTTATTCTTCTTGAATTCCTGGCCCCACTGCTGCCTTGCTCCAGCCTGCTTCTGCCGTGCTTCTGCCTTGCTTCAGTTCCGTTTATCCTGCGTTGCTCTGCCCCTGGCTTGCTTCTGCTCCGTGCTCCCGTTTGTATACTCCACTACTTCCTGATCCTGACTGGCTCATTCACCGCTCCGTTTCCTTGCGGCGTTCCGTGGGCTACTGTATTCCCTTGCGTGTTCCCTGTTTGTACTCCTTGCACTTAGACAGCGTAGGGACCGCCGCCAAGTTGTACCCCGTCGCCTAGGGCGGGTCGTTGCAAGTAGGCAGGGACAGGGCGGTGGGTAGATTAGGGCTCACTTGTTCCCTTCACCTCCTTCCTGCCATTATAGATAGATAGATAGATAGATAGATAGATAGATAGATAGATAGATAGATAGATAGATAGATAGATAGATAGATAGATAGATAGATAGATAGATATGAGATGGATATGAGATAGATAGATAGATAGATAGATAGATAGATAGATAGATAGATATGAGATAGATAGATAGATAGATATGAGATAGATAGATAGATAGATAGATAGATGATAGATAGAAAGATAGATAGATATGAGATAGATAGATAGATAGATAGATAGATAGATAGATAGATAGATAGATAGATAGATAGATAGATAGATAGATAGATGATAGATATGAGATAGATTCCGTCTTCCACTATAAGGTGACCTGTCCCAGTAGACATATTGCATTTCCGTTGCTGACATGTAAACATTTTTTCCGTGCCTCTGCACTTTGTCTATACATTTACAATGCTTTGCTTTATTATGTGTAACCAGCGCCAAAGAATAACTTTCCCTGATAACATTATAATATTCAATAGAAATCTAAATGACTGGTGAGCATAGAGCGTCATCACCGGGTCATCACCGGGTCTCTTAGGCAGACTGAGTCGGTTATTTGTTAGCAGCAGATCGCCTCCGCTGAATAAATGTCTCCGCTTATTTTCTGAACATATCATTACTCAGCAGTGACAATGCAGCCAGCATGATACAATGTATTACTGTAGAGCTACTGCCACCATTATTACCTGTAACCAGCAGAAAGAGCACTGCCCCTTTAATTAGAAGACACCTGAATGTCCTTTTGTGTGGAGGACCTGCCACCTCTCCTGACATGTCTGATTTAGTAAATACTTGTATTGTCCATCAAATAGCAATTCTGGAGCATATTTCCTTAAAATTCTTTATCGTCTGATCTCCTGTTCTTCCTCCTGGAAATGTATGAATATATTGACAATTGGGTGTTACCATTCCCCTTATCAATTGGGTGCACTGATTGGACCATTTTAGAATGTGTAGTAACACTTTGACAAGGGGAATGGTAACACACAGTTGTTTTTTATATATTTCCAGGAGGAATAACAGAGGAACGGCACAATGCAGCGTTCTAAGAAAAGTTTCTCTAGAATTGTTATTTTATGGATAACACAAGTATTTACTAAATTAGAAATGTCAGGTGTGCATTCCCCATGTGGCTGCTATGGGGCCCTACAGGGGCAAGCTAAAATTTTCCCCATTGGGTGAAACAGACCAGGGAAGCTTCCAATAGCCATCTCTCCTAGAAGAGACAGGTAGTTGGTGGGGGAACAAGCATTGGTCACTTTTGTGTGCCAACACATGATGTATGAGCCAACACGTGCAGGGGGCCCCACGGTAAACATTGCTATAGGACCCCTTCTCCTCTATGTATGTATATTAATCATTGTTATAACTGTGAGGCTGGGTTCACACGACCTATTTTCAGGCGTAAACGAGGCGTATTATGCCTCGATTTACGCCTGAAAATATGGCTGCAATACGTCGGCAAACATCTGCCCATTCATTTGAATGGGTTTGCCGACGTACTGTGCAGACAACCTGTAATTTACGTGTCGTTGTTTGACAGCTGTCAAACGACGACGCGTAAAAATACAGCCTCGTCAAAGAAGTGCAGGTCACTTCTTGGGACGTTTTTGGAGCTGTTTTCTCATAGACTCTATTGAAAACAGCTCCAAAAACGGCCAAAAAAACGGCGCGAAAACGGCCCGAAAAACGCCGCGAAAAACGTGAGTTGCTCAATAAACGTCTGAAAATCAGGTGCTGTTTTCCCTTGAAAACAGCTCCGTATTTTCAGACGTTTTTGGCTCATCGTGTGAACATACCCTTAAGGTGGTATTACACTGGACACAGGCTTTGAGGGCCTTATATATTAGAAAGTCCCCATAAATCACCCCATTTTGAAAACTTCACCCCTCAAAGTATTCAAAACAGCATTCAGAAAGTGTTTTAACCCTTTAGGCGTTTCACAGGAATTAAAGCAAAGTAGAGGGGAAATTTACAAATTACATTTGTAATGCATTTTTTTCTGTAACACAGAAAGTTTTACCCATGAAACGCAACTCAACTCAGATTCTGCAGTTTTTAGAAATATCCCACATGCGGTCCTAATGGACTGAAGCACAGGCCTCAGAAGCAAAGGAGCACCTAGTGGGTTTTGGGGCCTTCTTTTTTTTAGAATATATTTTAGGCACCAGGTGTGAAGAGCTCTTGTGGTGCCTAAACAGTCGAAACTCCACAAAAGTGTCCCCATTTTTTTTGAAACTACACCTCTCAAGGCGTTTTTCTAGGGGTATAGTTAGCATTTTGACCCGACAGTTTTTTTTTTACACAGAATTTAGTGGAATTTGTCTGTGAAGGTGAAAATCTACTTTTTTTTCTGTTAAAACATAGAATTTTTTCATTTTTACAAGGAATAAAGGTGAAAAAGCACCCCAACGTTTGTAAAGCAATTTCTCCGGATTACGGCAATACCCCATATTTGGAAATAAACTGCTGTATGGACCCACAGCAGGGCTCAGAAGGGAAGGAGCGTCTTTTGGATTTTGGAGCGCAGATTTTGCTGGATTGGTTTTCGGTGCCATGTCGCGTTTGCAATGCCCTGGAGGGACCAAAACAGAGGAAACCCCATTTTGGAAACTACACCCCTCAAGGAAATTTTGTAGGGGACATAGTTAGCATTTTGACCCCACAGGTCTTTTGTAGACTTAGGCCGTGAAAATTAATATCAACATTTTTGTCCACTAAAATGTCGAATTTTTTATTTTTCACAAGGGATTAAAGAGAAAAAAGCACCAGAATTTGTAAAGCAATTTCTCCCGATTACGACAATATCCCATATGTGGTCATAAATGTTTTTTTATTAGAAATAAATTAACCCTTTTTAGGACTGATCCTTTTTTGCTTTTTTATTTTCGTTTTTCACTCCCTTCCTTCCAAAAGCCATAACTTATTTATTTTTCAATCAATAGAGCGATGTAAGGGCTTATTTTTTGCGGGAGGATTTGTAGTTTCTATTGATGCCATTTAATGTACTGGGAAACTGAAATAAAAATATATGCTTGCTGAAATTGGAAAAAACTGTCCATTGCTTTTTTGGGTTTTGTTTTTGCGCCTTTCACCGTGCGGTAAAAACGACAACTTAACTTTATTCTGCGTCTCAATACAATTACAGTGATACAAAATTTATATGAAAAAATGTATTGTTTTGTTTCATTACATTCTGAGAGCCATAACGTTTTAATTTTTTGGTTGACTGAGCGGTCTGGGGGCTTATTTTTGGCGGGATGAGCTGTACTGGTTCCATTTTATGGTACATACAGCTTCCTGATCACTTTTTAGGCATCCGTCACAGCCTACGTTTAACGTATTCGTCTGGAGTTTTTCCTGGCATATACGCCAAGCGTAGGTTAAAAAAGTGATGTAAAATGGGATGTAGGTAAAGAAACAAGAAACATGCATAATTTGGAGTTTTTCTCTAACACTTGATCAGACTATGGCGCTCCATTTCTGCAGAGCAGTGTTTCTCTGTTTCCTTACGCATGCATGTAAAAAGTTAATATACCTGTTTCTGCCACTAGGGGGCAGATCTGTGCCCTGCTGCAAACTACTATTGTATTGAATAAGATCCGTATACAATCCAGCCCTCTAGTGGCGGTAACAGGTATCTGAGATTCAGACAAGTTATAATGCATCATTAGGGGTCCGGTAGCTGGGACCTGCACTGATCCCGACAACAAGACCGTCATAGTCCCATTTTCATAGGAGGGGTGACGCCATATAGTCACAGCCCCAGGGCTGTGGATCTCATATCTAAAATGACACAATTAATAATTCTCTCCAGTCTTGATCTCTTCTGTTCACGTGTCTTATGCCGCAGTTCTCATCTATTCGGCAGCATCTAGCGATGTAATTAGGTCTTTGTTGAGAAATACTTTGTTATAATTGGTTTTGGTTGTGTCTTACCTTTACGTTTTAATTTCTCCCTTCTAATTGTCAACATTTATCAGTAAGAAAAGCCAGTTTTTGAAATAACACTTGTGTATGTAGATGTGTATTTATACAATGACAGGTAATGAATTGCTAGGAAATAATTGAACACCTTGCAAGAGCTACGCTTATTCTAAACTGGTGTGACAGTGCCCTCTAGTGGTCATAAGCTGGAACAACATGACGCGCATCACTTAGATATTCCACTCTTTAAGAGAATCTGTTATGAAATATTAATTGTAACAATATTTAATATTATTCGAAGATAATTATACATAAATTCCATTCAATAAAAAGCAAGTTCTGTATGTAAATGACTCTTCTATATATGAGTGCCCCCACATTAGTGTCGAAAACAATGGCAAACTGGCATGGCATGTGACAGCAGAATAGTAGAAGGTATAAAGCTACACATCAGCTAAATGTGAAGGACATACCCAAGGTCAATGGGAGATGGGCAGCTGCCAGACACCACTGGTACCAACCACCTCTCTAGTCTTCTGTTTCCTTTGGCAGTGGCCCTTAGGCAAGCGTCTCCCAACCCCCTCAGATATTAGCTTATTGGCGAATCTAACCAATATCAACATTACCCAAAAGCTATCCAATGACTATGGGCCTGTTTACAGTGAATGCTCTGTTTTTAATGCCATATCCTTTTTAGGTCCAACATTTTTTGCCGATTCATTTCATAATATAGTGTGATGTAATGGTGGTGGAGGTTTTTATTTTATTTTTTTACTAATACAGGGCTACAAAACCATTTCTTCCCTCCGCACAATCAAGTTAAATGATAAAATTCTGGATTCCTGCACCTACCACTAGGCGGAGCTTACTGAAAACTGTCGTATTATTGAGTTCAATTTATAAGTAAGCTCCAAAGCTCCCTCTAGTGGTGTCTGCTGGAAGGCAGAGATATTATCATTTAACTAGGACTATGCAGGGGATTTGGAGCTCTGTCTTTTTTTAAAAAAAATAACGCTGACCGCTATATAGATATATTGTTAACTATATATTACTTTGTAAATTTTTTTATATTAATGTGAATTCGAAGAGCAGAGGAACACCTTTCTGGAAACCCAAGAACCCAAAACGAGACAAACCTGCATAACCAGGTTCGGCCTTGCATTGGATGACCCCTGTGTTGTTGTTGCCCCCCAAATGGTGATGCAAAAAGTAACAATGTCATATATTGGCCAAATAACACTTTCATATAGTTGCCTAAATAACAATACAGTGCTTCCTCCACCACCATACAGTGCAAAGCTAATATACTGCACAGTTCCACACAACGCCCAAAAAAATTCACCATACAGTGCGCAAATAATACCATGCAGTGCTCAAATAATACCACCATACTGTGCTCAAATAATACCACCATACAGTACTCAAATATTACTACCATACAGTGCTCAAATAATATCACTATACAGTGCTTAAATAATACAGTCACGTTGGGTTAGTGGACCAACTGGGCCGTACCGCCTTGACGGTATGGCAGCTGGCCAACAGGGCGCAGGTCACAGTCTATAGTTCATATAGGGTACCTGTGACAGCTCGGACAGTAGTAAGACAGGCTCGGCTAGGACTAGGCAGCAGGTAGACGTCGGGCATGGAGTAGCAGGACAGGCGTGGAACACAGCACAGCATGACTACAGCTCAGCACGGCACTTGACCAGGATAGCACGGGATACAGGATACAGGTACAGGAATGGGGAACACTGGGAACTGGAAAACACTAGGAGACCATTTCCATAGACAAACTTAGGGTACGACAACGCTCAGGCATGGGAGGAAGGGGTTGGGCCCTTCTTATAGTCCATGCTACTCATGGGCTAATTTTACATTAAACTCCTGTGCGCGCGACGCCCCTTTAAGAGCGGGCACGAGCATGCGTGCGCACCCTACGGGACCTGGCCGAAGTAATTGGGAGTGAGAGCTGGCATCTCCTGAGGAGGAGACTGGGGCCAGCGCTTGCAGGCCCATGGCTGCGGCCGTCAGGAGCTGAGTGAGCCTGACGGCCCGCGGCCATGAACATGACAAATACCACCATACAGTGCCCAAATAATACCACCATACAGTGCCCAGATCACAGCTCCATACATATAGTCATCTAATAACAGTGCTGTACCCAAGCTTTGCATGCCAAATCGCACACCCCGCAGGCCGGCTCTGCACATAACCTCTGATAGGAAAGATATGAATGTACTCTATATTTTCTTCAGCAGTTCCTGATGGTTTTACCAGCAGAGCTTCGGCTTCAGAACAACACAGTTTATTAATCACTTAACGTAGATGTAGCAGAGCTGAATTCGTCATTGAACTGTTAGGGCATGTGCACACACACTAATTACGTCCGTAGTTTACGGACGTATTTCGGCCGCAAGTAGTGGACCGAACACAGTGCAGGGAGCCGGGCTCCTAGCATCATAGTTTTGTACGACGCTAGGAGTCCCTGCCTCTCCGTGGAACTACTGTCCTGTACTGAAAACATGATTACAGTACGGGACAGTTGTCCCGCAGCGAGGCAGGGACTCCTAGCATCGTACATAACTATGATGCTAGGAGCCCGGCTCCCTGCACTGAGTTCGGTCCGGAACTTGCGGCCGAAATACGTCCGTCAATTACGGACGTAATTAGTGTGTGTGCACATACCCTCACGTTAAACTCGAGAAGGTTTACCTGCAGACCAATAAAAAACATCAAGACAGTCTGTGTCAAATCATCTCTATATGGGATCTAAAAGCACTGGCTTCATCGGCCATAGGATGGATTATCATTATACTGCTCGAGTCTATTCCCCTAGTATAATCTCCGCTGGCCTGTTACAAAGTGTCAGATGTCTGATTCTTACAGCTTCACCCATTAAAGAATAGAAATCAGCGCCAGCATAGTGTTGGTATCACGGCTGTGTGAAGCTTGCACAGTTGTCGACCTTCCCTACCTTTTTACATATAATAGGGACTCTAAGGACCTGCTCTGTGATTTGTATGTTGGAAATGAGATTGCTGGGGTGCATCGGGACCGCCTGCCCTCCCCCCATACATATTCCGTGTTCCAGATCTGGAGCGCGTTACTCTGACTGAGACGTTCTGCCTTAGGAGATTGTTCCTGCCCCATGTGAAGACTGTTAATAAATTAGGTTGAGCGCTCTAGTAAGAGGTTAAACCATCTCCCTTATAATCTGTCCTGTTGGGACATAGCGGGGGATAATAGCATTGGTTTTATGTGATGGATTTCGGAGTCCGGTAATAATCTATTTATACTGTACCATGCTGCCATCTGGTGGTTGATGATGTATTTAATGGCGTGAAATAGGGTGAGATAAAAATTATATATATATTTATTCAATACGTTTTCTTTTTATATTTGCTGCTTATACCGCGCCAACATTGTAGAGATTATCCCCATTCACATTAGTCCCTGTCCGCAAGGGGCTCACAATCTAATTTCCCTATCTCAGACACTCATGCTATAAGCAGACATGGAGAAATATATATGGAAGAATGGATCTGGTTCTGTCATCAGGACCCAAATACATACTGTAATATGTTGAGTTTATAGGATCCTGTTAAAAAATAGGTGATGAAATCCGTTTGCATCACATAGAAGTGAAAAAATAATCCATTAAAGGGGTTGTCTCATGAGGGGCATTAGGGCATATGGATGTCATAGCTCCCGTTCTGCCAGACACGAGCTGTCTTTAGATTATATTGCCACGTAATACTGCAATTCTCCTGCAGTGGCCGCTGTCTGACTGGCTGAGACTTCCGCCGGAAAAAGCTGATTGCCAGAATGTCAGGAGGCGGAGCCATATGAAACGGGTTATCTGTGATAAGACAAACAAGGATGTGACCCCTGGTAGCTGGCGGGCACAATACATATATACACAAAAGGAGCTGCCTGCAACAGCCAAACCCAATTTCCCAACTACCAATGACAAGGAGAATAATACTCTTTAATAGCTACGTATAGCTGGACTAACCACAATTATGATTAAAATTATCACCAACCTAGATCGGACATACAAGTATGTAACCTGATTGAACAGGCATGTATATGTGTAACATAGAGATGTGTCGTCCCTAACCAGTTAAATTGTTTAACAAATAGTAGGTAGCAGTAAGTCTAATAACATTAGCCCCGTGTGCCCCTGAAGACGCTACTTGTTAGCGAAACATGTCGGGGGGGCTGTTAATGTTTTAGACACTGCCGTTGATCGGACTTACTGCTACCTACTATTTGTTAAACAATTTAACTGGTTAGGGACGACACATCTCTATGTTACACATATACATGCCTGTTCAATCAGGTTACATACTTGTATGTCCGATCTAGGTTGGTGATAATTTTAATCATAATTGTGGTTAGTCCAGCTATACGTAGCTATTAAAGAGTATTATTCTCCTTGTCATTGGTAGTTGGGAAATTGGGTTTGGCTGTTGCAGGCAGCTCCTTTTGTGTATATCTGTGATAAGACAACCCCTTTAATGGATCCTGACAAAATACATGCCAAGAAATGTATACAGTGTGTGATGTAGTTTGTTATTTTTCATGACGCCTCATATCATTGCTTTTTTTAGGTGACAATTGAAAAATAATATTTAGAATTTTTTTCAATTTGCGCTAATACTAAAATAAAAAAAAATTCTGTTTTTATTAATTTTTGTTATTATTTCCATTCATGCAAAATGAATTCATATTTGGTGCCTTGAGTTTTTAATTGATGGCAATTTGAAATAATAAAATCAACAACAGTTCATTTTTGCATTTTCACAAATAAATTAATGTTTCCTCCCGAGAAACTCCTTACCCTTCTCCTCTCTTGACAAATGCGTGCTGTTCTCCAGAGCAGCGCGGTTACGACTCGCAGATAACCAATGTGTCCTCCACCGGGCCGAAGACTCCGGATATTTATGGTTCACAATTACAGGCTTAACAAAATCTTCTAATTTAACCACTGAGCACTTGAAATAATTTATTTGCGGATATCTACCAAGGTGAAATGTTGAATTATAATACTAGTTTTTCTTTGAAATCGAATTCATGGATTAAAAGACCGTTTCCTTGTGGAATAAATCGCCCCAACCTCGTCCTTATGTTGAAGTCATATTTAACCTTTTTTTTACTGAACCTTGAAGGAGTGTTCCTTTAAAACGAACGGTAGGCCATTAATGGAAGGAGCTCGCTTATCGGAGGTAAATCTACAGCTCATGGTGTTTACTTTTCCAAGTCCGTAATATTTATTGCTGTTTTTTTTTTGTTCTTTTATCTCTACAGCTTTTGGCGTTCCTCCAGGGCCTCTTTACCTTCTACCATGAGGGATACGAACTGGCGAGAGAATTTACACCCTATAAGGAGCAGCTACAGTTCAATTTACAAAACGTAAGCGGCAGCTCGGCTTATTACCGTGTTTCATGAATAATTGAATTGTCGTAATTTATCTTGAAGCGCAAAAAATTGTCCTTAAAGTTCAAAAGATGCAATTTAAAGGGGAAACGCGTGTTCGGAACATCTCCGAACACGCAGTCCCTACAGAGCATGTACGGGCAGTGCATGAAGCATGTACAGCTTTGTACTAAAAGGATTCATACAGGCCCTGTGCCAGTGTTCATGAGCTTGAAAACCTGTCCTGACTGTGTCCCCGCTCACACAGCTGTAGGGCTTGTTACAAGAGAGCACTCTGATACTGTATACCTGTGTGAGCAGCACATGAACAGGACATGTTTCAGCCTCTGTATGTAAACAAGAATATTCTCAATCATTGACTTAGTAGACTAAGCAGAAATTGATTGCAAAAAAGGCTCAGATTTATAATTATTACTAATTATTATAATAGAATTATTATAAATATTAAAGAAACAGTTAAAAACTTAAATTTTTAGAGGCATAAATTAAATGGTTGTCCAAAATTCGAAAAAAAAGTTTTTCAGAAAAACAACGCCACTCTTGTCCACAGGCTGTATCTGGTATTGCAACTCCGTTATGTTTAAGTGAATGGGGCTGAGCTGCAATACCAGACACAACGTGTGAACAGCAGTGGAGGGGAAAAAAAGCAGACCCCTTTTTCTAATCCTGACAACCCTCTTACTAATTATACAACTTTTGGGGCCTTGAAACAGAAAATCTCAACTTTTGGCATTTTCCAGGTAGTTTCCCTAAACGTTTTATGACACAACTGCTTTGCTAAATTAAAATAAGACATGGTTGTCATGCGGGAATTTTTAAGTTGACTTTACTGTAATTGGTCGGAAGTTACTGATAGTCTTCAGATGTAATGGTGACATCGGGGTTAGGAATCTTAATTTCACCGGTGGTGAAGTCCAGGTTACGTAAGTGTCAGAAATAACACGAATGAGATAAAACAGCAAAGTTCAAAAAGTTTCAAGAAAAAAAAAAAGAGTTTAGATGTTAGAGCTGTATATGGGGAGGGGGGGGGGGCGCAGCTTCAGTTCCTCCAAATGTTTCCTGTTTTGATCCCTTGCCTATAATTATAGTCCAAATCAGGATATTATCAGGACCAGCCCGGACTGCACACATAAATACAGTACCAACTCTCACACGTCTTGTTATGCAAACATGACCAGGGAGAAATCATTTAACCCCTTACTTTCTCAAAACTTTATTCTAACGTTTTATAATGTTGTCCGTTTTTTCTACTCCCTCGTTTGAGACCTCATAAATGCCAAAGAAGAGAGCACTCCCTGGAGGACCAAGTATGTCCATACATTACACAGACAGCCCCTTGATCAATAGGCACCATGTACTACTTCGGTTCCCCTGTGGTGGCGCTGCAGGGAAAATTACCACTTGCCAAAAGGTTCTTCCACAGATAACTGCTGATTGCTGGGGGTTCCAGCAGCAGGATACCCTGTGATACGTTTATTTTGGGGGAGCCTTCTAATAAAAAGTGATTGCCCAAAGCGGACACCCCATTTATTTTGCCCATGTGTTAGCTGAAACTGAAATAGACCATTGACGGCTTCCATTCACACTCTTAATACAAAATTAATACATGAAGATATCTAGATCTCTTAAAGGAACGCTTCGGGCAAAACAGATGTAATGACAGGGATAGGGAAACAGACAAGTGAGCCCTAATCTACCCGCCACTCAGTCCCTGCCTACTTGCAACGACCCGCTCTAGGCGACGGGGTACAACTGGGCGACGGTCCCTACACTCAGTAAGTGCACGACAGACAACCAGACAAGGGAACACAGAACAAAGGGAAACGGGGCAGTTGCCCACGGCAACACCGTGAGCAACAAGAGTAGTAAACGAGCCGAGTCAAACCAGGAGAGTACGAGGTGCCAAACGCAGAGCAGGAGAGTAGTGAACAAGCCGAGTCAAACCAGGAGTGTACGAGGTACCAAACGCAGAGCAGAAGAGTAGTCAGTAAGCCAGGGTCAATACGAAGCAGGGACAAGTAGTTCAAGAAGCTGCAGCAGGGCCAGGAAACCAACAGAGAAGAATCACAAGCAAGGAGGAACAGGAAAGGCAGGTATAAATAGACAGAGGGCGGGAGCTAGCTCCGTCTGGTCAGGCTGTGATAGGCTCTCCCACTCCTAAACCTGCCATCCTGAGTGGTGGAAGATGGAGTCAGTCTCACAGACATAGAAGCAGGTGCAGACTGATTACCTATGGGCGTGGATACAGAAGCTGTGCCTGGCAGATCCTTAAGGCTGGGTTCACACGACCTATTTTCAGGCGTAAACGAGGCGTATTATACTTCGTTTTACGCCTGAAAATACGGCTACAATACGTCGGCAAACATCTGCCCATTCATTTGAATGGGTTTGCCGACGTACTGTGCAGACGACCTGTCATTTACGCGTCGTCGTTTGACGCGTAAAAATACAGCCTCGTCAAAAGAAGTGCAGGACACTTCTTTCAGACGTAATTTGAGCTGCTCTTCATTGAGGTCAATGAAGCACAGCTCAAAATTTACGGCTGTCAGAGAAGCCTCGCAAAATGCGAGGAGGAGCATTTACGTCTGAAGCGAGGCAGCTGTTTTCTCCTGAAAACAGTCTGTCTTTTCAGACGTAAATGCCTGCTATCGTGTGCACATACCCTAACAACAGATACAATCTGTTAGGCCTCAACCAGAAATTAAGTAGGTGGAGCATGATTCTTTTTTTGGTGTTCTTTGAATCCCTGTGTCATGCACCGCCCCATCAGGTCCTCACAAGGCATAACACTGGGTATTAGTTTTGCCTGGTATTCCTTTAATACAGAGTTTGATGATGAGGGTCCCACCATTAGAACCTCATAGGCCTTGCCTGACCTCTCTGAATACATCTTACATGGAGGATGATGATGGTAGACCCTTTCTTTTATAGACCCGGAATAACTTTGAAAGTACCCGGCAGGAGATGGACCGTTTAATGCAGAGGATGAAATCTGCAGACCAGGACTATCGACCACCCAGCCAGTGGACAATGGAGGGATATTTATACGTCCAAGAGAAGAGTAAGTCCTGTGATTGTATTCTTTGTATTATGATATTTTTTTATCCGCGTCTCTTATATTTTGTGCATTCCGCTCCAGCATCAATGTGTTTTAATTTTGTTTGACTTGTGCTATCTGAGAAAATATGCGTCCTCTGAGGAGCTGACCTATGTAGTTTAGGAATAATTATCTTCCTGTGAAATTGTAATGCGGAACTGCTAAGCATTCCTTAATATTCCATTGTGTCAATTCACTTGCCCTCTGCTACGTCGTTCTGGATCGCAGTTTGTCTTGTTAACATGTGCGCATATGTGAGCTCCTAGAAATCACTGCTCTTTTTGGGAAAAACACTTACACTGTGTTAGGCCCCATGCACACGCCCGTGCCCGTCATCCTGGTTCGTGATCACAGGCACGGCCGGCTACGGACAGTCTTCTGCATTTGCGGACTATGCTCCCATTATAAAGTATGGGAGCACGGTCCATAAAATAAAAAAATACGACATGTCCTATTTTTTACGGAAGGTTTCTACGGTCCGGACACCTTCCCGTAAATATATACGGGAAGGTGTCCGTCGGCCATAGAAATGAGTGGGTCCATAATTACGGACAAAATCTACGGTCGTGTGCATGGGGCCTCAGGCCTCCTGCAGGGCCTAAGGGGGCGGTACATCCCTTGCAATGGCAGCCATTTGTAAAACACTGTTTTAAAGGGGTTTATGTTAAAGGTACCCTACAAGGAACACAAGACCAGAGTGACACAAAGCGCTTCCTGCCCCCCCCCCCCCCTCCAATCCACTTTAAAGTGTATTGGATAAATAACAGAACTTAATTCTAGAACTTAAAGATTCTAACAATTCTGGATCATCTTATATTAGAACTTTACATTGTGCCATTCCTCTATATTCCTCCTAGAAATGTATGAATAAATTAAAAACTGGGCATTACCATTCCCCTTGTGAAAGGGTTGTGTCCTCACACAGTCTGGCACTAGCTGCACTGATTGGACAATGTCAGACTGTGTAGGGACACACCCTCTTCTTGTAACACCCAGTTGTCGATTTATTCAGATTTCTAGTAGGAATAACAGAGGAACGGCACAACGTAGAGTTCTAAAAGAAGATGTTCCAGAATTGGTATTGACGAAAAATGTAACACTGCGTTATTTTTCCTGTAAAGAACACGATCACCTCAGCGGAACCTGACGAACCTCATTATAAGACAATGGGGTCCGTTGGGTGCCGCGGGGCTGTTGTGTGACGGATCCAGCACATCCTTATGGCTTCTGTTATAAAAGGAAGCCACAACGCTGATGTGAACAGAGCCTAACAGAAAAACGGAGCTCTATCCTTAATGGTGTTGATAGGTGGGAAGCTTCCGCTTGTAGGTATTGAATCATTAATAATTGGGTTTCTGATTGATGTTGATAACAATTATAGATCCTTTTATCTTTTTACTCTTACACACTGTATCTTGCTGGCTCAGAGGATTACACAAAATCAGTCGTGGATTTACCCCGTTCTTTGGCGCTTTTTGTATATCTCATTTACATTTTACAAGCTATGCAATTACTATGTTCTGTGCCTGGTTAATAGCTTACACCATGTTTGTGTCTGCACGCATTGCTGGATTCTAAGCCTCTCCGTGAAACAGCTGTAACATTATTTCAATTAAAAATGAATCTTTATCCGACGTAAACGCTGTGAACCATAACCTAAAAGCCAGAGGATATAAAGGGAATTACAGTTCGCAGCTGCTTTTCTCATGTATAGCGCTGCCCTAACCCAGTGCTTTTAGGATTCATAGACATCATAGCCCTGTCTTATATACATAGAGAATCTTGTGTCTATGAACTGTTGCAGATTGATTCTGGTTATAAGTCGAATATTGTTGCTCACTATATAATAGAGATTAACAAAACTCAGTTGTCATGGGCTTTGCTCCCTGCCCTTAAAGGCTATGTCCACCATTGAAATAGTTTTGTTTTAAAAAAAAGAAAAAATGTCTATAAAGAAATGTCTATCATGTTTTGTGCAACTTTCTAAATACATTTCATTAAAAATAATTTTTACTTTTTGAGATACCGCTGAGATCTGAATCCGTCAGGTCAGCGGCACTGACGCGTTTAGTGTCAGCGGCTCCTGACACGCAGGTTCCACCTGTAATCGATCACATCTAAGTTATGAACTTAGATGTGATCGGTAACAGCTCGATCCAGCGTGTCAGAGACACTCGGTACCCGCTGTCACTGAACCCGTCAGTGCCGTATACAGGATATAAAGCAGCTGTATCTCAAAAAGTAAAAATAATGTTTTCATGAAAAGTATTTAGAAAGTTGCACAAAACACAGTGATAGATATTTTTATTTCTTTTTAAAAAACTATTTCAAAGCTGAAAGATGTACACAGCCTTTAATGTAGTCGTTGGCCAGGTGCTTCAGGATGGCACCAAATGCATTGTGCTGGGTGGTGTCCAGCTGCCAATAGGTCCTGCTGTGACTGCCTGCTGAGGAATGGGGGTAGCCCTGTTATGGTCTCTAGTGGAAGTGTAAGACCTGATGTAACTACTGTGGGACTGCTGTGAAATTGGGGTTCTGTTGTAATTACTGCGGAAGTGGAAGGGGACTGCTGTGTCTTCTGGGGAAGTGAGGTGGTTGCTGTGACTACTAGGGAAGTGAGGGTGCTGCTGTAACTTCTGGGGAAGTGAGGGTGCTGCTTTAACTACTGGGGAAGTGAGGTGGCTGCTGTAACTACTGGGGAAGTGGGGGTACAGCTGTAACTACTGGGGAAGTGAGGGTGCTGCTGTAACTACTGGGGAAGTGGGGTTGCTTCTGTAACTTATGGGGAAGTGGGGGTGCTGCTGTAACTACTGCGGAAGTGGAAGGGGATTGCTCTGTCTACTGGGGAAGTGGGGGTGCTGCTGTAACTACTGGGGAAGTGAGGTGGTTTCTGTAACTACTAGGGAAGTGAGGGTGCTGCTGTAACTACTGGGGAAGTGAGGGTGCTGCTGTAACTACTGGGGAAGTGAGGGTGCTGCTGTAACTACTGGGGAAGTGGGGGTGCTGCTGTAACTACTGGGGAAGTGAGGTGGCTGCTGTAACTACTGAGGAAGTGGGGGTGCAGCTGTAACTACTGGGGAAGTGAGGGTGCTGCTGTAACTACTGGGGAAGTGGGGGTGCTGCTGTAACTACTGGGGAAGTGGGGGTGCTGCTGTAACTACTGCGGAAGTGGAAGGGGATTGCTGTGTCTACTGGGGAAGTGGGGGTGCTGCTGTAACTACTGGGGAAGTGGGGGTGCTGCTGTAACTACTGGGGAAGTGAGGTGGTTGCCGTGACTACTAGGGAAGTGAGGGTGCTGCTGTAACTACTAGGGAAGTGAGGGTGCTGCTGTAACTACGGGGGAAGTGAGGGTGCTGCTGTAACTACTGCGGAAGTGGAAGGGGACTGCTGTGTCTACTGGGGAAGTGAGGGTGCTTGTGTAACTTCTGTGGAAGTAGGGGTGCTGCTGTAACTACTGGGGAAGTGAGGGTGCTGCTGTAACTACTGCGGAAGTGGAAGGGGATAGCTGTGTCTGCTGAGGAAGTGAGGGTGCTGCTGTAACTACTGGGGAAGTGAGGGTGCTGCTGTAACTACTGCAGAAGTAGAAGAGGACTGCTGTGTCTGCTGGGTAAGTGAGGGTGCTGCTGTAACTATTGGGGAAGTGAGGGGGTATGCTGTGACTACTGGGAAATTGATGGAGCTGCTGTGACTACTTGGGAATTGAGGGTGCTGCTGTAACTACTGCGGAAGTGAGGTGTCTGCTGTGACTACTGGGGAATGAGAGGGCTTTTTTGATTACTGGAGAAGTGAGCAGGCTGCTGTGAAAACTGGGGAAGTGAGAGGTATGCTGGGACTACCGGGAAATTGATGGAGCTGCTGTGACTACTGGGGAATTGAGGGTGCTGCTGTAACTACTGGGGAAGTGAGGGGTCTGCTGTGACTACTGGGGAATGAGAGGGCTTTTTTGATTACTGGAGAAATGAGCAGGCTGCTGTGAAAACTGGGGAAGTGAGGGGTATGCTGGGACTACCGGGAAATTGATGGAGCTGCTGTGACTACTGGGGAATTGAGGGTGCTGCTGTAACTACTGGGGAAGTGAGAGGTCTGCTGTGACTACTGGGGAATTAGAGGGCTGTTGTGATTACTGGGGCAGTGAGCAGGCTGCTGTGACTACTGGGCAAGTGAGCAGGCTCCTGTGACTACTGGGGAAGCGAGCAGGCTGTTGCGACTACTGGGGAAGTGGCTGCTGTGACTACTGGGAAGGTGAGGGGCCCATGCTGTGCAGTGAAACAGAGTAAGGGACTTCATTTTAACTAATAGAGAGGAGGGAAGGGGCACTGCTGTAACTACCGGGTGCTCTATTCTGTCTGCTGCGCAAAACCTTGAATGACGTAAAAGGCTAGACTTACATTTCCCTGTTTTCAGTGCATTTGCACTCCTAACTTTTTGGGCTGACTCCTTTTTCTTATGACTATATGTAAGGAACATTAAGTTTAGAAACATCTTTACAATTTTTTTTTCATGTGGCCGCAGCTGAGTAGTCATGTGAGACGCAACATTTATAGAAAGGTTTGTATAATTTTTAGAACTAACAGCTTTTGACGTCTTGCAACAGCTCTGAGCTGTCGTACATTGTAGAAGGGTGAGATCTCGCATTATAAGATGTGACATTTCTGTTATTATACCAAATAATTCTACTCTGAAGGAAATGTCACACACCTGTCACGCTTGTAGCCATGGGATATCTGTCTGATAGCTCTGTATGTTACTGCTGCCCTTTATTGCAATGATTTATGGCCTATATCTCAATAAATGATACTTCCCTGCTGTATGGAAATGGACCATGGTAGTACAAGAGCCAAACCAGAAGAAGCTCTGTGCGGCCACTCAGTTGCCCTGCAGCGGCCTCTGCAGGGGAAATGTAGTATTACATGGTGATCTTACAAATTAAGGAGTGACCCTGTAATGTCCACCACATCGGGAGTCGCTCTTTGCAGACCCATTTAAAACACTTTTTATTTATTTTCTTAGCAATGTATGTGACATGTAACATATCATTTGTAATTGCTAAAAGATTTAAGATATATTATAACTAAGATGAGCAGAATGTATAGAATAGAATCACAAATCTCATTTTCGTATCCATGTGCCAAGATGGTCATTACTAGATTCACATCTCTGGCCCTTGTGGGCAGCAAACGCTCTCTGGTAAGATTAAGTTCAGTGTAAATGTAACTGGTAGAACCAGCTGCCACTGTATTCAGCCTTTCCCACAAGGTCATCCATAGGCACAGATACCTAATGGGCCTAATTAGAAATATGGTCCTAAAAATGGTGAATACTAATAGCAGTACAGCTTAGGTGCCAGATTTAGTTCTATTTTGTGCTGTCTTTTTCTATAAATGAATTATTAGAGCAATGAGATGGAAACGTCTGGCCCGAGAGACTGGTTATATGCGAAGTGCTCTCCCGACCCCAGGTACATGCCAAGTCCCCCTCTTTAAAGAAGTCTAGGATGAGCGATTTCCACCTTCACAAGCAATATTTTTATTATCCAAATGAATCTAATGGTAACCATGGTAACAGACTACAATAAAACCTGTTGTCTGCTCCTACAGTCATACTTCCTTCCACCAGTTGCCTACTTCTTGCTAACTTACATTCTCTAGGTTAGCATGATCTCAGGAACAGATGTGAGGAGCAGAGCTGGCCTTTGGGGTGTGCGACCTGTGCTACCGCACATGGTACATCACTCATTTACTGGTTAGGGGCACTGCCAACAGCATGCTGCAGAACATCAGTGCCAGAGAGCAGACTGTCATGGAGAATATTGGACAAGCGCCAGTTACTCTCTGTGACAGCCTGTTTGTGTGTGCTGCTGTGCACTGCGGCTCCACCTGTGCTTCTCTCTGACTCCTCTTCTGATTATCCCTTTTGCGAGCTGCGGCTCTCCCCCTCACACACACTCTGACTCTGACCCACACTGTTAAATGCTGGTAACTGCTGGTTACCCACCAATGAGCAGACCAGAGGATTGGAATGGAGTTGTGGTTGAGTATTTATTTTATTACTTGTTGGGGCTTACTTAGGGGCACTTTCAATATGTGGGGTGCACCAAGGGTCAATATTAATATGTAGAGGGCGCCAAGAGGGCACTTTTACTAAGTGGGGAACACCATTACCGGGTGGAGGAAACTAAGGGGGCACAAAGGGTCAATTTTACTAAGTGGGGGCACTGTTATTGTGTAGGGGAAGTAATCAGGCATTAATAAATGTAAGAGCAGTAAGAGGGCACTATTACTGTGCAGGGGCAGTAAGGTAGCGTTATGACTGTGAAGAGGTAGTAAGAGGGCACAATTACTGTGTGGGACACAAATAATGACAATATTACTGTGAAGGAGAAATAATGGGGCACTATACTGTGTGGGGGCACACATAGCGGCACTATTACTGTGTTGATGCCACTAAGGGGGGACACTACTTCTGTGTGATGCCCAAAGACGGGCACATAACTGTTATCTAGTAATGGGGAACGCTCAATAATCCGATAAATTCTATGAATGTTACTGTACAGTCCTGCATTGTTGTTGACTGAATAGTTTTGAGATAAATCCAATGTTTGCACACGTTACCATGAGTTAACCTTTAAATACGTGTCCTTTGGGTTAGGATAAGCCTCGTTTTCCCTGTGCCTGTCTTTGGAGGATACTTATGGTTTGCTCATACAGGATGTTTATTGTGTTGCTTCGGAATCAATATGTTCATAGACACCTGTAACCTGCAAACTGCCTCTAATCCAACTGGTGTTTCCGTTAATGAGGCCCAATGGGGGAAGCAGCTGTTTCTGTCCGTCGTGTTCTACATGTATTGTCCTACTTGTCGAGAAAACGGGGCCAACGCTGCTCGAATCCATATCATTCTAATTAAGAGTGCTGCTCATTATGACAGCGGACGGGGAGGGGGGAAGAAGCTGGCATTGAGGATATTTGTTGATTTGAGCGTCAGTGAAAGGTCAGGGTCTTTGGGTATTCTCCAAGACCTGATTAATTTATCATGGCTGAAATACAAGCGACTCTCTAGTTGTAATAAACCTCAAGATTTTACATCTATACAATGCAGTTTAGTCATTATTGGGATGTCCTAATATTTGTATGAGTTCTAAATATGTTATATATTAAATAAGTTTTGGTTTACACTTACAAAAAGAGTACTTTTTTTTCCCAGAAGCAGCGCCACTCTTGTTCATTGGCTGTGTCTGGTAATGCAGCTCAGCCCCATTCACTTGTATGAGGTTGAGCTGCAATACCAGACACAGCCTAAAGACAAGGGTGGTGCTGTTTCAAACCTATTTTTCTAATCTCAGACACCTTATGTAATTTTTTTTATTGTGTGTATATATATATATATATAATAATTTTTTTTCTAATTAAATGTGTACATTTTATTTCATTACATTAAGGGCCCCTCGGGTTTACATGGACGAGGCATTACTGTACTTATGACAAAAGCAGTAAAACTTTTACAATGAGCATTTCTGAAACAAAGTCTGGTGGAAAAGTGGTAAGCTCAATTGTTTTTTTGTTTTTTTTTAAATCTTGGTATTATTTTGTAATAAGCGGTAAAAGGGTTGTCTCAACAAGAACACCCCTGTCCATACGTCCTGCTAGGACATATAGATGTCGCCTTTTCGGGACCCCCTTCTTTTAGCCAGAACGGAGAACAACCAACCAGGCATACCACTTCTATGTTGAGAGCAGAATGAGCGGCAGATAGACACCTCTGGTGCTGCTTATCCTGGGAGAAACAATAGGATCAAACAGGTTGAAATCCTCCTATTCACAGGGTGGGATTAGATTGGATTGTGCCCTTAGCAGTACTTTCTATTTATGCCCCCTCCCCTATGGTGTGCCATGTAGTGCCCAAATGATATTGTTTTAAAGTTTAAATAACACTGCCCAATCTTGTGCAGCTGCGTTTCCATAGATTCCGGCACAAAGCGTTGGATCGAGGTGCAAGCTATCAGGGCCAGTGATGCCCCTTTCGGTAATGACTAATGATATATTCCCCTCTATGGCATACTTCATGGCGGTCGGCCGGTCACCATAGACAAGAGATGACCAATGGTATCAGCTGCCAAAAATCTCATCTCTATCATCAACTCAACTTATTTCCGACGCTAGACAATTATGCTTGTCCTGAGCGGGGGGGGTAGATGCTGCATCAGGACGACCATACTCGTCCTGCTGATCTCTGATATCCGTCATTTGCCCATTTAGATGTCAAGGTCAATAGCGACCACGGCATCTAAGGTGTTAGTCCATCGGTTCCCTGCGTCGGGATCAGGGTGTGCCGATGGGTTTCTATGGCAACTGGAGGTCTACTAAAGGACCCCAGGTCTGCCGGAAGCCTAATAATCCATACCGATGTATTCCAAAGCATTATAGAAGCGATCAACTGATTAAAAAATTAGTTCACCATAAAAAGTACATATCTGGTACTGCTACAATCGTAAGGACACACAGAATAAAGATAATTTTCTATGTAGGCTCATGGCGGAAAAAAAGGCAAACTGTGGCATATTTACAGTTTTTCTTTTCAATCAACCCCCCCCCCCCCCAAGGTTATAAAACATGTTTATATTGTGCAAAGTACTAAAATATTACAATGTTTGTACCGACCAGAAGAATAAGCTTACCCTACAGTATTACATTAGTTTTATTGCATGGTAGACAGTGAATAAAAAATGCAAAAAACAATGGTGGAATTGCTGGATTTTTTTGCATTTGCCCCCCGAAAAATTTATAATAGCTTATATGTACCCCAAAATAATGCCGCAAAAAAAATGAAAAATCAAAAAAATTATAGATCTTGGAATGCAACGATTCATTTTTTTAAAAAAAAATAGCTCAGTCCTTAAGGGGTCAAATTGGTTCCTCCATCGAAAGCAGTCACGGCATACCGATTAGCTGCGGCTTCTTCTTTTGGGGTTGTTTTGAAGAAATAATGCATAGGAACTGCTGTATTTTACAAAGCACTTTTGCCCCTAGTTCTAGTCATTGGGGAGGGGGGGGGGGGCAGTGGTCAAACTTCCACCAATCAGATATGTATATTCGATATTAATATTAATACAGATATGGGATTTTATTGCAAGAGTGAAGCTCGTGTACAACAGGTCAGATCACCACCTCGGGCTTGACTAGCATTTGGATTTTTCCAAAAATTGATGTAGGTTGAGATCCTCTTTAATGCTCTTGTGATCGATTTCCCTCATTACTTTCTTAATAGGACAAACAAAACATTCGCAGACATAAAGTCCCTGGTGATACCTGCTATCTAGAATTCCCATTAGTTTATCTTCTAGTAATACAAAGTAACACTAAAACTAATTTTCCAAGGATATTATCTATAAAGTCAAATAAACCGTAATATTGGGTTCGTAAATCACCGCCGCACGAGCAGGATATGTGTAGAGTTATTCTTCGTCCTTTCTTGTAAAATAAATTCTATTCTACCGTTTCTCAATTATATTTATTTGTAGTATAGCTGGCTGAAAATCAATATGGCCATTACAGCCTCCACAGGGGTTGTCAACCAACTCTAAGGCCAACCATACACTTTAGATAACGGTCGACTGGACAGTTACCCCACAGCTATTCCTTCCGACTCCCCCATACACATGCACCCTCCACTCAACGGATACGATTGCCATGACTGTTGGCGCCATTTTTATTTAGTTTGCGGAAATATTACTAGCATTGCTACTTATACAGAAAATGCCACAACTTCAGGCACTTCCATGGTGTGTAAAAGACGCAGCTTGTTTGTGTATTGCTGTAATGTTTGTACTTTTTTTTTCCTCTCCTAGAACGGACTGATCTCAAGCACCCCAGAGATGTTTAAGCTGAAAATGTGTATCAGGCGCAAAACCGACTCTATAGACAAACGGTTCTGCTTTGACATAGAAGTCATAGAAAGGTTAGTCAATGGCTGAAAGAATTGTCATCGACTTTTTGTTAAAATTTATGACATGCCTTAAAGGGATATTCTGGTTTCTTAATATCTCAGTAGGAATGAATCTAACATTATTTCAAGGGATGGTACAGGATTTAAAAAAAATTGCCCGTTTTCTTCCAGAAACAGCGCCACACCTGTGCATTGGCTGTGTCTGGTATTGCAGCTTAGCTCCATTGAAGTTAGCTGTTTTTGGAAGAATGCAGTCATACCCGTTAGGGTATGTTCACACGACCTATTTTCGGCCATTTTTCGGGCCGTAAACGCCGAAAAACGGCCTGAAAAAACGGAAGCAGATTGCCTCCAAACATCTGCCCATTGATTTCAATGGGAAAACAGCGTCCTGTTCCGATGGAGAGTTTTTCGCGGTGTTTTTGACGCGTAAAAAAAAGGACGCGAAAAAGAAGTGCAGGACACTTCTTGGGACGTTTTTGTATCCGTTTTCCATAGACTCTATTGATAAAAGCTCCAAAAACGGCCGTAAAAAACGCAGCGTCCAAGACAACCCCCAGTCAGGAACATACAGCAAAATCAGGAGCAACCTGCAAGAAGATACCAGGGGATCTCTAGATCACAGAAGAAGAGGAAAGCTTGATTTTGGGATTTTGGGAATTCTAGAGAGGCGCATATGTTACTGGTCAGTGTCGTACATCGAAAAGAGAGGATGCCCCATAGCAAAGGTCAAATTGGGACCTTTAATTATAGTGCAGGTTTTGCCACCCTGGACAGAAGGGCCTGGTGTCTGTTACCTGCTTCAAACCCTTTAATGACCCTTGCGCCTCTCTTTGTCTGGAGAGGGGTGTCCTGCACAGGTTCTTGCCACTCAGTAGCAAAGGGGATCGGTCCAACCAGGAATAGGCCTCCTCTCTCCAATGGCCCCATAGCAGCCGTATGGTCTGCCTCTATGGTACATATGCCCTTATTATCAGTAGTTTCATTTACTTTACTATTTTTTATCATTTTTTTTTTGCAGACAAGGTATCATAACTCTTCAAGCGTTATCTGAGGCAAATCGAAAACAATGGCTGGAGGCGATGGATGGGAAGGAACCTGTAAGATACATTTACATTTTTTGCTCCGTAATAGACATCTATATGTATTAAAGAGTATTTCATTCTGAAATAAAAACAAAAAAAATATCTATGCAGTCTAGTTGCATCTGTATTTTGGATGGCAACCTATAATACTGACGCTACAGCTACGATAGGAGTTGTCACTCGACAATCCCAGGCCAAATTAATCTCGTTACATAGAAGTAAATTGCTGCATAACTAAGCAGATTGGCCCATCAGGACTCCTGATGAGTGACAACCCGTGTAGGAGCTGCAATGGCGGCCATGGTAATAAAAAGATTTTCAACATAGATGGCCCCATAGACATAAGATTGTCGGCAGACTCCATAGAAATCAATTGGATCTTCTAATAAATATCTAATGTCTATGGCTACCACTACATCACCCATAGACATAGGATAAAAGTTTACTGTAACAGCTGTGTCAGACCTCCCAAGACAAGAGTCAGGCTGTCAGGGCATGCTAGGAGTTGTAGTTGTGAAACAGCTGGAGGTCCACAGGGTGGAGACCACTGTTTCAGGCTATACAGTCTGATAAATCGGTACATTGTTTGCCCGGCCACCTTAAATCATAATGTCTATGGGTCCCAATAGTCTTTTATGTCTCCGAATAGTAAAAAGAATACCAGTCTATCATTTGCAAGACATTGGAATAAAAAGTAGGACAATGGAGAGTGGCAGTAGCTAGCTGTATAAAACGTCACATGAAGATGTTTGTCATATCACTGTATTAAAATGCTTCGGTTTTACCTTATTATTCTACTTTTTCTGCTCCCTGTCGGGCAGTGATCAGTCACTAAATTGAATTCAGTATAAAAACTAACAGGAGGAGCCACAGAGAGAGGATGAGGGGAAGAAAATGCATTGTCTGTTCATTTCTATGTAGCCTGTGTGACTCTGTGACAGAATGATAGCCCCATAGCTGAACAAAATGGCTGCTGTAAGTTAGCAAGAGATCAGGAGAAAATTTGGCTTTACTTTTTTCAGAAAGATGTGTATTCAGCATGCCATCTGGGAGCTCTGATAGGGTTTGGTTTGAGTGGTTCTTATTTTCATGATTTATCAGTACTTACTACTGTGATATTTTTATTTAAAAATTAATTTATTCATATTTTTTTTTTCTAATTTTAGATTTATACACTTCCAGCCATCATTAGTAAAAAAGAAGAAAGTAAGTACTTGTATGTCTTGCTTTACTATGTAGTATTAGTCCAAATACTATCTGAATAAGTTAAATATTAATGGGCACGAAAAGCACTGTACAAAGTGTCGTGACTGTGCTTAGTACTGCAGCTCAGGTCATGCCCACATTAAAGAACCACACCTATCTCCGTAACGGGGGTCACCTGACTCCATTCCCGCCTGAGATACAGCTGACGCATCCAGGCAGAAAATGAATTATGTCTCTGTCTGAATGTGGTGCCTAACCAGATGATAATTGAATTGAGTGACCCCCTTTCTGGAGATAGGTGCAGGTACCAAAGCTGGGCCCCGCATCTTTTAGATATTTGTAACATATTCCGTGGATATGCCATAAATGTCTAAGGTGGGAATACAGCCACAACCTAAAGTACAGATGTCACGGACAATGGGTTTGTGGACCCACTAGGCCGCTCCGCCGTAGCGGGGAGGCAGCTGAACAGGTCACAGTCTATGTGAAAGTAAGATAGCAGACAGTAATGCTTAGGTACCTGAAATAGTCCGGACGGTGACTGTGGCTTCAGCACGGATGGAGGCAGGTGCGGAAAGTGGCGCCAGACGTGGCGGGCAGTATCCGATGAGCAGATAGCACTTGACGTGGCAGATGGCACTTGACGTGGCAGAGGGCACTTGACATGGCAGACGGCACTTGACGTGGCAGACGGCACTTGACGTGGCAGACGGCACTTGACGTGGCAGATGGCACTTGACGTGGCAGACGACACTTGAACACGGGTAGGCACAGGAACAATGCGGAATACAGGAACGGTAACAGGGCACGGGTAACAGCTGGAACGGGAGACACTAAGGGACCATTTGCGAGACAGACAGGGAAAGACTAACAACGCTCAGGCAAGGATCAGAAGGACTGGGGCATTCTTATAGGGCAGGGAATCACGTGGGTTAATGATCATTGTTTTCATGTGCGCGCGCTGGCCCTTTAAGAGCGAGCGCGAGCGCGCACCCTACGGGACCCGGCCAGACGGAGCGGAAGTGAGCACTGGCATCTCCTAGGAGGGAGACGGAGGCCAGCGCTCACAGATCAATGGCTGCGGGCGTTGGGAGGTGAGTGAACCCGACGGCCCGCGGCCATGGGCGCTACAACAGATCTGTGTACAGCTGGTGTCTAACTCACCGGTCCGCCGCGGCCCCTTTACTGCTAATCGGTCGGGATCATCAATATCCAAGTCCTGGAAAACGCCTTTAAAGTCTTGGAAATCATCTTTAAAGTGCTGCTAAATCAAAAGCCTACACCTTCTAAACCTGCAGCTTATAAATAGAGCACTATTACAGTACATTTAGACATATTTATGGGAATATTCCTGCAGGATGTAAACGCTGGACATATGTGACATAAATTCATGATTATGGGTGCAGACTTTTTCCCAGACTTCCTGTCAGTTTCCCAACATGATACGGCTGATAACCAGAAACGTCAGATTGTATTCAACTTCACAGCAAATAAAGGTTTAGTGTCCCTTATAACCCATTAACTACATCCAACGTAATAGTACGTTGTTGTCGTTAAGGACCATCGCCAGCCGGTGTCAGCTGCATATTACAGCTGACACCCTGGCACAAGGCCAGGACCGGTGCTAGCCTCCGGTCCAGTCGATTAACTTCTTAGATGCAGCGCTCAAAATCACGTGAAAAAATAAAAGCATTCCATAGTTATTATCACATAAAGTGACACATGTCAGATTTGAAAAAAAATAGCCTGGTCCATTAGGTGAAAACAGGCTGCGTTCTTAAGGGGTTAATAGATAGAAAACGAGATAGAAAATAAAGTGTTTGGAGTTGAATTAAACCAATATTACTCACATGCAATACTTGTACTATGTATCTATAAATTATAATTTTATTAAAAAATATTATTTGAAGCTGTTAGTAAGAATGACAGAGCTGTGACCACCTATTATCCATTTACATTAAAAACATTAGTTGTCACCAAGTACAAAGCTATTACTGTGTAGTGGATTTGTTTGAAAAATTCCAGGATTAAAGGGGTTGTGCCGACTGAATGCAGCTGTCGGAGAATACTGCCGCCCCAGAGATACCGTCTGCCAGACATTATAATCTGCAGCGCACCCTGCCAGTGAAATGTAGTATTACATAGCGCACTTTAAAATGAATGGGTGACCATGTAATAACCCTGTTAAGCTCCTACATACTGCAGTTTTATTAAGGATAAAGTATAGGATGGAATTACCCTCTAATATTAACTCCAAGTGCACCAGTATTTTTCAGTCCACTGTTTTAAAGATGACTTGTCACTTCTCTTGACATGACTTTTTTTTTAGTAAATACTTGTATTCCCCATGAAATAACAATTCTGGAGCATATTTTCTTAGAACTCTGCGTTGTGCCGTTCCTCTGTTATTCCAACTAGAAATTTATGCATAAATTGACCACTGGATGTTACCATTCTCCTTGGTCAAAGGGGCGTGTCCCTACAGTCTCACTCTATCAGCACTGATTGGATAGTGTCAGATCGTGTAGGGACACACACACCCCCCAATTGGTAACACCCAGTTGTTAATATATTCATTCATTTCTAGGAGGAATAACAGAGGGACAGCACAATGTAGAGTTCTACGAAAAGATACTTTTAAATTGTTATTTCATAGGGAATACAATTATTTACTAATACAGACATGTCAGGAGGACCCTTTGAAGGACTATGGTTGTTGGGTAAAGTGTTTATAGATACCTCTTTCATACCTACTCTATGTCTCTAGGGACTAGTTATGCTGAACATGTCATAGAGATTATGCACTTATCCTGTCCATGGTGTCCTAACGGATGAGATGTCTGTAACATTCCCCTCAATCCTGTAACCATTGACCCCAAGATGGGTGGTCAGGGGCCACAGTGAACGGCAATGATAGGACGTTATAGTGCTACATTTACTCTGTTGGTTTTGTCACAGCTTTGTTACATCTACTTTTTGCTCTATTTAGTGTTTTTAAATGAAGCTGGCTTCAACTTTGTGAAAAAATGCATCCATTCTGTGGAGACACGAGGTGAGGTCTTAGTTTTTTCTTTCTCTGTAACAAGTGTTAATTAAAGGGGTTGTCTGGGTTTGGGGCGGTTTTTCATGCTGATGACGTATCTACAGGATAGGTCATCTCCATATGATCGGTGGGGGTCCGCACCGATCAGCTGTATCGGCTGCCTCTGGGCACTGGATGTCTGTGCCACAAGCAGATGGCTCCGGTCACAGTATAGCAGCCGTGCTGCAGTAGTGCAGCTCTGCTCCTATTCAAGTGAATAGGAGCAGAGTTGCACTACTGCATTACGGCCACTGCATAACATCCGGTGCCCGGATTCAGCTAGTCCAGTTGATCGGTGCGGGGTCTGGGTGTCGGACCCCCACCGATCATATACTAATGACCTATCCTTTGGATAGGCCATCAGTATGAAAAACCACCCCCTGCCTGGACAAACCCTCTAATACAACACAGTAAGGCTGGGTTCACACGACCTATTTTCAGGCGTAAACGAGGTGTATTATGCCTCGATTTACGCTTGAAAATAGGGCTACAATACGTCGGCAAACATCTGCCCATTCATTTGAATGGGTTTGCCGACGTACTGTGCAGACGACCTGTCATTTACGCGTCGTCGTTTGACAGCTGTCAAAAAACGACGCGTAAAATTACAGCCTCGTCAAAAGAAGTGCAGGACACTTCTTGGGACGTTTTTGGAGCCGTTTTCTCATAGACTCTATTGAAAGCAGCTCCAAAAACGGCCGAAAAAACGGCGCGAAAACGCCACGAAAAACGCCGCAAAAAACGTGAGTTGCTCAAAAAACGTCTGAAAATCAGGTGCTGTTTTCCCTTGAAAACAGCTCTGTATTTTCAGACGTTTTGGCTCAGCGTGTGAACATACCCTTAGGGTATGTGCACACGATAGCAGGCATTTACGTGTGAAAAGACAGACTGTTTTCAAGAGAGAACAGCTGCCTCGTTTCACATGTAAATGCTCCTCCTCGTAATATGCGAGGCGTCTGTGACGCTCGTAAATCTTGAGCTGCTCTTTATTGACTTTAATGAAGAACGGCTCAAATTACGTTGCTAAGAAGTGTCCTGCACTTCTTGGCCGAGGCAGTCCATTTACGCGTCGTCGTTTGATAGCTGTCAAACGACGATGCGTAAATGACAGGTCGTCTGCACAGTACGTCGGCAAACCCATTCAAATGAATGGGCAGATGTTTGCCGACGTATTGTAGCCCTATTTTCAGACGTAAATCGAGGCATAATACGCCTCGTTTACGCCTGAAAATAGGTCGTGTGAACCCAGCCTAAGGGTATGTTCACACGACAGCGTCCGTAACGGCTGAAATTACGGGGATGTTTCCGCCTGAAAACATCCCCGTAATTTCAGCCGTAACGGCATGTGCAGGCGCTTGAACGCCGCGTCCATTACGGACGTAATTGGCGCTGCTATTCATTGGAGTCAATGAATAACGGCTCCAATTACGGCCAAAGAAGTGACAGGTCACTTCTTTGACGCGGGCGTCTATTTACGCGCCGTCATTTGACAGCGGCGCGTAAATATACGCCTCGTGTGAACAGACAAACGTCTGCCCATTGAAAGCAATGGGCAGATGTTTGTCAACGCTATTGAGGCGCTATTTTCGGACGTAATTCGGGGCAAAAACGCCCGAATTACGTCCGTAATTAGTGCGTGTGAACATAGCCTAATACTATAAAGCCTAACATCACTAAAAACCAACAATTTATTTCACCTTAAAATTACTGTTAACCCCAATATTCTATATCCATGTCCCTTCTATGTCAGAATTGGAGTGGAAGATGAGATATGAGGTGTTGTATTGTTGGGTCCTCACACTGTTGAACTTCTTTACCAGTCACTGTATTTGTCATTTTCCCCGACTTATAAAACAGCATGGGGTCAAACAGTAAAAAATATTGTATAAGAACTGCTATTTTGTTAGTAATTGAATTGTTACCTCCTTAGATGGCAACTTTCAAGAATTGTTTTTTAGGAGAACATATTCTGGCACATAAGCCGAACCCACAAATGCAGCCTGGTCCCCAAAACAATAGCCAGAGCACCCCCATTTATGGAGCCAATGCACCCTCTTTAACAGTACAGAGTGCTCCCAAAAGCAGTGCCAGTCTGAATGTCCCCAACATTAGTGTCAGGTTGACATCATTAACATTAGAAGAGAACTCCCCAAAAAGTGTGTCAGTAAGTGGGTACCCCAATAAACAATAGCAGTCAATTTTGGAGTTGTATTTATTACACTGTACAATTGGTGGTTTCTCCCCCTCCCCCAGTCAGCGTGTGTCAGATTGATCAACATAGTGCACATTGGGGAAAACACACGGGGGAAAAAAACTCCAGGTCTAAATAGAAAAGTGACTGTAAAGTTGGAGTTCGACTAATAATACTGGAACTTATTTTCTTAGTACCCTACGTTGTGCCGTTCTTCTGTTATTCCTCATGGAAATGTATGAATAAATTGACATCTGGGTGTTACCGTCTCCTCACCAAAGGGGTGTTCCCCTACACAGTCCCACTCTGTCTGGTCCTCACGATACAATTAACAAAATGGCGACTTCTATAAAGTGCAGATTAAGTTTCCGCTCTGTACTCATGGTACAGCAAGGACCCCTGAGAGGTATATTACCCGCATCACCTATTCTGTTTCTGTATTTCCAGGTATCACTATTTTGGGACTATACAGAATTGGAGGTGTCAACTCCAAAGTTCAGAAGTTGATGAATACGGTTTTCTGTAAGTATCTTTTATTGTGTACCGCCATGTAAATGTAATACATCCATAGGGTTTACAATAGTCCCTAAGAATGCATAGTGCCAACTGGGGTTGTCCCTTCATTTAAATAAACGTCATATAATACTACAGTCCCGTTGCAGATGACCGAGCCTAGAGCAGCTGGACCCACAGTGATCCTCTGATCGCCGGAGCGGCTTTGATTAAAATGTGCATCTTTAACTATTAACTATTTACTTAGTTTTCCTGATTGCGTATAGAAAGATTGCACCTACAAATGCAGCATTAGATCTCCATAATACTCATATTTTGATTAAAAACATTAAAAGAGATGACCCACCAGTTCAAATCATATTTATTATGCTTATTATGAACATTTGACAATATTTGACATTTAAATGCATAAAAACAAAATGATCCAGTGCAGAGTTATGACATTTAATTACATAGTATGGCGCCACCTGGTGTTCAAAGTGTATATTAATGTGCATGTCCACCTAATGAGCTGAGTGCTGGTAGACACACATCACTTTTCCCACCGCCCGGATCCTAATACTATTGTTGGCGTAGTGATCCTCTGTTCACTGAACAGTAGCCAATAAAAAATTGCTTTCTACCCTGTTTCGGACCACACGGTACAATGATTATCTATCTGCAGGTAATTACTGGCGACTATATATACAGCGCCTGGATGGGAAAGGAGACTGGGGAACCTACTGGGCATTCCCCCGAACATTTGAATCCCCATTCGTGGAGCATTTTAAGTCCCACCCTCAATTTACCCTGGTACACCCACAAAACCTTCCAGAAACGCCCATTTGGGACTCATTTGTGTAAGCACTGCCCCTTTTTTGGTCCATTTCACAGACGCCACACCATCCTAACGGTTTCCTTAGTAGCCGCCCAGGCCTCTCTGTCTCTGCCCAGCACTGATCTATATGAAGTGGAGATGAAAGTAATGCGCAGAGACAAGACACGTTCAGCTTCCTGTCAGAGACAAGACATGGCGGGACACATAGCTGGAGCCTGGGATGGCTGGTAAAACCCCCAGTCCACTAGTTATTAACCCCTTTTCTACCCTTGACCACTAAGGAAGGGGCCAGAACTAAAGACCACAAGGGGATATATTAGCTTTCTCTTCTACCCTAAACCACCAGAGGCTCATATTATCCCTTCTACTACCCTAAACCACAAAGGAAGTGTGCCTTACACTAGACCACCAGGGGATATAACATTAAGTTTTTCTTCTACCCTAGACCTCCAGAGAATCATATTACCCCTTCTACCCTAGACCACCAGGGAATAATATTACCCCTTCTACCCTAAACCACAAAAGAAGAGGTCTTTACCCAAGACCACCAGGGAATATAATATTAAATTCTTCTTCTACCCTGGACCTCCAGGGAATCATTACCCCTTCTTCTACCCTAGACCACAAAGGAAGGGGGTATTACCCTAGAACACCAGGGAATATAAAATTAAATTCTTCTTCTACCCTGGACCTCCAGGGAATCATTACCCCTTCTTCTACCCTAGACCACAAAGGAAGGGGGCATTTCCCTAGACCACCAGGGAATATAATATTACCTTCTTCTACACTAGACCTCCGGGGAATCATTACCCCTTCTTCTACCCTAGACCACAAAGGAAGGGGGCATTACCCTAGACATCCAGGGGATATAATATTAATTTCCTCTTCTACTATAGACCTCCAGGGAATTATTACCCCTTCTTCTACCCTAGATAGAATATAATATTAACCTCCTCTTCTACCCTAGATCACCAGGGAACCATATTACCCCTACTTCTACCTTAGACTATAAAAGAAGGGGGGCATTACCCTAGACCACCAGGGGATATAATATTCACCAACTCCACTATTTATTTATTTTTACCAGCTGGTGATATTAACCCATACACTACCTCAGACTACCAGGGAAGTCTTAATTTCATTAAAATATTTGTTCCTATATTCTGTTAGCTAAACTTACATTAGGTGTGTCTTATTGTCCCGTACATCCTATAGCCTAAAAAACACAGACTGTATATAATATAATTGACATTTGTCACCTTCTGTCTAAAACGTCAAAAAGCTGTAAAGGACAGGATTGTCCGTGCTGAGGACAAAAATAAGCTTCTTATACGATGTCAGAATAATAAAATAAAACTCTTAGTAAATAAGATACCCAGGTCTACTCTGTGTCATATATTGTAACTATCTCTGGTAAACTCTTGACAATTCACAGGAACCACTGTACACTGACAGGACTGATCTCATTAACTTAAACTAAAATAGTCTAATAACTATAAAGAGCTGAGCAGACTGCGAAGACGTAAAATAATAATAAGGACAGGATGACATTGTCAAATCACAGTATAAAGACCTCTTCTTGTCGGATATAGATTTTCTAAGGGATGTACTTGTGAATACTCGCTGTTCAGTAAAAGCTTTAATAGAAACTTGTAGGAGTGAGATTCTCTTTTAAAGGGATACTCCAGAAAAATATAGAAATTATTGTATTTATTCATTAGGAAATTGTGAATAAATATTTTTTTAGTCATGCTGTTTGCTAAGCAAACAAGTATGTATAAGCCACCGCTTAGTAATTTGAGACAGCCTGGTTGCTATACTGCGGATGCACAGTCTATTAGCCAAATCCTTTTCTGTGGTGTTGTTAGGAAGAATATCCCTAGCAACCAGTCTGGATACTTAAAGGGGTTGTCAAGCTGATCCCAAGGGGTCTTGCTGCTGGGATCCTTAGTGATCAGCTGTAATCTAAGGGAACCTGGCAGCAAGTGTTCAGTTTCCCTGCAGCGCGACCACAGGTGAAATAAAGCATTACACAGTGCCCATTGAAATGTAATGGGCTGTTCAAGTAGTGCATGGACATGCCGGGTCCTTCCCAGACAGAGAGGCTCGTTGTAGCTACTCTTAATAGATGAGGGTGAGGCAGAGGCGTAGCTAGGGCTTTAGCACAGGGGGGGGCAAAACATATCTAAGTGGGCCCCAAACCAGTGGGTCCCCCCTAACGCATGTTTACAACTGAAGAGGCACATTCTAATTATATACCAGCATCATCCCTGTATCTAACCCCCATCATCTCTGTATATAATCCCCATCATCCCTGAATATACCAGCCATCATCCCTGTATATAACCCCTATCATCTCTGTATATACCAGCCTGGCTAGTATATAGAGGTAAGATGGGGGTTATAAACAGGGATGATGGCTGGTATATACAGGGATGGGGGTTATATAGGGAGATGGTGGCTAGTATACACAGGGATGATGAAGGTTAATGCAGTGATGATGGCTGGACTACCCATCATCCCTGTATATAACAACCATCATCCCTGTATATAACAATCATAATCCCTGTATATAATAACCCTCATCCCTGTATATAACAATCATAATCCCTGTATATAAAAACCATCAGCACTGTATATAAACCTCATCACCCCTGTATATGCCAGCCAGGCTACCCTGCCGTATGGGTTTGTACGGCGTAGAACTACTGCCCCCAGCATGACCCGAACAATGGTAAGGATATGATGGGAGTTGCTCTTTCACAAACAAAAAAAGCATACCACTCATTATTTCGCTGCAGATCATACAGTGACTACAGTACTGATTAGAGGCAGAATAAACATTTACATTAAGTGACTCACCGGTGACGTCTTTTCAGATTCTAGTTGTTCTTTTTCTCTTTTCTTCTCCATCCGGTCCAGACCTCTATGATGACTTCTCCCAGCTGATGTGCACGTTTTGACATGAGAAAACCTTGTCAAAACATGTACCACAGAATGCACATTGATTTCTATGGTCAGGACGGATGCCCTAATGGTGTAGTTTGTGCTTACGTTTTGTTTGCTTACGTTGTATCTTTTTTTTCCCATGTCCTGAAAAGCATAGTCTACTACGCTCTTCAGTACTTTTCCAAAACGTATACGTTTTTATTTGTATTAAAGTCAATGGCGATGTATGGACGACGGATGCAATATTAAACCCTATGTTTGCAAAGGTAAAACATATACATTTTTGTCACCTTATATGGGAAATCTTGACTTTACAAAGTTTGATTTAGCTAAAGAACAAAAAAAATAAGTAAGAACGGACACAAACATTTAAAAATATATACAACGCATACTACAAAAAAACATAAGCGTAAGTTACAAATGCATACGTTTTTGTAACTTTAAAAACGTATACGTCGTCGCATACCAGAAACGTGTGCACAAAACGAGATGTAAACTGAGCCTTACATACTTACCTTGATCCCGTCCCCACGCCGTACTATGTCAATGCAGGCCTTGAAGGGCGCTAATTGGCAGGGCATAATGAGTTGCCCCGCCAATCAGCGCCTTTCAAAAACGGAAGCGATAGCGTCGTTGAAAGGCGCTGATTGGTGTGGCCAAGTCATTCTGCCCTGCCAATCAGCGTCACGATTAGGCGCTGAATGGTCGGACATGGAACGTTCCCGGCCATTCAGCGCTTATTCATGTAATTGTGTCCTATAGACGCTGGTACAATTAGTGCAGGAGGGGGTGGTGGCGGCTGGTTTCAGTTGCGCCCCTGTGTGGTGTGGCCATGGCGGGAGCAGCGGTCATGGCGGGGGCGGATGCGGTGGGCCCCACCATCTCAGTGGGCCCGGGGCCACCGCCCTCCCTCCCCCCGCAAACCTACGCTACTGGGGTGAAGAAAATAGAATCCACTAAATTGATTCAGAATTCTCTAATAAGGCTTTTGAAAATGGGTTTTCTACACCGACAGCCCCTTTAAAACAGATCCTCGTTGTCCCTATAAATCTGAATAGGGTGAAGAATATGGATCGTATTTTGGGTTGTTTTTTGTGGGGACAATGCAGCTCTGTATTGTCCCTATAGAAGATAATGAAGTCTTACATTACAGGTGAGTATTCTAGACTCCATTGAATATGGATCAGTTTTCTCCCCATAGATATTCATAGAGTCTAACCGCTAGATAGTCTGAATTACCAGACAATGTAATGTGTAACTGTATGTAAAGTAAAGTTGTGTATAATATGTGATAGAAATCTGGAATTCATTCAGAACTATGTTTCATTTTTAGCTCCTAAATCGCCTCCTGATATGGATATTGATCTAGAATTATGGGACAATAAGACCATAACAAGTGCTCTAAAAAACTACCTCAGGTGAGTCATGATATACAAATCCAAAATGGTGGCGGTCAATACCCACAGCCATAAACTGATACTGCCATGAAATTCACCCTTGAACACCATTTTTTTTAATCTAAAAATCTAAAATGGTCCAATGTTCTGTTCTGATTAAAGGGGTTGTCCACGACCGGCCAACTGATGACCTATCCACAGGATAGGTCATCAGTATATGATCGGTGGGGGTCCGCACACAGACCCCACACCGATCAGCTGCTCCGGCTGAGTCCGGGCATCGGATGTTTTGAAGGGTATGCAGTAGTTGGAGCTGGAAGCACTTGGCTCCAACCACTGCATAGCAGCCATTTTTCAGAACTGCAGCTCTGCTCCTATTCACTTGAATAGGATCAGAGCTGCAGTACTGCGTCTCGGCCGCTATTCCGTGACCGCAGCCTTCTGTTTCTGGAATGGACGCCTGGTGCCCGGAGGCAACTTGAGCAGTGTTGATCAGTGCGGGGTCCGGGTGTCGGACCCCCACGATCATATACTGATGACCTATCCTGTGGATAGATCATCAGTTGTCCTGTCATGGACCACCCCTTCAACTTTATGATATATCTTTATAGAGATCTCAGATCCATTTTTAGGAAACAGTGTTCCAAATCCCCTGCATACACATTAAAATTCAGACTGCCTTCAGACACCACTAGGGGAAGTTTTGAGGAATTGGCCGGCCGGCTGGCTTTACATTGGATGACGCCCTATTCGGTACCTGCTGTCGCTCCCCTCCAAATGACTGTTGCTGCCCCCTTCAATACAGTATCATACAGTATGATGCACAAATAACAATGGCATACATTGGCCAAATAGCACTTCCATACAGTTGCCTAAATAACAGTGTTAGAAAGTTTCGCCACCACATGCATCAACAATGATATAGTGTACAGTGCCTAGGTAGCAGTGCCACACAATGCCAAAGTAAATACCACCATACAATAACCAAATCACAGCTCCATACATAGTAATTTAATAATAGTGCTATACCAAAGTTTTGGGTGCCAGGGCGCGTCTCCTTGTGCCCTGTGTCGCATGTCCCTATGGCCGGCCATGCCTTTTACAGATAACATTGCTTATATAAATGATTTATATACAGTATATGAACTTCTCACATTCATACTCCGGCCATCCGTGCAACGACAGGAAGTCAAAATCTCGCCATCTATGAGCTGTCGTAAATGATAGTAAACTTGTCAGTCAGGAAGGACCTGCCCACTTTTGGGTGATGTAAGCGGCACAAATGTAAAAAAAATTGCTGCAAATTTAGACTTTTGCACTTTTTTGGGAGAACGATTGATATTTGTAGCCCACGTTAACCCTTCATAGTTAATGATTGAATTTAAATGCGCTGTAGAAATGCTCACACTTATTTGAAGTGACATTTGATCTATGTACCGACAGGTGTCTGACTGAGCCGCTCATGACCTATAAATGGCACAAGGATTTTATTCTTGCTGTCAGTGAGTATATCTTTTATTATTATTTTTATTATTATTATTATAAGAATTATTATTATTGGGAATAGTTTTAAGATATTGGGGGGAAAAGCCGGAAGACAATAAGAGTAAGGCCGGTTCACACGAGCGTGTGCGTATTACGCACGCAAAAATCGCGCCGTTTTGCGTTCACAAAAGGCACTTAACAGCTCCGTGTGTCAGCCCCGTATGATGCGCGGCTGCGTGAGTTTCGCGCAGCCGCCATCATTATGACACTCCGTTTGGATGTTTGTAAACAGAAAAGCACATGGTGCTTTTCTGTTTTCATTCATAGTTTTACAGCTGTTGCGCGAATCATGCTCGTCCCACGGAAGTGCTTCCGTGTGGTGCGCGTGATTTTTACGCACCCATTGACTTCAATGGGTGCGTGATGCGCGAAATAAGCCCAAAGAACGGACATGTTGTGAGTTTTTCACAGCGGACTCACGCTGCGTAAAAATCACGCAACTGTCTGCACGGCCCCATAGACTAATATAGGTCCGTGCGACGCGCTTGAAAATCACGCGTGTTGCACGGACGTATATCCCGTTCGTCTGAATAAGCCCTAATACAATAGGGAAAACTTGGGGAAACTGGACAGGCTGCAGCTTTCTTATATAAACCCTGTCCATATTCTGCCTCTGAAGGGAGATTGTTGGAGAAAATAGCAGCTGTGTATCAGTAATTTGAACCCTAAAGCAGTTTTTTGACAACAACCTTTTAGACAGATCATGAAAGAGGGTCCTACCACTGAGACCTCCTCTTGTATTAAAGGGGTTCTCCAATTTGGACAATCTCGACTAGTTAAAAGGGTCCTTTGACAATAAGCAGATCACAAAAGTGTCCCGCTGCTGGGACCCCCAGCGATCAGCTGTAATCTGTGTATAAACCTGGCCTTAAGTGTGCAATTTCCCTGCAGTGCCACCACAGGGGAAATTTTGCATTACACAAGGGCCATTCATATGAACGGGCTGTCTGTGTAATGCAAGACAGGACAGGTCCTCCAGAGCAAGAGAGTTCGTCGTAACTGCTTTTCACTCTGGCAAGGAGATGAGGATCCTAAACAGAGGAGCCACGTCTATTAACTCAGAATTCCCTGATAGTGATTGTGAAAATTGGTTTTCTAAACTGGACAACCCCTTTAAAAATACAATTATCTCATTAAAGGGTATGTCCACTTTAGGTATAACAGGGCATATAGACGTACAGTAAGGGCATGACCACACATGGCGGAATTCCTCCGCAACTGTCCGCATCAATGCCGCACCTAATCCGGGTTGCGGATTACGGCTGCGGATCTGCACAAAATGTGCAGAAAATTGATGCGGACTAGCTGCTGCGGACTGCGGGAAAAGTGCTTCCCTTCTCCCTATCAGTGCAGGATAGAGAGAAGGGACAGCACTTTCCCTAGTGAAAGTAAAAGAAATTCATACTTACCGCCCGTTGTCTTTATGACGCGTCCCTCCTTCGGCATCCAGCCCGACCTCCCTGGATGACGCGCCAGTCCATGTGACCGCTGCAGCCTGTGCTTGGCCTGTGATTGGCTGCAGCCGTCACTTACACTGAAACGTCATCCTGGGAGGCCGGACTGGAGACAGAAACAGGGAGTTCTCGGTAAGTATGAACTTATATGTTTTTTTACAGATACATGTATATTGAGATCGGTAGTCACTGTCCCGGGTGCAGAAACAGTTACTGCCGATCGCGTAACTCTTTCAGCACCCTGGACAGTGACTATTTACTGACGTCTCCTAGCAACGCTCCCGTCATTACGGGAGCCCCATTGACTTCCTCAGTCTGGCTGTAGACCTAGAAATACATAGGTCCAGCCAGAATGAAGAAATGTCAAGTAAAAAAAGCAAGACGCATCCGCAGCACACATGACATGTGCATGACAGCTGCGGACTTCATTGCGGAACTTTGAATCTCCATTGAAGTCAATGGAGAAATTCCGCCATGAGTCCGCCACTGCTCCGCAACAGACAGAGCATGCTGCGGACACCAAATTCCGCTCCGCAGCCTATGCTCCGCAGCGGAATTGTACGCATCGTGTAAACGAACACTGCTAAATTAAAGTGAAAGTCAATGTAGAAACGGCTCCGCTGCGGATTAACGCTGCGGAGTGTCCGCAGCGGAATTTAAGTGCAATTCCGCCATGTGTGAACCCGCCCTAATAGAGAGATAAATTCCTCAACCAGTGAATCTTGGTTGCTGTGTAACCCGTCCCCATTGGCAGGTAAAATGAGTACTGGGCAAGAGACTCATATACAACACAAAGCAAAAATTAGCAAGACAACCTATGCAAATACTCAAAATATAGAATATAACTGTATATATTTTTTTATTATCTGTATTTACTATGTTCCTTTAAATTTGTCTCTTGTTGCCTTTCAACTATTTCACTTCATTTTGAAATGGAATTCTAGTACAAAAATAGTTTAAAAACTTTGCAAACATTTTAACAGGGTTTGCGAGGTCGAGAAAAAAAACCTTTCAATAAGACAAACATGCTGGGTGATGACATGTTGTCAATAGGGATGACACTTTATAAGAGAGGGCTTGTCCATCACGACCTGCTGCAATAATGTGTCATCCATAGTGACGTCACCACAGTGGGCCGTCGTTGGCCGCCATGTAAACAAAGATGAGTGACCTAACTAGCGGTGAGGAATCCATTTCATTGCTTTCTCTCCATTCATATGCATGGCAGTTTTCAATATTCTGCCGGTTGCCGTGGGTAACGACAGCAGTTTAGCTTCACCCTGCTGTCAGACATGTGACCTAACAACTCAACTCTAAGGCTACATTCACACAGATTCTGTGCATTTTTTGGTCCGGATTTGAGAATGGAAAGTCCATATTGGAATACATTAGCATCAAAGTGGATGAGATTTGAACAAATCTCAACCACATGCTGCGGAAAGTGCACAAATTGTTCTTGATTTTCCCCCATTGAATTCAATGAGGAATAAGAAAGCCGCAAACAAGTCCAAGTGTCGCAGAAAGCCCAGATCGTTTGAAATAAGTTTTAAAAAAATAAACTATACTCACCTCCCCTGGTACTTCCATGGCAACGCTTCCCCGCTCCCCCACCGATCTCTGTACACCCCGCCTCCATCGATGACGTGTCGTGTTGACATGTGACTGCTGCATCAAATAAGAGGCTGCAGTGACCAATTTTGATGAATCGTCATAGCAGAAGGCCGAGTTTACAGAGACCGGCGGAGGACCAAGGAAGCGTTGCCATGGGAATGCGAGGGAGGTGAGTATAGTGTTTTACGTTTTACGTTTTTATTAAGACACTCGCTGCAGGGAAATTGGCACAAAAATCCACAATATGGTACGGATTTGCCGCTGATGATTTCCCTGCTGCTGTCATTGGACTTACTATGGAAATTTCGCACAACGCACTGCTCTTTGGTAACAGGAAGACAGCCGAATCTTGAATTTAGATGTGAATGAAGACGTGAACCTAATCTACCTCAGGATCAGTAGAAGACAAAGTTATAAAGAAAAAGGATTTACAGAGTTGCCTAACGTGTATGTCCTCCATTTTTTTGAATCTACAGAATCGGATGATCAGAATTACAGAGTACAAGCAGTACACGCCTTGGTCCATAAACTACCGGAGAAAAACCGAGAGATGTTGGACATCTTAATTAAGCACCTTGTCAAGTAATGATCTTCTTATACACATCTTACATTGTGGGGGCCAAACATCTATTAAAAATAAAACACAGAACAACACTTAGGCCCCCTTCACACCAAGTTTATATCCTACGTTCAGTGTGTACATCAGGAAAGCTCCCGGCGCACATCCTTAACATGTCAATGGAGCTCCATTAGACCAATGGAGGCCGTAAGATAGTCCTTTTGGCCTTCGTCGGACTGGAATACGTCGGTATACCTTTTTTAAAGAGGGATGGAATAACGTAAGAGGATTCTTTAAAAAATGTATACAATGCAGTGTACGTTTATTTAACATGGGTGCCTACGGATGACATATGCCACTGTATGGCATACGTCACAGGCATCCGTTTATCATGAGCTTTTCAGTAGCTTTTTATTACGTATACGTTAAGAGGACGCCATTATAGGTTGTAGGTGTCGGATACATTAAACAGATGCCTAATAGCGGCATCTATCAACCAAAGGCTATAATGGTACATATCTTACTAACGTATATGTAATGAAAGAGTCATGGGTAGAGATACGCAAACCGATTCAGCACGAATCGAATTCGGTCTAAATTTCCTAAATGTTTTGGATTCGCCTAAATCCGAAACTTTTGGGGCTCGTGGTGCACAAAATGGCGGCTGCCGATTGCCAACGGCCACCATTTTACAGATTACAGAAAATTAAGAAGGGAGGAGAGAAGATAAATAAAAAGGAATACTATACTCACCACCTTCCCTGGTCTCCTGTAGCGACGTATCCCTTCCGGCCTCCTGAGATGACGTAGTTTTGCCACATGTGACTGCTGCAGCGGTCACATGGGACAAAATGGCATACTCTCAGGAGGTCGGTCAGGGACACGCTGCTACTAGATGGTATTTTTTATTATTATTTTAGGGTTGGAATTGCTTGTCCCGATTGTCCTATCTGGCTCTGTCTTCTTGTACTGTTTCTAACTTGGATACAATCCTAGAAGACCGATTGCCCTTTCAGAGAGTCAGACAGGGCAATCAGGGCAATTCGTAGAAAATGTTATTGGACTAAAACGAATTTCAGGGCTGATTTGACAGAATTGGCCCCGAAACTAATTTCTGGAAACTCGCACATCTTTAGTCATAAGAGTTAATTTCATATATTTTTATGGTAAACCATTCTACTTGGTTAGGCATCCATTACAGCCTACGTTTACTGTATACAGTACGTCGGGAGCTTTACATGATGTGATGGGTATAAATATAGTATGGGAGCACGGTCCGTAAAAAGAAAAAAATAGGACATGTCCTATCTTTTGCGGAGCCTTTCTATGGCACGGACACCTTCCCGTAAATATACGGGAATGTGTCCGTCGGCCATAGAAATGAATGGGTCCGTAATTACGGACTAAATTTACGGTCGTGCGCATGGGGCCTTGAACTGTTATTTGTGACTACATTAGGGTCAGTTCACACAGAGTTCTTTGACGCTGATTTTAAAGCGAAAACCGCGTCAGAATCACTGCCAAAAAACTCAAGAAACCCCCCCCCCCCCCCATTTACTTCAATGGGAGGCAAAGGCATTTATTTTCCCGGGTGGCTTTTGGCTGCTTGTGGGAAAAAAAATGGCCTGAAGGAATTTAGAGGCAGATTTTTTCTGCCTGCAAAAACTCTGTGTGAACAGGGCCCTAGAGCTCTGTTATAAACTGCAATACTATGCCAGGAATCCATCTAGTTTGTTAATATTATAAATATTTCGGCCATGCAGGGTGTCGCTGCACAGTCAACAGAATCTTATGACTGTCTCCAACCTTGGCGTAATCTTTGGTCCTACCCTGATGAGAGCCCAGGAGGAAACTGTAGCAGCAATGATGAACATCAAGTTCCAGAATATCGTTGTTGAGATATTAATAGAACATTATGAGAAGGTATTCTTAGATATCATGTAGTTAATGAATAATTAAAGGGGGTATCTAACTTTTTAAAAACAGCTGCAAATATTATAAAACAAAAAAGAATCAGTACTTACATCTTCTTTCGCGAGGCGATCCAGCACTCACCCCCCGGCGGTCCTCCCGGTCTTTGCTTACAAGCAGCCAGCATGTGACCACTGCAGCCAATCAGAGATCGCAGCGGTCACGCGCCATATTCCTGGTAACGCTGCTCCCTTCGCTGAGCGGTGGTGCCAGGAATTTGGCACATGACTGCTTAGGCTTCTTGCTGGTCAGCGCTGGATTGTCGGGAGAAAGAACAGGTGAGTACTGTTTTTTTTTTGTTTCATAACATTTTCATCTGTCAGTAAAACAATTATACAAGTTGGATAACTCCTTTGACCACCGTTTTTGACCCTTTCATTGCCAAGGACGTATATAATACCCCCCTGCTTCCAATCAGGTTATGTGTCTCGGATGTTTACCGGAATCGGATATTTTTGGTCTCTTCAGTTCTGGTGAATAGGTGAAGATATATGCATGTAAACATAAGTGGCATGTATGAACTCTGCACATTCTGAACATTTATTTTTAGGAGGTGTTGTGCGTCTCAATCTCTCCCTGGTTCAGAATTTTAGCCACAAACATGACTTTTCCTACATTATTTGACACAACATTACGCTTTGATGCGAAATTTCAAGAAAGCGCCCATGAGTATAAAGTGCTGGGTGGCATTTTTACACTGTGCCAGGTGTCTACCTTCATAAAATATTTGGGTGTGGGGGTATAATATAATTTATTTTTTTTACATTTTATAATTCAGCTTTTGTTTGTGTTTGTGACTGTCCAAAGTGTGAAAATCGTCATGACAGCAAAGAGGTTAAAGGGATTGTCTACGATTAGAAAAAAAATAGTTTGCTTCTTTTACAGAAATAACTCCACTCTTGTCCATGGGATTTATTTGGTATTGCAGCTCAGCTCTATCCCCTTCAATGGGGATGAGCTGCAATACCAGACATGACCCATCAGCAAGAGTGGCACTGTTTCTGCGGGGGGGGGGGGGAAGTTTTTTTTTCTAATCCTGGACAATCTCTTCAAATAAATTCGTGCTAAACTGGAAGCTCAGACTTAAGTAAAATCTTCATTGATCTTCCACCCTCTAAAGTTTCACTTGGGGTTCCCCTACCGACTGTCCGCTTTGAGTATGGGAATTTTTACAAGCTGTACATGGTCCAGCAATATCTGCAGAGGTGAAGGGGACCACACAGAGTCTGGTTAGGCAAGATTGTGTGACTATCTCATTCCCATACTCACTCATGGAAGGAGAGATGGACGGATAGTTGGGGCTCCTGATGATAGAAAACACGCAAGAACAATTGAAACTTTAGGAAGCTTGAAATCAAAATAAATTCCACCCAGAACCGAATAGGGGTCCGGTCTCTGCATTAATCAGCCCTAATAAAACCCCCAAAAAACACACTGGAGAATTACATGACTAAATGAGTAAATATCCATGGTGGAACCAATTTCATTGGAGTCTTAAACTGTCCTAACAATTTTGTTCTCCGTGGAGAGACCGAGGTACAGTTGTGGTATAGTTGTCGAGATAAGATGCTGGAAGAGTCTTGTGCATGGGTCCTATTTTAAATAATGGGACCCACACATGAGAAACTTTGGTTTTCATATGGTTGCTTCAGCGAGCGTATTCTCCAGCATTCTCACCGCGTCTCTTTACGCCCAATGTCAAATCGTACAGGAGAACGGAATTAGAGGGACACTTTAAATGGTTAGTACAGGATCGGAAAAATTTACTGCTTCTTTTTCCCAAAAAATAGTGTCACACCTGTCCATGGAGTGGCAGTCAAACATGCGCCCTGCCACTCCATCCAACAGCTTTGTGACTGATGGAAACTACTACTGCTGCATTCAAAGTTCTCCTCATCGTGGTTGTTCAGTGAGGAGGAACTACGGGTTTGGGCGATCAGTGGGGGTCTGAATGGTGAGGCCCCCATCGATCAGACGCTTATCGCCTATGCTGTGGATAGGTTAAAACTGGTAATACCCGTTTCAGGGAAAAACCTATTTTTCTATAAATCATAGATATTGGTTTCAGTTTAGTAGGAAAGAATAATCTACAAAAAGAAAAAAAAAGTTAGTTCTGACTAGTGTAGGATCTGTATATTTTTGCCAGGAATGTGATCAGATCCCATCAGAAGGCAGTAGGAAAACCTAAGTTTAATAAGATCTGTTTTTGGCCAAAAATATTCACATTCTACATGATGATCTGAAAATATGCCCATATGATTGCAGCCATACCTAGAAAGTAGGATTTCGAAAATGTGCCTTTTGTTAAACAGGAGATCCCTCGAGATGTGAAGGGGTTAAGCAAAATAAAACTACTGTAGTAAAAACTGCAAACAAAGAAACTTTTGATTAAAGAATATTGTAAGTGCTCAGTCCATTGACCGCACGCACCGAGACTCACAGCGGGCGCCCACTTTCTGCTTAAAGAAATTACTTTTGTGGCAAAAAATTGTGTTTTCGAAAGAAACAAAGCGAGGAGCCATGCTGTGTCCACAATACAGATAAATAAATAACCACAAAATCAGAACTGGAGCGTTTAACATGTGGATAAAGCTACAAAGTATCTCAATGTACAGATACATTATATTCTACATGCAGAGAACTCTACTTATGTCACCTTGTACTGCATATTGTACTAGAAGATTTACATTATGTAATATTGGACAATTATAGAGTTGTTACAAATTACAATGATCCTTTAGGCCTCATGCCCACTTCAGTTTTTTTCTTCAGGGTGCTAGCCATTTTTTGTAGCTGATAGCACCCTGACACATTCATTTCAATGGGTCCATGCACACTTCCATTGTTTTAACGGAACCGTGTGCCCGTTCCGTCAAAAATAGGACAAGTCCTACTCATGTCCATTTTTGACTGAACCTTCTCTGCCTTTTCATTGATTTGGTCCATGAAATAACGGACTGCACACGGAAGCCACCCGTGAACTTATCTGTAGCAAATCCTCTACGTGTGGATTTACCGTTAACATTAAATTTCCATCCCATTTGTTATTCCTGTAATTATATTATTTCTACTCTTGTCAGGTTTTATTGTTAGGGTATGTTCACACGAGGTCATTACGTCCGTAATTGACGGACGTATTTTGGCCGCAAGTCCCGGACCGAACAGCGTGCAGGGAGCCGGGCTCCTAGCATCATAGTTATGTACGACGCTAGGAGTCCCTGCCTCGCTGCAGGACAACTGTCCCATACTGTAATCATGTTTTCAGTACAGGACAGTAGTTCCACGGAGAGGCAGGGACTCCTAGCGTCGTACATAACTATGATGCTAGGAGTCCGGCTCCCTGCACTGTGTTGGGTCCGGTACTTGCGGCCGAAATACATCCGTTAATTACGGACGTAATGACCTTGTGTGAACATACCCTTAGTGACATTTGTTGTTTTCTACAGATATTTCACACAGCACCAGATCCAAATGTGCCGCTTCCTCAGGCCCAACCGCGATCAATTTCTAGACGCACCAGAGCGATCTGCCTTTCTACAGGACCCCGGAAACCTAAAGGGAGGTATACCCCATGTCTGGCCGATCACGACAGTGAGTATTCTCTTCCTGTCTGTATTGACCTAATTGCCTTTCACCCAAGCCACACATTGAGATCCTTTAAGGAGACATAATCAATGGATCCAACAGATTTGGTTAGAGGGACATTGTTTGGATAGAGAACTCCATCATCATCATAACTGACTTAATGTTGGTGGAGGTTGGAGCCCCCTCCGATGATCACATGAGCTGTTCACAAGTCACCATTAACGTTAGGCAATGAATAAGGTAGAGTTCTCCTTTGAGCTTTACACCACTTTTGACCGTCACATAGAAAATCAGGTTTGATTGTACATTGTTTTTATGTTTTTACTTTTTGTTCACAGGTGACTCTTTTAGCAGCAGTCCAACTAGCACCCCAATGGGTAGTGTAGAGTCTCTGTCTTCACATTCCTCTGAGCAGAACATAAGGTGCACTTCATCGCCGCAAAGAGACAAGAAGGGAGGAGGAATTCCCTGGGTCACCTCCACACCATCGTCTAATGGTCCGAAGAGTTCTAGTCTGTGGACTACAAGCCCTGAGTCCAGTTCCAAAGAGGATGCTTCCAAAACAGATGTGGAGTCAGATTGCCAAAGTGTGTCTTCTGTTACAAGCCCTGGGAATATTTCTCCTCCAATTGACCTGACCAAGAAAGAACATTATGAACTGTCTGGACTCAAACTCTCTTCTGCTTCCTCTCTTCGTTCGTTACCTTCCACAGAAGGTAGATTGATACCAGTAGTTAAAGTCTCTTTCTGTGGTCCCAATGGTTGAGACGTTGGTTCTTTAGTGGCCACATAAATCAAACAGTTCCAGAATGACACCTAATTTTGGTGATCGTGCACTTTTTGTAGAGCCATTTTAGATAGAATCACCCTATTAAAGGTTCAATCCAAAATATTTGTCTTCCAAAATATCATCTGAACCAAGGGTGAAGGTATAGGAGCTCAGATCCCCACTGATTCACAGAATAAAGGGCCAGTGGTCAGAGGCTAAAATTTTCAAGAAAAGCCAAATGGCTTTTTGAGCTCTACCGAGCACCATGGCCCATGGTAGTAGGTGGGAGTCTCATCTCTCCATCACTGTTGTCTTCTTACCTGTCTATATGGCGTGTCAGAAGATAAAAATAGTGGGTTTTCCGAATGCTGATAATCACTTGAACAAATGCTCACATTTTTTATTGCAAATCTATGTTCATATGTAGTATATAATATTTTTGTAATTTATTACAGGTATGAAAAGTCGAAGTCCGTCTACTCAAAGCTTAACATCGGTGGACCTTAAAGACCACACAAAGGCTTATCCTGATTTACCTCCTAAGAGAATCAGAAGGAGACTGGACACTGGTTCCAGTAATGGATACCAGAGACCAGGATCAGTGTAAGTTCTCTATATACGACTGAATGGTTTGTAACTAATTTGGATTAGGCCTATCGGAAAAGCTGGATTGATTTCTTGTGACTATATAAAGTGGTCCTCTACAATGTCCCGTCTTCTCTTTGGGTGTTCAGTCTTCTCAATGATGTCGCTAGTCTACTTTTTCCTCATTTACTTTCAGCTCTTCCATCCATTGTTGTCTTCTCCAGGGAGTTTGGTCAGATTGTGTATTCTCTATAGTTCTAGTACAGCCTATTAGTTGCTTTATTTGGACTTCTGTACATGAAATATTTAACAGGGCAAGTGAAAATTCCATCGAAATAATATAAATGGTTTACTTTTGTAGGGTGGCAGCTAAAGCTCAACTTTTCGAGAACGCTGGATCAATGAAACAATCCACTCCAGGACGGTAAGGTTCAGATCCAATATGAATATGGTAAAAAACATATATACCAATTCCATACAAATGATATGCTTCAGGGGAAATATAGTATTGCGTGGCGGCCATTTAAATTAATGGTCAGTCATGTAATACGTGGACTGGCTGTATCAGCCAGAGCAATATCCACTCTGTGTTAGCGGCTCTCTGCTCTGGCTAATAGAGAGGAGGCCCAAACTGGGCACCCACCTCTATGACGTCCATGGGCCTTAATATAGGTTATGGAAAGACTTGGTGGCATGGCAAGCCATTTTTTACAATTAGATAGGTTATACAAGTATATGTGTTGGCTGACCTCTGAGATCCCACCCAAGGGGGTTTTCTGCTTTGGACCATCCCTACACAGTGTCCATTCAGAGCAAGAGACACTCCTTGTAACTGCTCTCCACCCTGGTCTGTAGATGAGGATCCTAAACATGGGACCCCCTTCTTTTAACTCAGAATTTCCTAAAAAGGTGTATGGAAATGGGTTTTCTAAACTGCACAACCTCCTTAGATTGACAGGTGTGACCCAGTGCTTTGTCATGCCATGTAGCAATATGTTGACAGTCAGCCCATTACTTAACTGTAGGATCCTATAGAAGAAGACCACAAACCCCAACATTGGATCCTGAATTCTAAAACAATACACCCTTCTGCCCTCTTGTATTCTTAGGCCCTGTTCACATTAAGTTTTCAGTCGCTGGGAAAAGCTCTCGATGTATACCTCCGACGGAAGGCTCCAACGTATCCCACTGTATAGGTATACAGGGGGATACTGTATGTTGTTTATAGGCTTCCGTTGTATAAAAAAAAGTATGCCATGCAGAATATGACTTTTTACTGTATACAGTTGTATAGAATATGGAAACAATAAAAATTGGCATACCGACTTACTGTGTACTGACGGACAGAGGCCACAAGGACACTCTTTTGGCTTTCGTCGGGTTAATAGACCCCTATTCATGCGCTTGGCATGAACTCCAGGAGCTTTTAACAAGGCCTTAGGGTTACTGTTGAACTTTTTCACGTCACTAAAAGGGTTAATAAAACGTTCCGAGTATTTGCAAACAGGAAATTGCCCTCGCAAGGAAAATAAAATCAGAAATGTGTCTGACCGCAACAAGTCAGTAAGTCCTGGGAAATATGTCCAAGTATCCCAGAAAATATTAATAATTGTTGACTTTCACAATTAAAAATATCCTCTGGGGGTAATTACCCAGCAGCACTAGAGCGGAGGATCAGAGAGTTTCCTGGTGGAGGGGGGGGGGATGAGGAAGTCATTATTCTCCCCCAGGGATGAGATCATTATATTGTCTACAGCAAGGGGGGAGGGGCGACCGATGAGACTTGTAGTTCTACAGGGAGACAAAGAAATAAATCTAATAAAGAAATGGCAATCCTGTCTTTTCACCTTTTTCTGTGCTGTCTGAATACATTCTAGTGTTCCCTGTTATCAGCCACTTCAGCAAACCTCTGTATGAAATCAGAGGTATACGGATGGACAGCATGGTCCTATAGATTTCTATGGGCACAGTATTCAGGCTCCGTACAACTCGGAGCTTGTTCTTACCTATATTAAGGTCATCTGCACGAGGTCTTGCCAAACATATGTGAGCCCACAATGCTTTGCACTGGGGTGTTCTGTTTCCTTTGTGCATTTTAATAACTCACTGATGTAATAATAGGCTAATAAGATAATGCAACAAACTTTACTTGCTGCACTACACAAGCAACAGAGTGTTATTTTACAATTTATTGAACGTAACAACAAACTCAGCTCTGCTACATCTGGAGGTTTCTAGAATTCTGTTCCATATCTTACCTGTACCTGAGTGTTTCACAGTCATTCCTTAGCTGGCGACATGGTATACTTTTTTAGTTTTCATTTATTTTTTAAAGTGCTGGCTAATGCTGACTTAATACCTGCTTGCTGATTGTTTCCATTTATAAATTGACATGCTACATTAAAGAGCTCAATTATTATAGAGTTGGATTGCAAAATGGAAAATAATTTAAATGATCAGAGACAAATAGAGATTTTTTTTATCATCCCGGGTTTCCTTCCCAGTGTCGTGTACAGTACAAATTACAAAGTGCAGTTGCTATAGCCCAATTTCCATCAAAGATCTCACTAGTGCCACCTGGTGGTCTGCTGCTATTTCTTTCATTCTGGCAGTAAAGGAACCCGATTGTTGGCTCTAAACATTGTCATATTGGGAGATTTTTCTGGCTTTTACAAACCCTAAATATTATATACAAAAGATGGTCAATAAGTATATTACCTATTCATAAATATGATGTTCATGTTTTAAAGAGTTTGTCCCAGCATAGGCATCGGTGGCATATTGCTAGGATATGCCACCAATGTCCAATCTGATCGCTGTGACCCCCACTGATCACCAGGAACAAGTCCGCTCAGCTTTCCATGGAGGCACATGATCGGCCTTTTGTGGTCAATGGTCAACCATGGGGAGTCTTGGAGAGTAGAGCCAACAGAAAATGATTTAACACGCTGCTGCCACTTCATTCTAGTGATCAGCGGGGTCTAAAACAGTCTGCCAATCAGACATTGGTCTCAAATTCTGGCAAAATGGCAGGTAACCTGCTGAGACAATCTCTAAAGCCAGTGCTAGACTAGGACCTCTGCTGTGCAATCCCAGACAAAGGCCAATCATGTGCGATTCAATACAGTAGCCACTGCCAGCAGGTGGCGCCAGTCTGTCTCCACTGAGATCCAGTGACGTCATCAGTATTGGCAGTCACAGGTGTGAACGCTGAGGTAATACTTTATCCTTCATATTGCTGCAAATGGGTCAATGAGGTAGTAGCGAGAGTGGCATTGTCTCCCTTCCTGAGAAAAAATCCCTACCCATGTGCCCTATTAGTGTCCTTTGAAACACCCTTCTCTTAATCTGCAAAAAGTGGCAGTATTACACAGATGGTTTATTATTTTCAATGGGTGAGGCTTCTGGGAAAGGTTGAGGAGCTCTTATAATTAAGTGTTGTCTGAACAGGACTTCCCCTTTAAGCTGCCATTGAAGTGGTATTTCCCAGAATTCTGCATTGTATACCAGAATCGGCTCTGCTTTATCGTGCATTTGTCAATAATTTCCAGGCGGTTTCTGGACACTGGTAACTTTTCCCACCTCTCCACATTTGCACTAGAACAGCCAATAAATGCTGCTTTATATCATCTGCATAAAACACAAACCCAGTGCACAGCGCCCCCTATTACAGAGGAGGAAGAGGACATTATTCTTACTTTATTATTGCTCGGTGATAATAACTTTTTGTTTTTTTTGTAGCCAAGCAAAAGCTATGTACTCTTGTAAAGCGGAGCACAGTCATGAGCTGTCTTTCCCCCAGGGGGCGATATTCACTAATGGTAAGTCTGCTTCATATCGTATGTTCTTCTTAAACGCTTTGGACACCTTTGAGGGCTTTTTTTTTTTCTTATACAAATAGATCAGTCAGTGTGATTTGTGTAACTTCCTAATTCATTTCACTTTTGGAGATACGGCTGTTCTGTATTCTCTATGCAAAACAGATGTATCGTTCGTTTTACACTGAATCCGTCAGTCACGCGGACCTGATGGGTTCTGTGTCGGCGGGTCCTGCGTGTCTCTGACCTAGGCTACATTCACACGACAGTGAAAACGGCCGTGCGACGGCTGTTTTTACAACAGCCATTTTCAGAACAATGAAGTTCTATGGGTGTACTGTATTCACATGGCCGTTTTTGTGACTGCCCGTGAATACCAGCCATCAAAAAACAGGACTTGTCAGCCAGACGGCTCCCAAAGAATTCAATGGATCAGTTTTTACCAGCCGTTTTTCAGGAAACAATCCCTGTGACGGCTGGTAAAAACTGAGGCAGGGCTTAATAGGAGCACAAAGATGGCAGACCTGGGGGCCTTCATTAGGACCCCAGGCTGCCATAGCAACCATCGGTACCCCGCGATAGCATGATTGACACCCCAGGATCCCGCCCGTTATTGTGAAGTGTCTGCAGTTCTTTAGGTGTTTTTTTGCCAACTCCAAGTGGCTTTCATGTGTCTCTTCCTGAGTAGAGGCTTCTGTGTGGCCACTCTGCCATAAAGCCCAGATTGGTGGAGGACTGCAGTGATGGTTGACCTTCTGGAAGTTTCTCCCATCTGCCCACAGGATCTTTGGAGCTCAGCCAGATTGACCATTGGGTTCTTGGTCACGTCTCTACCAAGGCCCTTGTCCCCCGATTACTTAGTTTGGTGGGGTGGACAGCTCTAGGAAGAAGAGTCCTTGTTGTTCCAAACTTCTTCCATTTAAAGTGTAGCTAAACATTTGACAAACCTCTGACATATCATAGTGACACGTCAGAAGTTTGGATTGGTGGGGGTCCGAGCACTGAGACCCCCACCAATCGCTATAACGAAGCAGCTGAAGTTCTTGTGTGAGTGCTCAGCCGCTTCGTGTCTGTTCGACTTTTTCTGGAAATAAATGTAGCGTTGTACGGACTCAATAGAAAGTCTATGAGCCCGTACTCCGATACATCGGTGTAATGGCAGGAAGGAGGTGAAGGGAACAAGTGAGCCCTAATCTACCCACCGCCCTGTCCCTGCCTACTTGCAACAACCCGCCCTAGGCGACGGGGTACAACTTGGCGGCGGTCCCTACGCTGTCTAAGTGCAAGGGAGAACAAACAGGGAACACGCAAGGGAAGGGGCAGTAGCCCACGGAACGCCGCGAGGAAAGTACAACTGGGCGTGTTGAAAAGTAAAAGTACAACTGGGCGTGTATTATGTGCGTACATCGGGGCGTGTTTACTACTTTTACTAGCTGGGCGTTGTGTATAGAAGTATCATCCACTTCTCTTCACAACGCCCAGCTTCTGGCAGTGCAGATCTGTGACGTCACTCACAGGTCCTGCATCGTGTCGGCCACATCGGCACCAGAGGCTACAGTTGATTCTGCAGCAGCATCAGCGTTTGCAGGTAAGTAGCTACATCGACTTACCTGCAAACGTAGATGCTGCTGCAGAATCAACTGTAGCCTCTGGTGCCGACACGATGCAGGACCTGTGAGTGACGTCACAGATCTGCACGGCCAGAAGCTGGGCGTTGTGAAGAGAAGTGGATGATACTTCTATACACAACGCCCAGCTAGTAAAAGTAGTAAACACGCCCCGATGTACGCACATAATACACGCCCAGTTGTACTTTTACTTTTCAACACGCCCAGTTGTACTTTTGCAAGCCTCATTTGCATAAATACAAAAATGGTCATAACTTGGCCAAAAATGCTCGTTTTTTAAAAACAAAAACGTTACTGTAATCTACATTGCAGCGCCTATCTGCTGCAATAGCAGATAGGGGTTGCAAAATCTGGTGACAGAGCCTCTTTAAGGAGGGAGGCATGGAAGACGTCATGTATGCGAAAGGATGGGGGCAGCTCCAGACGGAAGGATACAGGGTTGAGGACTTCAATGATCTTATAAGGTCCAATAAATCGGGGAGCAAACTTCCTGGACGGGACCTTAAGGCGCAAGTTCCTGGACGACAACCAGACCAGATCCCCGACGACAAACCGGGGGTTAGCAGAACGTCTACTATCAGCCTGAATCTTTTGTACGCTCTGGGACGCCTCTAGGTTCTTCTGAACCTGGGCCCAGACTGTGCACAGTTCCCGATGAACGTCCTCTACCTCGGGATTATTGGAACAACCAGGAGAAATGGAGGAGAACCTTGGGTTAAGCCCGAAATTACAGAAAAACGGGGAGACCCCTGACGAGTTACTGACCCGGTTATTCAGGGAAAATTCGGCGAGGGGAAGGAATGAGACCCAATCAAATTGACAGTCAGAGATGAAACACCTTAAATATTGTTCCAGGGATTGGTTAGTCCTTTCCGTTTGGCCATTAGTTTCAGGATGGAAGGCGGAGGAGAAGGACAGATCAATCTCCAACTTTTTACAAAAAGCTCTCCAAAATAAGGAAACAAATTGTACCCCTCTCTCAGAAACTATATTGACTGGGGCCCCATGGAGACGCAGAATGTGTTTAACAAACAAAGAAGCTAACGTCTTGGCGTTAGGTAGTTTCTTAAGGGGCACAAAGTGGCACATCTTGCTGAAGCGGTCTACTACCACCCACACCACCGACTTGCCCTGAGATGGAGGCAAATCGGTGATAAAATCCATGGAGATATGGGTCCAAGGTCTCTGGGGAATGGGCAAGGAACGTAGTAAGCCCGCAGGTCGGGACCTAGGGGTCTTGGACCTAGCACAAACCTCACAAGCGGCGACGTAAGCCCTAACATCTTTAGGCAACCCAGGCCACCAATAGTTTCTGGTAATGAGGTGTTTGGTACCCAAGATGCCAGGATGACCAGATAGTGCAGAGTCATGGTTTTCCCTGAGTACCCTTAGCCGATATTGCAGGGGGACAAACAGTTTGTCCCCAGGGAGGTTCCCGGGAGCTGAACCTTGATCAGCCGCGATGTCAGAAGCTAAATCAGAATCAGTGGCAGAAACGATTATACCAGGGGGTAAAATACAAGCAGGATCCTTCTCGGAAGGAGGATTGGCCATGAAACTACGTGACAGTGCATCAGCCTTAATATTTTTGGACCCAGCCCTATAGGTAACCAAGAAATTAAATCTGGTAAAGAATAGTGCCCAACAAGCTTGTCTAGGATTAAGCCTCCGGGCAGATTCTAGGAAAACCAGATTCTTGTGGTCAGTAAGGACCGTTACCTGGTGTCTGGCCCCCTCCAGGAAGTGACGCCACTCTTCAAAAGCCCATTTAATGGCTAAAAGTTCGCGGTTGCCAATATCATAGTTACTCTCCGTGGGCGAAAACTTCCTAGAGAAGTAAGCACAGGGGCGGAGATGCGTGAGGGAGCTGGTACCCTGGGACAAGACGGCCCCCACTCCCACCTCGGATGCGTCAACCTCCACAATAAATGGCTCCCTTTGGTTGGGCTGAACCAGCACGGGGGCCGAGATAAAGCACTTCTTGAGGGTCTCAAAAGCCTGGACGGCCTCAGGGGGCCAATGGAGGACATCAGCACCCTTGCGAGTAAGGTCCGTAAGAGGCTTAGCGACGACCGAGAAGTTGGCAATAAATCTCCTTTAATAGTTAGCGAACCCCAAAAAACACTGTAGCGCCTTCAGGGAGGCAGGTTGGACCCACAGCCTGAACCTTGGCAGGGTCCATGCGGAATTCATGAGGAGTGAGGATTTGACCTAAAAATGGTATCTCCTGTACCCCAAACACACATTTTTCGGTCTTCGCAAACAGATTATTTTCCCGGAGGACCTGGAGGACCTTCCTGACATGCTCCACGTGGGAGGACCAGTCCTTGGAAAACACCAGTATGTCATCAAGGTACACTACAAGAAAATTACCCAGGTAATCTCTCAGAATTTCATTAATAAAATTCTGGAAGACGGAAGGGGCATTACACAACCCAAAGGGCATGACCAGGTATTCGAAATGACCTTCGGGTGTGTTGAACGCAGTTTTCCACTCATCCCCCTCTTTGATGCGGATAAGATTATATGCCCCCCGTAGATCGAACTTAGAAAACCATTGGGCCCCCTGAACCTGATTAAAAAGATCCGGAATTAAAGGAAGGGGATACTGGTTCCTTACGGTGACCTTATTCAGGTTCCGATAATCAATGCACGGCCTAAGACCACCATCCTTCTTCCCCACGAAGAAGAAGCCAGCACCTACAGGAGAAGTCGAGGGGCGAATGAAACCCTTGGCCAGGCATTCTTGGATATACTCCCTCATAGCTTCACGTTCAGGACATGAAAGATTAAATATCCTACCCTTAGGAAGCTTGGCACCAGGCACCAAATCGATGGCGCAATCGTAATCTCTATGAGGGGGCAACACCTCGGAGGCCTCCTTAGAAAACACATCCGCGAAGTCCTGAACAAACTCAGGAAGCGTGTTTACCTCCTCCCGGGGAGAAATAGAGTTAACCGAAAGACATGACATCAGACATTCACTACCCCATTTGGTGAGATCCCCAGTAATCCAATCAAACGTGGGATTATGCAGCTGCAACCAGGGAAGACCTAATACCAGATCGGACGTTAATCCCTGCATCACCAGTACAGAGCACTGCTCCAAATGCATGGAGCCAACAAGGAGTTCAAAAACAGGAGTATGCTGAGTAAAATAACCATTAGCAAGAGGAGTGGAGTCGATACCCACTACCGGGATAGGATAAGGCAAATCAATAAAAGGCATTTTTAGAGACATAGCAAATTCCACAGACATGATATTAGCATATGAGCCAGAATCCACGAAGGCACTGCCAGTGGCAGACCGGCCAGCAAACGAGACCTGAAAGGGAAGCAAAATTTTATTTGTGGAGCATAGGCTGCAGTGCGGAATTTGGTGTCCGCAGCATACAATGGATGTTGCGGACCAGTGGCGGACTGGTTGCAGACTCATTGCGGAAGTTCTCCATTGACTTCAATGGAGATTCTAAATTCTGCAATGAAGTCCGCAGATGTTATGCACATGTTATGTGTGCTGCGGATGCGTCTTGCTTTTTGGACATGACATTTCTTCATTCTGGCTGGACCTATGTATTTCTAGGTCTACAGCCAGACTGAGGAAGTCAACGGGGCTCCCGTAATTACGGGAGCGTTGCTAGGAGATGCCAGTAAATAGTCACTGTCCAGGGTGCTGAAAGAGTTAAGCGATCGGCAGTAACTGTTTCTGCACCCTGGACAGTGACTACCGATCCCAATATACAGCAACCTGTAAAAAAAATAGAAGTTCATACTTACCGAGAACTCCCTGCTTCTGTCTCCAGTCCGGCTTCCCAGGATGACGTTTCAGTCTAAGTGACGGCTGCAGCCAATCACAGGCTGCAGCGGTCACATGGACTGCCGCGTCATCCAGGGAGGTCGGGCTGGATGCCGAAAGAGGGACGCGTCACCAAGACAACGGCCGGTAAGTATGAAATTCTTTTACTTTCACTAGGGAAAGTGCTGTCCCTTCAGTACTTTCACCGCAATACGCAGCAGCTAGTCCGCATCAATTTACTGCACATTTTGAGCATTGATGCGGACAGTTGCGGAGGAAAACAGCCACGTGTGGGCATGCCCTTATGGAGATCACTGTGATCTTGGGAATTTTCAGCGCAGCAGAAATGTACCCTTCTCCAGATCTTTTGTACCCTTCTCCAGATCTGCGCCTCCACACAATCCTGCCTCTGAGCTCCACAGGCAGTTCTTTCCTCCTCATGACTTGGTTTTTGCTCTGATATGCATTGTCAGCTGTCAGACCTTATATAGACAGGGGTGTGTCTTTCCAAATCATGTCCAATCAAATGAATTTACCCCAGGTGACTCCAATCAAGGTGCCGAAACATTTAAATGATGATCTAGAGAAATGGGAGGCCCCAGAGCTAAATTTCAAGTGTCCTTGCAAAGGGTCCGAATACTCAAGTCTATGCAAAATTTGAGGTTTTCATTTTTCATAAATATGCAAAAATTTCGAACATTCTGTTTTCACTTTGTTATTATGGGGTATTGAGTGCAGAACGATGGGGAAAAGTTTAATTTTTTTTTTATTTCAGCACAAGGCCTCAACATAACAAAATGTGAAAAAAAAGTCAAAGGGTCTGAAAACTTTCCGAATGCATTGTACGAAACTGTCGGGCTCATTGCATGATGGGAAATGTTGACTTTTCTTTATATAAGTTCCATGGTACTCATAGGGGCTGGCAGCAGAGAATCAAAAACATTTAATTAACCCCTTTAAGTTGACATACATTTTTTTAACTGAGGGTTAATTGACTGCACCAACTTTTTGGTTTTAAAACCATTTCAACGATTATTCATCTTTTCATCTTTCTTTTTTTTTTTTGCCTGGAGTCTAGGACAGAGAAAGAGATTTATACTGCTCATGCGTTTAGCTTACGGAGAATTTTCAAGACCTCTTCTTGCTGACAGTGAAGTAAAACATTCAGAAGCTGAAAACCTATGCTTACGTTTACACCGCTGCAGTTTGTAACAATGTATTTGTTTAGATAAAGCAATCCGCCTGTATTCCATGTTGCTGTCGTGTTTAACGGAGGAATGCCTCACATTATAACAAACCCTCAGCTTTGAGCAGAGCATGGGACTTTGAATGTAAACTCGAATTGTCCCATTCACTGAGAGCAAGCAGAGATCTTAAAATAGTAATGTATCTTGTAACGGTTATGTATCGTGTTTTCACCATAGATAAATAATCATGTTTAGAATTGATATATCTTCAATGGCGTCTTTCACCGATTTCCCTTCTTTGCCCTCGTTGTCCAGTGTACAGATCTGTGGAACCAGGCTGGCTGAAGGCAACCTACGAAGGCAGGACTGGACTGGTTCCAGAGAATTATGTTGTCTACCTCTGATGATGGTTAATTAGACGGCGCTATCTTCATGGTATCCATGGTGACAAATGAGAAGACAAGGACTGTATCTAATATGGATATAGTGATCCACCAGCATTGAAGATCTCTGTTGGCTTTTGACTTGAAGACTCTTCAGAGTGATCGTCCACTGCTTGACTTGAGGCTTGCTATGAAGAATTTAGAATTACAATTGAATAAGTATAATATATATATATATATATATATATATATATATATATATATATATATATGTGTATGTATGTATGTATGTATTGATGCTATATACATGTCCAGAAATGATCAAAGCCTTGAGATATTTGGTACTAGATTGATGGAGGACTTGCACTGACCACCAATGTTTATGCAGAGGCGTAACTTGAAGCTCTTGGGCCCTAATGCAAAATCTGTAACAGGTCCCCCACTTACTGAGTGCCATTTATAATACTAATGTCTTCCATTAAGGCAAAGGGTCCTTTAGTCCCCTCTCAGGTACCAGGGCCCAGTTGCGACTGCTACCACTGCACCCCTATAGCTGCGCCCCTGCGTGTATGATATTGGTGTAAGGTAAAATGATTGAGCAAAGTGCATCTCCTTTTTCCTTTACGATAATTGACATTTACGGTGACTATATTTTTATTTTATCTTCAATTTGTTGTAACTATTATTATGATTCGTGTACTTGCAGACCACTATTCTTGCCCTCCATGAAGGCTTAAGGTATTATTGAGATTTTCTACACGCTTCGGTACATGTTACAGTGTTTAGGAGAAGGTTTTACATAACGTTAGGCACCGTTAAAGAGAGTGGTGCCATTGAGAGGAGCAATACTCATGTGAATGCAGTACAGGAGGAAGTAGTGACATCACCGGACAGGAGTGATGTCAGTGTTTACTGGTGAATGGATTGGCTGAATTCTATTGAACATAGCCGGGGTGGTCAATCTTTTTGTCAGATTGTGCCCAAATTCGCAATCAGTTGTCTGGGAAATTCTTTTGAGTGCAATAAGGCTGGGACTACACGGCAAAAAACATTTAGGTAAATTGTGCAAATTGCCAATTGCAGATAAAATGCTCTCATAAGGTCTAGAAAAATTCTAACATGTGCCACTTCCAGAATGCGTGCCAAGGATATGCTACCCATGGACTATAGCTTTGGTCCTCCACATGCCTTATTGAGGGGTTCCTGGAGTATATGATTCTCAAATAAAAGAGACATGGCATTTACATTAGGATGGGCAATTATGACCTAAATCAAAATCACGATTAATTGAACATGTAACCTTGATTACGATTATTTAGGCCATACCCCTTTTGCATGGCATGCCCAATATTTGCATGCTACGTCATTGAATTAATATTTTGTCCCCTGAACGTGCTGTATACTACTGTATATAATATACCCCCTGACACTGCCCCCACACAGTATATTACCTCCATAGTGCTCCCCACACAGTATAATGCCCCATAGCTGCCCCCACACATTATAATGCCCCTATAACTGCCTCCACACAGTATAATGCCCCCCATAGCTGCCCCCACAGAGTATAATGCCCCCATAAACTGTCCTCCACACAGTATAATGCCACCCATAACTGTCCTCCAAACAGTATAATGCCCCCCATAGCTGCCCTCCACACAGTATAATGTCCCACATAGCTGCCCTCCACACAGTATAATTCCCCATAACGGTCCTCCACACAGTTTAATGCCCCCATAGCTCCCTCTACATGGTATAATGCCCCTATAGCTGCCCTCACACAGTATAATGCCCAAATATATGCACCCCACACAGTATAAAATCCCCCATTGCTGCCCCCTCGCTGTATAATACCCCCACAGCTGCCCCCAATAGTGCCTGATAAAAAGAATAATATATATACTCACCTAACCCCGTTCCAATGTCGAGTGCAGGAGGTCCCTCTGTTCCTCTTGTCTGTACGGAACGGCGCAGACAGGCGCGATTATGTCACCGCTCTACGGTCCCGTGCTCTACCACTGGTTTCAACTGCATCTGCATCCAGAAGATGCAGATACAGTTTAAAAATAATAGATAAAGCCAAAATTCGCAAGATGACGTTGATTAATTGTGCTGAATTTCGATTTCGGTTATTTTTCGATTAATTGCCCAGCCCTAATTTACATAGATTGTAGTTTGTAGATGTGCTCAGCTGTGGTGGATGGAGAATGTCATAGGCCTCAGACTCGGACTAGTGACTACTGTGTCACCTGTCTGAGCATCATATGGTGAATTTATGTAGTCCTCCCCATAAGCCGCCTTAGGCAAGGTCCAATGCTGTGCCTAGTTGTATATGACAGATAAGGCTGCAATAATATGGACTGTTCTCTTCCCATATTTCATAGAACAACTTCATGTTCACACTTGGTGGCTTTTCTGTGTCCTGGCCACAGTCCGATGTTATATAGTAAATGGGTTTTCTGCTTTAGACAAACTCTTTCCATATACCTGACATGAGTCCTTCCTCTATTAACCAGACTGGAGAGCCAAAAAAGAAAAACTCTCCTTCTGGGGGGGGGGCCATCTCAATTTCAATAATCGTTATGTAATGCTTCATTCTGGTGGGAAAAGAAAGAATTGCCGACCAATTTCCGCGGCATGCTCTATCCCTCGCGTTAGTGTGGTCTCAATTGACTTTGATGAGGAAAAGAAGATATCCGGAAAACCACATTTAAAATTGTAATTGCCGTTTCCTATCAAAGCAGTTAAAAAAAAATGTGTTTTTGACAAAGTTGTGTGAATTTAGTCTTTGCTGCACAGCATTACAGGAGATGTAGCTTTTTCTGCTTCCAACTCTTCTACTCCTGGAGCTTTTCCTCATGTATATCAACAATTAATTTATGACCAATTAAACAATTTTACACAATTTTATTTATTGGCCATCTACTATTTATTTTCTGTTAACCAAACCCTCATAGCTATTTATTTTCCATTTCTCGTGTGGCCTGTATCTGCAGTAGCTTTCACAATTTACACCTCAGAATGAATGAGGGAACAGGAGTTATGGAAATAATAATGGAAAGAGCAACTAATTATGCGAAATGTTCCAATGCAATAAGATACATTTGAATCCAAAATCATAAGCATAAAAAACATAATAAAGAAAATAGTTTTGGAATATTTCATTTAAAAATAAAGGCTGCCTTCTATGCATATCCAACGTGCACCTTTAAAACTATCATAGAGACCAACATAAGTGGATCCCTTAATGTACTTTAAACCATGTCGCCACCTGCAGGTTAGGAGGTGTAACATTGAAACAACTAAAATACCCAGGACAATTATTCAGAATTGTAACTGTGTACACAACTGTTGACTGACTCTCAAACTTTCTTTGCTATCAATGCAGACAGGGGTAGAAAAGGGTTGTCTGGAATTAGAATAAAAAAGTCTCTGTTTTGTTTTGTTTTTCACAAAAACAGCGCCACTCTTGTCTATGGGTTGTGGCTGGTATTGCAGCTCATGCACCATACACAGCCCATGGAAAAGAGTGGAATGTCTGGAGAAAAGCAGACTCTTTTTTTAATTCTGGACAAACCTAACATTTTTGCAGAAGAGGAAGAATTTCTCGAGATTTGCGTTAACCCACATGTACAAGTTTATTTTATTTAGAAAACGTATTTGTTATCTTTGTAAATAATTGCACCTAAAACCACACTGTATAAGTACTCCAGTGTATAAAATGTTATGTATAAGTTGTTGAATAAACCATATTTATAAGAAAAACGATGTGTGAATAGCAATGTGAATGGAGACGAGTCATCCCGCGGAGTATTTTATTTTCAAGCTCAGTCTTGAGCACATGTTGCATTGTTGTGTTGTTGGATATGGAACAGAAAAGCTTTCTAGTGACACATTGGACTTTATGTTAGTGAAGAAATTTGGTCGATAAATTCAATATTTATTTGGGAATAACACTAAAATTTAGAGAAAATTTCCAGACCCGTCAATTTGTGGGAAGGGGTTAAAGTGTACCTAATGCTATACCTGCATGAAACGCATGCGTATGTCCTAAATCGAAGAAAAGTCAGAGGGGAGAGGAGGGGGATGCATCTGCAGGTTTTTTTCCTCAGTGTTTCAGTGAAACAGTATGGCTGGGTTCACACACCCTATTTACGGACGTAATTCGGGCGTTTTAGCCCCGAATTACGTCCGAAAATACGGCTCCAAAGCGGCAGCAAACATCTGCCCATTCATTTGAATGGGCTTTACGATGTTCTGTGCCGACGGTCATTTTTTTTACTTTCCGCTGTCAAAAGACGGCGCGTAAAAAAGATGCCCGCGTCAAAGAAGTGCCTGTCACTTCTTGGGACGTAATTGGAGCCGTTTTCCATTGGCACCATAGAAAAACAGCTCCAATTACGTCCGTAATGGACGCAGCGAAAAACGCCGGCAACATGCCATTACGTCTGAAATTCCGAAGCTGTTTTCTCCTGAAAACAGCTCCGTAATTTCAGCCGTAATGGACGCTGCCGTGTGAACATACCCTATGAGGGGGACATATTTGATTGGCTTAGAGCACACATCACTGTTCTTACATCATACCAGAAAGAGTCCACCCACTCAGCAAGCATGGAGAGAAAAAAAACTGTAAAACCACATGCCTAATATTGTGGAGGCCGCCCTCGTGCTGGCAAAACAACTGTGACCTGTCGAGACATGGACTCCACCAGGTGAATGCGTTTGCAGGTGTCCTGTGGTACCTGTCACCATGACGTTAGCTGCAGATCCTTTAAGTCCTGTATGTTGTGAGGTGCGGCCTTAATGGATTGCATCTGTTTTTCCGGCACATCCAACAAATGATCGATCAGATTGAGATCTGCTGAATTTGGAGGCCGAGTCAACACCTTGAACTCTTTGTTATGTTCTTCAAACCATTCCTGAACAATTTTTGAAATTTGTGCTACAGTAAATCTTCTGTTGGATCGGACCAGACGGACTGGCCTTCGCCCCCACGTGCATTAATGAGCCTTGGGCGCCCATGATCCTGTCACCGGTTCTCCTTACTTGGGCCACATTTGGTAGGTTCTAACCACTAAATACCGGTAACACCCAACAAGACCCGCTGCTTTAGAGATGCTCTGACCCTGTCATCTCAGATTCTTCCATTTTCCTGCCTGATATATCCCCCCTTGTCAGGCGACATTGTAACCAGATCATCATGTTATTCACTTGACCGGTCAGTGGTCTAATGGGTTAGTTCACGCAAAAAAAACGTTCACACGAAAACCGCGTCGTAAACCGTGCCAAAAATCTGCCAAAATCGCCTCCCATTGATTTTGCGGGAAAAAAAAGTGACATGCTCTTTCTTCCTGCGTTTCCGTCTCTGACCTCCCATTGACATCAATGGGAGGCAGAGAAAGTGGTTTTCACAGCATTTTTTACCCATGGCGAAAAACTACGCGAAGAACGCGTCAAAGAAAGTGCAGGCAGGTCAAAATCTGTGCACTTTATTTGCCGCGTTTTTTGCAGCGTCTTTTGCGGCGTTTTTCGGCTGTAGCTGTTGAACGGCGAGAAAACAGCTTTCTCTGCCTCCCATTTATTTCAATGGGAGGTCAGAGACGGAAACGTGTGAAGAAAGAGCATGTCGATTCTTTTAACCGCTAGCGGTTTTTTTCCGCTCACAGGTAAACGCCTCCGTTTCCCATTGAAATCAATGGGAGGCGATTTTGGAATTTTTTGGGCGCGGTTTCCGCATCAAAAACAATCTGAGCTTGTGGTGTTTATTTAATCATACAAATGTGCAGTAAAATTGTGGTAGAAACCGGCGTCCTCCTGCTGCTGAGTGGTATTACACAGCAGAACAGCTCCTAGAGGGGAACGTCTTCTCTACCTATATTATTCTTCTTTCCGTGCCTTGGAGGGTTCTGGCTCATCTTCCAGGTATGGTTAAAGGGTCCTAGATGACCAAGTGATAAATGCCGGTCCGAAGGGGTGACGCTCCAATTGTCACCTGTCGCGTCATAACTATGGACCACCCACCGCAGAGAGCACAAAGGAATAACAGGCATTGGGGGTCACATGAAACCAGCAGGGGGTCAATTAAAGCGGAATCGGCCTAAGTTTTAAATTTTTAGCCCAAATGCAAAGTTTTGAAAATCCCAAATAAACAGTTTATAACGGTTTGGCAATTGCTCTTTTTGCCCTCTATATAATCCGGTCCAATACATAGTTGGAACCTGTAGATATCATAGCGATCATTTGGCCAGTATACAGCAAATCCAGAGGTGTAGGGTGGAGTCCACACACTGCAGATTATTTCTGTTGTGGATTTCAAAGCAAAACTGCCCTGAAATCCACATGTGGTTACATGCGAATTCTGACATAAATTTTAATGCAGATTTTATCATAAGCACTGCAGGGTAAAATCTGCAGCGAAAATTTGGGACAAATTCGCTGCAGAATTGACATGCCATGCTGATTTTTAAAAAACAAAATTTTAGGTCCCTGAGCGTAAACATTAACCCCATTTCTGCAGCGTTTTTATAAAGCCAAATCTGCACGTTACATGTGGAATTTGCTGCTGATTTAACCCTCTCTACAAAATCCACAGTGAACATCCAGAACAGAGTGAGCATGCTGTTCTCATATCCACTTGCTTGCAACAGTCTTCTGCTGTGGATTTCCCGGCTGCAAATCCAGATGGAGAATCTGCAACAAACCCGCCACATGTGCAGAGGCCATAAGGTCCCCTACACAGTGCTGTGGGTTTTCTATGCAGATTTGCGCACTATGTAGATTTGAGCAAATCTCATTTATATGCTGTGGAAAATTTTCCACGTGGAAATCTGAATATTTTTCTAATAATTTTGTTCTTGATGCAGTTAACCGTGGATTTCACACTTTTCAATGTAGAGGGGGTGAAATATGCGATAAATACAGAACAAAATTTCCACGTAAAACATGCTGATTTTGCAGTGGATTCGCTGTGGAAAAATCAGCAACAAATCTGCCACGTGTGCGGGTACTCTAAGGAGTGTTATAACCTACCCTCAGCTGTAAATCCTTAGGGCACTGCCATAACACCCTCATAGTCATTCCGGCCCTAAGTGATGGCCATAAAAAAAAAAAGTGAAAATGTGTAATATACTCCCGGTACGACACTGGCCTCCATGATCACGTAACATGACGTCACTACATCCTTTTGTAAACACAGGAACGGCCCAAATGTTTTTATTTTTTTGTTGTTCAATATATGACTAATTTCCATGGAATAAGTGAGCCTTGTGTTCTTATCTTTCATTGAGAACATCTTGTGCCTATAAAAATTCGGTGTAAATGTCTGCAAGGATGGCCGATTCCTTCATAAATGACGTAATGCTGTACAAGGTGAGCCACGCGGAACGCATTGTGTAACAGTAGAAGGGACATAAAACTCTCCATGGCTTCAATTAACCCATTACAACAGTTTCGTAAATGTCTACCATAAGCCGGTGCCACGTTCATTTCCATGATCCATTCCTAAATTTTGAAGTAATAGAAAACATTTGGCAAAAATTCTTTTAAACTAAGTTTAACCCCTTAAGGGAACAGCCAATTTTAGATTTTTCCTCCCCACATTCTAAGAGTAATAACTTTTTTTATTTTTCCATCAACTTAGCCCTATGAGGACTTGTTTTTTGTGGGCATAAGTTGTATTTTTGTTAAAGGTACCATATTATGTACCAAAAAAAAACTTGTAAACATAATTATTTGTTGGGTGAAATTGAAAACCAAACAGCGATTCCTCGATTCTTTTTTTTTTTTTTTTTTTTTAATGTTTTACTCCCTTTACAAAAATCAATTATTTGTTATGTGTTGCCGTATTCTGAGACCCATCATTTTTTTATTTGCCTGTAGATGGAGCTTTGTCAGGGCTTGTTTTTTGTGGGCCGAGATGCAATTTTCATTGGTTCTATTTGGGGTACTTGCAAGTTTCTGATCATTTTTTATTTCATTTTTTTTAAACTGCGAGGCGGCAAAACAAAACAATTCTGGCATTGTGATTCTTTACGCTTCGGGTTAAATACTGTTGGATTTTAATAGTTTTAGGTTTAATTTTTTTATTGTTTACATTTTTTATGGGAATTAATTTTTTTGAACTTTTCCTTATCTTTATGTTTTCTTATGTTTTTAAAAATGTTATGAAACATTTTTGGGCTCTTTTTTTTTTAGTCCTCCTTGGGCAGTTTACCATGTGATTGTCAGATTGCTCATGCAATTCACTAAAGTGCTAGTCCACATGATTTCAAGAAATCTCATTCACACGCCTGTGTACGTGATATGCGGAGATTCCACACACAAATTGACCTGCGGTGCGTTTTTTGATGTTGCGGGTTTTCCCCATTGAATTCACGTTTTGCAGCAGTCAGGTGTTGCGACTTTTGTGGCAGAATCGCATTGATTACGCCACAAAAATCGCAACTTAGAAAAAAACAACACCTTATACTTACCTCTGACGTTCTGCAGGCCGGCCTCCTGGGATGACGTTTCATCCTATGTGACCACTGCAGCTAATCACAGGCTGTAGCGGCGGTCACATGTGATGTAATATCATTCCAGGAGGCCGGCCTGGATGATGTCAGAGAGCCGGCCTCCTGGGATGACATTTCATCTCATGTGACCGCCACTGCAGCCAATCACAGGCTGCAGTGGTCTCCTGGGATGAACTGTCGTCCCAGCTAAAGATGCAGTTTTCTGCAGCAGACGTTCTGGGCGAAAAACTGCACCACAACCCGATCGGCACCCCGCAACTTCGGAATAGATAGCATACCCGTTATTTGGCTAGCATATATCGAATCCAGAGCTGTAACGTGAAGCTCCTGGGCCCCAATGTAAATTTTATAACAGGGTTGCTCTACATGTTCAATTTATAATACTGTACCTCGGCACCCGCTATAGCTATGACCCTGATCTAGTCCTATAATGTCCCTATCTGAGAAATGTCTATTGAAGGTGGAGTTTCCCTTTAAGAACCCGTCAGTTTAGCCGGTGTAGCGCCTTCTCCCTTATGACTCACTTTTTGGTTAATATGATTATTACTCCGGGGATTTAATTTCTCATCTAATTTCAATGTCAAGACAGATGTTATTAAAGTGTCCTGTCTGCTCATTGAGTTATTGTGTGATCATGAATGGAAATATTCCTAATACACTTTCTCATTTAATAAAAAGTCTGTTTCCGAGGCTCAATTATGTCATTTTATGATCTTGTGAGAAGCTTTCATGTCACACAATGAGTTTCCCCGAATAATAAGAGAATGAACTTTTAGCTCAGCAATGGGAGGTCGTGGACTTCTGTCTGCTCTGCCCTTTGCGGGTATCACCCAAATGTCAGGACACTTGACCCAGGATGTTGTGTATTAGCTATGGTTTATATTATACTAGCAGATTCTTCTTTTACTACTTTAGTCATATACATAAAATGCAGAGATGCAGCAGAGCTGAGTTTGTTCACAAAAAATCGTCCATGAGCTGTGTCTAATATTGCAGTTCAGCCCTATTCAAGTGAATTCTGCAATACCAGATGCAGCCTATGAACAAAAGTGGCACTGTTTCTCAAAAAAAAAAAAAAAAGGGTTGAACTGTTTTCAAAAACTTCTGTATGTTTATATGTAAAAAAAAAACATAGATTATTTACATATTTAAAGGGGCATCCGGTGTCAGCAAATAAATCTTATGTTTTGTAGAATGAAAAGTTATACTATTTTCCAATATACTTTCTGTATCAATTCCTTACAGTTTTCAAGATGTCTGCTTGCTGTCATTCAATAGGAGTCTTCATTATTAAACCTGTCCTGGTCATGTTGTGGACACACTGGTACAAGGCTCCTTATATAACTGTACTGTAATTCTAAACAATGAAGGTTCCTATTAAATGACTGCAAGCAGAGATCTTAAAAACTATGAGGAATTGAGATTGAAAAATGGTGTAACTTTTAAATTTTGCAAAGAAAGGCATTTTATTACTAAAAGCGGAATACCCCTTTAACGGTGATGTGCAATCAACCCGTGATCACCGTTTCCTGTCATCCTCTCTCCCGCTCTACTTGGTAGAAGCCAAACTTCAATACCACACTCGGGCCAAGTTCACAGTGTACTTTTTAAGACAAACACGTAAGAAATCATGAGAAAACACGGTGACCTTCATGGTCTGAAAGGATTCTCGGTTCATGAAAAGTATTCCTGTAATTGGAATATAATCTCCTGCCAGCATATCTGAAACAATGATTAGTGAAATGAGATGACATTTTCCTAGCGCCTCCGTCTGCAGCGCACCCTTGTAAGGATTGGTTTCTGAAATATCCAACTGCTGGATCCTTTACAGCCTCTGTGCTTAGAAAACACGGAGCCATAGAGATTGAATTGGAAGGAAGCCTTTACAGAGCTCTACTGACGCTAACACTATCATCACAGTGCAGGATCTAGAGAGAGAAACTTTCTGAATATTGGTTTTGGGGCTTCACGGCAATAACCTGCGGCCTATGTATGGTGAATGAAAACCAGGAAACACTGTCATAAACCGTTATTGTTACTGGGGACACCTATAAAAAGGAGTGCAAATATCCCAAAATCGAACTCATATAAAATGACAAAACATATAAAATAAGAGTATAAAAAAAAAAAGACTTTTTTCCATCTTAATTTTTTTTTTTACAGAAATAGCGCCACTTTTTTTCCATAGGCTGTGTCTGGTAGTGCAGTTCAGCTCCATTCAAGTAAATGTTGCAATACCAGACACAGCCTGTTGACAGCAGTGGCTCTGTTTCTGAAAACAAGCAGGCCTTTTCTTGTAATCGAATACAATCCCTTTAACTCCTTAATGACCAGGCCTGTCTGAGCCATAGTGACCAAACCATATTCTTTAATTTTGTCATCCTCGCATTGTTATGGTATGTTCACACGGCTTATTTTCGGCCGTTTTTCAGGCCGTAAACGGCTGAATACCGGCCGAAACACCGGAAGCAGAGCACCTCCAAACATCTACCCATTGATTTCAATGGGAAAAACGGCGTTCTGTTCCGACGGGGCGTTTTCCTACGCGCCCGTTTTGAAAAACGGGTGCGCAAAAAAATGCCAGCGAAAAAGAAATGCACGTCACTTCACGTTTTTGGAGCTGTATTTCATTGACTCTATAGAAAAACAGCTCCAAAAATGGACGTGAAAAACGTCTGAAAACGTTTTTAGCTAAGCGTGTGCACATACCCTGGGGCTATGTTCACACGCCTACTAAAAAACGTCTGAAAATACGGAAATATTTTCAAGGGAAAATAGCTCCTGATTTTCAGCCGTGTTTTCTAGCAACTCGCGTTTTTCGCTGCGTTTTTTACGGCCGTTTTTTTAGCTCCAAAAACGGCTCAAGAAGTGACCTGCATTTCTTTTTACGGGGTGTCTTTTGAAAATGAGGCGTAAAAAAAGCCCCGTCAGAACAGAACGCCGTATTTCTCATTGAAATCAATGGGCAGATGTTTGGAGGCGTTCTGCTTCTGATTTCTCAGCCGTTTTTCAGGATGTTTACGGCCCGAAAAACGGCTGAAAATAGGTTGTGTTAGGGTATGTTCACACGCAGTATTTTCAGGCCTAATTTGGGCGTTTTACGCCTCGAATTACGCCTGAAAAAACGCCCCTAATACGCCTACAAACATCTGCCCATTGCTTTCAATGGGAATTATGATGTTCTGTTCCCACGAGCCTTTATTTTACGCGTCGCTGTCAAAATACGGCTCGTCAAAAGAAGTGCAGGACACTTCTTGGGACGTTTTTGGAGGTGTTTTTTATTGACTCCATTGAAAAACAGCTCCAAAAACGTCCGTAAAAACACTGCAAAAACGCGAGTTTTTTAAAAAATGTCTGAAAAACAGGAGCTGTTTTCGTTTTTGGACACTACGTGTGAACATAAGGGCAGGTTCAGACGTGGCGGAATTTCTGTGGAATTCTCCTGCGGCCGTTTTTTACATTTGTTTCAATACATTTTTAGGCAAGTTAGTTCAGACATTGCGGAAAACTCCGCTGCGGACCATAGGCTGTGGTGCAGAATTTTCCCTCCGCAGCATGCACTGACTGCAGCGGAGAAGAAGCAGAATTTCACTGCAGATTTCAGCCTTTGCAATGGAAAAACTGAAATCTGTGGCAAGTCCGCTGTCTTTTCTGCAACGTCTGAATTATCTGTTAAATATGCAAATGTTGGTGCAGATTCGTTGCGTAATTTCCCCAAATCTGCACCAACATTTGCAGCGGAAAAACTCCGCCACGTCTGGACGTGCCCTTAGAGCTATAACTTTTGGATTTTTCTGTCGGTGTAGCTGTATAAGGGCTTGATCTTTTGCGGGACGAGTTGTATTTTTAAATGGCACCATTTTTGGGTACACATCATTTATTGATTAACTTTCATTATTTTTTCTAGGAAGGGAATGCAAAAAAAAAACAGCATTCCTGGCATTGTTTTTTGTCGGTTTTTATTACACTGTTTACCGTCTGGTAAAATTAATGTGTTATCTTTATTCTACAGGTCCAAATGTTTTTTGGGAAATAAAAGTCACATTTGTGTCGTTGCATTCTTAGGCCTTATTCACACGGACGTGTCCGTTTTGCGTGCACAAAAGCTCCGTGTGTCACCAGCATATGGTGCGCGGATGCGTCATTTTCGCGCAGGCGGCATCATTATGACGCTTAGTTTTTATGTTTGCAAACAGAAAAGCACGTGGTGCTTTTCTGTTTTCATAAATTTATTTTACTGCTGTTGCGCGAATCACGTGCGGCACCCGGAAGTGCTTCCGTGTGCCGAGCGCGATTTGCACGCACCCATTGACTTCAGCGCGAAACACGGGCGAATATAGGACATGTCGTACGTTTCACGCAGCGGATATACGCTGCGTGAAATTCACTGACAGTCTGAACGGCCCCATTCAGTAACATAGGTCCGTGCGACGCGCGTGATTTCTTCGCGCGTAGCACGGACGTATTATACGTTCGTGTGAATAAGCCCTTACATTCATTATTTTTTTTATTTTATGCTCGACGCAGCCGTATGAGGGCTTGTTTTTTGAGTTGTCGTTTTTATTGGTAATATTTTGGGATACATACAATTTATTGATTAGCTTTTATTCTTTTCTTGTGGGGGAGAAAAAAATTGCGTCATTGTTTTTTTGCGAGTTTTTTTTTTACTCAATTGCGGTACCGAATATGTGGGTAATTTTTTACGGTGTCCCATTTCTAAAGTAATCTAATATTTTTTTTTTATGAAAAAAGGGTTTCATTCATTTATTGGGTGGTACTTTTTAATTTTTAATTTTTATTAAACTTTATTAAAATCCATTTCCCTTTTTTTTTTTTGTCCCACTATGGGGCTTGAATCATCGATCCTTTGATCGCTTGTACAATGCTATAAATTACTTAGGCCCCATGCACACGAACGTGCGTTTGCAGCCGCAATTCCCCCGAAAAACCACGGGAGAATTGCGGCCCCATTCATTCCTATGGGGCCATGCGCACGACCGTGGTTTCCACGGTCCGTGCATTGCCCAGGAGCCCGGACCGCAGAAAGAACGGACATGTCTTATTATGTCCAGGCTCATAGAAAATAATGGACGCGGCCATGTGCACAGCCCGTGATTTGCGGGTGGCTCGCGGGTGTCACTCCGCTGCCGGCCGACCCGAAAATCACGGCCGTGCACATGGCTACGGTCATGTGCATGAGGCCTTAGTGTTCCAAACCATTATTGCCCGTCAGTGTATCACAGTACCATGTATTATGGTGCCCATGCACACCACCGTATTTTCATCTATCCGTAAATACTGTCCGTAAATACGAATCTGCATCTGTATTTGATCCATATATACGAATCCGTAACAAAGAGGGAGGCTACAAATGATGTCACCAACATGTTGCATAACAACGCTTCCGTAAATATGGACAGTTTACGGATACACATCCGTAGCCGTCCGTGTTTATGGAAGCGCCCAAATGCTTCTATGAGAGAGTCCGTGCTGTAATTACGGACAAGAATAGGACAGGTTCTATAATTTTTTCGGCACGGACACCAATCAGTAAAAATACTGAAAGGTGTCCATGGCCAATAGAAATGAATGGGTCCGTAATTACAGATGAAATATACGGTCGTGTGCATGGGGCCTAAGGGTATGTTCACACGGGCTATTTTCAGCCGTTTTTCGGGCTGTAAACGGCCATAAAAATGGCCGAAAATCGGAAGCAGAACGCCTACAAACATCTGCCCATTGATATTCAATGGGAAATACGGCATTCTGTTCCGACGGGGCGTTTTTTTTACGTCTCAATTTAAAAAAACAGGGCGTAAAAAGACGCCCACGAAAAAGCAGTGCATGTCACTTTTTGAGCCGTTTTTGGAGCTGTTTTTCATTGACTCTATAGAAAAACAGCTCCAAAAATGGCCGTGAAAAACGCAAGGTTGCTTAAAAACATCTGAAAATCAGGAGCTCCGTATTTTCAGATGTTTTTTGTTAAGCGTGTGAACATACCCTAAGGCCTTAGGGCTCGTCCACACACTGTGGAATTGCCGCCTTTCTACTTGCCGGAATTTTGGACGGGAAAATACGCAGCAGAATACAGTAGCAGCAGAGTGGATGAGATTTACCAAATCTCATCCACACGCTGCGTAAAAATTCCCAGCAGAAATTGACCTGCGGTGCGTAATTGTCGGACCGCAGCATGTCAATTCTTGCTGCGGAATGTGGACTGACTTGCTGCATTTTTCTGAGGAGACGTCTCCATCTCCTAACATTGTGAAAAACGCAGCAAAATACGCACCATTTTCTGCCATAAAAACCGCAGGAAATAGTGCGTTTTTGCCGCAGCAGAACGTCTGCGTTTTTCAACAGAATTGCTGCAGAAGTTTTCTGCAGCAATTCCGTTGTTTGTGGACAAGCCCTTATTCAGATGAACGTTGTATACGTCTGTGTGCTCTCCGTTAAAAAAACGGACATCACACGCACCTATACAATTCAATGGGGCTATTCAGACGTCCGTGATTTTTCACTCAGCGTGTTTCCGTTGCATGAAACCCACTGCATGTCCTATTCTGGTCCGTTTTTGCGGACCACGTTGCCTTTTGAAGTCCATGGGTGTGTGAAAATCACGGACAGCACACGGACATCATTCGTGTGCTGTCCGTGTTTCATGCACCAGTTGCTAAATAAATGCCCAGGGGAAAAAAAGTGCACCAATACGGACATTAAGAACTGATGGCACACGGAACTGAAATGCATTAAATACGGCCCTGGTAGCCCATAGGCGTCCCGTGTTTGCGTCGTAGGGCACCAATGGGGTGACAAAGGCAGCCCGTTCTCTCTATCAAACACCTTAGATGCCGCGGTCATTATTGAAAAAAAAGCTTCTAATCTTAATAAAGGATTTGTAAGGTGAGATAGGAATAGACATGTACAGATGTAGTCAAGGCTATCTAACGTGCTGCAGCGTGATATCACACAACCAAAGACATTGAAAAAGTCAAGTTAAAGTTTCTTGACACTGTTTATTTAATAAGTTAAAAGTCAAGATAAAGATGGCTACATTCACACGGCTGGATTCACACGAACATTGCGTTTTTGCGCGCGTGAAAAACGCGCCGTTTCGGTTGCGTTGGAGTTGCGTGTGGCATCCGTTTGGGCAGCGTGATAGCGTATTTAACACGCATATGGCATGCGTTTTTTACGCGCGTCAAAACAACGGAGGGTGGAGTAATGGAGAGGGCAGCCTACAAAAAGACACCTTCTCCAACACCTGCTTGCTGTGAGCACATGTTCGCATCAAGATTTCACGTTACCTCACACTTTGGCCCGTGTTTGATGTTTTTGGGTGGTTTTACAGGTAAAAAAACGACTATTGCTGCAGATGTCAGTTTAAACTGTGCGCATGTGCTCAGAAAGTGAAAAGGCACTTCCTGGTTTGTAGTTGTTTTGTCTAGTCTGCTCAACTCATTTACATAGACTTAACAAGTGTTGCGTGAAAAACGCTGTGCGTACGGAGGTGCTTCCGTGTGCCCTGCGTTGTTTTCACGCACCCATTGACTTCAATGGGTGCGTGATGCGTTGAAAACGCTGAATCAACGGACATGTCATGAGTTTTTTGCAACGGAGCAACGCTGCGCAAAAAACGCTGCCATGTCTGCACGGCCCCATTGACTAATATAGCTAAGGGCAACGCACGTGAAAATCACGCGCGTTGCACGCGCGTATTTTACGTTCGTCTGAATAAAGCCTAATTGTAAGGCATTGCTGCCGTGGAGCAGCTCATTACTCTGCTCTTTGTTTTTCTCGGTTCGTTCTGCACTTTGTTTTTGAGTCTCGACAGGTCCTGCACTTTGTCCTCTTTGCTGGAAAGCTGTGGATGATTAGATTATAGAAGTCAGGATTAAAATTCAAGAATCATTTATTTCCTGTCTTCACCAAATCATTGTTACCTTCTAATTTGTTGCCCTACATGAACCCTGAACTTGTAACAAGTACAATAAATCTTTTGCATGAGCACCTCCTAAATCTTTAGCATGGGCCTGACCCTAAGGCCTCATGCCCACTTCAGTTTTTTCCTTCAGGGTGCTATCCATTTTTGTCACGGATTGCACCCTGAACCCATTCATTGCAATGGGGCCATGCACACTTCCGTTGTTTTAACGGGACCGTGAGGCCGTTCTGTCAAAAGTAGAGCAGAACCTACTCCTGCCTGTGTTTGACGGAACAGTCTCGGGCTTCTAATTGAATTTGATCTGTGAAACAACGGTCAGCCCGTGTGTGACGGGGCCGTCAATAACGGCCGTTCAACGGCCGACGGAAGTGTGCATGAGGCCTTACTGAGGAGGGTCAGGCCCATGCAGATGACAGGTCCAGATGCCACATAGCCCATTCTCATGAGGCCGGAACTGGACCCTGCCATGTTAACCTGTAATCCTATATTTGAGTATAAGGCGAGACCTATCAATCATTTTGACCTGGGCGGGAAGAAGACGAATAGGAGCCTCCCAGCGGACACCTGCCCGAGCTGCCAACCACTGTTAAAACAGATTTTTCTAAAATACTGCAGCACTTTAGTGTAAAACATACTGTAGTTGAATAGGGCACTTGTCACTAAATCATGATGTCCACAATTAGGCCAGGACTACACCTAAACTTTTTGTAGCACTATTGATTGATTTAAACTATTGAGCTTCAGCTGCAGTCCACATGAATACATTGCATGAAATCTTGTGGACTGCAGCTGTCACTCAATACTTAAAATTAATCAGCAGCGCTACAAAAAGTCTAGGCCCTAGGGCTTATAGCAGAACGAATGTGCAGACAGGCTCCCTTTCATCAACTTTATTATTTGTATATGCAATGTGCCTCAGGGTGTATTCACATGGTGCGGTTTTGCCCCATAGCCAAAAGCCGCACCAAAAAAAGCATGTGCGTTCTTACTGCGATTTGCCACGGTTTTCGGGCTAACTGCAAAATCGTGGCAATACCGCATCTTGTGAATACACCCGCACAGTGATTTATCATTAGTAATTTACAATAGTGATCACTGACCCCAAAAAAATGTGAGAACAAAAATGGCATCAATTTAAAGGATTTTTATTTTTTTATTTTTTTTGTACCAAAGAATTAAAGAATTTTGTGTGAGGTTGGATTGTAAAAAAATCATCACATCTACGGTCCCCTAATATTTGCATCAGCTAACAAAGCCAGAAAAGGAGCTGTGAAATGTTACGATGTTCAGCACGGGATTTTTGCAATTTTTTCTAACCAACCGGACATTTCTAGAAAGATATTTCAACTAAATGATCATTTGACAGATTTCAAATTCCAAGATGTAAAATCTAAACTTCAGACTGTGGAAAGGGAGAGAAGAAGCACAAATATGAGAGAGAAGACGAACAAATCTACTCGGGTTTGTCAACTGCCCAGATAGGGTCGCCCAATTGAGAAGAGAGTGCGGCTTACTTCTGGTACGTGCGACACTCCATATATACAGTGGAGGAAATAAGTATTTGATCCCTTGCTGATTTTGTAAGTTTGCCCACTGTCAAAGACATGAACAGTCTAGAATTTTTAGGCTAGGTTAATTTTACCAGTGAGAGATAGATTATATAAAAAAAAACCAGAAAATCACATAGTCAAAATTATATATATTTATTTGCATTGTGCACAGAGAAATAAGTATTTGATCCCCTACCAACAATTAAGAGTTCAGCCTCCTCCAGACCAGTTACACGCTCCAAATCAACTTGGTGCCTGCATTAAAGACAGCTCTTACATGGTCACCTTTATAAAAGACTCCTGTCCACAGACTCAATTAATCAGTCTGACTCTAACCTCTACAACATGGGCAAGACCAAAGAGCTTTCTAAGGATGTCAGGGACAAGATCATAGACCTGCACAAGGCTGGAATGGGCTACAAAACCATAAGTAAGACGCTGGGTGAGAAGGAGACAACTGTTGGTGCAATAGTAAGAAAATGGAAGACATACAAAATGACTGTCAATCGACATCGATCTGGGGCTCCATGCAAAATCTCACCTCGTGGTGTATCCTTGATCCTGAGGAAGGTGAGAGCTCAGCCGAAAACTACACGGGGGGAACTTGTTAATGATCTCAAGGCAGCTGGGACAACAGTCACCAAGAAAACCATTGGTAACACATTACGCCGTAATGGATTAAAATCCTGCAGTGCCCGCAAGGTCCCCCTGCTCAAGAAGGCACATGTACAGGCCCGTCTGAAGTTTGCAAATGAACATCTGGATGATTCTGAGAGTGATTGGGAGAAGGTGCTGTGGATGAGACTAAAATTGAGCTCTTTGGCATTAACTCAACTCGCCGTGTTTGGAGGAAGAGAAATGCTGCCTATGACCCAAAGAACACCGTCCCCACTGTCAAGCATGGAGGTGGAAACATTATGTTTTGGGGGTGTTTCTCTGCTAAGGGCACAGGACTACTTCACCGCATCAATGGGAGAATGGATGGAGCCATGTACCGTCAAATCCTGAGTGACAACCTCCTTCCCTCCACCAGGACATTAAAAATGGCTCGTGGCTGGGTCTTCCAGCACGACAATGACCCGAAACATACAGCCAAGGCAACAAAGGAGTGGCTCAAAAAGAAGCACATTAAGGTCATGGAGTGGCCTAGCCAGTCTCCAGACCTTAATCCCATTGAAAATTTATGGAGGGAGCTGAAGATCCGAGTTGCCAAGCAACAGCCTCGAAATCTTAATGATTTACAGATGATCTGCAAAGAGGAGTGGGCCAAAATTCCATCTAACATGTGTGCAAACCTCATCATCAACTACAAAAAACGTCTGACTGCTGTGCTTGCCAACAAGGGTTTTGCCACCAAGTATTAAGTCTTGTTTGCCAAAGGGATCAAATACTTATTTCTCTGTGCACAATGCAAATAAATATATATAATTTTGACTATGTGATTTTCTGTTTTTTTTTTTAAAGTATAATCTATCTCTCACTCTCGCCTAAAAATTCTAGACTGTTCATGACTTTGACAGTGGGCAAACTTAAAAAATCAGCAAGGGATCAAATACTTATTTCCTTCACTGTACATCCCATTTATGGACTCCATTTAATGTATAAGCAAGGGAAATCTCTCAGGGTATTACAGGCCGGCTTTATTGCCCAAGGGTTATGTGGGCCCTTCGGCAATAGAGCCTTTGTGGGCACATTTACAAATGTTAAGCCCCCAGTTTGTGCCCCCATATAGAAGTTAGGCCCCCAGTTTGTGCCCCCATATAAATGTTAGGCCCCCAGTTTGTGCCCCCATATAAATGTTAGGCCCCCAGTTTGTGCCCCCATATAAATGTTAAGCCCCCAGTTTGTGCCCCCATATAGACGTTAGGTCCACAGTTTGTGCACCCATATAGAAATTAGGCCCCCAGTTTGTGCCCCCATATAGACATTAGGCCCCCAGTTTGTGCCCCCATATTAAAGATAAGCTCCCAGTTTGTGCCCCCCTATAAAAGTTAGGCCCCGTTTGCGCCAATAAAAAAACTGAAAAAAACCTCACCTTACCCGTTCCCAGGACGAGCTGATGGGTCCTGTCACTGTCTTCATTCTGGTACCCGGTGCAGTAACGTAATCACGTCAAACTGATGTGATTACGTCACCTGAGCCGGGACGCTAGCGTTGCATATGTGAGCAGCGGGGCAGAGAGTCTGCTCTGCATTAATAAGCTAAGCTTACCAATGCAGTTCGGTGGCTTAGCCCACCAGAGGACCCTCCGGAAAGGCCAATCTGCCGCTGCGCCCCTGCGACCCTGCACTATATTAAATGTAAGCAGCTGGGCAATGTAAAACACCCGGCAGCCAAGTGGGCCCCTACAAGATAAGTGGGCCACAGAACTTGCCCGGGTTCGCCCTGCGCTGATGCCGGCCCTGGGCATATACATTAACTGAATGTTGTGACGGATGATTCACAGTGGCTAGTATGGCATACTTTTTAACGTATACGTCATGAGCTTTTCATGACATGACGTAGACCCTAAAGGGGGTTCTTGGTCCTCTCAAGACCCTCACCATTGACTTCACATTCATAGACATCATGCTCAGGTTTAAATTTCTGGTCTATATATAGGAAGTTTGTGAGGGACATAAGGAAAACTGGCCCCATTCTTGTAAATATCATCTTTAATATAAAATGGCTTTATCGACTGCTTGGCATACTCCTTGGGGGGGGGGGGGGGCACTCAGCCATCCCTAATTCAGTGTGAAAGTCCCACATTCCCAGTAACACTGTCCTGCCGCCCCAAGATGTTCCACATGAGAATTAAGTTGATATAGCATGGTACAAAAAGAACAAGAGTAATAATTAGCGTTCATGGGACACCATAGCCAAGTCGGAGAATGGACCCACCTTGTGGACAGTAAAATGAACTGTAGTAATGCAGACAGCAGCATAACTACTTTTACTTGAGAAGCAACCAAATGATGCATAGGTCATAGATCGTCTGCACAAAGAAGAAACCATATAGAGGAGCTGGACAGCGGAAAGTCACTATTGTGTTTCTTCCCCACAAAACAAAAAAAATGTCAAGGGCAAATGTAGGATTTTTAAAGGGCGTTTTCCAAATTCATTGGTGCCCTTGGAGGAGATAGAAAAATGCCCCCCATGATAATCACTTTGCCAACTTTCTACTTTCTATGTATTGCATCACACATTTTTACATACAGTGGTTAAGAGGGTAGTGATAGCATTCCTGGCAATATTCCTAGTGGTTTAGAAAGGTGGTGGTATAGGGCGCTTATGGACTACCATCCCAGGAACTGGAAGACTAGGGTGGTTTAGAGATTAACACCTAATATTCCTGGTGGTATAGGATAATAAATGGTTTTATCTTTTTAACCCCTTAACGACCACCAAAACGCCTTTTCACGGTGCTCTGACATAAGCCCAGCACGAGGTTTCTGTGCCGGCTACCGTGGGTGTCCAGGGGTCTAAAGACAGCCGGATACCTGCACTAATGGGTGGGATTGATTTAGACATCGATCGCACCCGTTTAACCCATTAGATGCGGCGCTCAATAGCGAGTGCCGCATCTAAGTGGTTTTGGAGGGAAGGTGCTCCCTTCCTCACCCCATCGGCACCCTGCAATCGCAATCACAGGGTGCCGATGGATTCTATGGCAGCCAGGGGCCTAACAAAGGCAGAAGTATTGCAGTGTATTATAAAAGCGATCAGAAGATCGCATAGTGAAGTCCCCTAGTGGGACTAAAAATAAAGTTAACAGACTTCCGGTTCCGGCGCTGGGATGTGAGGACGGCGTGAGATGAGCTCCTGAGACCTGATCCCCCGAACCTCCGCCGCCACACACACCCGCAAACTAAACCTACCTCGGCAGTTAGCTGGAGGCACGGTGAGTGGGCACAGACAGTGCATGGAGCGGTATCTCCTCAGGAGCGGCAGCCGCGAGATCACCCGTCCGTCCGGACGCACGATGCAGGGAGAGGAGGAATCCAAGTTGGCGACGCTGCAGCATGCATCCCCGCCTGGCAGCAGGTCACAAAGCCCAGCGCCTCCTGTAGAGAGATTATCACAGCCGGAGGTGGCAGAATTGCCACTGGATTATAGGAGACTGGCGATAGAAGTTGCTACACACCTAGCCCCCGACATTAAAGATTCTCTGGTGGCCACGGTAACGACGACATTACAGAAGCTTCAAAATGAGGTCACGTCACATGGTACACGGCTAGACGAGTTGGAGCAACGTGTTGGCCTTATGGACGATGAATCAGCGGGGGCACATACCTACATTCAAGGCTTATTGCAAGATAACTCCAATCTCAGAGGTCGTCTGGAGGACTTGGAGAATCGTTCCAGGAGGAACAACCTCAGGATTGTCGGCCTACCGGAACACATTAAACCACAACACCTACAGGGGATCTGCGAAACGGAGCTCCCAGAAGCTCTGGACCTGAACAGGTCCTGCAGAGTGGAGAGGGCGAATCGGGTCGGCCCACCGGGCGCAGTAAAGGCCACCACAGGAGAACCACACACCAGACCACGTCAAGTGATCATGAGATACCTGGACTACAATGACAAAGAGGAACTCTTACGCACCTTCAGGAATCGAAATACCCCATTACAGCTTCGGGGAGCCAAAATAATTTTATTTGCCGATTACTCCGCAGATGTCACGCGGAGACGAAGATCATTTGGGGGAGTATGCACTACATTATACAACAGCAAAATCAAATTCCAGCTGCAATACCCGGCCACATTGAGGATTACAAGACCAGATGGTTCCATCAAGGTATTTCACACCCCTGAGGAGGCGACACTCTTCGTGGACAAGATGGTGAGACATGAGTACCCCGACGCAGCAACAACGAACATCCGGCAGAACTCAACGACAAGGAAAAAGACCCCGCCGGAACCAGCATTAGCACGGGACTGTTCTTGGTCTGCAATTGTCCGGATACCATCACCCAAGCAACAACGCACAGAGTCCTCCAAAACCTTGAAAAGATCCCGCATGGATAGGATGGTGGAGGCGTTACCGGACTGATAAGTATAACTTGCAATATGGCGTGTATATGCATAACCCATGCCACACACAAATGTGGTTTTAATGCTGGGCGCAAAGGCCAGGCATATCAGAGGTACTGTATAATTATATCTAAAAGGCAGGATACTGCACATTTATGACACCCTGGCAAAGGGAAAGGCCCAGAAATACCCGAGGGCCACTACAATCACAAAAATAAGGAGGGGGGCGGGGAGGGGAAGGGTCTTCACCCAGAAAAAAGTGAAGTCAGGTATACCAATATGATGCGAGACACACAAGAGAGATTGTGGATATCGCTGGTTGGGTATTATGTTGTTACAGGTTATATTACTGTTTTCTTGCTGTTTGTACATGAAAATGTTATAAGGTTGGGAGCAACATGGAGCGGAGACCTCCGAGAAGCCAACATAGGATCGGGGCGCACATGCCCGGAAATAGATATTCAAAGCAACTCAAGTTTGATCCTTATAGAGAAATTTAGAATATGCAAGTGACCTCATGGAATGTTAAGGGGCTCCGTTCCCCAAATAAACGGATGATAGTTCTTCGTCACCTAAAAAAACTACACACTGACATTGCTCTCCTACAGGAGACTCACTTGGAGGAGAGCGACTTCCACCGCATGAAAAAAATGTGGGTGGGTGCAGTTTACGGCTCTTCAGCTTGTGGTCGTAAAGCAGGTGTACTCATTTTGATTAATAGAAATATGGTACACGAGGTACTGCACACAGATTCCGACTCGGCAGGCCATTTGCTCCATGTTGTTCTTGACACTCCGTGTGGTGTCCTAAGCATCTACAACATTTACGGACCCAATGACGATAATGTTAAATTTTATAATGGTTTGGAAGGTGCTTTACTAACAGATGATATCCCTAAATTGGTAGGGGGCGATTTCAATTCTGTCCTAGACCACAGAGAGGATAGGAGTTCGCACAAAACCCAAGAGCTTGGATCCATCTCAACAGGGGGCCCCAGAAAACACGACAGGGTCTTGGGACCTCTACTGGAGAGCACACACCTAATAGACGCATGGCGGGAGGGCAACCCTGACGCAAGGGAATTTACGCACTATTCCCACTCTCAACAGTCATGGTCAAGGATAGATTACATTTTCATATCTGCACCCTTGAGGCAACGATTGGGATCTTCTACTGTTGGGGACCTGGTGATCTCGGACCATGCCCCAATAATGTTATCCCTTCAAGAGATTTACCCGAGAGGGTCTGATTTTATTTGGCGCTTCCCGGCTTATTTAGCGCTAGATGATACATTCAAAAGGTTATTGCAGGGGTGGTGGTTGGAATATTCATCCGAGAATAACAGGCATAAAGATAATCCCTCCCTCTTCTGGGACACAGCCAAGGCCGTATTGAGGGGTAGGATACTTGCTTACTCTGTAAGCAAAAAAAGGGAAATAGCAAGACAATTTAATACATCGAGCCTTGCCCTGAGATCAGCATACACAACATACCTCTCCCAACCAACGGAGGGCACTAGACAAGCCTGGATGCAGGCCAAACAAAACTTTGATGAGTGGACGTCTCAGAAAGAAATGACCCGCAACCACGAATTTGAGGCAAAAATACACAGATTTGGAAATAAGGCAGGAAGATTGTTGGCTAATGTAGCCAGGGGACAACGCCCTGCACAACACATAGCCAAACTGAGGGACTCTACGGGGCAAATCACTAATGATCCTTCACATATAAATTCCATACTGGCCAGATTCTACGAGGAGCTGTACTCCGACGAATCTGCCTCACCGATAGAGGCCACACTCCTGGACAACACCACCCTTCCTGCCATCTCGGAAGATCAACTGCAACTACTGAATGCACAGATTATCAGGGAGGAGGTAGATAGGGCTATCAGAAACCTGAAAAACTCCAAAGCCCCAGGACCAGATGGCTTCTCAGGAGAATTTTACAAAGCCATGAGAGAACAGGTGACCGAAACCCTGGTTTCGCTCTTTAACAATGCTTTGGGTAGTGAGGGTTTGCCACCATCTGCAAACACGTCCTATATTAAACTTCTGTTGAAACCTGGAAAGGATCCCCTGTTACCGGGGTCTTACCGACCCATATCCCTAATAAATGTTGATGCTAAACTTCTTTCTAAAATCATAGCAAATAGGTTGGCGGATATAATGCCACACCTCATAGCTCCCGAACAGGTAGGTTTCATTAAAGGGAGATCGGCGGTCACCAATATTAGGACGGTCTTGGCGGTGCTGGACAGGGTGCAGCACAGCCCAAGGCCAGGGGAACGCCCTGCACTGCTTTTGCTAGATGCTGAGAAAGCATTTGACAATGTTAGATGGACGTGGCTGGATGCCGTCTTGGACAGAGTGGGGATTACCGGGGATTTTCGAAACCTACTGCGACACATTTATAAGTCCCCTAACGCTAGGATCTGCACCACAGGGTTTCTATCTCAGCCGTTCCGCCTATATAAAGGCACAAGACAGGGCTGCCCGCTGTCTCCACTGCTGTTTAATCTGGCATTGGAGCCATTGGCAAGATATCTGATGTCCTCAGATGTGTTCAGAGGCATCTGGTGGGGAAGCTGGAGGTCAAAGAAACACTGTTCGCTGATGACATACTCTTATTCCTAGCACACCCCTCACGGGACGTTCCACGGGTTTTTCAGACGTTACGTGACTTTGGGAAATATTCAGGATATAAAGTTAACTATTCAAAATCCCAACTGCTGGATCTGGGACCGCAGGAGTTTAGCCATAGACGCCTGTTGGATGCTCTAGATGTGGAGATTGTGCGGTCACAGATCACGTACCTGGGCATCAAGGTGGGGCGGGTACCTAGTTCCCTTTACGATCTAAACTATCCCCCTCTGATACGGGACATACAGGCTGATCTTCTGAGGTGGCACGGACTGCCTCTTTCACTCCTGGGAAGGTGTTCCCTGGTCAAAATGTCGGGATTTGCAAAATTACTGTATCCCTTACAAACCATTCCATTACTGATCAAACACGGGGATATCAACACACTTAATTCGTCCTTCACCAAATTCATATGGGGGGGAAGAAAACCGAGAATAGCACTGGCAAAACTTATGCTACGAAAAGAAGAGGGAGGCATCAACTTCCCTAACATCCGGGGATACAACCTGGCATGCTTGAGCAGGCACTTACTGGACTGGCAACATGGCACCGGATGCCACTCCAACATTAACCTAGAAAGGCAGCTAGCGGAACCATGGGATCTTATGGCTCTAGTTCACACAGCCTTTGCGTCCCTTCCCACAACCATTAAAAGATCGACCCTATTACGTGACACCATTATCACATGGAAAGTATTGCGTAAACATTATGGTCTTCCATACCGCATCTCAAAACACATGCCCATATGGAAGCACCCAGATTTGTTGGCGGGAAGACATAGTCAGTTACTTCAGAGATGGAGAGAAAGAGGGATAGCGACTTTGGGAGACATGTTCCAGGAACAGGAAGGGAGATGGCTGACCTTACAGGAAGTGCAGACAAAATACAACTTCGAACATCCCCAACACCTACAGTACTATCAAATAATATCTTCATGTAAAGCTAAACTGGCTGACATATCCTGCGAGATTCACCCTAACCTGTTTGACTCATGGTTCCTAGGCACACACCACAGGTCTGTATAACACCCTGAAACCAATGCTATTGAAGGTGACACCAGCTCAGGCATTTGTGAGATGGGAAAAACTATTTGGCTTGCCAGATATTGCCAAACATGTGGAAACGGGGTTGGTAGATCTCAGAAAACATATAACGAATGACAAATGGAGGGAAACCCATCTAAAAATACTTCATCATGCCATATATGCTTTCACCCTGCCCCCTTCCATAACCAAACCAGATAGAAAGACTTCGTGCCCGAGGTGCGGCTCACCTCGCACGGACATGTACCATGGGTTCTGGGCATGCACTAAAATACAGCCATTCTGGAAAGAAATTGCATCTTTAATGCAACAAGTAAGCAGATTTAATGGGCTCCTGGGTCCAATGGAAGTTTTTTTACATGTTCAGCATGATGGAGAGTTGGATGATGCAGAAGTAACCCACTTGCCCCCCATTGCGCATGCTGCATTGATGGTGGTAAAACGATGCATACTCCAGAAATGGTTGGTACCGGATATCCCGCAATTGAGTGAGGTTGTCCAGGGATGAAAAACCTGTTCTATCTAGATAGAACAAGGATGTCCAAGGGGGAAATTTTTTGGGGAAATGGAAATTGTTCATAACAGAACATTTCTCGGGGGAGGAGGTACGCAAAATGATCGATCCATTCACTGGATCACCCTGGTACCTGATAGAAGACCTCAAGGGCACCTTGGGAGTGTTGAAAACGTGTAGAGCATAATATCTATGGCTTTGAAATAGTATATTGGCCAACTCGGTTAGGGATGTAGCTTCATGTGGCTCTAGTTTATGTTATTTATGTTTATATTTATATTAAAAAAGTTTTATATGCATTGTTCCTCAGGGACATTTATCGCTAACGCTGTGCACCTAATGTTATGGAAATTCTTGTAATGACCTCCAATAACTGCTTCATAATGACGTAAACAATTATGATCTCTGTGTCATTGTAGGAATGTGATTTCTGTACCTTCTGCACCATGTGATTATATACCTGTAATAGTTTGCTGCATATTATGTTATGTGAAAACTCTTCAGAAAATCAATAAAAATATGTTTTAAAAAAAAATAAATAAAGTTAACAAAAAGTTTAATAAAGTTAATAAATAAATAAAAATCCCAAATAAAAAAAATTTAAAACCCACTTTTTCCCTTATAAAATACTTCATTATGAAAATAAAACCCCCAAAATTAAAAGATTACACATATTTCGTATCACCGCGTCCGTAACGACCCCACCTATAAAGCAATTATGTTATTTAACCGGCACAGTGAACACCATAAAAAAATAAAATAAAAAATAATGCCAGAATTGCTGTTTTCTGTTCATCCTGCTTTCAAAAAAATTTGGTAAAAAGTGATCAAAAAGGCGCATGTACTCCAAAATGGTACCAATAAAGACGCGTCATCCCACAAAAAGAAAGCCCTCATACAGCTGCATCAGCATAAAAATAAAACAATTATGGCTCTTAAAACTTGGTGACAAAAACAAATAATTTTGAAAAAAAATTGTTTTTACTGTATAAAAGTAGTAAAACATACAAAATCTATATAAATCGCCACGATCGCAATGACCCACTGAATAAAGTCATTATGTTATTTATACCTCACAGTAAACGGCATAAATCTAAGACGCAAAAAAGTGTGGCGAAATGTATGGGATTTTTTCCATTACCCCTCAAAAAAGTTAATAAAAGTTAATCAATAAATTATATGTACCCAAAAATGGTGCTATTAAAAAAAATACAACCTGTCCCGCAAAAAACAAGACCTTATACAGCTATGTTGACGCAAAAATAAAAAAGTTATAGCTCTTGGAATGCGACGATGGAAAAACGTTAAAAAATTAAAATAGGCTGGTCATTAAAGGGTCAACCTTTAAAAAGGTTTCATTTAAAGGTATTTTCTGTGTAGGGCAGTAAAAGCTAAAGTGCATGCACAAATATATTTGATCTAATCTGAATAGGTCCATAATCCTGCGCTGATTAATTTTATGATATATCTTTATTATGGTTTTGGCCGGTTTACTGTAACAGAGCTCTAAATTTACACACAGCCGTAGACTTAAATAACATTCTGGCAGCCTGCAGTTACCAATTTATACCATTCCCAATTAAGTCAAATCAGTATGTACGGAGCGCCCACCACTGGTATTATATACCCCAACAACAGCACCATTCGCTTGCAGCATATGCCCTCAACCAGCAGCAATAGTGTTTGAAAAAGGCCGTGTTGATAGGCAGAAACGTTACAAACCTTATTTTGCCTATTTCTGAATAAACCTTATCTACACGGAGTGCTCCAGTCTATCCCTACAGTGTTGATGGTGTGGGAACCCTTCCTACAGCCCCTGGAATAACACACAGAGTGCAACAGATAATATATTCCCACATTAGATAAATGTCTGCCCAAACCCACTCATTTCAGCAGGATTGGCCCACCATCTGACGTGTATGGGGGCATCCCGACTTTCCTCAATGGCCGATGTTGTAAGACAGGGTCGTGCATGTTGGATATTTACATGCTCGATTCTTTTGTTCTCACTGGAGATATGCTTTTCTACATTTCCCACTCCCCCCAAAAAAATACATTTATTGCACATGACATTCTTAGGTTCGGCGCCTCAGAAGTGCAATGTACCTAGATATACTTTATAATTAAAATTAGCCCTCTGGGGCGTTCAAAGCACTGATCTATTTATAATAACATACCTTCAAATAAGTCAGTCATACCGTTACCAAATAATTCCACTATAAAAGGAACAAATATTATCACCATACATATTACCATCGTATGTTATTGAACAAAACCCACTATACCAAAGAACAAAATTTCCAATAATATCTCTATGTAAGGGACATATAATACCACCACACCATGACCACATATTACCACTACATACTAATTGAATAATACCCCCATACTGTTACTGAATAATACTGCCACGCCATAAACATATAGTGACTGAATAATACCCCCATACTGTTACTGAATAATACTGCCACGCCATAACCATATAGTGACTGAATAATACCCCCATACTGTTACTGAATAATACCGCCACACCATAACCACATAGTGACTGAATAATACTTCCATACTTTTACTGAATAATACCGCCACACCATAACCACATAGTGACTGAATAATACCCCCAAACTGTTACTGAATAATACCTCCACATCATAACCACATAGTGACTGAATAACAGCCCTATACTATTATTGAATAATACCGCCACACCATAACCACATAGTGACTGAATAATACCCTACCCAAATACTGTTACTAAATAATACCGCCACACCATAACCACAAAGTGACTGAATAATACCCCGTACTGTAACTGAGTAATACCACCACACCATAACCACATAGTGACTGAATAATACCATCATACTGCTGAATAATACCCCCACACCATAATCACATAGTGACTGAATAATACCCCCATACTGTTACTGAATAATACCTCCACACCATAACCACATAGTGACTGAATAATACCCCCATACTGTTACTGAATAATACCTCCACACCATAACCACATAGTGACTGAATAATACCACCATACTATAACTGAAAAATACCTCCACACTATAGCCAGATAGTGACTGAATAATACCACCATAGTGTTACTGAATAATACCGCCACACCATAACCACATAGTGACTGTATAATAACCCCATTCTGTTATTGAATAATTTCTCCACACCATAACCACATAGTGACTGAATAATACCCCCATACTGTCACGGAATAATACCGCTACACCATAACTACATAGTGACCGAATAATACCCCAAGACTGTTACTGAATAATACCGCCACACCATAACCACATAGTTACTGAATAATACCCCCATACTGTCACGGAATAATACCGCTACACCATAACTACATAGTGACCGAATAATACCCCAAGACTGTTACTAAATAATACCGCTACACCATAACCACATAGTGACTAAATAATACCCCCATACTGTCACGGAATAATACCGCTACACCATAACTACATAGTGACCGAATAATACCCCCATACTGTTAATGAATAATACCACCACACCATAACCACATAGTGACTGAATAATACCATCATACTGCTGAATAATACCCCCACACCATAATCACATAGTGACTGAATAATACCCCCATACTGTTACTGAATAATACCTCCACACCATAACCACATAGTGACTGAATAATACCCCCATACTGTTACTGAATAATACCTCCACACCATAACCACATAGTGACTGAATAATACCACCATACTATAACTGAAAAATACCTCCACACTATAGCCAGATAGTGACTGAATAATACCACCATAGTGTTACTGAATAATACCGCCACACCATAACCACATAGTGACTGTATAATAACCCCATTCTGTTATTGAATAATTTCTCCACACCATAACCACATAGTGACTGAATAATACCCCCATACTGTCACGGAATAATACCGCTACACCATAACTACATAGTGACCGAATAATACCCCAAGACTGTTACTGAATAATACCGCCACACCATAACCACATAGTTACTGAATAATACCCCCATACTGTCACGGAATAATACCGCTACACCATAACTACATAGTGACCGAATAATACCCCAAGACTGTTACTAAATAATACCGCTACACCATAACCACATAGTGACTAAATAATACCCCCATACTGTCACGGAATAATACCGCTACACCATAACTACATAGTGACCGAATAATACCCCCATACTGTTAATGAATAATACCACCACACCATAACCACATAATGACTGAATAATACCCCATACTGTTACTGAATAATACCGCCACACCATAACCACATAGTGACTGAATAATACCCCCATACTGTTACTGAATAATACCTTCAAACTATAACCACATAGTGACTGAATAATATCCCATACTGTTACTGAAATATGCCTCCACACTATAACCACATAGTGATTGAATAATACCACCATAGTGTTACTGAATAATACCGCCACACCATAACCACATAGTGACTGAATAATACCCCCATACTGTTACTGAATAATACCTTCAAACTATAACCACATAGTGACTGAATAATATCCCATACTGTTACTGAAAAATACCTCCACACTATAGCCAGATAGTGACTGAATAATACCACCATACTGTTACTGAATAATACTGCCACACCATAACCACATAGTGACTGAATAATACCCCCATACTGTTACTGAATAATACCTTCAAACTATAACCACATAGTGACTGAATAATATCCCATACTGTTACTGAAAAATACCTCCACACTATAGCCAGATAGTGACTGAATAATACCACCATAGTGTTACTGAATAATACCGCCACACCATAACCACATAGTGACTGTATAATACCCCCATTCTGTTATTGAATAATTTCTCCACACCATAACCACATAGTGACTGAATAATACCCCATACTGTTACTGAATAATACCGCCACACCATAACCACATAGTTACTGAATAATACCCCCATACTGTCACGGAATAATACCGCTACACCATAACTACATAGTGACCGAATAATACCCCAAGACTGTTACTGAATAATACCGCTACACCATAACCACATAGTGACTAAATAATACCCCCATAGTGTTACTGAATAATACCGCCACACCATAACCACATAGTGACTGAATTATACCCCCATACTGTTACTGAAATATGCCTCCACACTATAATCACATAGTGATTGAATAATACCACCATAGTGTTACTGAATAATATCACCAAACCATAACCACATAGTGACTGAATAATACCCCATACTGTTACTGAATAATACCTCCACACCATAACCACATAGTAACTAAATAATACCCCCATACTGTTAATGAATAATACCACCACACCATGACCACATAATGACTGAATAATACCCCATACTGTTACTGAATAATACCACCACACCATAACCACATAGTGACTGAATAATAACCCCATACTGTTACTGAATAATACCGCCACACCATAACCACATAGTGACTGAATAATATCCCATACTGTTACTGAAATATGCCTCCACACTATAACCACATAGTGATTGAATAATACCACCATAGTGTTACTGAATAATACCACCAAACCATAACCACATAGTGACTGAATAATACCCCATACTGTTACTGAATAATACCTCCACACCATAACCACATAGTGACTAAATAATACCCCCATACTGCTGAATAATGCCCCCATACTGTAACTGAGTAATGCCACCACACCATAACCACATAGTGACTGAATAATACCACTATACTGCTAAATAATACCCCCATACTGTAACTGAGTAATACCTCCACACCATAACCACATAGTGACTGAATAATACCCCCATACTGTTGATGAATAATACCGCCACAACATAACCACAAAGTGACTGAATAATACCCCTGTACTGTAACTGAGTAATGCCACCACACCATAACCACATAAGGACTGAATAATACCACTATACTGCTGAATAATACCCCCATACTGTTACTGAATAATACCTCCACACCATAATCGCATAGTGACTGAATAATAACCCCATACTTTTACTGAATAATACCTCCACACCATAACCACATAGTGACTGAATAATACCCCCATACTGTTACTGAATAATACCGCCACACCATAACCACATAGTGACTGAATAATATCCCATACTGTTACTGAAATATGCCTCCACACTATAACCACATAGTGATTGAATAATACCACCATAGTGTTACTGAATAATACCACCAAACCATAACCACATAGTGACTGAATAATACCCCATACTGTTACTGAATAATACCTCCACACCATAACCACATAGTGACTGAATAATATCCCATACTGTTACTGAAATATGCCTCCACACTATAACCACATAGTGATTGAATAATACCACCATAGTGTTACTGAATAATACCACCAAACCATAACCACATAGTGACTGAATAATACCCCATACTGTTACTGAATAATACCTCCACACCATAACCACATAGTGACTAAATAATACCCCCATACTGCTGAATAATGCCCCCATACTGTAACTGAGTAATGCCACCACACCATAACCACATAGTGACTGAATAATACCACTATACTGCTAAATAATACCCCCATACTGTAACTGAGTAATACCTCCACACCATAACCACATAGTGACTGAATAATACCCCCATACTGTTGATGAATAATACCGCCACAACATAACCACAAAGTGACTGAATAATACCCCTGTACTGTAACTGAGTAATGCCACCACACCATAACCACATAAGGACTGAATAATACCACTATACTGCTGAATAATACCCCCATACTGTTACTGAATAATACCTCCACACCATAATCGCATAGTGACTGAATAATAACCCCATACTTTTACTGAATAATACCTCCACACCATAACCACATAGTGACTGAATAATACCCCCATACTGTTACTGAATAATACCGCCACACCATAACCACATAGTGACTGAATAATATCCCATACTGTTACTGAAATATGCCTCCACACTATAACCACATAGTGATTGAATAATACCACCATAGTGTTACTGAATAATACCACCAAACCATAACCACATAGTGACTGAATAATACCCCATACTGTTACTGAATAATACCTCCACACCATAACCACATAGTGACTAAATAATACCCCCATACTGCTGAATAATGCCCCCATACTGTAACTGAGTAATGCCACCACACCATAACCACATAGTGACTGAATAATACCACTATACTGCTAAATAATACCCCCATACTGTAACTGAGTAATACCTCCACACCATAACCACATAGTGACTGAATAATACCCCCATACTGTTGATGAATAATACCGCCACAACATAACCACAAAGTGACTGAATAATACCCCCGTACTGTAACTGAGTAATGCCACCACACCATAACCACATAAGGACTGAATAATACCACTATACTGCTGAATAATACCCCCATACTGTTACTGAATAATACCTCCACACCATAATCGCATAGTGACTGAATAATAACCCCATACTTTTACTGAATAATACCTCCACACCATAACCACATAGTGACTGAATAATACCCCCATACTGTTACTGAATTATACCGCCACACCATAACCACATAGTGACTGAATAATACCCCCATACTTTTACTGAATAATACCTCCACACCATAAACACATAGTGACTGAATAATACATCTACACTGTTACTAAATTATACCGCCACACCATACCACATAGTGACTGAATAATACCCCCATATTTTTACTGAATAAAACACACTATGAAAAGACCAATAATACTGCCATACAGTAACCATATAGTGGTAGATACCAGTCCTACACACACACTATGCAGACCATATGGGGAATACAGTAGTTACATACAGTAACTCACAGGTAATAGTCGGTCACTTTCCCTTTTCTCCTTCATTCAGTCAAGACCCTCATGACGACTTGTCTCTGTGTAATTCGACATGCAGATATCTTTGGTTGCTTGCTTTTCTAGCATCCTCCCTCTCTATTCCCCACCTCTACACAAACTCTCCATCCATAATGCACCAGACATTATTAATACCACCCTTGATGCCCCTCAGATATAGTACTTGTAACGTCCGTGGTCGCTGACCACGAACTCCTTCTATCCGGTCGACGCCCTTCTCTCCAGAGATGTCTGCACATGCGGCCATCCTGTTCCACAGTGACCACCAGGGTGCGCTCGCGAGCTCAGTCCAGCCTTAAGGAGCCAGAGCGCACACAGGTTTGAGATTGAGCTGATTGCTCCAAGAGCACCCTGGACTATAAGGGGGGCTCTGCCTCTTCCTGTATTGCCTGAGCTTTGTTGTCGTTACCCTAGTTTGTCTTTGCAAATGGTGTCCTAAGTGTTTTCCAGTTCCCAGTGTTTCCCGTTCCTGCTACCTGTAACCTGTATCCCGTGCTTTCCTGGTCAAGTGCCGTATTGAGTTGGAGTTGCGCTGAGCTGAGTACCACGCCAGTCCAGCTACACCACGCCTGGTGCCTGCCTGCTGCCTAGTCCCATCCGAGCCCGTCTTGCTACTGTCTGAGCTACCAAAGGTACACCTATACGAACTATAGACTCTGACCTGAGTCCTGTTGGCCAGCTGCCATACCGTTAAGGCGGTACGGCCCAGTGGGTCCATGTACCCAATGTGACAGTACAGACCCTGTTTTGGTCCCCTATAGACCCCACACAGTAAGTGCTGCTTTTAGTTCCCCAACACAGTAACACTGTCTCCACACAGTAATAGTGCTCCTGTGCTCCTCTAAGTGCTCCAAATAGTAGTAGGGCCCCCGAGCAGTAATAATGCCCACTTTTATGCCCTCTCTCAGTAATTATGCCATCTTTTATGCCACACTTAGTAATAATGTCCTCTTTTATGCCCCACTTAGTAATAATGCTCCTTTTATGCCCCACTTAGTAACAATGCCCCAATTAATAATAATAATGCCCCTCATATGCCTCCACTCACTAATAATGACCCCCCCCCATTAATAGTGCATATTTGTGGCCCTAAAAAGAAAAAAAAAACTATACTCGTCTTAGCCTGTTCCGATGACGAGTTGGGACTTTTTCCTCTCTGGCCCAGGTGGTAGGATGCAGTGACCTGATTGGGCCACCTGTGCCGGGCTGCTTACATCATTAGCAGGCTCCCAGTTTCTTGTAGGCCTAAACCAACCTGTGACCAACATCACACAGAGTTTACACAGAGTTTTTTGGTGCTGATTTTAATGCGGAAACCGGTTTTAGCCACTCGCAGGAAAAAAAGCGACATGCTCTTTTTTTTCCCCCGTGGTTCCGTCTCTGACCTCCCATTGAAATTAATGGGAGGCAGAAGAAATTTTGAGAATTTTTTCTACCTGCATTAACTCCATGTGAACAGGGCATTAGTCGGCAGCCCAGCCGATGTGAGCCCCAGCACCTGCCCAGGTGTGCCAGGTGCTGGTGCCAGCCCGGACTACTATGAGGCTGATTAATGGCTACAACAATCAATAAGGTCGGCACTGTTATGGCTGGCACTATTAATGGGAACTATGAGTCTAACACTATTAATGGGTTCCATAGGTTGGGACTGCTATGGCTGGTAAAATGTATGTATTTTACTAAGAGCTGAAAACATTAATGGATATTGCTATGAAATTGGTGCAAATAATGGTTCATACTATGAGGCCAGCAAGCAGTATCATCTTGAGAGTGATAAGATACTCAGTTATAGGGCAAGGACGGGCTTACAACAGAAAAATTTACTCTGTGTATGCTGTATATGCTTGACCCTCTTTCAATTTCAATCGGGCAACTATTTCTCATCCATGTCTGCCATGTCTGCCCTGTCTGCACATTCACGTCGCTAGGAGATGAACGCTAAACTGTCAATTTCATGGTTAGATCCTTCACCAGTTATTTAGTAATGTTACCTTCCCTTTCTTTACAATCTATTTCAGTTTTCAAATTCTATCTTCTGTTCTGATTTCAAGCTCTTGAAAAACAGCAATTTTGGGTAAGACTCAAGACATGTTTTACATGACCCAGAGAACCGGTCAAAATATGCAAAGGACCATCCATATCTGCACTTATAAATGTCTGTTTTATTCAGAATTTACAGCTGTGATGAACAAATAAATGTTTTATTATTACTTTTAGACTATTTGGCCTTAATTTTGGTCCCGTTTCTTTTGTGGTTCATATAAAGGACCCGCAAGTATAGTATGTTGAAGATGTTGGCCAGGGTCAGACTTGCCCATAAGGCTGGATTCACACGAGGTCATTACGTCCGTAATTGACGGACGTATTTCGGCCGCAAGCCCCGGACCGAACACAGTGCAGGGAGCCGGGCTCCTAGCATCATAGTTATGTACGACGCTAGGAGTCCCTGCCTTGCTGCCGGACAACTGTCCTGTACTGTAATCATGTTTTCAGTACGGGACAGGTGTCCGGCAGCAAGGCAGGGACTCCTAGCATCGTACATAACTATGATGCTAGGAGCCCGGCTCCCTGCAGTGTGTTCGGTCCGGGACTTGCGGCCGAAATACATCCGTCAATTACGGACGTAATGACCTCGTGTGAATCCAGCCTTAGGGTACCAGAGAACCTCGGGCCCATGCTCTAACACAATAAAGTCCAGCAGAAGACAACCTCATTTGTAGCTGACTTTGGAGCCAATCACTCGCCCCTAGTATCTATTTCTTATGGGTTGATTCACAAATAACCTATTAGATCTTAGTGATGATATATCCTGAGTGTACAATGATAAAAATAAAGATTACCATGCAGTTATTAGTCGACATGAACATGTTTTGTAGAGATGGAGAGCGGTCCTTGGAATAATTTCTTCTGATGGGTACATATAATCCCAGTCTGACACTGATATTGGGCAAAGAAAGTATTAGGGTATGTTCACATGCAGTGACCAAAAACGTCTGAAAATACGCAGCTGTTTTCAGGCGAAAATAGCTCCTGATTTTTAGATGTTTTTTGAATAACTCGCGTTTTTCGCTGCGTTATATACGGCCGTTTTTGGAGCTGTTTTTCAACGGAATCAATGTAAAACGCCTCCAAAAACGTCCCAAGAAATGTCCTGCACTTCTTTTGACGAGCCGTCATTTTACGCGCCATATTTTCACAGCGACGCGTAAAATTACACCTCGTGGGAACAGAAAAGCGTAATTCCCCTTGAAAGCAATGGGCAGATGTTTGTAGTCGTATTAGGGGCGTTTTTTCAGGCGTAAATCGAGGCGTAAAACGCCCGAATTATGTCTGAAAACAGGCCGTGTGAACATACCCTTAGACTAACCATATATATAATGAATTAAAAGATTAATCCAGCACGACCTTTATGTAAAAATATAAATCACTTATACACTTAAATTAAAAAAAAACTTGGTTGTTTAATCCACGTAACGCTTACACGTATTGAGACGGTCAGGCTGTTAGTCATAGCATGAGGGATCAAAGTATGACACTGATATTGGGCATAGGAAGTATCGGAACTACCGTATATTTAGCAGACACTACTGTGTGTAAAATATGTAAATTCACGATACTGAAATTATAAGGGTTTACTGTGATTATACTTTTGATATCTTATTGGTATGATTTCATATTTTTGTGTCACCAAATGTTATTGAGTTTTCAGCAGAAAATATTGAACAGAAGTCCATTAATGGACCAGAACATACCGGTATATCATCTAGACAACAGTGCACGGCGTAGCTTCTTAATAGGATTAAATCAGTCAAACCACATACCACTGGAGGTCCTGAAGAATGGGGGACAGTTTCTGGCGGAGCATTACCCACATATAATTGGACTTAGTATATCTGACCATTATTTCTCTCTTACTGACTAAGACTGGCATTTCATCCACCAGTCTAAGGGTATGTTCACACGGAGTGTTTTCAGGCATACTTCGGGGCGTTTACGCCTCGAAAAACACCTGAAAAAATGGAAGCAGAACTCCTCCAAAGATCTGCTCATTGATTTCAATGGGAAATACGGTGTTCTGTTCCGACGGGGAATTTTTTACGCCTCGTTTTCCAAAAACGGCACATAAAAAGACGCCCGCGAAAAAGAAGTGCATGTCCATTTCTTGGGATGTTTTTGGAGCAGTTTTTCATTGACTTTATAGAAAAACAGCTTCAAAAACGGCCGTAAAAAATGCAGCGAAAATCGTGAGAGGCTTAAAAAACGTCTGAAATTTAGGAGCTGTTTTCCCTTGAAAACAGCTCTGTATTTTCAGAAGTTTTTGATTTTGTGTGTGCACATACCCTTATTCTGAAGCCCGCAGAAGTTAGATGCAACAAATTTAATAAGCAAAAGCCTCTTAATAAATTTGTCACTTCTTGCGCTTCTCGTGCACCACAAAGTGAAATACCGCTATAATTTATGCCAGTTTCTAGCATAAATTATAGGAAATTTGGTGGGCTGCTGTTAAGCCCCACCCACTTTACAGAAAAGTTTAATGAGCAATGTAAATGAGAAACAGTCGTAAAATTTTTGCAAAAAAAATCGTGACTTTTTTACAACAGTAAACTGGCTTAGATCGTGAGATAAATTCACCCAATGTATTTGTTTATTATGTAAAATCTTGTAGCTATTTATTTTTTATTTTCAAAAAGGTCCATACTTGAGACACATACTGTACTTCCTATCTGTATTTTTGAAGCATAAATCTTTTCATTATATTTCTCCTACATTTAGGATTCAGTCCTGGCTTTAGCTTACAAATACTGCTGCAAAATACTGACCAAATCTGCAACTTGTGAATAAGACCTGTTTGTTCAGAAAAGTGTAAATAGCCTAATACAGTCTCTAGGAAGTGATGGAGTACAGGCAGCAGCGTAACTACCACTGTAGCAGCTGCTACGGTACCCGCGACATGAATGGGACTGTGCCGCCCGCCGACACGCCCTCCCCCTTGCCTGGTGGTGCCACTAGCAGCCGTTATGGATGGTATAATGTGCTAGCGAGAGCCACATTCATTTGTATCTGCGTCATCTGGACGTAGATACAAATGAATATTATAGGCTGCTGCTGCCTCTCTGAGGGGGCGGCGGCGCTACTGAAACCGGTCGCTGCCACCCCCTCTTGCACTAATTGTACCAGCGTCTATAGCATGCAGGTACAAATACATTAATTAGTGCTAAATGGACGGCCACGTTCCGTGCCCGACCATTCAGCGCCTTACAATGATGCTATTTGGCAGGGCAAAATTACTTGCCCCGCCAATCAGTGCCTATCAACGACGTCAGCGGCGTGATGATGTCATTGCGCCGCTTGCATCGTTTAGCCCCAGCAGACCTGTTTAGAAAAGAGCAAACCTGCATTGCCACCGAACGGCATGGGAATGGGATCATGTGAGTATGTAAAGTTTTTCTAATAAATCTGTGTGGCATTATCTACAGCGGGGGCTCGATATACAGGGGGGGGGGGTCTATATGTGGCGATGTGGAGCACTATATACACGGGCAGCTATTTGTAGGGCACTATCTACAGGGGTGGGCTATATGTGGGACAATATATACAGGGGTGGGCTAACTCCTGGGGCACTATCTACAGGGAGGGCTATATGTAGGGCACTGTCTACACAGGTGGGCTATATGTGGGACACTATATACAGGGGGAGCTATATGTGAGGCACTATCTACAGAGGTGGGCTATATGTGGAGCACTATCTATAAGGGGAGCTATATGTAAGGCAGCACGGTGGCTCAGTGGTTAGAACTACTGCCTTGCAGCTCTGGAGTCCATATGTGGGCACTATCTACAGGGGGCTCTATGTGGGGCACTATTTACAGGGACTTCTATTTAGGGCACTATCTACAGAGGCTCTATGGGGGTCACTATCTACAGGGGAGCTATGGGCCACTATCTACAGGGGGTACGGTGTATGTGTGTGTGTGTGTGTGGGACACAGTGTATGATATTATAATCATGGACACAGTGTATGAAGCTATTATAATTAGATGTGCAGTGTATGGCGCTATTATATTTAGGGGTGTTGAGAATTTTATCTTCGTTTATAGGTGCAGAAATGTCTTAAAAGTGAGAAATTGAAGACATCTGAGAGGAAAACTGCAGAAATAGGCTGTGGCCAGGAGAAGTCATCATTGAGGTCTTGACTGGATGGAGAAGAGAATAGAAAAAGAACTAGAATTTGAGACATCACCGGTGAGTCACTTAATGTAAATGTTTATTCGGCCTCTAATCAGTACTATAGTCACTTTATGATCTGCAGCGAAATGATGGGTGGTATGATTATGATATTTATTTATTTTGTGAAACAGCAACTCCCAGCATATTCTTACCATTGTTCGGGTCATGCTGGGAGCTGTAGTTTTACGCCGTACAAACCTATACGGCAGGGGTTGAGTTGTATTTGTTCTGGTGCTGTATATATGTACTGAACTTTGTTCTGGTGCTGTATATATGTACTGAGCTTGGTTCTGGGGCTGTATACATGTACTGAGCTTGGTTCTGGGGCTGCATATATGTACTGAGGTTGGTTCTGGTGCAGTATATATGTACTGAGCTTGGTTCCGAGGCTGTATATATGTACTGAGCTTTGTTCTGGTGCTGTTATTTATGCACTGAGCTTTGTTCTGGTGCTGTATTTATGTACTGAGCTTGGTTCTGGTACTGTATTTATGTAATGAGCTTGGTTCTATAGCTGTATTTATGTACTGAGCTTGGTTCTGGCGTTGTATTTATGTACAGAGGTTGTTTCTGGTACTGTATGTCAGAGCTTCTGATGCTGTAATTATATAGGATATATTTACAGTATAATAACAAAATTGCAGGGCAGATGGAGTTGTTTTCAATTCATTGTATATTTAATGGGAACCTGTCTGGTAGTTTTAACCTCTTGAACCGCCACCCTTCGGTGACCTGACAATATTTCCAAATGTATGTTTTTTTCAGATGCTGCAAAATCTATAAAATCAACTTTTAAAACGGTGCACACTATATGCTAATTACTCGTTAAAGGGTCATGGGTCGGTGCCGCTATCTTGAAGAGTCACATCTGCCTGCCTCCAAACCCACCTTTCCATGTTTGATTGACATCCCCCTGGCTGATACAACTTTCTCAGATGTGCCATTGCCTCGTACTATTTGGGCACGCACAGTGAAGGGAGGTGTACTCTGCCCGGCTTCATCGCAGCACCGCGCATACCAGGGGAGTACAAGGCAACGGCGCATCCGCAAGATTTTTTGGGAGGCTGGTGTAGAACAGCCAGGGTGATGTCAAATCTGGGGGCGCCATTTCAATTTTCGCATCAGTAAGCAGAAAAGCTAGAATCAGCCCTGAGGCTGGAGGCCACTTTAGGCCTGCAGCCTAGAAGGTGCTGGGAAGACTCTCAGTGCAGGCCAGCGTGATGACGTCACTGCATCACACTGGTCTGCGTATGTGTCCCAACTAGAACCCGTGCAGCGCTCCGTCCGTCGCAAGAACGGGGCAAGGTAAGAACATTATATATGTGTTTTTTTGGGGGACTGTGTGGCACTATATGCAAGGGGGAGCAGGGTGTCACTATATACAAGGGGGAGCAGGGTGGCACTATATACAAGGGGGGAGCAGGGTGGCACCATCTACAAGGGGGGAGCAATATATACAAGGGGGGCAGGGTTGCACTATATACAATGGGGGAGCAGGGTGGCACTATATACAAGGGGGGAGCAGGGTGGCACTATATACAAGGGGTGGCGCAGGATGGCACTATATATTATGGGGTCTGTGTGGCACTATACAGGGGGGCTGTGTGGCACTACTAAGGGGGGCTGTGTGGCACTACTAAGGGGGCTGTGTCGCACTATCTACTAGAGGGGCTGTATGGCACTATTTAGAAGGGAGGGGTCGGTGTGGCATTATATTCAGGGGGAACTGTGTGGCGCTATCTACAGGGGGGGCTGTATGGCACTATCTACAAGGGGGAGGTGGTGGTGCTATCTACAAGTGGGGTGTTGCACTGTCTACAGGGGGGCTGTATAGCACTGTCTACAGGGGGGCTGTATAGCACAATCTACAGGGGGCACTATCTATAAGGGGGGCTGCATGTGGCACCTAGGGGGGCCCCAGTCGAAAGTTTGCTATGGGGCCCAGTCTTTCCTAGTTATGCCCCTAAGTACAGGCCTTCTCCCAGAGACCAGGGAGTAGCAGGAGAGATGCAAACAATACCTGATTTGTGTGTGTGTAGTGTACAGTGTTGCTGTCCTGCCTTATCTTAGCACCCAGAAGTATAATAGGGCTGTCATTAAAACCACCTCTGTTGATTTCTGTCCCTGTCTACACAGAAAAGCTTACAAGTGAGTACGATCCTATGCAGGGCTTCCCTTTTCCAGAAGAATCACAATGTCTTCACCATCCAGGAAAACTAACCGAAGGCTTATGCCACCCTTCTCTCTTTCAAGGGAAGGGGGTGGAATGCGGTGGACAAGCCCCAAGCTTTTCCATTCTAGAAGAAGGTGGAAGAGGTGAGGTGGAGTTAGAGGCCAAATTATATTAATGGCTAGGAAATGCCATTAATTCTTAGAACTTAAAGAGAATGTGTCGCAAATGAAAACATTTTTTTTAAGGTTTATATATATTTTTTTTTTCAAAATGTGGGAAGTATTAAAAATTTATTAATAATTTTACATGTTTTCCTATGTTGGCCACCAGAGAGAGCACTTCCCAGAATTACAACAAGATGAATCAGATAAAGCAACCGGACTTACAACTGCTGTAAATGTGGGAGGCAGACTCACCCCCTCCCTATTTTTGGATACAAGCCAGGAAAAGGTGTCTTCAAATTCTCAACCATTGTCCAACTCCCATTTTGGGAGTGATTTCAAAATCGCAGCTGGCAAAAGCTATAGGACACACCAAAAGGCTAAGAATGATGAAAGTCAAGAGGGAGACCCTGTGGTTCACACGGTGTGTATTTTACATGGTTTTTGATGCATTTTATGCAGAAAAAAACCCGTAAAAAAAACGCTTCATTTTAATCTTTCCCATTTACATAAACGGTAAAGCGCAATATTAGTATATACAATGCGGGTCAATTCTTTGGCACGTAAAATGCGCCTAATGTTCCCATAGTCAATAGGAGTCCTAATTACTTGCCAAAAAATGTGCAAAAAGCGTGCACAATATGCATCAAAAAATGCTCAAAAAAGATTAAAAAACGCTTGATTAAGCTTCCCATTTAAATCAATGGGAAAGCAAGCCATTGTTACATACAATGCGCTTTTCTACGCAAGCGTTTTAAAAAACATGTTGCGTAAAAAAGGCATCATGTCAATTCTTTGGTGCGTAAAACGCTCCAAATGTTCCCAAGGTCAGTGAAAGTCCTAATAATGCACCCAAAAATGAGCTAAAAGCACGCACAAAACATGTGAAAAATGCCTGTATTTTAAAAAGCGCTTCACAAGAAACACTAGTGTATTTGTTTATTTTTTTAGCGCTGTGTGAACATGCCCTATGGAAATTATTTTGCATAGACGTCTAGTTTCTATTGTGGTACAGGGGAGAAGACAAAAGTCTGCTGTAATTACGTTTTCTTTATTTGTCATATTACTAACTTAATTTTTTTGTTTTGCAGGTTTCGTTGGACTACTTCGATCTACGTTATTTTTGTTTTTTCTTAAATAAAATGGTTGCCGAGGGTTGTGTGGGTGAGTTTTTATTTTGATGAAAAAAATATTTTCTTAGGGTGTATTCACACAGTGCACTTTTGCTGCGTATTCGTTGTGTGACCGAAAACCGCATAAAAAAAATTGCGGTAAAAACGCATAACCGCACTGTGTGTATACACCCTTAGGCCCTATTCACACAGAGTTTTTTTGCAGGCAGACAAAAATCTGCCTCAGAATTTCTTCAGGAATTCAGATTTTGAACTGCTCGTGCTTTTTTGTCGGTGGTTTTCGGTGCGTTTTTTGCCCGTGGCATTAAATCTAATGCGCAGACAAAAACGCCACGAAAAACGCTCAGAAACGAGCGCTGCAGGTTTTTTCTGCCTCTCATTAATTTCAATAATTTCAGAGGCAGAAGCTGCGCTAAGAAAGGACACGCTGCTTTTATTCCCCACGAGTGGCCTAAAACCGCCCGGGATGAAGACGCCTTTGGATCACATTGAAATCAATGTGGGCCAATTTCTGGGGTTTTATGATGATGATTCTGACGCGGTTTCCATGCCAAAAATCTCTGTGTGAACAGGGAGTTTTGTCTATTTTTTAAGGGTATGTTCACACGATGAGAGGCATTTACGTGTGAAAAGACAGACTGTTAACAGCTGCCTCGTTTCACACGTAAATGCTCCTCCTCGTAATTTACGAGGCGTCTGTGACGCTCGTAGATCTTGAGCTGTGCTTCATTGAGTTCAATGAAGAACAGCTCAAATTACGTTGCAAAGAAGTGCCCTGCACTTCTTTGCCGAGGCAGTCAATTTACGCGTCGTCGTTTGACAGCTGTCAAACGACGACGCGTAAATTACAGGTCGTCTGCACAATACGTCGGCAAACCAATTCAAATGAATGGGCAGATGTTTGCCGACGTATTGTAGCCCTATTTTCAGGCGTAAAACGAGGCATAATACGCCTCGTTTACGCCTGAAAATAGGTCGTGTGAACCCAGCCTAATACTTTATTAGCGCCTTAATAATGGCAGTTGTCTGTTTGACGATGTCCATTACTAAGGTGGGGTTTAGTGTTAGCCAGTAAAAAGGCTAATACTAAACCGCATTATTACCCCGGTACCCACTGCCACCGGAGTTATCGGGAAGAGCCGGGCACAATCCGGTACCCGACCATCTGTAGTGATGACAAGGGACCAGGGCGGCCGCAGGCTGGTGGCATTAGGCTGGGAAGGGCCAAAAACTGTGACTCTTCCCACCCTGGTAATGCTAGGCTGCTGCTGTGTTGTATCTGGCAGGTTATGAATTATTTTTTCTTTTTTTTTTAACTACGTGCGCCCCTTCCCCCATTTTTTTTAAAATAACCAGCCAGATACAATAAAGCAGCCACAGCCTAGCATGGAGCTCTCTGCCAGAAGAAGTTGTTATGGTGAATTCACTGAAACATTTCAAAAGAGGTCTGGATGCCTTTTTTGAGTGATATTACAACTTATGTTTATTAGATTTCAGTAGATGAGTTCTAGTAATGTGCCATAACTTGCTCTCATGGCAAAAACACTTTTAACCAGAACCAGAAGTGGGCACTATTTAGATTTTTTTGTATGTCAATCCCACTCTTCTATGACACGATCATTCATAGCTCCGAGGTTCGGAAAACAGAAACATTAGAAAACAATATAAAAAAACAACCGCTGTCTACCTATTTCCCTAATAAATGATGTATATACCACAGAGGACAGGAAGCTGTTATATTTTATTAAGACTTCATTGTGCAGATTGTTTCCTGTCTGACTCCTTTAGCAGAAGATGAATCATCAGAATCTTTGCTGGTTCTGCTTTTTGCCTGTTTCTAGTTGTTTTTTAAATCTACAAAAATAATAGCTTCCAGAATTCGATGTATGATAGAAAATGTTACGTTTATTAGATTATATTACTAGTATAATTCTTTTAGGGTCTTCTCTCTTCTTTGTATGGGGATTGTATTACTACGGACTTTATGAACCATTCAAAAAATTTGTAGATCCATTTAATCAGTCTCATTTCGGCATTGGGAGGGCTGTGTCTTAGTGTCAATAAGTGACTTTGCATATACTGATATATATTTTTTCCTATATAAAGGATATATTATGCTTTTAGGCGGTTTTGTCACCTTTGAAGGGAATGGGGGCCGCACTCATTTCTTGTACAGGTTTCCTTTGCTGTCAGTGTCTGCCACTATAAGAACAAATCTGCCTCAAAAATCCTCCATGAATTTTGAGGCAGATTTAAAACTGCCAGCACTTTTTTTTCCGTGCTTTTTGCTGGGTTTTTTGCCTACGTCTATTGAAGCTAAAGCAATGACCGTGGGCACAAAACGGCATAAAAAAGCGCTTAGAAACGAGCAACGCAGGTTTTTTCTGCTTCCTGTTTATTTCAATGGGAAGTCACTGGCGAAAACCGTGGCAAGAAAGTACATGCCGCTTCTTTTTCCCGCGAGCGGCCAAAAGTAAGAAAAAAAACGCCAAAATGAGGGGCGATTTTGGCCGGTCTTTTAGCACGGTTTACGTGTCAAAAAACTCTGTGTGAACTGACCCTGACATGGTATACCTTTGTGCGAAGCATGGTAAATAACTCAATACATGAGTGCTGCACAGGTCAGGTTTCTATACAGATAATGTGGATTTGGCAGAAATGACACCGGCTTCTGATTTGTAGAATGTCTTCAGTGGTTCTTAAAATTGCTCGCTGTGATCATTGTGCAGAGGCTGCCGTCATATGGAATAGGTTGTTACTTTAGTAATTGCATCTTGCACAGGATATGTCAAAAATTAATTCCGTACTTGAAAGGAACAAACCTATTTCCTACGCCTTCTGAAATTGCACAAATGATTGAGAATCCTGGTAAAGTCTGGCTTTTCTTTCTACATTTTGATTCCAGTTTGCATTAAAGAAAGCTAAATCTAATGTTCTGTATCCACATAATAAAACTGTGATGTAATGTAATTAAAGTAAATGAAACTCGTCACATTGTATATACAGATAATCTATTCTTTGTACAGTGCCAAGGAAAGAACTACACTGAATGGCCTCTTTATTAGAGACACCTGCCCTTTCACGATTGGAGCTTCTCTGTATGGAAATTAGACACGTGACAGCGGGGTGCAGCATAAAATCAAGTGAGCAAGTTTTCCGTGGATCAATTTCAGTGTGAATCCACATTCGATTGGGAAAATTGAGCGATCTGAGTGACTTCGAACGAGGCATAGTCATCAGTGGTAGACTAAGGGTATGTTCACACGACAGCGTCCGTAACGGCTGAAATTACGGGGATGTTTTCAGGAGGAAACATCCCCGTAATTTCAGCCGTAACGGCATGTGCAGGCGCTTGAACGCCGCGTTTATTACGGACGTAATTGGCGCTGCTTTTCATTGGAGTCAATGAATAACGGCTCCAATTATGCCCAAAGAAGTGACAGGCCACTTCTTTGACGCGGGCGTCTTTTTACGCGCCATCATTTGACAGCGGCGCGTAAATATACGCCTCGTGTGAACAGACAAACGTCAGCCCATTGCTTTCAATGAGCAGATGTTTGTCAACGCTATCGTGGCGCATTTTTCGGACGTAATTCGGGGCAAAAACGCCAGAATTTCGTCCGTAATTAGTGCGTGTGAACATACCCTAACCGGGGACAGGATTTCAAAAACTGCCAGCCCTGTTGGGTTTTCTCATTCAACGGTGTCAAGAGTAAACCGAGAATGGTAGGATTGAGGAAAAACATTTGGCAAAAGGGGATCTTGTGTCTACGAAAAGGGTCAGAGGATGTCAAGAATCGTTGTAAAATGGCCGCCGAATACAACGCCGGTGCTCCAACTAACGTGTCTGAATGCATAATTAGTTGTTCCTTAGCACACATGGGCTGTAACCGCAGACAACCAGTGCGAGTGCCTTAACTGTCTAAGGATACAGAGAGACAAGATTCCAGTGGGGAAAATAACGCAAAAATTGGATTACTGAGTAATGGAAAATGTTGCCTGATCAGATGAATCCAGATTTCCGTGGCACCATGATAATGGGAGGGTCAGAATATGGCACAAGCAGCAAGCGTCACTGAACCCTTTCTGTCAGGTGTCAACAGTTGAGGCAGGTGGAGGTAAAGTAATGGTGTGGGAAATGGTTTTTTTTTTGGCACACCCTGGCTCCTCTCATAACTTTCAATAGACTTTTGAACAGTAGGGCTTACTTAAACATTGTGGCCGACTAAGTTCATCCCTTCATGGCAGCGGTTTAACCTATAGCAGAAATACACTCCAACGGCAACTGTGAGAAGCTATCCTGTCCAGATCGTACAATATTATTGCAGAATGATTTCAACACCTAGTGGAATCTATGCCATGACAAATTGCTGTGGTTCTGCCGGCCAAAGGAGGTCCAATGTGCTACCAGATGGGTGTCTCTAGTAAAGTGGCTATTCAATATACTGTATATAGTGTATTAATTTCCTTTATAGACCATTCTATATGCACTGAAGACCTTAAAGGGGTTTTCCACCTTCTGACAACTGATGACCTATCCACCGGATAGGTCATCAGTATATCATCGGTGCGGGTCCGACACCCGGACCGTTAAGCCACTCTGGGCATTGGATGTTATGGCACATAATGCTATGTACGGAGCCGGAAGCAGTTGGAACTGCAGGTCTGCTCCTATTCACTTGAATACAGTACTGCAGCTCGGATGCTATTCCGTGGCTGGAGGCAACTGCTTCCGGCATGCACGTCCGGTGCACAGAGACACCGGACCAGCTGATCCATGCGGGGTCCAGGTGTCAGACTCCCACAGATCATGTACTGATGACCTATCCGGTGGATAGGTTATCAGTTGTCAGAAGGTGGAAATCCCCTTTAAGACGTGGCGTAAATTTACCGCTGCGAATTTTCATGCAAATTCATAGCAATTACGCAACGAATCTGCAGCAAAATTTGCATAATATAGTTTATTCAGACGTGGCAGATTTTGCAGCGGATTTTCCGCAGATTTCAGTCCGCAACAGACTGTGCATGCTGCGGAATGTAAATCCTGCACCGTAAGCTGGTTTCTGCCCTGTTATCTACTGCAACATCTGCACTAAGTTGCTTAAAAAGCAATAGAAACCACAGCAAAGAAAGTCTGCTGCGGATTTCCCTTATATTTGGCAAACCGGATAGCCATGCGCTATTCACAAGCCGTTTTTTACTGCTCACAGTCCTCTGTTGTCACATACACGGCAACTAATGAGTGCTTTGTGTACAGTTGTGGTAACTGCAGTGCCTTTAATGGTCCCAGAGATCACGTGACTGATAAAATGATCACTAGGATGTTGGTAGCAGCAGCCCCTGTTACAGTGGGAAACTAACGTGCAAAAAAAATGCATCCAATTATTAGTCTGCCTTTTGGGGGCTGGACTTTGGGAAAAAAAAAGTAGGAAAAAAATACACATAGTAAACAACACCTCCTACCAATCGTTGCCAAATCAAAATTAACAGCAGACAATGGAGAAGACAAAAAATATATATATTTTAGGGTTATTCAATATGATGAGCAGAAAAAAAATTGGCTAGAATCTAAAAGAAAAACAATGTTTTTACAATATTTTTTTTATAAACTATAAGCCTAATAAAGAGCAGAAACTATGTATAAAAACAACAATAATAATATAATAATAATTAATAATAATAAAAAAAGTGTTGTATTGGTTTTACACAAATCATGTTTATACAATTAAACAAAAAAGTTATAGCCATTAAACTGACGTACATTTCAATATGTTAAATTATGTCTGGTCCTAGAGGCCCAAAATTACTGGTTAAAGAGCAATTTCCCTAAAATTAAGTAAAATATAATAAAGAACAGATATTTATTCCTTTGGTGTTCTCCTTTGTCAAACTGTTAAAAATTATTTTCAGCCATTTCTAAACTACATATGTTTCTTTCTGGAAAGTTAGGTGACAACTAATTTGACCATTTTAGCCTACTTATGTACTGCAGTATCTTAGAAGCAAACTGAACATAAAATAACAGCAATTTCTGTGCCTGGCTGTGAGACGACTGTGCGCAATAGGAGACAAATAATATAAAAACAATTGTAGTGAAGAATAACCTATAAAGTGGATGTCATCATGCTGCCCTATATAAGGAAACACAGTATGGGGCAAGTCCGCTCTCCTATTAGCCAAAACAGGGAAAAAAATATTGTGCCGTTTGGCTAATAGGAGTGGTATGAGTCTGTTGTATTCATGAGGAGAGCGCTTTTCCCGCCTTCCTTACCTCCTCTCGGCTGTGTTGGACAATCTACGTGAGGAGGGCTAGGGGAACAATCCCCAGATGAATAAACCAGACTCATAACTGAGTCCGGTGTATTCTATGATCACTCCCATTAGCTAAATGACACAATATTTTTGTGCCGTTTTTGCTAATAAGAGAACGGACCAGGCCACATACCATGCTGTCCTAAATCTATTTTTTTAAAGATATTTGCCGAATAAGTTTATACTTTTTTAAGGATGTGCTGGAAGATTCCTTTACTATGTAGTCTGATGAGAGACTAGCTTTAAATGTTCAACAAGATCTTATAAAAAGATTTTGAAAAAAAATTTGAGGAAAAAAAAAGTGAAAAGAAAAAAACTATAGAAACTAAAGAAATCATGCATCATATCAACTACAATACTTTATTTTATCAAGAAAATGAAATACAAATAAATTAGAAGTAACTTTTTTTATATACTTTTTGTAAAATACTCTAAAAATGGGAGAAAAAACAAAACAAAAGACAACACAAAAATGATTTAGGTAGCCCAAATATAAAACATTAGGGCATTGAACCCCCATGTGTGCAAAACACATAAAAAGTGTCTGGCCTTTTACAACCAAAACTCTGGTATTAGGGCAGTGGCCAAGGCCAAACGGGACCCAAAGATCCTGATTCAAATCCATTAAAGGGAAATTTTAACATAAATTTGCAGTCCGATCTGGAGGAACAAGAGGAGTAGAGTAGTTCTGTGCAAAAAGATACAAGATAACCTGTCTTTTATTTATTTAAATCCATGCTAACTTTGGACTTAAAGGGGTTCTCCGAAGATTAAAATTCATCATCTAGGGCCGTTCATTGTCCATAGACTCCCGTTTAATGTATATGTTTCTTTACTGGATGGCTGTGACATATACTTTTTTAATAAGGGAGTCTATGGACAACGGATGGTTGATGAACGTCATCCCTCGGAGGTATGTTTTTTTCCCATCTTGCGCCGTAGATCTCGGGTTTCGTCTGATTTAGAGCGACTGGGAGGACACATGTCTACATCTACCATAAAAAGCTCTAACAAAATCTGAAATGTTGCATCAGTTTAATGTGTCATATTCACTTTACATACAATTTTAAGCAAAGAACGTTGTACGTTGTAAAGCAATAGGAGAAGTAATTGGCTGACGATGACTGCTTCCATGGGCTGTGTAGCATTTATACAGCAGGTGGTGAAATAATATAACCAACCAGAAAAAAAACATTGCTCAGAGTCTGATTTGAGTGCTAGCTCATCTGCCCATCCTTAGTGCCATTAAAGCTGTAACAAATTAACAAATGATGATGTGCCTGTAGTTACCACAAACAACGATTGGAAAATAAATAAGCCAACGGCGGAAACGAAAGAGACATTCACTTTTTGTGAAAGACGAGCGGCTTTACCATCCCGGCCAGGATCTTAGGTAACTGTGCGGAAATTACTTCTGTCATCATCTCTGGGAATTCCACGCTCAGCGCTCGCGACTGGAGGAAGGTGTTAAGACAATAGAGATGGAGCTGCTTGACCAGCTGTCGGTAAAAAAAAGTCATAGATTAATGTATAGCACAGCATTGCCAGGATAAAACCTGAGTTACAAAATTAAAAGAACAATGTGGATTACAAAGTGGATAGTTGTAGGTATTATATTCCATAGCTGAATTCACAATTCGGCTAGCCTCAGAGCTGAAATCTTCAAGCATTACTTCTACACAGAGCTTGTGCTTGCAATCTTCATTCTGGAAATTGTAGAAATTACAGGGGCAGAGGTGTCAATTAAGACATTGTAGGAGCGTGGGTGTCATTGTGGATATTATAGGAACAGAGGTGTGACTGATAAGAAACTAGTTAATTTCTAATGGCAACCAACAGATTTGTGAGTACAGAATATATTATAAAAAGGCTGTAACTCAGGATCAAAATGAAAAGTACCATGTTAATGCAAGGTGGATAGTTGTATGTACTATATTCCAGAGCTGCATTCACAATTTGGCAGGCCTCAGAGATTAAATCTCCCAGTATTACTTGCTTGTTCAATCACTGCAAAGTGCTTGCTTTAGTCCGGATATTGTACAGAATATAGGGGCAGAGGTGTAAATGCAGGCATTATAGGAGCATGGGTGTCATTGTGGGAATTATAGGACATGGGGTGTGTCGATAAACCTGTTGACTGTTTCCAATGGCAACCAACAATATTGTGAGTACAGCATGAACTAAGGCTCTAACTCAGGATCAGAACGTTACATGGAAGAAGTGAATATCATGATGAGTGTTAATTTATGTTTTGGCATCTGAGTGTCTGACATATAATCACATAAGTGATATCCAAGATGGAAAAGTGCTACCATAAGTATTTGAGGCATACCACCACCCAATGGTTGAGTGGTGCCACATTATGGTGATGAGTTGCCACCACAGTCCCATATCAAAGATAAGAAGTTCTGCGTTTTTAGCTACAATTGTGCAAAATCTGTACAAAAATTACAATTGTTTGTCATCTAGTTAATGTCCCAGAATTTGAGTAAAATATAAACATCCACACATAATCCCATCAGACCTCATTCACTGTGGCCATATAATATTACGACTACCAGAGTACCAGAGAATCATCCGGTGGGCCCAGGATCAGACACAATAGTGGGTTCCTAATACAACAGGACCCAAAAGTTCCAGCAGAAAACAACCCTTTACGAAACTGACTTCAGAGCAAATACTTGATGCCAGGGTCTATTTTTCATGTAATGATTCACAAATAAGGGCCCGTTCACATCAGCGTTCAGCTTCTGTTCAACCTTTCGGTCAGAGGAACCAATGACCGGAAAGCCGAACAGAAACTATCACTTTCGTTTCTATTACCATTGATTTCAAATGGTAATGCCTCCGTTTTAGTCTGTTTTAGTTTGTTTCCATTTTGTAAAGTTTGTTTTTTTCACGGAAACAATAGCGCAGTCGACAGCAGTATTGTTTCCATGAAAAAAAACTGAAACTTTATGAAACTAAAAGAAAAACTGAAATGGAAACATTACCTTTGAAATCAATGGTAATGCAAACAGAAGTGATAGTTTCTGTTCGGCTTTCCGTTCATCGGTTCCGCTGACGGTAAGGTTGAGCGGAACCCGATAAACAGAACCCGAACTCTGATGTGAACAGGTTGTAATCTATTAGACCTAATTGATGATCTGTCCTGTGTGTGTATAATGATAACAACAAAGTATACGATGCACATGTTCTGTACAGATGGGGACAGGGCCCTCCAAATTTCCTCTGGCAGGCCTAAGGAATCCCAGATCAAAACTGACAAGTGCCCAAAAAACTGGTGAAATGTCATAGGGCTAGTTTATATTTTGGGCAGCACCTTTTGGATGTCAGCAGAAAGTTGTTTGTCATTTTTAGTTTTAGTATGCTTGTTTTTTTACTTGTTTTTTATCGTTCTTCTTTGCCAAGAATGTACTTAGCCATCTAAAAAAAACAAAGATAGATAAAGAACAGTAGAAAGCAGAGGTCAAGGTTACCTTGAAAACTTCTTAGGATAGAATCTTCTTTTACAGTGAAACATAGCCCCACTATACTTGGAAATGTATCCAAATATATACATAAATATAAAAAAAATCTAACAAAATAGAAGGTCAAATTCAGAGACAGCTAAACATAATACTCAATCAGTTAAGCCTGATTCACAAGAGCGTTGAATACGTCCATGTGACGGCCGTTGAAACAACGGCTGTCACACGAACCTATGTAATTCATTGGGGCCATTCACACAGCTGTTGTTTCAACGGACCATGTGAAGGGTCCGTTGAAAAATAGAACATGTCCTATTTTGTTCAGTTTTCACGGATCCCTCCACTTATGTCTTATGACTTATGTCTATGGGGATCCGTGAATACTAAACCCGCACGGGGGCACCTTGGACGTGAAAAACGTCACGTTTATCATGTCCGAGTTTCCCCACGCTCGTGTGAATCTGGCCTTATACTAACTTTTCTACGTGTAGTGCATTCCAACTTTTTACATAGTGTGGTTTTAGGGTTAGTGGCAGTATTCCTGGTAATATCCCTTGAGGTCTAGGGTGGCTTAGAGGTTGATACCTAATATCTCTGCTGGTCTATGGAGATAAGTGATTCAAGGCAATATTTGTGGTGTTCTAGGGTGATTATGGGTTAATATGTAATATTTCTGTAAGCCTAGTGTTAGAATTATAGGTTAACACCTAATATTCTGTGGTGGTCTAGGTAAGTTAAGGACTAATGTACGTATAATTTATTTTATTTAGTCTAAATAGATTTAGATTTCATAATATATCTTATTAAGGGACAGAGTTTCATTTTTCTGTTACGGAGATCCATATTCCCTACGTCCCTTTAGGTCATAGAGCTAAATGATCATATTCTTGCTGCCTTTAGTGAACACTAGGGGGAGTTAAATGCATACAAATTGATTAGCTGTGTAAATCCATGTATAAGGAGCTCCCCCTAGTGGTGGCTGCAGACAGAAAGAATTGTAGCATTTAATACGATAATTGTTTGACTGTTTCAACAGAATTTGCCGTACTAGGAAATCTCCTCTACATGTGCCTCTGAAGTACAAGAAAGAAAAATCCACCTCCAGTTGGTGACAGTATATAATGGTAAAATAATGCGGATGCATTAATTAAGTAAGTAGGAAGCACTTACTTCATGCATTGAGTCCATGACTTTAGTAAGATGATAGAACCTCTGAGAACTTGCAACAACTCCTTTATGTCTTAAGCCAATCGCTTTTGCCAGTTCTCTTATGTAGTTTGACCTCATCTCATCAAAAAGACTTTGGCTTTTAAGACCCTCCAAAGGAACTGAAGAAAAAGATGGAATTCATGATAAAAACCAATAAGAATACATATATCTACAATCACAATATATGAAAAGTGATCAATTACAAATATTATAAGAAGCCATTGTGTTTTATTGAACAAAAAAATGGTATGTTATAATTCCAATTCTTAAACAATTTCACATTTTAAAGCTACATTAAAGTTGATATACTTTATAAATGCATTGTTGTACAGATTTTGGAGAGGATACATTATTTCATGTGATTTTCAACTGGTTGCCCTTGGAAACAGACAGTGGTTTGGCACCACTCGCTGTCAGACATGTGAAATTACAGCTTAGTTCTAACTGTATTTATCATTACGGGCCCCATGATGCACTGCGCTTGGGTAACAGGAAATCGGCATAAATCTGATTTTAGCGGTAGATATGAATAAAACATCATGTAAGCCGAAATCAGTAAAATAAATAACACAAAGTAGTACAAAGTTACTTTACTTTTCGTTCACATCTGCGTCAGGGTCCCATTCTGACTTTCCATCGGATCTTCCCGTCTGAACGGGACCCTGACTGAAACAAACCGAAACCATAGGTTTCCGTTTGCATCACCATTGAGTTCAATGATGACAGATCCGATGCCAATGGTTTCCGTTTGTCTCAGTTGTGCAAGGGTTCCGTAGTTTTGACGGAATGAATAGCGCAGTCGACTACGGTATTGATTCCGTCAAAACGACGGAAACCTTGCACAACTAAAACAAACGGAAACCATTTCCGTCAACATTGAAATCAAACCTATGGTTTCCTTTTGTTGCAGTCATGGTCCCGATCTGACGGGAATCTCTGACGGAGCGCCAGAACGGAACCCTGACACAGATGTGAACGAAGCCTTAACTGTGTAGGTAGCTGTTTAAAAAATACAGAAAAAAACATCAACATATCACGCAGGAGGCTGTCAGCATCCTTGACACATGTTTAAACTGCAGATATGCCATAAAAATCTAAGAAAATCCCTTTAAGGAAATAGCGTTACTGTTTTCCGGGAGACATCTTCCTTCTTTTTACGTAGGTGTATGAAGTCTTGGGGGGAGGAGATGCAAAGAAAAGCAATTCCGACATTATTTTTTTTGAACACTATATATTGTATTATAAATAATTTGGGGGCACCAATATGTATATGTTTTTTTAATAAAAAATGTTTTGTGTAAAATTGTGTTTATTCTTTTTTATTTCTTTTTGCTTTTACTTTTGAGCTATTTTCTTTTTAAAATTTTTTACACTTTTTTTTTGTTCCACTGGGAGAATTTTACTTTTAAACTCTCATTCATTGGAATACTTATGTATTTGAATGCATTATTGTCTGTGCAAGAAAAACTAATAGGCATTATCACAGGACAGCTCTGGAGGCCTTTGTTAAGGTGTTGCCCGTATAAAACCATCAGCCCCAGCGATTATGATGCTGGAGCCGACGGAGAGTTATCAAAAGTAACCCCATCCCTTTGTTTGCACCCCATAGATGCCCCGATCACTACTATTTGTAGCATTTACAGGGGGTTAATAGGCCAGGATCTGAGCGTTTTCACCACGCCGTACATGCATGGTAGGTCATATTAGTAAACCACTTGCCATGATCTACATGGACAGTACAATTGCCATTAAAAGGACAGAAAATGTAAAACAAGTATATTTAGTATAAGAATCCACAGAGAATGTTTTATAACATTTCAGGTTTTGAAAGACTTTTATCCTCAGGAGAAATCTCGGCTGTTTTTAAAGACATTTATCAGGAGACATGTTTGTCCTGCTACAAAATGTCTGGACAATGATAATGTAAAATGTAAATATAAAGTAGACACGATATGATTCCTAAAAAGAAATTCTCCATTTACCCCCTTGTTTTTTTTTAAAATCCATTTACATTTGCAATAAACATATATTGTTGCACATCGAAATTTAGTTACGTCAATCTATACGTATTACCTAGTTTCTATTGAACTAAAATTGTACGACAAATCCCAGATTGAACTATACCGATTATCAGTAATAAGTAATTTTCCTTTTTGTGTTTACTCATAATTTAACCCCTTAATATCCAGCCTATTTTAGACGTTAATGACCAAGTCATTTTTTACATTTTTCCATCGTCTCATTCAAAGAGCTATAACGTTTTTATTTTTACGTTGACATAGCTGTATAAGGTCTTGTTTTTTGCGGGACAAGTTGTATTTTTTAATAGCACCATTTTGGGGTACATAGAATTTATTGATTAACTTTTATTAACTTTTTTTGGGGGGGGAATAGAAAAAAATCAGAAATTTTGCCACGCTTTTCTGCATCCTAAATTTACGCCGTTTACCATGTGGTATAAATAACACAATACCTTTATTCAGTGGGTTGTTGCGATTGCAACTATACCAAATTTGTATCGTTTTTGTATGTTTTACTACTTTTACACAGTGAAAACACTTTTTTTTTTTAAATTATTTGTTTTTGTGTCTCCATATTTGAAGAGCCGTAACAGTTTTATTTTTTTGACGATGCAATTGTAGGAGGGCTTTTTTTTTGCGGGACGACTTGTAGTTTTTATCGGTACCATTTTGGAGTAGATGCAACTTTTTGATCACTTTTTATCACATTTTTTTTAAGGCTGGATTCAAAGAAAACAGCAATTTTTGCATGTTTTATTATTTAATTTTTTACGACGTTCACCGTGCGGGTTAAATGATGTAATAAGTTTATAGTTGGGGTCGTTACGGACGCGGCGATACCAAATATGTGTAACTTTTTTACTTTATTTTGTTTGTTAATAATAAAGCAATTTGTAAGGGGAAAAAGTGGGTTTTTCATTTTTTTTTTTTACTTTTTTTTTAAACATTTTTTCCCACTTTTTTACTAGTCCCATTAGGGGACTTCACTATGCGATGGTCCGATCGCATTTATAATACACTGCAATACTTCTGTATTGCAGTGTATTATGCCTGTCCGTGTAAAACGGACAGGCATCTGCTAGGTCATGCCAGAGGCATGATCTAGCGGCATTCACCACAGACAGACCTGGGGGCCTTTATTAGGCCCCCGGCTGCCATCAGAGAAACAGACACTTGGCGATCTTATCGCCGGGTGTCAGTTGGATGAGAGGGAGGGAGCTCTCTCCAAAACCACTCAGATGCGGTGCACGCTATTGTGCACCGCATCTGAGGGGTTAAACGGGTGAGATCGATACTTATATTGATCTCACCCGGCAGAGCAGGGACGCCCCCAGCTACCTCTGGTAGCTGAGAGCAGGGAGATTTGACAGCTCCCTGCTCTGTTTACTTATTCCGATGCCGCGACGTAAAAAGTCTATGGCATCGGAATAAGGCCCGTTAGTGACCGACGTAGAAACACTATGGGCCAGTCACTAACGGGTTAAAAGGGTTGTTTGCTTTGGACGATCCCATTTTTAAGAGGTCCCCCAAAAATAAGCTATTTACAGGGTATTTTATTGTTGGCAGTGGCACCCCCACAGATCAGCTGTAATCTGCGGAGGAACCAAGCAGCAAGTATTCAATCTCCCTGCAGTGGCACCACAGGGGAAATTAGGCATTACATGGAGCCTATTGAAATCAATGGACCACCATCAGTATGAGAGAAGCTATTTGTAGCTGGTCTAAGCCGCAGGTAGTAGAGGTTCCGAACAATGAAACCCGCCTCCATTAATGCAGAATGGCTTGCTATGTATAATGTATTTGAAAATGGGTTTTCTAAACCAGACAATGCCTTTAATTCAAATATAAATTTAAAAATTAAAAGAAGTCTCCGATTTTATAAATAGTTGAAGGAGTTTCAAATAACCTATTCGGGAAGAAGTTAGGGAATACTAGGGAATATTACTGAGGAATATTAGGAAATACTAGCGACAACAGAGGGTGTTCCCCGTTCAGAGCCTCCATCTATTAACCAGAGTGAAGAGCAGCTACAGGGAGCGTTGTTCCCAAGAAACCAATATGCTCTTGCATTGCACAGACAGCCAACTGATTTCAATGAAAACTGTGTAATGCTTCATTTTTCCTGTGGTGGCGCTGAAGGGAGAATGATCACCTATAAACTACTGCTAATGACTGGGGATCCCAGCAGCAGGACACTCTGTGATCAATTTATTGCCACCCCTTCTAACAAAAAGGGATTGTCCAAAGTGGACAACCACTTTAACCCCTTCGCGCTCAGGTCAGTAATAGTACGTCCTGCTAAGTAGAACGTTCGCGCTCAGGTCAGTACTATTACTGACCTGAGTAAACACGGCGCCATTTAATCCCGGCGCGTGCTTGAGCTGTGATACCTGCTGTTTCCGACAGCAGGCTATCACAGCTTAGTGTGCAGGGACCGATCGCCGTGGTCCCCGCCGATTAACCCCTTAGAAGCCGCGTTCAATAGCGATCGCGGCTTCTTAGGGGTTAAGCTGCCATCGCCGGCCTGCTACACGATAGCGGGCCGTGATGGCTACTATGGCAACCAGAATCCTAACAATGGACTCTGGCTACGCCATCGACGGAAGCCTAGTGGGTCCCGACAAAGTCAGGACCCACTATGCTTGCTGTCAGCGAACAGCTGACAGCTCTAATACACTGCACTACGTATGTAGTGCAGTGTATTAGAATAGCGATCAGAGCCTCCTGCCCTCATGTCCCCTAGTGGGACAAAGTAAAAAAAGTGTAAAAAAGTAAAAAAAAGTTGTGTAAAAATAAGAAAATAAAAGATTTAAAAGTAATAAAAGTAAAAGTCCCCCTTTTTCCCTTATCAGTTCTTTATTATTAATAAAAATATATAAATAAACAAATAAACTATACATAATTGGTATCGCCGCGTCCGTAACGACCTGAACTACAAAACGATGTCGTTATTTATCCCGCGCGGTGAACGCCGTAAGAGAAAATAATAATAAACCGTACCACAATCACAATTGTTTGGTCACTTCAACTCCCAAAAAATGGAATAAAAAGAGATCAAAAAGTCGCATGTCCCTAAAAATGGTACTGATGGAAACTACAGTTCGTTACGCAAAAAATAAGTCCTCACACGGCTTTCCTGATGGAAAAATAAAAACGTTATGGCTCTTAGAATAAGGTAACACAAAAAGTGAATGATTTTTTACAAAACGTATTTTATTGTGCAAACGCCATAAGACATAAAAAAAATATAAACATCTGGTATCGCCGTAATCGTATCGCCGCGCAGAATAAAGTGAATGTGTCATTTATAGCACACGGTGAACGCTGTAAAAAAAATTGAATAAAAAACAATAGTAAAATTGCTGTTTTTTTAGTCCCCACGCCACCTAAAATTAGAATAAAAACTGATCAAAAAGTCGCATGCACCCCAAGAAAACTACAATGGATTCCTCAAGGTCTCTAGTTTTCAAAAAGGGGTCACTTTTAGGGGGTTTCCACTGTTTTAGCACCACAAGACCTCTTCAAACCGGACATGGTGCCTAATAAATTAAATTAAATTAATTAAATGTCACCTCTACTTTGCTCTAAATTCCTGTGAAACACCTAAAGGGTTAATAAACTTTTTAAATGCTGTTGTGAATACTTTGAGGGGTCTAGTTTCTGAAATGGGGTGTTTGATAAGGGTGTCTAATATATGGGCCCCTCAAAGCAACTTCAGAACTGAGCTGGAAACTAAAAAATAAAATAAAAATGAGGCAATACTTCGCTTCTTACATTATACTGATAATGAGCCGTGCCCACCCCGAGATGACCCCAGTTTTGACCGTTTGTATAAACGGAGACCCCTATTAGACCATTTCAGTGCCCGGTTTTCCCAGCATTCACCCCCGAGAAGTGTATTTCTATAGATGAATCCCTGGTACATTTGAAAGGGAGGCTTCAATTCCGCGAGTACCTGCCGGGTAAGAGGGCAAGGTATGGCGTGAAGATGTATGAGCTGTGCGAGAGTGCATCAGGGTATACCTACAAATTTAGGATATATAAAGGGAAGGACACCAGTACTCAGCCCCCAGAATGCCCCCCCTTACTGGGAGTTAATACAAAAATTGTGTGGGATTTGGTGCACCCACTGCTGGACCAGGGTTACCACCTCTACCTGGATAATTTTTATACCAGCGTCCCACTCTTCAACTGCCTCGCTTCCAGAAGTCCTGCGGCATGCGGCACTGCTAGAAGAAACCTGAGAGGCCTCCCTAAGACTCTGCTTGGGCAAACACTCAGAAGAGGTGAGAGCAGGGCACATTCTAGCAGCAACATATTGTGTGTCAAGTACAAGGACAAGAGAGATGCCACACCAGTACCCATGTACCTGTACGAGGTACCAGTACAGGGACCCCCAAACTAGACTGCATCCTGGACTACAATAGGTACATGGGAGGGGTGGACTTGTCAGATCAAGTCCTGAAGCCTTACAGTACTTCTGGAAGCGGGGCCACAGGCATCGTACCAGGGCAACACTTTTTAGGAGAAGTTCCCCAAACTGGCAAGAAGGGAAAAAGTCAAAAGAGGTGCAGAGTCTGCTATAAGAGGGGGATAAGGAAGGACACAATATATCAATGTGACGCGTGTCCCGAAAAACCAGAGCTCTGTATGAAAGAGTGTTTTAAAATTTATCATACATCCCTTTATTTTTAATTTACCCCAGTTTTACTCGCTCTGATCCACTTCGCACAGCTTACCCCTCCTCATCTTTCCCCTCTGAGCCCTGCTGTGTGCCCAGGCAGCTGATAACAGCCACATGTAGGGTATTGCCGTACCCGGGAGAGCCAACATTACAGTTTATGAGGTGTATATCTCCGGTGGCGCATGCTGGGCACAATATATCGGACACTGAATTGGCATATATGTTTAGAAAATTGCAAATTTCACTCTGTACCAACTGCTGCACATTATCTTTTACACAATACCTGTGGGGTCAAAATGCTCACTACACCTCTAGATGAATGCCTTAAGGGGTGTAGATTTTAAAACAGGGTCACTTCTTGGGGGTTTCAACTGTACTGGTACCTTAGGGGCTTCTGCGTACAAGACTTAGCACCAGAAAAGCTCCAGTAGGCCAAATGGTGGTCCTTTCCTTCTGAGCCCTGCCGTGTGCCCAGGCAGCTAATAACAGCCACATGTAGGGTATTGCCGTACCCGGGAGAGCCCACATTACAGTTTATGGGGTGTATGTCTCCGGTGGCACATGCTGGGCACAATATATCGGACACTGACATGGCATATATATAGAAAATTGCAAATCTCACTCTGCACCATCTGCTGCGCATTATCTTTTACACAATACCTGTGGGGTCAAAATGCTCACTACACCTCTAGATGAATTCCTTAAGGGGTGTCGTTTTTAAAATGGGGTCACTTCTCGGGGGTTTCAACTGTACTGATACCTCAGGGGCTTCTGCACACTCGACTTAGCACCAGAAAATTTCCAGTAGGCCACATGGTGGTCCTTTCCTTCTGAGCCCTCCCATGGGCCCAAACGGCAGTTTATCACCACAAATAGGGTATTGCCACACTCAGGACAAATTGGGCAACAAAATGCGGTATTTTATTCCTTGTGAAAATAAGAAATTTTGAGCCAAAACTACCTCTTATTGGAAAAAATATATTTTTTTTTAATTCACAGCCCAATTCAAATAAATTCTGTGAAAAAACTGTGGGGTCTAAATGGTCACAACACCCATAAATAAATTCTTTGAGGGGTGTAGTTTCCAAAATGGGGTCACTTCTGGTGGGTTTCCATTGCTTTGATACCTTTGGGGCTCTGCAAATGCGACATGGCACCCGAAAACCAATCCAGCAAAATCTGGGCTCCAAAGAACACATAGCGCTCCTTTCCTTCTGAGGCCTCCCATGGGCCCAAACGGCAGTTTATCACCACAAATGGGCTATTGCCGCACTCAGGACAAATTGGGCAACAAATTGGGGTATTTTACTCCTTGTGAAAATAAGAAATTTTGAGCCAAAACTACCTCTTATTGGAAAAAATTTCATTTTTTTGAATTCACAGCCCAATTCAAATAAATTCTGTGAAAAAACTGTGGAGTCTAAATGGTCACAACACCCATAAATGAATTCCTTGAGGGGTGTAGTTTCCAAAATGGGGTCACTTCTGGTGGGTTTGCATTGCTTTGATACCTTTGGGGCTCTGCAAATGCGACATGGCACCCGAAAACCAATCCAGCAAAATCTGGGCTCCAAAGAACACATAGCGCTCCTTTCCTTCTAATACCTCCCATGGGCCCAAACGGCAGTTTATGGCCACAAATAGGGTATTGCCGCACTCAGGACAAATTGGGCAACAAAATGGGGCATTTTGTTCCCTGTGAAAATAAGAAATTCTGATCAAAAATGACATCTTATTGGAAAAATTGTCATTCTTTTAATTTCACAGCCCAATTCAAATACGCGCTGTGAAAAAACTACGGGGTCAAAATTGTAACAATAACCATAAATTAATTCCTTGAGGGGTGCAGTTTCCAAAATGGGGTCAGTTTTGGGGGATTCCTACTGTTTTGGCACCTCAACACCTCTTCAAACCTGGCATGCTGCCTAAAATATATGCTAATAAAAAAGCACCACCAAAATGCACTAGGTGCTTCTTTGCTTCTGGGGCTTGTGTTTTAGTCCACGAGCGCACTAGAGCCACATGTGGGACATTTCTAAAAACTGAAGAATCTGGACAATACATATTTAGTTGTGTTTCTCTGGTAAAACCTTCTTTGTTACAGAAAAAAAATAGAATAAAATTGAAATTCAGAAAGAAAAACGAAATTTGCAAATTTCACCTCCACTGTGCTTTAATTCCTGTGAAATGCCTGAAGGGTTAAAAAACTTTCTAAATGCTGTTTTGAATACTTTGAGGGGTCTAGTTTTTAAAATGGGGTGCTTTATGGGGGATTTCTAATACATAGGCCCCTCAAAGCCACTTCAGAACTGAACAGGTACCTTTAAAAAAATGGCTTTTGAAATTTTCTTAAAAATATGAGAAATTGCTGTTTATGTTCTAAGCCTTGTAACGTCCAAGAAAAATAAAATAATGTTCAAAAAACGATGCCAATCTAAAGTAGACATATGGGAAATGTGAACTAGTAACTATTTTGGGTGGTATAACCGTCTGTTTTTCAAGCAGATGCATTTAAATTCTGAAAAATGCTATTTTTTCTAAATTTTCTCTAAATTTTGCAATTTTTCTCAAATAAAGACTGAATATATCGACCAAATTTTACCACGAACATGAAGCCCAAAGTGTCACGAGAAAACAATCTCGGAATCGCTTCAATAGGTTTAAGCATTTCGACGTTATTACCACATAAAGTGAAATATGTCAGATTTGAAAAATGGGCTCTGAGCCTTAAGGCCCAAACTAGGCTGCGTCCTTAAGGGGTTAAAGAGAAAAGCTGAATAAACATCTAGTATGGAATTTATGAGAATTGTTGAATATACTTTAATGTAGTCGTTTTTATGTGCAATATTATTTTAACCATTGAGAGAACTCTGAACAAGTATTTGTTTTTTACTTGTCAGAAAATATCATCAGTGGTGGCCCCTGTAAAAAATAAAGGGGGGCAGTGTTTAGGGCCCCTTTAAGCTGTAGATTAGTTGGGGTTCCAGCTCATGAACTCCTACTGATGACGTCAAGGTGAACTTGTGATTTAATCAAATGTGCCAAGGTCATTTATGTTCCATCATGCAGATTATATATTTAACCAGGGCCAAAAACGGACAACATAATCTCAGCCTCCATTATTTCCAGCAAATACGAGTCTGTAATAGGAAATATGCTTGTTGATCCTTTGCTCTTCTCGGTTTTCTCATGTATTAAGAGTTTCCTATCAAATTTGTGCCTGGCCAGAAGTGTAAATATAAGAGATGCAGCCAAAATTATGATGGGACCTCCCTCCTGGCGTTAGTTCATGCCACTCCACCACCACTTATACTTGGACAGCAAGACCCAGTGCTTGTCCACCAAACCCAATCATTCCATCAATTAGGGTCAGTTCAGTTTTGTTGCAGGTTTTACCCATTGAATTCAATGGGAGGTAAATCCTGCAACAAATAGCTGTTGTTGCGTTTTTGCGTCAGGTTCGAAGCGATTCCGCCGCAAAAAAACGCAACTCAGAAAAAAAATAATCACATACTTACCTAGAAGTCTGTGTTCCTCCCTCCAGCGTACAAATGTAATGTTTCAGAGCTAGAGGAGGGAGGTCCTGCATAGGATTACACTGCCTTATGGTTCTGAAATTCCCAGCAGGTTACAAAGCATTAGTATTAACGTTCAGACGTGGCAATTTTTTTATGCCAAATTTTGCAGCGGATTTCACAGTTTGAAATGAAACACTTGGGGATTTAAAGTGGAGCTAAACGTTTAACAAACTTCTGACATGTCAGAAGTTTTGATCGGTGGGGGTCCGAGCACTGAGACCCCCACCATCGCTCAAACCAAGCAGCTGAAGTTCTCGTGTGAGCGCTCAGCCGCTTCGTGTCTGTTCGGCTTTTTCCGGAAATGAATGTATCGGAGTACGGACTCAATAGAAAGTCTATGAGCCAGTACTCCGATACATTTATTTCCGGAAAAAGCAGAACAGACACGAAGCGGCTGAGCGCTCACACGAGCACTTCAGTTGATTCGTTTTAGCGATTGGTGGGGGTCTCAATGCTCGGACCCCCACCAATCCAGACTTCTGACATGTCACTATGACATGTCAGAAGTTTGCTAAATGTTTAGCTACACTTAAACCACAGATTTGCTATGGATCTGCAAAATCCACACATTTCCACCACATCTGAACATATTCATAGTAGAGCTAATATATTTTTCCATTTCATGTTGACAACATCTTTTCTTAAAATACACCAACATGGTGTCTCAGTGGTTACCACTATGGCATTTGATTAGGGATAACATCTGCATGGATTTTGTATGTTCTCCCCATGTTGCATGTGTTTCCTCCCACACTCCAAAAACCTACAGATAACGTTATGAAATTGGCTCTAGTGTGTGTCTAAGACAGGGAAATTAAGTTGTGAGCCCCATTGGGGGCAGGGAATGATATGATTGTCGACAATCTTTGTACGGTGCAGCATAATATGTCGGAGCTATATAAGCAACATAAATAAAGAACAAGTCCCTACATACACATACAACTCACTTGTGTTCAGGAGTAGCAGAGCCTTCATGCACAGGAATTCCTCATGGGTGATTTGCAATTTTACAAACTCCTGTGGCAGCTGTCTCATTGAGAGGCAAAGGGAATAAAAAGATGAGTCTTTCATTCGTTGTCTGAGGAAACAAATGTCTTACGTTAAGAATCATAAAGCTACGAATGTGAGGCTGATGGTTTACTATTATTCTGTAGAGACTCAGTGAACATGATATTCTTCAGCACTTGATATAGTTTAGAGCAGAATGTTCCTCAAGTGAAGCGCTGAAGCTCTTTAGTCAGTCTAAGGCCTCATTCAGACATGCCTATTATACCAGCAAGAAATAAAAACTGCGACTGACACAGCTATGAGGGAGCCCTGGATGTCACCTATTATGGAGGCACTGTATTTGGCACTTAGAAGCAACATGGCTGTTATTATGATGAAACTGTGGATGTAGTTATAAGATCATTGTGCTGGCTCTATGATGGGGGCCCTTGCCAGGTATTATGACAGCCTTTCCAAGTTTTGAGGGTGGGGTCAATGTATGAATTTTTTTCTAGTATAAAATGTATAGGCAACATATACCAACAATGTCTGGGAAGAGAACTCTGTAGTCTTCGGGAGAAATAGTCATTGCGGTCTAGACCGGATAGAAAAAAAAAAGAAAGAGAACGTCTACAATCAGAGAAGACGTCACATGTGAGTCACTGGATGTAATTGTTGTATATCTTCCCTGTGACTGTGTCTGATCAATACTGTATTCTCATGTATATTCTGCACACCGCCAGTGTAGGACTGGTATCTGATCAATGTCTCTACACTGTATGGTGGTAATATTAGATATATTGATTTTGTGTAGTGGTAGCATACACCTGTCTATAACTAACTACTTTTATTTTATTTTTGTGTTGACAATGTGGCTTACATATTTAACCCCTTAGCGACCGCCAATACGCCTTTTCACGGCAGCCGTTAATGGTACTTATGCTAGAGCGCCGCCCTTTCACGGCGTTCTGACATAAGCCCGGCACAGGATGTCCTGTGCCGGCTACGGCGGGTGTCCGGTGGTCTAAAGACAGCCGGACACCTGCACTAACGGGCAGGATCGATTGCAACATCGATCTCACCCATTTAACCCCTTAGATGCGGCGCTCAATAGCGAGCTCCGCATCAAAGTGGTTTGTAGAGAGGGTGCTCCCTCTCTCACCACATCGGCACCCTGTAATTGCCACCGCAGGGTGCCAATGGCTTCTACGGCAGCCGAGGGCCTAACAAAAGCCCCCAGATCTGCCCGTGGTGGATGCCTGCTAAGCCATGCCTGAGACATGGCCTAGCAGGTGCCTGTCAGTTTTACACGGACAGGCAGTAATACACTGCAATACAGAAGTATTGCAGTGTATTATAAAAGTGATCAGAAGATGGCATAGTGAAGTCCCCTAGTGGGACTAAAGATAAAATTAACAAAAAGTTGAATAAAGTTAATAATAAATAAATAAAAATCCCAAAATAAAAAAATGAAAAACCAACGTTTTCCCTTATAAAATACTTTAATATGAAAAAAATAAATAATTAAAACATTACACATATTTAGTATCGCCGTGTTCGTAACGACCCCACCTATAAAGAAATTACATCATTTAACCCGCACGGTGAACGCCGTAAAAAATAAAATAAAAAACAATGCCAGAATTGCTGTTTTCTGTTCATCCTGCCTTCAAAAAAATTTGATAAAAAGTGATCAAATAGTCGCATGTACTCCAAAATGTACTCCAACATGGTACCAATAAAAACTAGAAGTCGTCCCGCAAAAAACAAGCTACATCGGCGTAAAAATAAAACAATTATGGCTCTTAAAACATGGCGACACAAAAACAAATAATTTAGAAAAATTTGTTTTTATTGTGTAAAAGTAGTAAAACATACAAAATCTTTATAAATTTGGTATCGCCACAGTCGTAATGACCCACTGAATAAAGTTGTTATGTTATTGATACCACACAGTAAACAAAGTAAATCTAAGACGCAAAAAAGAGTGGCGAAATGTACGGGATTTTTCCATTACCCCCACAAAAAAGTTAATAAAAGTTAATCAATAAATTATATGTACCCCAAAATCGTGCTATTAAAAAATACAACTTATCCCGCAAAAAACAAGACCTTATACAGCTTTGTCGACGCAAAAATAAAAAAGTTATAGCTCTTGGAATGCGACGGTGGAAAAAACGCAAAAAATAGCTTCGTCATTAAGGTTTAAAATAGGCTGGTTAAGAGAGGCGGGTGACCAGACTTAGAAAAATTTGTTGTGGCGCACATTACGTGCAAAGATTTTCACATGTGAATGTAACCATACTTTATGGTTGTGGGAAGAGTGTTTTTTTTTTGTTTGCCCTGTCAGCAAAATTCTCTAGAAACTGCCCTGCGGCAAGCAATGTTCGCGGCTGTGGTACTGAAGCACAAGGCGATGTGCACGCATTTGCTTATAAAGCCCGCCCTACTGCTGGACAGATGTAGCCATCTTTATCTTGACTCTTAACTATTACATAAACAGTAGCAATAAACTTTAGCTTAACTTTTTAAATGGCTTTTCAATGGAGAAGTATGGGGTCCCAAAATCCGCATTTTTTTCATTACCTCAGCTTCATCATGCCCTCCGGGATCAGTTTGGTGCTGCAACCGTTTCACCCTCTTTCTCTAAACTTGAGGATCTCCCTGGTTCCCAAAAACCTCTCCAAGCCCCTAACCAGAGCTCATGCCCTCTTACAGACCACTGGACCTCAACTGTTTGATAAAGCTTTTATAAAGTGGGTGGCAGTTCAAGCACATGGGGGGGGGGGGTCTCTTTTTCGGATATCTGTTTTAGGCGTGAGGTAAAGGTTCACTCATATTTGCATTCTGTCTGGTCCTACGCCAAACTGCTGCCTTTTTGGTCTGAGGTTCTTCAATTTCTCAATAACCATTTTGACTTTCCCAGAATTCTTTCCCCTCAGGTGTTACGAGCATCATTGATGATGTAATTCAGGGCTTTTATAACAAAACATATTTTTATTTCTACGCTTTTGTGCCCAGGAAATTTATTATCATGTCTTGGAAATCCAATGATCCCCCTAAGCTAGGGCACTGGATAAAATACGTAACCTTATAAAAACGCCTATTTATACACAGGAAATGCTCATACAAATACGATACAATTTGGTCGCGGTGGATTGAGATAGAGGATACGACTATATAACCATTAATGTATCAACAAAGTTGATGTCTCTTTATTTGTTGTTGGGGGGGGGGCACCGGTATGAATGGTGGTATGTTCAGAGACTGATTGGCACATTGTATTCTTCTTTTATTTGTATGTTTGAAGGTTTCCTCCCTTTTTGTAACTGTTTTATAGCATAAAAGTATAATTAACCCCTTAATGACCGGGCATGTTTGTACCTTAATGACCAAGCCAGATTTGTCAAATCTGGTATGTCTGAATTTATCAGAGAATAACTCTGTGAAAGTTTTGAATATCCAAATAATTCTAACATTGTTTTTTCGTCACATGTTGTACTTTATTTTAGTGGTAAAAGTAGACTGATACGATTTGCGGAAATTAATAAAAAAAATAGAAAAATGGAAGAAATTTTGTAAAAATTACCTTTTTCCCCTATTTTTAACTGCAATATGTCACATATGTACACACATACTGTACAATTTTTTTAATTAAATATATATTTCTATCTCTTTACTCTATTTTGGCAGCACTTTTGAAAAAATAAAATAAATTTTCAGCAATTTAGAGGACTTACAAATTGAATAATAATTTTATAAATTTTGAAGTACATTTTGTTTTCCTGCACCAAGCCAGGTTTTCAGAGGCTCATAGGTCTCAGAGTGATGGAAACCCCCACAAATGACCCCATTTAGAAAACTAGACCCCCTTAAGGTATTTACCTAAGGGTATAGTAAGTATTTTGACCGCACAGTTTTTTGCTAAATTTAATACATAGCAGGTGAAAAAAATAATAATTTCACTTTTGTTCATAAAAGTATCAGTTTGAAGACCAATTTCTTTGTAAAGCGACCATGAGAATGAAGAAACACACCACAAAATCTATCACCCTGTTTCTCCTGTTTTCAAAAATACCCACATTGTGGCCCTAATGCGCTGCCTGGACACACGGCAGGACCCAAAAGGAAGGGAGCACCCGGAGGCTTTCAGGACTCATATTTTGCTTGAAAATGTTTTAGGCCCCACTGTACATTTGGAGAGGCTTTGAGCTGCCAGAACGATAGAAACTCCCCATAAACGACCCCATTTTGAAAACTAGACCCCATAAGGTATTTATTTAGGGGTATAGTAATTATTTTGACCCCACAGTTCTTTGCTAAATTTAATGCATATCAGGTGAAAAAAATAATAATTTCACTTTTTTCATAAAAGTATTTGTTTGAAGACCGATTTCTTTGTAAACCGAACATGAAAATGAAGAAACACACCCAAAAATCTATCACCCTCTTTCTCCTATTTTCAAAAATACCCACATTGTGGCCCTAATGCGTTGTTTGGACACACGGCAGGGCCCCAAAGGAAGGGTGCACCTGAAGGCTTTCAGGACTCATATTTTGCTTGAAAATGTTTTAGGCCCCACTGTACATTTGGAGAAGCTTTGAGCTGCCAGAACGATAGAAACTCCCCATAAACGACCCCATTTCGAAAACTAGACCCCTTAAGGTATTTATCTAGGGGTATAGTTAGCATTTTGACCACACAGGTTTTTCGCTAAATATATTGGAATTAGCCTGTAAAAATTAAAATGTACTTTTTTTCTGAAACAACATAGAAATTTTTATTATTTACAAGGAATAACGAAGAAAATGCACCCCAACATTTGTAAAGCAATGTCTCCCGATTACGACAATACCCCATATGTGGTAATAAACTGCTGTTTGGACCCACAGCAGGGCTCAGAAGGGAAGGAGCGCCATTTGGATTTATGATTTTGCTGGAATGGTTTTCGGTGCCATGTCGCATTTGCAATGCACTGGAGGGACCAAAACAGTGGAAACCCACCAAGAGTGACCCCATTTTGGAAAAACCTTCAAGGATTTTTTCTAGGGGTATAGTGAGCATTTACACCCCACGGGTCTTTTGCAGAGTTTATTGGAATTAGGGTGCGAAAATTAATATCAACATTTTTTCCACTAAAATGTTGCATTTTCTCATTTTCACAAGGGATAAAGAAGGAAAAAAACAACCATTTTTTATAAAGAAATTTCTCCCGAGTACGGAAATACCCCACATGGGGTCATACGTTTTTTTCATTAGAAATGAATTAACCCTTTCAGGACTGATCCATTTTTTGCTTTCATATTTTAGATTTTCACTCCCCGCTTTACAAGAGAGATAACTTTTTTATTTTTCCATCAATAGAGCGGTGTGAGGGCTTATTTCTTGTGGGAGGAGCTGCAGTTTTTATTGGTACCATTTTTTGGTACATAAAAAGTGATTCAAAAGTTGTATTACATTTTTTTTTTAGAGCGAAGGTGACAAAAAAAAAAAAACAGCGATTTTGGCGGTTTCAATTATTTAATTTTTTTAAGGTGTGCACTGTGCAAATTAAATAATGGTATATTGTAATAGTTCGGACTTTTACGGACGTAGCGATACCAATTTTGTTAATTTTTTTACATTACTTTAGAAGAAAAATGCGAAAAGGTGTTTTGTTTTTTTAACTTTAAAAAAAAAAATTCTCACTACTAATAACTATAATTCTTCTACACATTTTATTAATCAATCCCCTTAGGGGACTTGATCCAGCGATCATTGGATCGCTGGTACAATACAATGCAATACTAATGTATTGCAGTATATTGTTATTCTTACAGGCTTCTGTAACAGAGCGATCGCTGTACCTGTCCGTTAGTACCGAGGGGGCCTGCTGTAATACACAGCCGACACCCGCAGCGTATGGAGCGGGCTCAGCACGTGAGGCGGCTCCATACATCAACCGCCGCACCATGACGGGCAATTAAGTCATAGTGCGCAAAGGGGTTAATGCACAGCGGATGGTTCAAAGTGAAAATTGCAATTTTCCACTGATACGCCATTTTAGTGCATAATATGTTGTGCCCAGTTTGTGCCACAGAAGACAAGTACCTCATAAAACGTTAAGCGGGTTCTCTCGGGTATGGCGACGCCATATGTGTGGGCACAAACTGCTGCTTGGGCACGCTGCAGGACTCAGAAGGGAGGGAGCGCCATTTTGCTTTTGGAGCGCAGATTTTGCTTGGCAGTAGTTCTGTTTTGGGTTTCGCTGGTATTTCAGTTTATAATGTTTACATGTAATCTGTGCGGAGTACATCAGGGCATAATAAGAGGGTATGACAATGGGGTAAATAAATAATATTTCATAGATATGTGCCCGGTGCCGCACTGATAAATGGCGCCCGATCTTATCCACTTTTGGACACTCTGAACATTTTGCATCGCCATATTCTGAAAGCCAGAACTTTTTTATTTTTTCACCACCGGAGCTGCGTGAGGGCTTATTTGTTGCGGGACAATCTGTCGTTTTCATGGGGTACATGCAATTTTTTTTGATCACTTTTTATTCCATTTTTTTGCAATCCTGAGCAAAAAACAGGAATTCTGACACCGTTTTTTAGGTTTTCTTTTTGCGGCGCTCACCCTACGCTATAAATGACATTTTTACTTTATTCTGCGGGTCGGTACGATTACGGCGATACCATATGTATATAGGTTTGGTCCTTTTTTTTAGCGTTTGCACAATAAAATGACTTATTTATAAAAAGAAAAAATTTCTGTGTCACCATATTCTGAGAGCCATAATTTTTTTATTTTTTAGTCAAAAAAGCTGTGTAAGGCCTTGTTTTTTGCGGGACGGATAGAAGTTTTTATTGGTACTATTTTCGGGTACATGCGACTTTTTGATCACTTTTTATTCTTTATTTAGGGAGCGGTGGTGACCAAAAAAATTGTGATTCTGTCGTAGTTTATTGATTTTTTTTGGGGTGTTCATCGTGTGGGAAAAATAACATTATAGTTTTATAGTTGGGGTCGTTACGAACGCGGTGATACAAAATATGTGTACTTTTTTAACGTGTTCATTTTTTTTCTATAATAAAGGTCTTATTATAGGAAAAAAAGCATTTAGTGTTTATAGAACTTCTAACTTTTATTTTTACACTTTTTTTTAAAACATTTTTATTACTTTTTTTTTTACTTTTTTTACTTGTCCCACTAGGGGACACTTAGTCTTGCAGTTTTGATCGCTGCTAGAGTACATTACACTACACACGTAGTGTGATGTACTCTAACTGTCATTGTGACGTGACTGTCACACTGACAGGAAGCAGAGGAGGAACGGCAGGAGGCTGCTCCTCCGAGGCTTCCGTACATGGCAACCCGGAGGTCATTATCTGACCTCCGATTGCCGTGACAAGCATCGGTAGCCCCCACGATCACTTCGTGGGGGCTGCCGATGTGCTTCAAACTACTTAAATGCGGCGACGGCAATCCGTCGCCGCACTTAAGGGGTTAACTGCCGAAAGCAGCGGGGATGGTCCGCTGTCCGGCGAGACTGATGTCTCAGCTGTCTAGGACAGCTGTCAGAGCGCGTCTGTCACTCGGTGTTTACACAGAGTGACAGTTTGAAATGCGGACGAAAATGAACGTCATGGTGCGGGAACTAGCAGCCGACCAGGACGTGCATTTTCATCCTTGGTCGTGAAAGGGTTAAAGCCTTTTGAACAAAAATATTAGCAAGTATGTTTTTTACTCATGGGTGGGAGACATGTCCCTCCAACACTATGTTTACTGCGTATGGGGAAATACATTAAATGCCTGATCTACCATTATATTCTATATGTACAGATGTCGCCATCATTATCTTGACTTTTAACGCATTATATACACAGTGTCAAGAAACTTTAACTTGACTTTTTCAATGTCTTTTGTTCTGTGATATCACGCTGCAGCAAGTTATCAGAGTCAAGATAAACGTGGCTACATCTGTATAAGGGGAGATTCACACGAACGTTGCGTTTTTGCGCGCGCAAACAACGCAGCGTTTTGCGAGCGCAAAAACCATTTGACAGCTGCGTGTGTCATGCGTGTCTGATGCGCGGCTGCGTGATTTTCGCGCAGCCGGCATCATAGAGATGAGGCTTGTCAACGCCCGTCACTGTCCAAGGTGCTGAAAGAGCTAAATCTTTCAGCACCCTCGACAGTGAATGCCGAACACAACAGCGAAAAACCTGTAAAAAAAAAAGATAAAGTTCCTACTTACCGAGAACTTCCCGGCCGTTGCCTTGGTGACGCGTCCTTGGTGACGCGTCCTTGGTGACGCGCCTCTCTTGACATCGGGCCCCACCTCCCTGGATGACGCAGCAGTCCAAGTGACCGCTGCAGCCTGTGATTGGCTGCAGCCTGTGCTTGGCCTGTGATTGGCTGGAGCTGTCACTTGAACTGAAGTGTCATCCCGGGAGGTCGGACTGCAGGAAGGAGACAGGAGTAATCGGTAAGTTAGAACTTCGTTTTTTTTTTACAGGTTAATGTATTTTGGGATCGCAAGTCACTGTCCATGGTGCTGAAACAGTTTAACTCTTTCAGCACCATGCACAGTGAATCTCTCCCGACGTCGCGTACCGATAATTTTTTTGCCGGGATCGGCCAAAACGAGTTTGGCCGAACCCGGTGAAGTTCGGTACGCTTGTCCGGCTTCGCTCATCGCAAAGACACTCCGTTTGGATGTTCGGAAACAGAAAAGCACGTGGTGCTTTTCGGTTTTCATTCATCCTTTTCACTGCTGTTGCGCGAATCACGCTCGTCCCACGGAAGTGCTTCCGTGTGGTGCGCGTGATTTTCACGCACCCATTGACTTCAATGGGTGCGTGATGCGCGAAATACGCAGAGTTATTGAACCTGTCGCGCTTTTTGCGCAGCAGACAAACGCTGCGCAAAAAGCACGGACTGTCTGTACTGCCCCATAGACTTGTATTGGTCCATGCGTGCCGCGTGAAAACCACGCGGCCCGCACGGACCGAATACACGCTCGTGTGAATCCCCCCTAACTCTTTTCGGGAACAGGATTGTGAGCTTAAGCTGAATTTTCCATTTTTGTTCAGAGTTACACTTAAACCGTCTATACTGTAACTACCGAAACCACCGCAGACAACCCCCCCCCCTTTGGCGCAGTTCTATTAAACTGAACTTACAGCACCAAACATGGTTGTAATGTTGTAAACTAATGTATAATTATATTAATATTCATGCGCCATGATAAGTACTTACTCATTCAATATTAAATCTGGGGCAAAGTAAAGCATCTGCCCACTGACATGCTGGTACGACCTCCATCCCATCGCAAACACCATCAAACTCATCCATGAATATTGCAAGAGGATAATCTGATCGTCAATGTGGAGATTTCTAAATCCTGCAACAAGAAATAAAATTATAAAGATAGAGCTGGTAAAAAAAAAAAAAAAACAGGGCTCTGTAACTTAAAGTCACGTTTTTAAAGTTAGAATTGTATTTTTTTGTAATTTTTTTTTACACTTTCCATGTCACTTATAATGTTTTTTTAAGAAAAACAAAACCTGATATCTTTCCGTTTCATGAGATTACTTTTCATCAGTCATTATTCTCATAGGCAGGATTACAACGAAAGGAATTATTTTATATTATATTATTATATTATATAGCTGGAGGGAGATAACACATTAATACCCCATTGACAATAGGTGATGAAGACACCTCCCATCCTTCTCGCCCTCCCTGCACAGAGGCCTTTGCACAGCTCACAAAGCATGCCCATTACATTCTCCCAGTCAATAGGTTGTTTCATCTGTCCATGTAGTTGCTATTAAGCAAATCTCTAAATTACAGTTCACAGATCAGAGCTGCAGCCCAGGCAAGATGGCCACCCCCATAATCATGTACAGAAAAAAATATATATACAGATCAGAAAATAAAAACAGATTAGAAAAAAAAATATGTTTCAGTAATCCGTTTTAATTAAAAAAAATATATAGGTGATACTTTAGCTCTAAATGGAATGACATTGTATATTTATTTAGATCACAGGTGGCCAGTCGTATAGATATTGGGGGGCCTCAGAGTAGGGACGTACATAGAGAAAAGTGGGGGACATAAAAAAACTGAAATGGGGCTCCCCTACTGGTACTGGACCAGACAACATCCCATCACCATCCCTGGACAGGAGGAATCTCCTTTTTAATCTCGGGTAGGTTAAAAAGGTATCAGAACCCTCAAACTGGCTTCCACCTCTCTTGCTTTCTAGTATCCTGATGCCCGTGTAGAGGGGGCACAGACCTGTTTTGAGGTTCCCCCTATGCAACAGCCCCACAGCACTACAGTACATACATTCTTGTTTACAATTTCAGTCCCCATCTCTTCTAAAGGATCCCATATATTTCTACCAAATAATACTCTGCACAGCGGAAAGACATTGTATTGCTACTTAGATCACAGGGGAACAACCTTATAGATGATGCGGTGCCTCGAGGGAAGGGTATACATAGAGACCTGGGGAACTTACAGCAAATACTGAAATGGGTCTTCCCTACTGGTGCCATATGACATGCCATTTAACCACCCATACCTGGACAGGAAGGCTCCCGTCATCACTGGTAGGAAGTAACTGGCCCTGACCTTTGATATTTAACTTTCTGATGCCTTTGTAGAGGGGGATCCCTGTGCAAATTCACACTGTCATGGGGAAGGTGGGCACCACCAATTTTTTCTTGGGTTCCCCCACTCCAACAGCTCCATATCAGCCATAGGGGCTGCTGCTAAAGTACATAAATTTTTTTATCACAATCATAGTACCCAGGTCTTTTGAAGAATCACACAGATTTGTACCCAATAAAAGTATTTCCACAAAATATGGTTGTTCATTTTGTTTACATAAAATCCTAATTGAATCCACAGAATGTTTGTAGTGGCAGGAAGGAGGTGAAGGGAAAGTGAGCCCTAATCTACCCACCGCCCTGTCCCTGCCTACTTGCAACGACCCGCCCTAGGCGACGAGGTACAACTGGGCGGCGGTCCCTACGCTGTCTAAGTGCACAGGAAAACAAACAGGGAACACGCAAGGGAAGGGGCAGTAGCCACGGAACGCCACGAGGAAACGGAGCGGCGAACGAACAGTCAGGACCAGGACGAAGTGAGTACACCCGAGCGGGCACGGAGACAGAAGCAAGCCAGGGGCAAAGCAAAGCAGGTCAAGCAGAACTGCAGCAAGGCAGAAGCACGGCAGAAGCAGGCTGGAGAAAGCAGCAGTGGGGCCAGGAATACAAAAGAATTACAAGCACTGAGGGAGAGAACAGGGCAGGTAATAAAGGACAGGGGGCGGAGCTAACTCCGACAGACCAGGCCGCGATAGGCTCTCCCACTCCTGAGCCTGCCACCCTGGTTGGTGGGAGATGGTGTCAGTCGAACAGGTCTGGCCTCAGGTGTGGATTGATTAATCCCAGGAGTATACCTAGATGAAGTACCTTGCAGATCCCTAACAGTACTCCCCCTTTTATGAGGGGCCACCGGACCCTTACTAAGGGGACCCGGTTTAGTGGGGAAGAGAAGGTGGAACCTCCTGATCAATACCCCAGCGTGAACATCACGGGCAGGTACCCAAGTCCTCTCCTCCGGCCCGTATCCTCTCCAATGGACCAGGTACTGGAGGGAGCCCTGGACCATCCTACTGTCCATAATCTTGGCCACCTCGAATTCCACCCCCTCAGGGGTGAGAACGGGAACAGGAGGTATCCTCGAGGGGGACCAGGACGGGGAGCAGCGTTTAAGGAGGGAGGCATGGAAGACTTCATGTATGCGAAAGGATGGGGGGAGCTCCAGACGGAAGGATACAGGGTTGAGGACTTCAATGATCTTATAAGGTCCAATAAATCGGGGAGCAAACTTCCTGGACGGGACCTTAAGGCGCAAGTTCCTGGACGACAACCAGACCAAATCCCCGACGACAAACCGGGGGTTAGCAGAACGTCTACTATCCGCCTGAATCTTTTGTGCGCTCTGGGACGCCTCTAGGTTCTTCTGAACCTGGGCCCAGACAGTGCACAGTTCCCGATGAACATCCTCTACCTCAGGATTATTGGAACAACCAGGGGAGACGGAGGAGAACCTTGGGTTAAACCCGAAATTACAGAAAAACGGGGAGACCCCTGACGAGTTACTGACCCGGTTATTCAGGGAAAATTCAGCAAGGGGAAGGAATGAGACCCAATCGAATTGACAGTCAGAGATGAAACACCTTAAATATTGTTCCAGGGATTGGTTGGTCCTTTCCGTTTGGCCATTAGTTTCGGGATGGAAGGCGGAGGAGAAGGACAGATCAATCTCCAACTTTTTACAAAAAGCTCTCCAAAATAAGGAAACAAATTGTACCCCTCTGTCAGAAACGATATTGACTGGGGCCCCATGGAGACGCAGGATGTGTTTCACAAACAAAGAAGCTAACGTCTTGGCGTTAGGTAGCTTCTTAAGGGGCACAAAGTGGCACATCTTGCTGAAGCGGTCGACTACCACCCACACCACCGACTTGCCCTGAGATGGAGGCAAATCGGTGATAAAATCCATGGAGATATGGGTCCAAGGTCTCTGGGGAATGGGCAAGGAACGTAGTAGGCCCGCAGGTCGGGACCTAGGGGTTTTGGACCTAGCGCAAACCTCACAAGCGGCGACGTAAGCCCTAACATCTTTAGGCAACCCAGGCCACCAATAGTTTCTGGTAATGAGGTGTTTGGTGCCCAAGATGCCAGGATGACCAGATAGAGCGGAGTCATGGTTTTCCCTGAGTACCCTCAGCCGGTATTGCAGGGGAACAAACAGTTTGTCCCCAGGGACGTTCCCGGGAGCTGCACCCTGATCAGCCGCGATATCAGAAGCTAAATCAGAATCCGTGGCAGAGACGATTATACCAGGGGGTAAAATACAAGCAGGATCCTTCTCGGAAGGAGGATTGGCCATGAAACTACGTGACAGAGCATCAGCCATAATATTCTTGGACCCAGCCCTATAGGTAACCAAGAAATTAAATCTGGTAAAGAATAGTGCCCACCGAGCTTGTCTAGGATTAAGCCTCCTGGCCGATTCTAGGAAAACCAGATTCTTGTGATCCGTAAGGGTCGTTACCTGGTGTCTGGCCCCCTCCAGGAAGTGCCGCCACTCCTCAAAAGCCCATTTAATGGCTAGAAGTTCGCGGTTGCCAATATCATAGTTACTCTCCGTGGGCGAAAACTTCCTAGAGAAGTAAGCACAGGGGCGGAGATGGGTGAGGGAGCTGGTACCCTGGGACAAGACGGCCCCCACTCCCACCTCGGAAGCGTCAACCTCCACAATAAATGGCTCCTCTTGGTTGGGCTGAATCAGCACGGGGGCCGAGATAAAGCACTTCTTGAGAGTCTCAAAGGCCTGGACGGCCTCAGGGGGCCAATGGAGGACATCAGCACCCTTGCGGGTAAGGTCCGTAAGAGGCTTAGCGACGACCGAGAAGTTGGCAATAAATCTCCTGTAATAGTTGGCGAACCCTAAAAAACACTGTAACGCCTTAAGGGAGGCAGGTTGGACCCATTCCGCCACAGCTTGAACCTTGGCAGGGTCCATGCGGAATTCATGAGGAGTGAGGATTTGCCCTAAAAATGGTATCTCCTGTACCCCAAAGACACATTTTTCAGTCTTAGCAAACAGATTATTCTCCCGAAGGACCTGGAGCACCTTCCTGACATGCTCCACGTGGGAGGACCAGTCCTTGGAAAACACCAGTATGTCATCAAGGTACACAAGAAAATTACCCAGGTACTCTCTCAGGATTTCATTAATAAAATTCTGGAAGACAGCAGGGGCATTACACAACCCAAAGGGCATGACCAGGTATTCGAAATGACCCTCGGGTGTGTTGAACGCAGTTTTCCACTCATCCCCCTCTTTGATGCGGATAAGGTTATATGCCCCCCGTAGATCGAACTTAGAAAACCATTGGGCTCCCTGAACCTGATTAAAAAGATCCGGAATCAAAGGAAGTGGGTACTGGTTCCTTACGGTGACCTTATTCAGGTTACGATAATCAACGCACGGCCTAAGACCACCATCCTTCTTCCCCACGAAGAAGAAGCCAGCACCTACAGGAGAAGTCGAGGGGCGAATGAAACCCTTGGCCAGGCATTCTTGGATATACACCCTCATAGCTTCACGTTCAGGACATGAAAGATTAAATATCCTACCCTTAGGAAGCTTGGCACCAGGCACCAAATCGATAGCGCAATCGTAATCTCTATGGGGGGGCAACACCTCGGAGGCCTCCTTAGAAAACACATCGGCGAAGTCCTGAACAAACTCAGGAAGCGTGTTTACCTCCTCCCGGGGAGAAATAGAGTTAACAGAAAGACATGACATAAGACATTCACTACCCCATTTGGTGAGATCCCCAGTATTCCAATCAAACGTGGGATTATGCAACTGCAACCAGGGAAGGCCTAAAACCAGATCAGACGATAATCCCTGCATCACCAGTACAGAGCACTGCTCCAAATGCATGGAGCCAACCAGGAGTTCAAAAACAGGAGTATGTCGAGTAAAATAACCATTAGCAAGGGGAGTTGAGTCGATTCCTACTACAGGGATAGGATAAGGTAAATCAATACAAGGCATCTTTAGAGACATAGCAAATTCCACAGACATGATATTAGCAGATGAGCCAGAATCCACGAAAGCACTGCCCGTGGCAGACCGGCCAGCAAACGAGACCTGAAAGGGAAGCAAAATTTTATTGCGTTTCACATTTACGGGAAATACCTGTGCGCCCAAGTGACCTCCCCGATGATCACTTAGGCGCGGAAGTTTTCCGGCTTCTTATTCTTGCGCCTGGGACAGGTGTTCAGTAGATGCTTGTCGTCCCCACAGTAGAAGCAGAGACCATTCATTCTGCGAAACTCCCTACATTGTCGAGGGGACATGGAGGCCCCGAGTTGCATAGGTACCTCCGAGTCCTCCGTGGAGGGGCGAGGAGACGGGACCTCGGGGGGGGATCGCAGAAAAGTCAGAGGGGAGCACACTGAAGCGTTCTAGCTGACGTTCCCTGAGACGTCGGTCAAGTCGTACTGCTAGGGCCATAACCTGGTCAAGGGAGTCAGACGAGGGGTAGCTAACCAGAAGATCCTTCAGGGCGTCAGATAATCCTAACCTAAACTGGCACCTTAGGGCCGGATCGTTCCACTGAGAAGCTACGCACCACTTCCTAAAATCAGAACAGTATTCCTCAACCGGTCTCCTACCCTGACGTAAGGTCACCAGCTGACTCTCGGCTAAAGCAGTCCTGTCAGTCTCGTCGTAAATGAGTCCGAGGGCAGAGAAAAAACGATCAACAGAGGAAAGTTCAGGGGCGTCAGGAGCCAAGGAGAAGGCCCACTCTTGGGGCCCTTCCTGGAGTCGGGATATGATGATACCCACCCGCTGGTTCTCGGAACCTGAGGAGTGGGGCTTTAGGCGGAAATACAGTCTGCAACTCTCCCGGAAGGAGAGAAACGTCTTACGGTCCCCTGAAAACCGGTCAGGTAACTTGAGGTCGGGTTCTAGAGGTGAGGTGAGGGGTACTACTAAAGCAGCGTCACCCTGATTGACCCTTTGGGCCAGGGCCTGGACCTGTAGGGAGAGGCCCTGCATCTTCTGGGCCAGGGTCTCAAGGGGGTCCATGATAGCGTCAGCGTAGGAGAAATGGTAGACTAGGTAAGGGCTTGTAATTATGTAATGGCCGGAAGGAGGTGAAGGGGAAGTGAGCCCTAATCTACCCACCGCCCTGTCCCTGCCTACTTGCAACGACCCGCCCTAGGCGACGAGGTACAACTGGGCGGCGGTCCCTACGCTGTCTAAGTGCACAGGAAAACAAACAGGGAACATGCAAGGGAAGGGGCAGTAGCCACGGAACGCCACGAGGAAACGGAGCGGCGAACGGACAGTCAGGACCAGGACGAAGTGAGTACACCCGAGCGGGCACGGAGACAGAAGCAAGCCAGGGGCAAAGCAAAGCAGGTCAAGCAGAACTGCAGCAAGGCAGAAGCACGGCAGAAGCAGGCTGGAGCAAGCAGCAGTGGGGCCAGGAATCCAAAAGAATTACAAGCACTGAGGGAGAGAACAGGGCAGGTAATAAAGGACAGGGGGCGGAGCTAACTCCGACAGACCAGGCCGCGATAGGCTCTCCCACTCCTGAGCCTGCCACCCTGGTTGGTGGGAGATGGTGTCAGTCGAACAGGTCTGGCCTCAGGTGTGGATTGATTAATCCCAGGAGTATACCTAGATGAAGTACCTGGCAGATCCCTAACAATGTTTTATTATGGCACATATTAAGTATTGGCTGGATGCTACACTAGTTTATAGCCCTTATAGTAAATCAGTGGCATGAATACTTGTGAACACTACTGTGAAAGAGAATTATCTTCAGCCACTAATGATACCACAAAGCAGGGCCAAACATCTTCGTGGTACTGCCACGAAGATGAAAAAGAGGGGCCTGTCCGCTGAGCCACTGCAATGGTCCCTGCATAATTTTACTCAGGTGTAAGAAACAGGACCTATTACGTTGCAGGGAACATTACTTTTTCCAAATTAAACTTTACGTCCCTTTTTGAACGCCCCTTTTTCTCACAGCGATGTAATGTGCCTGCAGTGAGTGAGGAAGAGGTGGGGACTTCTTCCACATGGGACACAGTGGCTGAAGTTCTAAGAGCCATCCGAAAACTGAAAATCCCTAGCAGGAAACAGTCTTCCCATGTGAGTGAAAATCCTGTACACAGTGGCAAAGATAGTATACAGACATACATATATAGCAGGCACCAACTTCTCAGCCGGCACCTGCTATTGCCTTTTAAGTACTTTAGTGTTGCATCATCAGCCAGCACCATTTTATACTTGCACAATTGTGGGTGACATGATTATGTGCCCAAAACAATGTCTGCAATGTGGCATGTATTAAGGGGTAATCTGCTGAATGTATCTATAAGTCTGGGTTCACATATATCAGTTTTGTCCAGCCAGTTGTTTAATGCCTGAGCCAGAACCCACCGATGACAAAGTTGTGCACCGATCCAGCATCCATAGCCAGACAGAAAAACGCTGCATGCATTTGATGACATAATTTCTCCTACAGGAAAGAATTGGATCAGTTCTGGGAAACAAAACCGGGTTGCCAGATATATGCAAGTTTTTCTAAAGTTTTTTCAATTTAGAATAAAGATGAACCCCTTTCTGTAACTCTTCCCAATTTTTTAAATTTTTTTTAAAAGCCCAAAAAACCGAATTATTAGGTATAAATTCTATTTTAAAGAAACTATTAATAAACCCTGACACCTTAACTGGGTAGATGCTCACCTGGTAGAGATTTTGACCACTTTACAACACAGAGGAGTTGTCGTTCACACAGCTGGTTGAGGCTACACAACAAAGCACTAGGTGTTTCTGTCTGAGTGTTATCATACCCTGCATATACCACCTCTGGCTCTATACTTTGTAATATTTGGAGTAGTTCTGGGATGTACTGAATTTCTTGAGTTTGACTTGTAGATAGTCTTCCGGTGAGAACCTGTTGACTTTCGATAGACCTGGGCTGCTGACTGACCACTGTTTCCATCTCTCTTCCTGGCTTTATTCTGTTAAACTTTTTGAACTTTCGACCTAAGTAAAGAAAAGGAAAGTAAAATACAACTTTATTGTGGAGGAAGACTTAAATTTATAAAGCATTTTCTTTAGTCCTGGGTCTAAGGGTTGGCTTTCAACAGTAGTTGGCCGGGTTTTTGCTGACATAATTATTTCGGGCCTTGGGTTTCAGTTGTCTAATATATCTTCTATTTTCTTTGATGTTATCAGTTGACTTATTTAGATGCAAAAGTATAAATATATATTCGATAGACATTTTGACTATTAGGTATATATTTTGGGTAGACACTATCCAAAAATCAGATAAGATTGTAGGTTAATTCCTAAGCCACCAGGGATAGCAAACTAAACCATAAAGTCCACCTGTTGAGCCTGAAAAGTTGTGGATGATCAGCCGTGACTGTAGGTAAGGCTACTAAACTGCCAGGGATAAAAATAATAAACCACTAGGTCCACCTAGTGGGTCTCAAAAGGTGTGGATGATCAGCCGGGACTGTAGGTAAGGCCACTAGACCACCAGGGATGGAGAAATAAACCACAAGGTCCACCTACTGGGTCTGAAAAGGAGTGTATGATAAACAAGGACTGTAGGTTAAGCCACTACCACCAGGGATAGGAAGCTACACCACAATGATCTCCTGCTGGGCCTAAAAAAAGAGTGGATGATATCCTGCAGGACCACCAAAGATTGATGTCTTATCAAATTCCGAAATTGATAACAGTGTGGCTGAAGATTATATTTTAAGCACGGCCAGCCCATCTTGTTGTGACTGTGGTATTCCAATTTGGTGGGATGGGGGATGGCGTGAGTGTTACCTATTCTCATTTTAACATATTGGAGGATTTCCAATAAAACTGTAAAAACAGGAAAATATATTGACAAGACAAATACATCAATTATACACCATAATTTTACCATTATTGATAATGCGTCAGTTTTTAATTCCCCATTATAAAAAATACTATAATTTACTTGAAATCACACAATTAAATAATTTGTTGTATTTTATTTTACATTCTACAAGGTAATTACCGCTAATGCCTTTGGCCCTGCTGTGACTAATGGGATTGTTTGTGTGATGTCTAATCTTAACCTTAGCTTATCGTTCACTAATATATGTTTCTTACTGCATAAAAGATGGAGAGCTTTACAAGAATATATGTTATCAGCTATGGGTCTGTTCACATCTGCATTGGAGGCTCCGTTAGGGGCCTTCGTCGCAGATTCTGCCAAATATACTGGAAGCAATAGCGCAGCATCCTGCGCTATTGTTTCCGGTAAAACCACAGACACCCTGCCGGAAAACCAACAGAACCCATTAATGTGAATGGGTTCTGTCGAACGCTAGTTGTGTCCGTTGTTCAATGGAACCAGCACTTCCGCCATTTTTGTTGTTCAGCTCCTCTGATGGAGCAGAACAACGAAATGCCGAACACAGATGTGAACAAGGCTTTATACAATCTAGCATTACAGATATCCTTAGTAACATTCCTTATGCATAGATCGCAATGGTGTAACATAGCTGGTTAGAATATCAGTGTTACAATTGCTCTGTACATAGGAAAATGCAGGGAAGACACATGTCTCCCCCTCCTGACACAGGGATCCAGCGATGACCTGATCGGATGCATGGCAACCTGCAAAGATTCCACCTTTGTGATGTCCATATGCCATAAAAGTGCATATGGACATGGTTTGTCCAGTTGGAACAAGCCCTTTAAGGCCCAATATCAGTGTCATTTTTACTGAACATCATTGCTTTACAGGTGTGCCCATCCTTAGCTTTGCTTGAATTTGGTTAAGGATTTCAATTTCTCACGAAACAAATTCAATACAATATCGCGACATACGAGCAAAACCCTTGACAGGCTGCAACCCACATCACAACCACTGGGTGGCCACAGAAAGACAAATATAGCATAGACATTTCAAAATCATGTTATTTTTTAAAGTTGGTCATCTCACGCCGATATGTTGAAAGGACACATCTGTATCATACACTTCAGTGAATGACTGCCTATGAAGTATTTCAATAACAATGATTCACATGCCACATTTATATATATTAGAATATTACATATACCAGTGGACATTATTTTGCTATTATTGATCTCCCAACAATGTGTTTTTTTCCAGGTGCTCATAAAATATACTGATGTAATAACATTTTCCAGCCAGTATATCCGGGTCACGCTGCCCTGGATCTTTGCTTCTGGTAAGTGAGGCCATAAACACCTTTCCTTGCAAATGAAAATCAATTTTACTTTAACTTCATAAATAAAACAACTGATTTACTCTGAAGTAAAGGTTATTCTTCGGCGCACATGACATGCAGTTACCTGTAATGTTTTATATTATTTTTTTCTGTAAAATTGATGTTTCTCCAGAGCCTGCCATTATATCAGTATGTCTGCATATTCTGCCAGTATTCTGCATAAACATTACAATATACTAGACGTAGCAAAGCCGAGTTGGTCATTAACTCCTTGGGACTGAATTGTTTCTGCATTGTGACAAAAGAAGCCAGTCAGAAAACCTATATGTGTGATGGACGCCAAGGTTTTTCTTTGTCCTTTCAGCCTGCAGCATAGAGATAGACCACGCCAGTGCTATTGGGTTCGACACTGAGTTTCCACTACATCCCTTCACACCATCATTAAATGATAAAATGCTGTTTACCTGGAGCCGCCACTAGGTGGAGCTCACTGCATACATGTCCCAGAGAAGCAGCAACATGTACAAATCACTCTAAGGGTATGTTCACACGGTGGAGATTTTACGGTGGAATGTGCCGCAAAATTCAGCCTCCCATTCTTTTCAAAAGGAGCTGGCCACTTCTGTTTCTCGCTAGCTGATTTTATTACAGCTAGTGGGAAAAAGAAGCGTCCTGCCCGATCTTCGGGTGGATTGCGCCCGAATCTCCCATTGAAACGAATGGGAGTAAGAATCTTCCTGCCGATGGCAGGAATAATTTCCAAGCGGATCTTTGCGGCGGGACCCGCCAAGCAAAATCCACGGCGTGAACGAACAGGTTCAGCAAGCAGCATGACCACTAAAGATGTCGCCACAAGAAACTGCAATATTCCAGCAAAAAGAAAATATAACTTTATTTATGTTCATTGCAACGTTTAATTTCACTCCTTCTCTGGCTATAAGCATTTCTTTTGTCTTTTCATTTTGGGGCCCATTCTGAGTTTTGCTATGGGGTCCTATGATTTCTGCATATCTCCCTGTCAACATGGCCACATAGCAGTAATTACCCTGATCTATTAGTTACCCAACTGCTCACAATGTCTGTGTCTTCAAAGCAATTCCTGTATTTAAATTTTTTATTGTTTTCCCAATATTTTGATTAATTTTTACTTATTTATATAATTAGTGCTTATATCTTTTCAATGACAGCATGATTATCTTAAACAGTGGTCCCCAACCAATGGCTCGGGAGCCACATTAAGTTCTTATTATAGAATTTATTAATGGGCCTTATTCTGGAAAGCCACCTTTTTATGGCGCTTTAGAATAACAACTGCATGGAAGAACGTGCAGCCGCGTATTGGGTGCCCAGCTGTCAGAGATTGCCAAACACCCATGAAGGAAGGCAGAAACGGTAATTTACCTTTTCTAGCTTACCAATAGCTATATCCCTAGGTCTACAATGAAGGCGTCTGCCGTGATCCCAGATGTAGCATAGTTGTGTTTGTAATTTGGCACAGTTCATTTTAATATCATGATATGTATGTGTTATATATGGTTTTCTTTGCAGATCAGTGCAGAAAATCCAAGAATAGAATAGGTAATAATTCATAAATTATAATGCGTTGGCACAATCTGTTTATCTCTTTAACCCCTTCCCGCCGCAGCCCTTTTTCAGATTTTCATTTTCGTTTTTTTCCTCCCCACCTTCCAAAAGCCATAACGTCTTTATTTTTCCGTCAATATAGTCCTATGAGGGCTTGATTTTTGCGGGTCGAGTTCTTAATTTTTCATAGCACCATTTATTTTGCCATATAATTTATTAGGAAACGGGAAAAAATTATTTGTGAGGTAGAAAATGAGAAAAAACTGCGATTCCTCCATGGTTTTTTGCGCGCCGTTTTTACGGAATTCACTGTGCAATTAAAACAACATGTTAACTTTATTCTGTGGGTCAATACGATTACGGCGATACCAAATATATATAGTTTTTTCTATATTTTACTACTTTTACAAGTAAAAATCTAAGTGTAAAAAAGAAAATTTATTTTGTGTCGCCAAATTCCGAGAACCACAACTTTTATATTTTTCCGTCGATTTAATGGTATGAGGGCTTATTTTTTGCGGGATAAGCTGTAGTTTTTAATAATACAATTTTGGTGTACATGTGACTGTTTGATCACGTATTATTTCATTTTTTTGTGGGAGATTAGGTGACCAAAAAATAGAGATTCTGACGTTTACAACGTTTACAGCCGACACCGGCATCGTATGGAGCGGGTTCACTCCGTGAGCCCGCTCCATACTTCCCCTACCCGACTTTGGCGTATGGATACGTCAAATGTCGGGAAGGGGTTTTAAACTACCCTTATGTGTGTTTATTTGCAACTTGTTCAGGTTGCCTAGCAACCATAGTCTTCCTGCATAGGTGACCACTTTCTCAATACATGAGTGTATCGGCGGCACAGGTACTTAGAAGTTCTTGGTGCTACAGAAAAGGGCGATATTTCAGTTCTTCATAACAGAGTACTGCTCAGAACCACTTCCCTTGGTCAGCGAGAAGGAAACCAACATCAGCGCTGTATTCAGAGGACCATATATACCATATGCTCCCTATAATAACATGCCTGCAGATCATACATATGAATCTCTATGACTCTCTAATTTCCTCTTACCTTTCTCAGTAAAGGGTAGAAGATAGTGTTGCGATGCATCATGCAGATTTTCAAAATAACACAAAGTTCAGTCTGTTCTGATATTGTCTAAACTGTGGGGGCGCCCTGACCTTCACAGATAAGCTGCTACTAAATTACCATTCTCATATTAAGCAATATAATGCTCAAGCATGGATACAATATTTTCTATGCTATTTTCATCAACAGAACATTAGGAGTAATACACATAAAGAAGCAATTAAAATGTAAATGTCTGTAAAGAAAATAAATAGGCAATGTAAACCTCTAGTATCGAGCAAAGCAAATAATAATCGCAGTATAGTGACTGTATGGCAACGTTTATAGTAACTGTATAATAATCATAGTGTAGTGACTGTATAATAACAGTGTAGAGTGGCTGTATTATGAAATAGTGTATAGTGACTGCATAATGACATAGTGTATAGTGACTGTATAATGACATAGTGTATAGTGACTGTATAATAACATAGTGTATAGTGACTGTATAATAACATAGTGTATAGTGATTGTATAATAACATAGTGTATAGTGACTGTATAATAACATAGTGTATAGTGACTGTATAATGACATAGTGTATAGTGACTGCATAATAACATAGTGTATAGTGACTGTATTATGACATAGTGTAGAGTGGCTGTATTATGAAATAGTGTATAGTGGCTGTATAATAACATAGTGTATAGTGACTGTATAATAACATAGTGTATAGTGATTGTATAATAACATAGTGTATAGTGACTGTATTATAACATAGTGTATAGTGACTGTATAATAACATAGTGTATAGTGACTGTATTATGACATAGCGTAGAGTGGCTGTATTATGAAATAGTGTATAGTGACTGCATAATAACATAGTGTATAGTGACTGTATTATGACATAGTGTAGAGTGGCTGTATTATGAAATAGTGTATAGTGGCTGTATAATAACATAGTGTATAGTGACTGTATAATAACATAGTGTATAGTGATTGTATAATAACATAGTGTATAGTGACTGTATAATAACATAGTGTATAGTGACTGTATAATAACAGTGTATAGTGACTGTATAATAACATAGTGTATAGTGACTGTATAATGACATAGTGTATAGTGACTGTATAATAACATAGTGTATAGTGACTGTATAATAACATAGTGTATAGTGACTGTATAATGACATAGTGTATAGTGACTGTATAATAACATAGTGTATAGTGACTGTATTATGACATAGTGTAGAGTGGCTGTATTATGAAATAGTGTATAGTGGCTGTATAATAACATAGTGTATAGTGACTGTATAATAACATAGTGTATAGTGACTGTATAATAACATAGTGTATAGTGACTGTATAATAACATAGTGTATAGTGACTGTATAATAACATAGTGTATAGTGACTGTATAATAACTTAGTGTATAGTGACTGTATAATAACATAGTGTATAGTGACTGTATAATAACATAGTGTATAGTGACTGTATAATGACATAGTGTATAGTGACTGTATAATAACATAGTGTATAGTGACTGTATAATAACATAGTGTATAGTGACTGTATAATAACATAGTGTATAGTGACTGTATAATAACATAGTGTATAGTGACTGTATAATAACATAGTGTATAGTGACTGTATAATAACATAGTGTATAGTGACTGTATAATAACATAGTGTATAGTGACTGTATAATAACATAGTGTATAGTGACTGTATAATAACATAGTGTATAGTGACTGTATAATAACATAGTGTATAGTGACTGTATAATAACATAGTGTATAGTGACTGTATAATAACATAGTGTATAGTGACTGTATAATGACATAGTGTATAGTGACTGTATAATAACATAGTGTATAGTGACTGTATAATAACATAGTGTATAGTGACTGTATAATAACATAGTGTATAGTGACTGTATAATAACATAGTGTATAGTGACTGTATAATAACATAGTGTATAGTGACTGTATAATAACATAGTGTATAGTGACTGTATAATAACATAGTGTAGTGACTGTATAATGACATAGTGTATAGTGACTGTATTATGACATAGTGTATAGTGACTGTATAATAACATAGCGTATAGTGACTGTATAATAACATAGCGTATAGTGACTGTATAATAAAATAGTGTATAGTGACTGTATTATGACATAGTGTATAGTGACTGTATAATAACATAGTGTATAGTGACTGTATAATAACATAGTGTATAGTGACTGTATAATAACATAGTGTATAGTGACTGTATAATAACATAGTGTATAGTGACTGTATAATAACATAGTGTATAGTGACTGTATAATAACATAGTGTATAGTGACTGTATAATAACAGTGTATAGTGACTGTATAATAACATAGTGTATAGTGACTGTATAATGACATAGTGTATAGTGACTGTATAATAACATAGTGTATAGTGACTCTATAATAACATAGTGTATAGTGACTGTATAATAACATAGTGTAGTGACTGTATAATGACATAGTGTATAGTGACTGTATTATGACATAGTGTATAGTGACTGTATAATAACATAGCGTATAGTGACTGTATAATAACATAGCGTATAGTGACTGTATAATAACATAGTGTATAGTGACTGTATAATAACATAGTGTATAGTGACTGTATAATAAAATAGTGTATAGTGACTGTATTATGACATAGTGTATAGTGACTGTATAATAACATAGTGTATAGTGACTGTATAATAACATAGTGTCGAGTGGCTGTATAATGAAATAGTGTATAGTGACTGAATGATCTGTCGGGATCTACGTATGGGGGGTTGCGGTTGCCAATGAAAACGTAGAAAAGCTCAAGTTAAAAGTCCACGCTTGGCTTTATTGCAGTCCAAAAATAAACAAGTGCTTATCTGGCAAACAAGACTTGCAGCATATAAACAAACACCTTGCCCATCTGGGCACTAACTAAACAGCAACTTTCCTCACCTATTATAAACAATAAGTACAGCGTTCCTTGGATCAGGCATTTGGCACTATCCTTGTGTGGATTCCCAGGCTCTGACCCTCTCTACACTAACTGCAGAACTTTTATGACTCAGTAACGAGCCCAGAAGCTTCACCTAAGATATTCCATCTGGGACCGCCCGGACGTCGATGAGGAAAAGGATTAATACCCCTCTCCTTCCCACTCTCCCTACTTGTGTGCTGTGTCTCAATAAAGTTTCGGGCCTGTGATTTCCCTTCCCTATCCCTTCTTTCCCACTCCTACATCCCTATCACTGGTCTGTGATGCTTTGTTGTTTGACATTGGTTAATGGCAGGCTGTTAGTGTTGTGTGTGGTGTGAAATGTAGTGTAGGTTAGTCTGTACTGTATGCCATACTGTCAGGGATCATTACCATGTATATTGTTTGCAAAAACATTATTACTTTATATAAACTAAAAATCTGTATATTACACAAAGATTTGTAAATGAAACAAGATGGAGTCTGTATGACGGACACGCCTATGGAAGACACCGCCCCTGGAAGGCAAGAGGAGTGTACAGAAGAACTCACAGCTGAGTAGCCAATGGGGCTTAAGCATGTCTCACATCTCTAGGGAGGGAACTTGTGTTTCTTTCTTTTGTTAAGATTTTAGTAATTTTTATGTATTAATCAAGAAATTGTTAGAGTAGAGCCTCCAATTTTATTTAATATTATTAATTGATTTTATTGTCCCTCCATGCTCTGGTGTACACCACCTATTGATTCATAGAAATTGTAGGTATGGGGAAGGAAGGAAAAGTAGAGCACGGTGGGTCAAATGTCGCCTTCAATTATTTATATTGATACCGACTAATGTAATAGGAGAAAGATTGTGCTGTGCAATGTCCCCTTTTATTGCCACATTTTGTAAAAATATTTTTATTATTATATATATAAAGTGTTTTCACAACTTTATTATAAATTCCTTAATTTTATTATTTTCAAATTCCACTGATTAGGAGGCCTGTTTATGGCTTTTCTCCTTCAATGGAAATAAGAGAGGTAGTGCTCCGAGGGTTTGTATTATAACTGTGATATTCCCTGCGTGTGCACACCGCAATTGGTTGTAGCCTGTCTCAGTGAAGAAGCTAACTCAGTTCAGTGAAACGTACGTCGGGACTATACCGACCCTGATAGTAGGGAAAGATAATTGAGGGAAAGATTAGTTCAATGACAAATAAAAAACGAATCCTACCGCATCTAGAGGTTCGCTCCTGACATAGTGGGAACGGACGAGAGTAGTGGCGATATCACTACACGCCACTTAGCCGTCGAGTGCTGATGACGTCGCGGCACTCACGGCTGATACTCAGAATAATGCCGGCGTAATACAGCCAGCAATCTTTAAACCTCACCAGTCAGTAGTGTTGACTACAAACGGGCAGTCTGTCTGTCTAAACGCAGCGAAAGCTGTTATCTTTGCGCTGCTGCTCAACTAAAGATCGGAGCAGCAACGCTGGGAATATACATAACAAAAACGCACTCGGTGACCAGTCAGCTGTTCACTGAGACAGGCTACAACCAATTGCGGTGTGCACACGCAGGGAATATCACAGTTATAATACACAGCACAATCTTTCTCCTATTACATTAGTCGGTATCAATATAAATAATTGAAGGCGACATTTGACCCACCGTGCTCTACTTTTCCTTCCTTCCCCATACCTACAATTTCTATGTATTAATCAAGTATTTACAGAACCTGATAAAGTGAGATTCTCAAAGTGTTCTGGATTATCAGATGAGTGCGGAGAAGTGTATAACATTTGTTTTTATTTTAGAGAATGAAGACGCCACCCCTTTGAAATGTTCTATCTATATGTGACATGGGTTTTTAATGTAAATTTGTAATGTAGAAATACTTGATCATATACAGTATGTACAAGACAGGATACGAGGCACCAGGTAAATCATCCAGAAACCACTCTCACCTTCTCATTCATCTCAAGGAGCGGAGTTGGAGGTGCTCGCTGAGGCTTGTAACCTGGCGAAAGGTAAGACGGCCGACATTTACACTGACTCTAGGTAAGCTTTTAGCATCGCCCACAATTAGGGGCCCATTGGTAGTAGGAACTTTATTGGATCATCGGGTAAGCCAATTGAGAGAGCAAGAGAAGACAGACCTGACAACAAGGGAATGTGCGGCCAGGTGTCAGTAAATTGGCTTGTCCCTGGACACAATAATGCCACCACTAGGTTTGTAGCAGCCTGCATGATGTGCGCACGGCATGACATAGATAAAAAAGCAAAGGTACCTATGAAAAGTGAACCCTGGCCAGATTACCCGTCCCAGCGACTGCAGAACATACAACTACCTGAGGTAAAAGTGTATGACAATGTGCTCGTGTGTGTAGACCTGTTCTCAGGGGGGCCTGAAGCCCGGCCGGTATCTTCCCCACTGCAGAACTTGTGTGTAAGTGACAGGGGAACAATGTTATCCCAAGTATTGACCTGGTGTTTGTACAATGATAAGATGTCAGCAGTTCTCCAGATGTTGTCTCAAAGTTAGTTTGTTTAATAACGATATTCAAGAAGTGTGGTGGGAATATTAAATACTGAGGTTAAGTTTTATGTAAAGTTCTGGACCAGCCTTAGCATTGGACTATTGGAGGCATGCGTCAGTATTATGTTTGTGTAAATGAGAACTTCTCAGTGCAAGTAGATTCCCATTTGAAAATATTTTCGTTGTGAAAGGAAAATTTTAGAGCAGAGAATTCTGTGCAGTGTATATGTGTATGTATAGATATATATAAAGAAGTAAAATGAGTTTACATGTATCACTTCTAGTTACTGCTAAATGTGAACGTTTAATGTAAAGATGTTATTTGTTCATGTTTTTCTTCAAATTAATTATCTGATTAAGATTAATTACTGATTATGCGATGAAAAGCTTGTTCTCCACAGGAAGAGTCCAACTCCGAATGGAGGCGTGAGAACCAGATTCTGAAGAGAATGTGGACGGCTAAAGGAAGGTAAACCGGTAGCACCCAAGGCATTCTTGATGGCACTTGCATTGATGGTGTATGACCTCACATATTCCCCAAGACTGCAAGGATCGATGTGGTAAGATCTAATTGGTATGTCCCAGGCTTTACAGCTGATGCTGCTAAATTCTGTTACAGCTGTTTGATTTGCCTACAGAACAGTCCTGGCAGACCGGTGCCAACCTTATCATACCTGCCTCCAACGAAGAGAACAGACATTGAGAGGCCTTCCCAGGTAGAACGAACCAGAGTAGGGGGGAAAAATTGGTTTGAGACACTTGTCAGATAAACATGTGAAATCTGTGTATATTTCTGTGAATAGGAGATGTTCCAGGTAATCAGCTGAGAATAAGGTACAAATCCTGCTGGAAAGTGTAAACACCAAGGTCAAATATAATGTACCCAGTAATCACACATCTTCTAGGTGCCCTGTCCAGTGGAACAGAGAAGTTTTTCTTAGATAAAGGTGTTTGTTTTATGTTGATTAAGGGCCTGTCATTATTATCGTATGTACTTAGAATAAAGTTTATAGTGTATGCGGATGATGTTATCACCAGATTAGTATTTATTTTAACAATTGACAAGGGTTGGGGGTCCCCGGCAAGTGCCAGTAAACATGAACTAAAATACTTTTAATATGATGAACTCCATCACTGAGATGCGGCAGGCGCAGCCTGAGCCAGTACAATGCGTTTGTCATGAACTGACGGCAGTGTCACAATTCTAAGCAGCCGCCCAGACAAGTAACTTACCGGAGGAAGAGGATAGATATGGAGGGTTTGTGGTAGTCACAATAAAACTCCACTAATCCGTCTACGTGGGATCTCACCCCAGGCTCACAGCATGAGGTGCTATGTACAGCCCGGTGACGTATACTAAAAGAGACGGTGTCTGACAGATGAGAAGGACCAAACCAAGTCCCGATGACATCAGCAAAGATCAAAGTAAAGACCAAAGACCTGAGCGAATCCGTCAGCAGTATCAAGTGTTTTAATAAGTAAGTGACCAGGTGGAGGATAGTAATAAATCCCCCACTTGACACCACTGTGCAGTCTGACTCCACAGAAGACAGAAGACAGGAGAAGAAGAGGACGATGATGTACAGGACTGGCAATGAACTGATGGGACCCAAAACCTGAGGGTGATAGCATGAGATTGGTGATAGCATTATATTATTAGTTGAGGCTCTATTGTTTATTGTGTCTGAGGTTTATAATTATAATGTGTGTAAATATGCTGCGGCACTGCAAATTACAATCTGAGGAGTTTTATGTGGAGGTGTGAGGTGAAGGTCACTGGTTGTTGTCACTCATATGTAAGAAGTACATGGCAGCAATGAGAGCCCGGAGGTTATGTTACCCGGGTGTATTTAGGTTTGGGGAAGATGCTGCCCATGACCTGTTATATCTGCAGGGGTAAAAGTCCCATTAGGACAGTAAGTGACAGTGCGACAATTATTACCATTAATAAAATGATTGACTGGATTAGTTATATATATTACAACCAGCAGCGGTTTGTAGATTATACCAAGACAACCATCCTGTATCCTGAGGAGAATAGGGAAAGTTAGGACCACTCCGAAACCTTGGAAGTCCAGGTACAAAGGGGGTTACTCATCAGGAGTAGCTCGTCTCAAGCTGGTAAAGAAATCTAAAACCCCTACCCGCCTGGTTCGAGTGCTCAGTGGTAGGTTGCTAGGCAAGAGTCAGGGATATAGAGTAATAATATTTTTAGGGGGGACTGTCAGGGATCATTACCATGTATATTGTTTGCAAAAACATTATTACTTTATATAAACTAAAAATCTGTATATTACACAAAGATTTGTAAATGAAACAAGATGGAGTCTGTATGACGGACACGCCTATGGAAGACACCGCCCCTGGATTGCAAGAGGAGTGTACAGAAGAACTCACAGCTGAGGAGCCAATGGGGCTTAAGCCCGTCTCACATCTCTAGGGAGGGAACTTGTGTTTCTTTCTTTTGTTCAATAAAAAAGTTCAGTTCACTTCCTACTCGACGGAGGTAGGATCTATACCAACTTGTCTCATGGTATATTTTCTACATGCATGCATGCTCGCAGTTTTCAAATACCCTGACAATACTGTTATGCTATGTATGGTGATTGTTAGTATCTATTATATACTGCTTCTCAGCCTGCACAGCGTCGCAGTAATAAGTATGTTTGATGCCTAATGATTGTTAATAAAGCATTTTCAATAAAAAAATAACCAAAACACTGAACTAGGGGAAACGCCTGTACTGGAGTGGAGAAGGAAATGATAGGTCCCAGTACAAATCCTACAGTCCCAGAACACACATTTAACAAAAGCCTCAGCAAACTAGGTTTTCTGAGGAAATCTCACTGTTCTGGATTCCTTATCTTACCTTTCTTAACAAAATGTGTGAGATACACACCATCTTCAGCATACCTCCCAACCGTCCCGGATTCAGCGGGACAGTCCCGTATTTCGGGCAGTGTCCCGCTGTCCCGGGCAGCCGGTGGTATGTCCCAGACTCCCGTTGTCAACTGGTTCTGCGGCCTCAGGATGCAAATACAGCTGAAGCAGGGAACCGTCAGATCCTCGCTTCAGCATTAGTACAGAGGACTCTCCAGGAACAGCACTACTTTAAGTGCTGTGGCTCCTCCATGGCGGAATCCCGCCAGAGCGTTGCCGACGCTATGACCAGGAAATCTGCTCCTGGAGAGAATCCCTGACGTCACTGTTCATATATGGACAGTGACGTTAGTGGCTACTCCTGTTACGGAATCCCCGGCTAGAGCATTGCCAACGCTATAGCCGGTGATTCCGCTTCTAGATGGAATCCCTGACTTCACTTTACATATATGGACAGTGATGTCAGTGGCTCCGCCTGGTGCGGAATCCCAGCCACGGCGTTGCCGACACTCTGGCTGGGGATTCCGCCCCTAGAGGGAGTCCCAATGGCTACAGGGGGGGGGGGGGTATCGCTATCTACATGGGAGGTGGTATCTTTAAGGGGGCTGTGGCACTATCTACATGGGCACTGTGGTACTATCTACAGGGGACACCGTGGCGCTATCTACAAGGGCACTGTATGTCGCACTAACCACATGGGCACAGTGGCACTATGTGGACACTGCCACTTTATATGTGGGCACTGGCACAAGGGGCATTATACTGTATAGGGGCTGCTATGGGGCATTATACTGTATAGGAGCAGCTAAGCGGGATTTTACTGTATGGTGGCAGCTATGGGGGCATTATACTGTATGGGGGAAAGCTATGGGTGCATTATACTGTATGGGGCAGCTGTGGGGGCATTATAGTGTATGGTGGTAGCTAAGGGGGCATTACAGTGTATGATAGAAGCTATGGGGGCATTATAGTGTATGGTGGTAGCTATGGTAGCATTATACTCTATGGGGAAATTCTTAGGGGCATTATACTGTATGGGTCAGCTATGGGGGCATTATGCTGTGTGGGGCAGCTATGGGGTATTATACTGTATGGGGCAGCATCGGGCATTATACTGTATGGGGCAGCTGTGAGGCATTATACTGTATGGGTGCATCGGTGGCCATTATACTGTATGGGGCATCTGTGTGGGCATTATACTGTATGGGTGCATCTATGGGGGCATTATCCTGTATGGGGGCAACTATGGGGCATTATACTGTATGGGGGCATCTCTGGGCATTATACTGTATGGGTGCATCTATGGGGGAATTATACTGTATGGGGGCAACTATGGGGGCATTATACGGTGTGGGCTGAAGCGGGTGTATATGGGCGGGTATTGGGCGGGATTAGAGGTGTGGCTTAAAAGCGGGAAAAAAAATATGGCGGAATGTGCTGCGGGTTTTCGGTCGGGTAAGCTGCATAGTTTTACACAGCATATTCAACCCACGGGTGATTTCAACATTCGTGTGAATAAGGCTTTACTGTGTGAGTCTCCTTTCACACCACAAGCTGTGTCTCTACTTCTTTACTGACAAGCAGAGAAGGCATTTCTATTGGTTGGCGTCAGTTGGAGAGTAGAACTGAGCATGTGCGTCCTCCCTCATTCAGCTCAGTAGGAGGACGTGCACATTACTATACAGATTGAACACCACGGGGCATCATTATAATGAGGTAAAGGGAATATCCCTCAACCGGAGAATTTTTGTTTAATAAAGTAAATTACAAAACAAATAGATTTTTTAATGCTGAATTATATTGCAATAACATTTAATACTGGGGCAATCCCTTTAGGGCTGTGTTCACAATACGTTTGTGAACTACACTTGGCGTATCGGCCAGGAAAGCTCCCAGGGCATACACCGAACGTATCCATAGTGCCCTATTCACCGAGTGTATCACAAGTGGACACCCTTGTAAGATAGTGTGTGGCGGCATACCTTCTTTGGAATAGCATAGTAGACTACGCTATTATGCAGAGGCATATAATTAAAAAAAGGACACCGCGCAGTATACATTTTTTTATGATGGGGTCCTACTAGCATCCTATATCGTAGCCTTCCACCAGAAGTATATGTCGGGTAATAATCCTGACATATACCTCCAACAGAAAGCTAAAATAAAGTATGAACAGAGCCGTACTCATCTTTCCAGCAGTCATAACTACTTTTTAGTCTACATGGCTATGCTAAAAAAAATTTAGGGACAAGTTATTTTTCATTTAGCAAGTGCATAATTATACACTACAATTTGAGACAATATTTCAGCGGCGTAGCTAAAGGCTCATGGGCCCCGGTGCAAAAGTGCTTCTTGGGCCCCAACTTCTGTTTATGGTCGACGGCCAGCAGTGGTGACCCATCAGTGACCCATCAATGCAGCACTAGCAACAAGGGGCTAGCGCTTTAAGACATCAGGGGCAATAGCCCCAAGACAGATGCTTTGCATATATATCGGAGAAAGCATGCTTATAAGACTAAGACCCCTATAGCTCCACCACAGAAAAGTATTAAATACAGTGGCACAGCAGACAGTAATACACACATGATAGGATTAGACACAGCAGTTCAGCAGACAATGTGACACATGATAGGCTTAGACACAGAGCCCAGCGGACAGTATAACACATGATAGGCTTAGACACAGAGCCCAGCGGACAGTATTACACATGATAGGCTTAGACACAGAGCCCAACGGACAGTATTACACATGATAGGCTTAGACACAGAGCCCAGCGGACAGTATTACACATGATAGGCTTAGACACAGAGCCCAACGGACAGTATTACACATGATAGGCTTAGACACAGAGCCTAGCGGACAGTATTACACATGATAGGCTTAGACACAGAGCCCAGCGGACAGTATCCATACCTCCCAACCGTCCCGGATCCGGCGGGACAGTCCCGGTTTCTCACCGCTGTCCCGCCGTCCCGGGCGGTCTGCAAAATGTCCCGCTGGGCGCTGCATCAAAACAGCTGATCGCTGCTGACTGCAGCAGCGTTCAGAAGAAGGCAGGAGTCTTGTGGCGGTGTTCTCACTGGAATCGATGCCGGCACCTGACCTGTTATCTGACCTCACCGGTCAGGTCACTGGACTGGTTCACTTCCGGGCCGGCACCGACACCAGTGAGAACGCCGTTGCAAAACTCCTGCCTTCTTCTGATGGTGAGTGACGTCAAAGCAGAGCGGAGAGTGGAAGCAGTAGGGCCGGCTACCTCTACCGCTCTGGCGGCATTGTGGCACAAAGTATAAGGGGTTGTGTTGCGCTACCTACTGGGGGGCTGTGTCTGGAGCTATCTACAGGGGGGCTGTGTGTGACGCTATCTACTGGGGGGCTGTGTATGGAGCTATCTACAGGGGGGCTGTGTATGGAGCTATCTACAGGGGGGCTGTGTGTGGAGCTATCTACAGGGGGCTGCGTGTGGAACTATGTACAGGGGGGCTGTATCTGGCGCTATGTACAGGGGGGCTGTATCTGGCGCTATGTACAGGGGGGCTGTGTGTGTGGAGCTATCTACAGGGGGCTGTGTGTGGAGCTATCTACAGGGGGTCTGTGTGTGCGGCGGTATCTACAGGGGGACTGTGCGTGGAGCTATCTACAGGGGTGCTGTGTGTGGCGCTATCTACAGGGGGCTGTGTGTGGCGCTATCTACAGGGGGGCTGTATCTGGCGCTATGTACAGGGGGGCTGTGTGTGGCACTATCTACAGGGGGCTGTGTGTGGAGCTATCTACAGTGGGGCTGTGTGTGGAGCTATCTACAGGGGGTCTGTGTGTGGCAGTATCTACAGGGGGACTGTGCGTGGAGCTATCTACAGGGGGACTGTGTGTGGTGATATCTACAGGGGGGCTGTGTGTGGCGCTACCTACAGGGGGGCTGTGGGCTGTGTGTGGAGCTATCTACAGGGGGGCTGTGTGTGGTGCTATCTACAGGGGGGCTGTGTGTGGAGCTATGTACAGGGGGGCTGTATCTGGCGCTATGTACAGGGGGGATGTATCTTGCGCTATGTACAGGGGGGCTGTGTCTGGAGTTATGTACAGGGGGCTGTGTGTAGAGCTATCTACAGGGGGGGCTGTCTGTGGAGCTATCTAAAGGGGGCTGTGTGTGGAGCTATGTACAGGGGGGCTGTGTGTGGTGCTATGTACAGGGGGGCTGTGTGTGGCACTATGTACAGGGGGCTGTATCTGGCGCTATGTACAGGGGGGCTGTGTGTGGCGCTATCTACAGGGGGCTGTGTGTGGCGCTATGTACAGGGGGCTGTATCTGACGCTATGTACAGGGGGGCTGTGTCTGGAGCTATCTACAGGGGGGCTGTATTTGGAGCTTTCTATAGGGAGGCTGTGTCTGACGCTATCTACAGGGGGCTGTGTGTGGAGCGATCTACAAGGGGGCTCTGGTGGATGATTTTTCCATTGACCGGTAGCAGAGTTATACAACTGGAAAAAAAAATCCCCATCATGTAACTCTGAGACCTGTCAAATGAAAAGTCATCAACCACAGGGTCTCCCTCTTGACTTTTATTGTTCACAGCCTTTTGGTTTTTCCTGCAGCTGCTGCCGTGATGAGTAAATGTTATACCCAAGTTAGGAAAAGCAACATAAAGACGACATAACCGTATCCATAATATCTGTGATATCCAGACAGTCTAGAGATCCGCAGTGAGAATTTGTGCGTGTTATTTGCAGAAGGATCTGGCCGTGATTTGACGTGTTTATGCGGGATATTGGACGTGGTTAGGGGCGTGACTTAAAATGTCACTCTTTTCCGAATTCAAAAGTTGGGAGGTATGGTATTACACATGTTAGGCTTAGACACAGAGTCCAGCGGACAGTATTACACATGATAGGCTTAAATTCAGGGCCCAGCGGACAGTATGGCACGATAGGCTTAGATACAAGGTTTCTATAGGGGCTGGAAATAGCTGCAGAAGCAAGAGGCAAAGATGTCTAATAAGGAGAAGTCGCAATACCGGTCTGTGTCAGATGTAGAAGAAAAGAGAACGACTCCCATTAGAGAAGACATCACTGTTGTAGGAAATCCTTGTATTTCACATAAAGTCTTTGTGTATCCAAGACTAATAGACAAATGCGTGTTACCATTCCCATTGTCTAGAGGATGTGTCCGTACACAGTGTGATACAGTCAGCGATGGTTGGAGACTGTTAGTATGTAGGGACACAGCCTTTTGACAAGAGGAATCGTAACACCTATTTGTCAATGCTCTCACAGAAAGGTGGTATTCACTATAGACACAGAAGAGCGGCGGTGGGGAAGGAAGGCCCAAGTTTGTGGAACAGCCCAGGGCCTATGGTCTACCTAATCCGCTACTGGGAATGACTCCACTAGACGTGATTATTTTCTTCTTTTATGTAAAAAAGTAACTAAAACTATAAAGGAGTCAAATACAGAAAATTATAAACGTTCTGCCTTTCATTCCTCGTCTTGCAGTCATGCAGCCTCATTCCTCATTGATAACATTGTGTTTTCTATGACTAGTACTCAGCACAAGACGGCATGTTGATGATGTCCAAGGACTGATAATGACTTGTAGCCAAGGATAGTTGGCAAACAGAAGTGCAACACTGGCAAATACATTACTGATTTATGCCCAGGATAAGGAAGGGAGGGAACTCAGTAATCTTTACAATGGAGACGGCTTATCTCCCACCATAGGTGTGAAGAATATGAAGGTAGGCAGCCAAGATGTTGGAGGGTGCCAAAAGCTGTTTGAGAGAGCCAAAATCCCAGCAACCTTATTAACTCATTCTCATCCTTACGGGGGTATTCCCTGTAATTTTTATGGCATATCCTCTCCTCGGGGACCCTTGCTTATGGGGAGAACAAAGGTCCTGGGGCCCCATTTGCCAATTCAAAATAGTGACTACCCAATTTAACTTAATGGAGAGGTGGCCATGCTTGTACATGGACCTTTCCATTAAAGTCTTTAGGAGTTATGGATAGAGACAAGTAGGCAGTCCCCTGCCATCTCTTTCTTGAATTCAAAGGGCTAGCTACTGCTGTAAATCAGCAAATTAGGATTTTAGGACCCCCGTTCACCTAATAGGTGAGAGTCCCAGATCCTTTGGATCCAGTGGATATGCCATAAACAGAAATACAATTTTAACCCCTTCCAGCAAAAAGGACCTACATGTACGTCATAGAATGCCTTTAATAAAGACAAATTGACGTACATGTAAGATCACCACGGGAGCTTATTACTGACAGGCAATAGTGTTTTGGTATATGCAGTATACCAAAGGATTATATAAGCTATCAGCTGCAAGGGTCTGGCCAATAGCTGAGCTTTAACTTTTTCCCCACAGTTTTACTTTAGAGGGGTACTCTGAAGACAGAAATCTATGGCAGATATGACATAAATGTTTGACAAGTTGCGGTCCCAGTGTTACGACCACACCCATCGGGAGAACAGGATATTCATGTCCATTGACAATTTTTTTTATGAATAGAATCAAGATTAAGACAATTTACTGCTTGTTCTTGGTATGCGTATTAGGAAATGAATGCCACGCATTACTCACCACAGCAATAATGAAATTCAATTTATTTGGAATTTAGAGAGCGTTCTCAATAATGAGGAATAATCGAACAAATGTTCTTGCAATTTCAAATAATAAAAATAAATAAATGCCTCTGGTTCTTGCATAGTTGAGAAAAAAGTACAAAGCGTTGATGCCTGTTGTACTGTAATACTAAATTCTTAACTGGTCGAAGATGCCAGACGGGTATACTCCTCCTGCTGATCGCACGGGCACAGCAAATAGTACCTATGAAGCTTGAGCCCACTCCATACTCCCCCCTTCAGTCCCTGATGTTCAAATGTTGGGAAGGGGTTAAGACCAAAAATAGGCTGGTCCTTAAAGGTGTTAAAGGGGTTCTCGAGACTGAACATTGATGGTCATCAATGTTTTATCAGCTGGTTCTCTGCAAACAATGAAGGGGCCTCAGTGCTCGTTGGATGTCCCAAGGGTCAGACTCCCACCGATCAAATATTGATGGCCTATCCTAAGAAATGGTTTTGGTTTTTTTAAGTCCTAGAATACCCCTTTTAATTTTTTTTTTTTGTAGGCAGTCCTAAGTAAAAATGGTAAACTACTGAAAAGTACTGTAGACCTTCTTATTGAAGCGGATCTCTCGGCTATTTATGCTGTCCTGTATGACTTCAGCATAAAGAAGCTACAGACACTTTGATTTCAGCCTGATGTCTCCAGCCGATGTTTGACACTTTTCTCTATTAGGGTATGTTCACACAGGGCAGATACGCTGCGTAAAAGCACACAGTGTATCCGCCCAGGGCGCAATAGGCAATTCTGGGCGAAAAAACGCACAAAATTGTGGTGCCGTTTTTCGGCTGGAATGTCCACTGCGGAAAATTGCACGTGTAAGAAAAACAAAAAAAATACTTACCCTCTGACGTCCTGCAGACCGGCCTCCTGGGATGACGTTTAATCCCATGTGACCGCTGTAGCCTGTGATTGGCTGCAGCAGTCACATGGGATGAAACCTCATCCCAGGAGTACGGCCCAAATGAAGAAGAACAGAATTCTGGGTAAGTATAAGATTTTTTTTTCTGAGTTGTGTTTTTTTGCGGTGGAATCGCAGGTTTTCCGCCGCAAAAAAAATCAACGTCCGCTATGTGTTGCAGGTTTTAGCTCCCCATTGAATTCATTGGAGAAAAAGCGCAGCAAAAAAGTAGCGATTACGCAAATACAATTAACATGCTGCAGATTAAAAAAAACGAACCTCAGGTCAATTTCTGAGCATTTTTTTTCTGCTTATAATTTACGCAGCGTGTGGATGAGATTTGTACAAATCTCATCCACTCTGCTGCTACCGTATTATCTGGCGGATTTTCCACAATAAAATCAGTTGCGGAAAATTATTTAAGTATTTACGCTACGTGTGAACTGACCCTAAATGTGCATAAGGAGAAAAGGGTCAACCAGTGAAGACGGTCGGGAGCGTGAATATATGAATACACCTGGACTCATTCTTGTGCCGCAACCATAAGTTCCAAATGCTCCTAAACTACTTAACATTGACTAATAAGTGGCAGCAAGCTGAAATCATCGTGTCTTTCACTTCTTTATGCCGCCCTCTGGGAGGACAGAATAAATATCTGACCGATCGACTTTAACAAATTTGGGAGTTTTTAAAGACCTTCAGTGGGGCTGTATGAGGTTAGAAAAATGTCTGCACTCGTAATTTAATATTCCCTTGAATGTGGGTAGTTTGGATTGCGATACCAACCACAGCCCATGACCCATGGCCATAATATATTATACTTCTGCGGACACAATGTCACAGTGGCTTAGTGATAACAGGGGCTATAGTATACCAGCAGCAGGGGACAGAACCGGAGTTTTATTGGAAAGTATATTACAACGGTTTTAATTTTTAATTTCAGGTTTCTCCGGCTTAATAACCCCTTCACAATCACATAAAGATTGATAAATTGGTCCAAAAAAAGTCACATGCATAACGACGATTCTAAATGCAAATTAACCCTGAAAGAATGCAGGCAATTTTGGCGTTAAAGAGGCTCTGTCACCAGATTTTGCAACCCCTATCTCCTATTGCAGCAGATAGGCGCTGCAATGTAGATTACAGTAACGTTTTTATTTTTAAAAAACGAGCATTTTTGGCCAAGTTATGACCATTTTTGTATTTATGCAAATGAGGCTTACAAAAGTCCAAGTGGGCGTGTTTAAAGTAAAAGTCCAAGTGGGCGTGTATTATGTGCGTACATCGGGGCGTTTTTACTACTTTTACTAGCTGGGCGTTCTGACGAGAAGTATCATCCACTTCTCTTCAGAACGCCCAGCTTCTGGCAGTGCAGACACACAGCGTGTTCTCGAGAGATCACGCTGTGACGTCACTCACTTCCTGCCCCAGGTCCTGCATCGTGTCGGCCACATCGGCACCAGAGGCTACAGTTGATTCTGCAGCATCAGCGTTTGCAGGTAAGTCGATGTAGCTACTTACCTGCAAACGCTGATGCTGCTGCAGAATCAACTGAAGCCTCTGGTGCCGATGTGTCCTCGCTCGTACGACACGATGCAGGACCTGTGAGTGACGTCACAGCGTGATCTCTCGAGAACACGCTGTGTCTGCACTGCCAGAAGCTGGGCGTTCTGAAGAGAAGTGGATGATACTTCTCGTCAGAATGCCCAGCTAGTAAAAGTAGTAAAAACGCCCCGATGTACGCACATAATACACGCCCACTTGGACTTTTACTTTAAACACGCCCACTTGGACTTTTGCAAGCCTCATTTGCATAAATACAAAAATGGTCATAACTTGGCCAAAAATGCTCGTTTTTTAAAAATAAAAACGTTACTGTAATCTACATTGCAGCGCCGATCTGCTGCAATAGCAGATAGGGGTTGCAAAATCTGGTGACAGAGCCTCTTTAAAGAGGACCTGCATTTTAATGTTGTAGCATTAACATTACCCTTCAGTGGAAATAAGAAGCCAGACCCCGAAAAACAGCCGCCAGACCATTGTCCCTCCTCCACCAAATGTTACAGTAGACACTATGTTTTCCGGTAGGTAGAGTTCTCCTGGCATCCACCAAACCCAGATTCCTCCATCAGACTGCCAGATAGTGAGACGTTATTCATCACTCCAGAGAACACGCTGCTCCTGAGTCCAATAACAACGTGCTCTACACCACTCCAGCAGACACTTTTCCGAAACCCATTTCACGAAGCTCCAGACGTACAGTTCTGGTGATACTGTCACTTTCAGAGGCAGTATGAATCTCTGTAGTGAGTGATGCAACAGAGAATAGGCGATGTTTACGCATGGCGGTCCAACTCTTTTTCTACTGTGTGTTTGTGTGGTCGACCGCTTCATGGCCGAACTGTTGTTACTCATAGACGCTTCTACTTCACAATAATAGCACTTACAGGTGACCTGGGCAGATCTAGCAGATCACAAATTTCACAAGCTGACTTGTGGCAAAAGTGGCATCCTATGATGTGGCCACATTTGAAGTCCCTAAGCTCTTTAGTATGACCCATACTACTACCAATGTTTGTCTATGGTGAGTACATGGCTGTGTGATTGATTTTATGCAACTGTTTGCTATGGGTGTGTCTGAAAAACCTGAATTCAATAATTAGAAGGGGTGTCCACATACTTGTGGCCATATAGCGTAAATTTAAAAATAGAAAAAATGCAGACATTTAAAAAAAATAAAAAAAGTTTCCAGCATTTTTTGTTTTTACTGTCCATTTATCAATATATAATATAAATATAAATATATTGTTAAATGACAATATCAACATGTGGACATAATTTGCTGTCATGTCATTTGCTGTCATGTGCCGTTAATAAACTTTTTGATTTCTTTTTTGGTTATTTTTAACTTTTTGAAGCCCCCGCTCTTTTATCTTTTTGTTATGCTTTTTTAACACTGTTTTGTTTTAACGCTTTATTTTATTTTCATTTTTTTGTACATTATTATGGCAGGCCTTGCACTGATATGCAGTGTCCGTCTCCTAACCACATAATATAAATAACAGTGTTTATACTTTGTGGTTAGATTTTGAAGAGGCTACGCGTTGCCATTGTTTTAGAGCTGACAACATGTCTCTCGTCCCATAAATGTATTACTGAAGCAGGAGGGGTTCTGACTGGGGGAAAAGTGGAGAAACATAGGGACTGTGGGGGTAGGGAGAACGAGCAGAAGGGGCAAGGAGAGTAAGAGGAGCATGGCAACTGAGGGGGAGTAAGAGGAGCGTGGAGACTGAGGGAGAGTAAGAGGAGCGTGGAGACTGAGGGGGAGTAAGGGGAGCGTGGAGACTGAGGGGGAAGATGAGGAGTTTTGGAGACTGAGGGGGAAAAAGAGGAGCATGGAGACTGAGGGGGAGTAAGAGGAGCGTGGAGACTGAGGGGGAAGATGAGGAGTGTGGAGACTGAGGGGGAAAAAGAGGAGCGCGGAGACTGAGGGGGAGTAAGAGGAGCGTGGAGACTGAGGGGGAAAATGAGGAGTGTGGAGACTGAGGGGGAGTAAGAGGAGTGTGGAGACTGAGGGGGAAGATGAGGAGTGTGGAGACTGAGGGGGAAAAAGAGGAGCATGGAGACTGAGGGGGAGTAAGAGGAGCGTGGAGACTGAGGGGGAGTAAGAGGAGCGTGGAGACTGAGGGGGAAGATGAGGAGTGTGGAGACTGAGGGGGAAAAAGAGGAGAGTGGAGACTGAGGGGGAGTTAGAGGAGCGTGGAGACTGAGGGGGAAGATGAGGAGTGTGGAGACTGAGGGGGAAGATGAGGAGTGTGAAGAGCTAGATGGGAAGCAGGGAGGAACGAGTAGAAGGGGTAGGGGGAGCTACAATGCACTATGCCGCTTCCCCACCCCTGAATATCAGATGGGAGGTTTGCCGTTTGTGTATACTAGAAGTACACAGTAACGGCACGGAATTGCAAATTTTTTTAATTTTAAACCTATTTAGAGACGAACCAGAAATACTGTAATTTTATTTCTTTATGCTAAAATTATTATTTTCCTATACCTTTATTTCAAGTCAACATATAGTAGCTGTATGAGGTCCTGTTTTCTGCAAGATGAGCTGGGACAGTAAAAACCGAGCAGAAAGCAGTAGTGGGTCTTGGCATTTCCCTGGTCTTGCCAGGTGCTGACGCCCACCCTGGTACATGTGAAATTCCCTTTTACCACTAGGGTTATAAGTCAAATCTGAAATATTTTTAGACACATATAGGGAAATTTATGAAAGCTTCCTAATAAAAAAAACTGTCTATGTTGCAGATTTGTGCTCTAAAGGCTCAAAGACTCTCATAGCTGAAGTCCAGGCAGAGAGTGATCACACATGGATATTGGGGAATTTTCAATATTCTGCAAAGTGCAATGGCAAGCACAGGATTGTCAAAGAGGGGGGGGGGGTGTCCAAGAATATTGGTAAAAAAAGAGGGGGAAATACCAGTGCTGCCGACATACACATGAGTCAACGGTGGCCTGATGAGGACGCTGGACCGACATTGAAACGCGTTGCCATTGCTATATGAGGCTAATAAAATACCTCTCTCACCCACTCTGTATCACAGTTGGTTCATGTGTATGTCGGCAGCGCTGGTATTTCTCCTGCTTATTTCTCCTTTCTACTCATTGACTGCAGTGGTTCTTCATGCCCACTGGATTGGGGATATTTATCCCTGCCTACAACAGTGTTGTACCTGTATTTTTACAATGTTACAAGGTGAGCGGCGTTACTTCCGTTATTCACCTATCCATCTTCTACTCTGTTTGATCTGCACGATGTGGCGCCTTGTGTAAATTTTTTTCTTTTAGATTCAAGAATATTGGTGTCCATGGTGGAGATGGTAATACCTAATATTTCTGGTGGTTTGGGATGGTGCAGCAGTTAGTAGAGGTAGATTAAAGCTGGTAAATTTACCTATAATTTAAATCTTAATAGGTTTGAATTTTTTATAAGGTGTCAGAGCTCTGATTGCCTTCACACAGTCATAGAGTTATATGATAAAATTATTTTTGCCTGCCGCCACCACTATGGGGATCTCCCTACGTGAGGATGTACACTGCACTCTATAACTTATCAATATACAGTGATCTCTTCTTAGTAGTGGCAGAAATCATTTTATAATTTAACTCTTCTTTTCATGAATGGCTTAGAGTTGGGTTTCCAGGTTTATAGACCTTTTTAAATTAGTGGATAATTTTGTTTTGCATTTTTACATAGGTGCTCATCATCATCCTTCAGGATCTTCTCTGGAAAACCTTTCAGAATATCGGGGCCATATGTGGGTCAGAAGCTCATAACTTTGGGAGAAGTACCCACGGTTTTTAACATCTTAGATGATGTAGGCATTTTATTAAATATTAGACTGAACAAAACTTTCTTGAAACTGTGGCTGTTTTTTATTCCCAGTCCACCTTGAGTTCTCCAACATCTAGATGCCTCCGCCTCCCTCTTTATAATAATTCCCATCAACTATTTAGATTAAAAACGTAGGAACTAAACTATGGCACGATTATTTAGGCACTATATAGCCCTGTTATTTTTGGTACTGTAGCATTGTTGAGACACTGCATGGTAGTGTTATTTGTATAATTTATGGTCGTTTTTGAAAGACTATTATGATTTTGATACTCCGTATAAAGTTTTAATATATTGAAGCTGTATACAGTTCATTTGGAAAGTCTTCAGACCCTTTCACTTTTTTCACATTTTGTTATGTTGAGGCCTTGTGCTAAAATAATAAAAACTAAAGTTTTTCCCCATCGTTCTGCACTTAATACCCATTAATACCCATTTTTGCAAATTCATTAAGAATGAAAAACTCTAATTTCGCACGGACATAAGTATTCGGACCCTTTGCTAGGGCACTTGAAATTTAGCTCTGGGGCCTCCCATTTCTCTAGATCATCTTTAAAATGTTTCTACACTTTGATTGGAGTCCACCTGTGGTAATAAATTCATTTGATTGGACATGATTTGGAGAGACACACCTCTGTCTATATAAGGTCTCACAGATGACAATGCATATCAGAGCAAAAACCAAGCCATGAGGAGGAAAGAACTGCCTGTAGAGCTCATAGACAGGATTGTGTGGAGGTGCAGATCTGTAGAAGGGTACATTTCTGCTGCACTGAAAGTTCCCAAGAGCACAGTGGCCTCCATAATTCCTAAATGGTAGACGTTTGAAACAACCAGAACTCTTCCTAGAGCTGGCAGGCCCCACCAAACTAAGTAATCCGGAGAGAAGAGCCTTGGTAAAAGAGGTGACCAAGAACCCAAAGGTCACTCTGGCTGAGCTCTAAAGATCCTGTGTGCAGCTGGGATAAACTTCCAGAAGGTCAACCATCACTGCAGCACTCCACCAATCTGGGCTTTATGGCGGAGTGGCCAGAAAGAAGCCTCTCCTCAGTAAAAGTTTGCAAAAAAGCACCTAAAGGACTCTCAGACTGTGAGAAATATGATTCTGTGATCTAAAGCAACCAAGATTAAACTTTTTGGCCTCAAATCTAACAGTGACAACTCAGTAAATATCCTTGACTGGCCCAGCCAGAGTCCTGAATTGAACCCAATCGAACATCTCTGGAGAGACCTGAAAATGTCTGTCCACCGACGGTCCCCATCCAACCTGATAGAGGATCTGCAGATAAGCATGGCAGAAAATCCTCAAATCCAGGTGTGCAAACCTTGTGGCATCATACCCAAGAAAACTGGAGGCTGTTATCACTGCCAAAGGTGATACAACAAAGTACTGAGTAAAGGGTCTGAATACTTATGTTCATTGCAAGATTTTTGCCCAGTGGCCTTCACTAACCTTGATCTGGCCCTGCCTATTATGCAAACCTGTCATCCTCCCGATTCTGATAATGCACCATGTGGCTATCCTTCTCCGACATGTAGTCTTGGCTACTAATCTGGCATTTGCTATTGATTATTTTGTACCTCTTGTCTAATGTGCTGAATAATACATCTCGGGGAAGGCTACATGTAACTTGGCTTCGCCATAAAGTAATCAACAAACAGACCCTCTTTCCCTTTCCTGAGATTGGAAGCTGCTATAAAGACTTCCTCCTGTTTGTCATTTTATTGCTTTGAATTCTACAAGACGTCAGAGATTGTTTTCGGAATTCTGTTCAGCTTGGCACAGGCTCAAAGGGAAAATTCCTGTCAAGGAACACAAGTAAAATGGTGAGGGTCTGAATAATGTGCTTGGCGTGCAGATATATCATAGGGAGTAAATAAAATGAATTAACATGTACTTTGTTGATTTTTTGGTGATATTTTAACACTTTCAGGACTATGTTTTACTGTTTTATCAAAAAGTTTAGGCAACTTTTTTTTTCAGATACAATTTTTGTATTCAAATTTATAACAGAAGGAAAACTATTATTAATACCAGCCAGTGATATATTAACCCCTTATCAAATTATCACGCAACTGTACGTGATAAGGGTTAAGGGGAAGTATGGAGCGAGCTCACGGGCTGAGCTTGCTCCATACACAGCGGGCGACGGCTGTGTTACACAGCCGACACCTCACTGCAACGGGCGGAATCAAAGTTCACTTTGATTCCGCCCGTTTAACACCTTAAATGCCACAGTCAATCGCGACCGCAGCATTTAAAGTTTTAGAATCAGGGGGGCGCCTCCTCAAACAAGCGCCCCCCCCCCCACTGCACGATCGACCAGTAACAACGGTTGTTATGGCAGCCTGAGGCCATCTTTGTACTCCTTCAAAGCTCTGCCCCCGGCAGGGCTTCAAAGGAGACTGTCAGAATCACGATATACTGCAATACATTAGTATTGCAGTATATCATGCAAGCAATCCAACGATCGCTGCTTCAAGTCCCCTAGGGTGACTAATAAAAAAAATAAAAACCCAGTTAAATAAAGTTTTTTTTAACGTTCCATAAAAAATAAAGTATTAAAAGTTAAAAAAAAAACCTTTTCACATTTTTCCCTAAATCAATGTTGAAAAAAAAAAGTTATAATAACTGGTATCGCCGCGTCCATAAAAGTCCAAACTATCACAATACAGCGTTGTTTAACTCGCTTGGTGTACGCCGTAATAAAAAATATATATAAAACGTGCAAATTGCTGTTTTTTGGTCACCTTAGCGCTTAAAAAAAATGAAATAAAAAGTGATCAAAAAGTGGCATATACCCCAAAATGGTATCGTTGAAAACTACAGCTCGCCCCGCAAAATTCAGGCCCTCTCATCGCTAAATTGATGGAAAAATAAAAAAGTTACGGCTCTTAGAATACGGCGACACAAATTTTTTAATTTAGCAAATAGTTTTATTTTTTTAAAAGTGGTAAAACATAAAACAAAACATATAAATTTGGTATCGCCGTAATCATATCAACCTGTAGAATAAGGTGAATATGTAGTTTTCAACCTGATGGACGCCGTAAAAAAAAATTATAAAAAAAAATGGCATAATTGCTGTTTTTTGCCATTTTAACCCAACAAATAATTATTTTTAGCTTCCCAATACATTATGCGGTACAATAAATTGTGCCATGAAAAACTACAACTTGTCCCACAGAAAACAAGCCTTCATATGGCGATATACAGGGTGGGCCATTTATATGGATACACCTAAATAAAATGGGAATGGTTGGTGATATTAACTTCCTGTTTGTGGCACATTAGTATATGGGAGGGGGAAACTTTTCAAGCTGGGTGTTGACCATGGCGGCCATTTTGAAGTCGGACATTTTGTATCAAACTTTAGTTTTTTCAATGGGAAGAGCCTCCCGATCTGACCCCCTTAGACTTTTATCTTTGGGGTCATCTGAAGGCAATTGTCTATGCTGTGAAGATACGAGATGTGCAGCAACTGAAACTACGGATACTGGAAGCCTGTGCTAGCATTTCTTCTGCGGTGTTGCTATCAGTGTGTGAACAGTGGGAGAAGAGGGTTGCATTGACAATCCAACACAATGGGCAGCACTTTGAACACATTTTATAAGTGGTCAGAAACTTGTAAATAACTCATGAAAGAATAAAGTAACATTAAAACCAAGCACACCATTGTTTTTCTTGTGAAATTCTCGATAAGTTTGATGTGTCACATGACCCTCTTCCCATTGAAAAAACTAAAGTTGGATACAAAATGGCCGACTTCAAAATGGCCAACACCCAGCTTGAAAAGTTTCCTCCCTCCCATATACTAATGTGCCACAAACAGGAAGTTAATATCACCAACCATTCCCATTTTCTTTAGGTGTATCCATATAAATGGCCCACCCTGTAGATGGAAAAATAAAAAATTTATAGCTTTTGGAAGTTGGGGAGGAAAAAACAAAAGAAAAAATCCAAAAAATGGAGGAGGGAACGGGTTAATATCTGCCATAAATCTTGGTGTGTTTTTTTTGTTGACAGCTAGGGTAATGTGGGTTAGACCTTTAAATAAAACTGTACTGCAGATAAACAAGGTTCAGTGTCTTTAATGTTTCTTAAATCAAGATTTTTCAGTCCAGCCCAAGGACTCAGTGCTACAAGTAAGTAAGGTTAATTATCCAGATGAGGGTTGTAAAACTCTTAAGTCCAGTTGCACACGACCGAGTGCTACTCGGGCCGTTTTTCACGGCTTTCGAGTGACACGCGATAGTTTTCACGGACCCATTCACTTTAGCGGATGAATTGGGTCCGTGAAAACTGACCCGACTTTCCGATTTGTCCTATCTTTCCACGGATCACGGACGGGACCCGGCTGGCGCACAGTGTCGTGTGCATGAGGCATAAGTGGAAAAACTGAGTTGAATCAGTATTGTGTCAGAGTGCGTTCCAGTGTGTCAGTTTTATAACCTCAGTGTAGCATCAGTAATAATCAGTTTTTCTGTCCGTCCCAAAAAAATGGACTGCTTTTTATTTTAGCATCTCTTAGCAACCCATCCGTCCCATCTGCCCATTGACTTGTATAGGTGAGTCTTACGAGAATAGGACAAATCTAGTGCATGCAGTGATATTCTCTGCACGGACGGTTCGCGCAGAAAATTGGATATGTGATTGAGCCCATTGACTTTAATGGGTCAGTGTTCAGTCAGTGTCCTGTCAGTTATACATTCGAAAAGAACATGGACGTGAACATCGCTCATCCGAATAGGTCCTAAGTATAGGTACTCAAGTTTGAATGAAGTTTTCAGAACTATCAGCACTTTTTCTCTCCCCTTTTAGAGAGTACATGGTATTATAGACCCCTAAGAAAGGAAGCTGGCACTGATGGTTTAGTCAAGTTTGAAGTACTTGGACTAAATCTGTATCAAGAAGGTGAATAATTATAAAATGCTGAACAAATAAAAAAGTCAAAACAATAAAGAATTAAAATAAAACATAAAATTAATAAAAAATAAAAAATAAAAGTGACTCTGGAAACTATAGTGTAACCTGGCAGCAGGGTCAATTTAACACATTGGTGGGCCTAGTACTGGGATTTATTGGATGAGCCCTTTCCCCCCCTTCCCAAATATTTTCCCTCCAATATTTGCAAATAGAAAATATATAATTCCCCCTGCATTACCTTTTTTTAGTCCCAATATTCTTTTAACGAGGTTTCCCCTCAATTAACACTTACAGTGAAGGAAATAAGTATTTGATCCCTTGCTGATTTTGTAAGTTTGCCCACTGTCAAAGACATGAACAGTCTAGAATTTTTAGGCTAGGTTAATTTTACCAGTGAGAGATAGATTATATAAAAAAAGAAAACAGAAAATCACATTGTCAAAATGATATATATTTATTTGCATTGTGCACAGAGAAATAAGTATTTGATCCCCTACCAACCATTAAGAGTTCAGCCTCCTCCAGACCAGTTACACGCTCCAAATCAACTTGGTGCCTGCATTAAAGACAGCTCTTACATGGTCACCAGTATAAAAGACTCCTGTCCACAGACTCAATTAATCAGTCTGACTCTAACCTCTACAACATGGGCAAGACCAAAGAGCTTTCTAAGGATGTCAGGGACAAGATCATAGACCTGCACAAGGCTGGAATGGGCTACAAAACCATAAGTAAGACGCTGGGTGAGAAGGAGACAACTGTTGGTGCAATAGTAAGAAAATAGAAGACATACAAAATGACTGTCAATCGACATCGATCTGGGGCTCCATGCAAAATCTCACCTCGTGGGGTATCCTTGATCCTGAGGAAGGTGAGAGCTCAGCCGAAAACTACACGGGGGGAACTTGTTAATGATCTCAAGGCAGCTGGGACCACAGTCACCAAGAAAACCATTGGTAACATATTACGGCGAAAATGGATTAAAATCCTGAAGTGCCCGCAAGGTCCCCCTGCTCAAGAAGGCACATGTACAGGCCCGTCTGAAGTTTGCAAATGAACATCTGGATGATTCTGAGAGTGATTGGGAGAAGGTGCTGTGGTCAGATGAGACTAAAATTGAGCTCTTTGGCATTAACTCAACTCGCCGTGTTTGGAGGAAGAGAAATGCTGCCTATGACCCAAAGAACACCGTCCCCACTGTCAAGCATGGAGGTGGAAACATTATGTTTTGGAGGTGTTTCTCTGCTAAGGGCACAGGACTACTTCACCGCATCCATGGGAGAATGGATGGAGCCATGTACCGTCAAATCCTGAGTGACAACCTCCTTCCCTCCACCAGGACATTAAACATACAGCCAAGGCAACAAAGGAGTGGCTCAAAAAGAAGCACATTAAGGTCATGGAGTGGCCTAGCCAGTCTCCAGACCTTAATCCCATCGAAAACTTATGGAGGGAGCTGAAGATCCGAGTTGCCAAGGGACAGCCTCGAAATCTTAATGATTTACAGATGATCTGCAAAGAGGAGTGGGCCAAAATTCCAT